>NC_069503.1:319167587-319817587 GCF_027579735.1 Bombina bombina | reverse complement strand
TTTCCACTTGTGAATAATCTTTCTCACTGTAGATTGTTTGGAAATGGCCTTATAACCCTTCCCAGATCAATGGGCAGCAACAATTACTTTTCTAAGATCATTGCCAATGTATTTCCTCCTTGGCATTGTGTTAACACACACCTGAATGCTCTAGACCAGCAAGCTGCTAAAACTTCGACTTTTATAGAGGTGGTCACACTTGCTGATGATCAATTAATCAAGGGCATTTGATTAGCAGCACCTGGCTGCTGCTTAGCCTATTATTTCCTATGGAAGCAGTAAGGGTGTGTTTAGTTTTTCACTCATGGCTTCTCCATTTTGGCTTTATTTTTGTTAAATAAATCATGACACAGTGTAATATGTCATGTGTTGTTGTTCATCTGAGGTTGTATTTACCTAATTTTAAGACCTGCTAAGGGCCACATGATTGTTATTATGTTCTGATACGTAAAACCATAAAAATCAAAGAGGATGTACTTTATTTTTCACATGCCCGTTGTTATGAATAAATAGAACATATTCTTCTATGTGAAGAACATTGGAATGTGAAATATTCCTATTTTCATGTCCAGTTAGCGCGCTTGAGAATATGCAATCATGTTTCCGCGCGAGTAGGGTGTTAGTTTTTTTTTTCCCCACCTTTTTTGACCCCTTGACTTCTATGGGGGTATGCGTTAACGAGAGGAATATTCTTTACTTTTAACTTGTAATACGAGTGCTACCCAACGTGCGCAAAATCCTTAGTTCTAATAGAGTTAGCGCAGGAGCGTTAAATACTGCTCCACTTGTAATTTGGCCCTATATCTTTGTGATACAAATTGTTTCATATAGGCCTAGATACATTAAATCCCACAAAATATTGTAGCTTCCACAAATACAGTTACTATCACCAAAAAATGCAACAAGAAAATGTGTTAAACCTTGAGTTCCCTTACAGGGATATTACAGCCAAAATTAGAATCCACATGGATGCATTTCAGTTTTCAGTAGAAGCCTTTTTGTAATATACATGTGCTTCTAATAAAAACTAGAGCTGTTTCAAAAATATGTTTAAAGGGACAGTCAACACCAGAATTTTTGTTGTTTAATAAGATACATAATCCCTTTATTACCCATTCCCTAGTTTTGCAAAACCAACACTGTTATATTAATACACTTTTTACTTCTGTGACTAACTTGTATCTAAGCATCTTCTGACCGCTCCTAATCACATGACTTTTAGTTATTATCTATTGACTTGGATTTTAGCCAATTAGTGCAGTGTCTGCCACTAGCCACGAGCGTGATCACAATGCTATGTATATGGCTGACATGAACTAGCTCTCCCCTGCTGTGAAAAGCTAATAAAAAAAGTCGTCCTTCAAGGGCTTAAAAAATATCATATGAGCCTTCCTAGGTTTGATAAAAGTAAATTGGAAAGTTGTTTAAAATTACATGCCCTATTTGAAAAATGAAAGGTTTTTTTGGACTTGACTGTCCCTTTAAGTATACACATGGAACCAGCATTTTTAAGTCATCACTTCCTCAGAGAGCCTAAGGTGCTTGCACCATCTGGTAATGAGTCAATGTGTTAATTGCTGACATAATTACAAGCCCCACTTGTGCTCTAAGCAGCTGCAGTATTTAAAATGCTGGTGCACTGAGAATATCTAGCTATGCTTCACATGCATGTGTAGAGAAAAATTTTAACACTAAAACAGTGATAATTTTTACTAGAAGCATTTTTGCCAATACATGTATATTGCAAATATGTTAAATGTTTTTATTAAAAGATGTAATTAATCTATGTGCATTTCAATTTTGACCGTAATGTCCTTGAAAGCTGTAAACTGCTTCTAATGAAGGCTAACGGTGATATGGAAAGCAGTTTCATGTAAGGGAATTTTAACATGGCAGTATAGAGAATATATGGAGAAATGCGGCAGAAATATTTGCCTAAAATGTGTGTAGAAACAAACTCACCACAAACCTCCCTGATCTATTGGAGCAACCATATAATTTTGTTGGGTGATTTTCAAATTGTGTTTCAAGTAAAGGTGATGTCTGGTATTCTTTTTTACCTCCAAGGGTTGACCAGAAAATATCTGTAAGGTACAAACAAATAATATGATAATACCAGAGCTTTTAAGCTTGACAGACACAGAAACCTTCTGTTCTCAGGAAAATGTTGTCCCATTGTTCTAGAGGCATATTAGTACACAATGATCATCATTAAAAAGATATCTACAATATTTATTATAGAACTATGAGCTATAATTTTAAAATTCAAAGTTCATGTCTTTGGAGAAGCTTGCACACTTATGATCTGGTAGACAAGTGGAGCACAAAATATTAGCTCTGATGTGCATTAACATCACTCCGGTGCAATCAATTCTATTTTGGTTCAACATTATTTTTTATTGTGATAGTTTAAGGCACAGTAACATCTGCATGTTGGATAGCATGGGTGCTCTGACTCCTCACATTATAGACTTCTATGGGGGTGCACAGTAAAATCTATATGGGATATTGCTTAAATGCTAATCCAGGGGGTGCGGTAAGCTGATTTTTTTTTTAAGCGCGTCACAGGATCTTTCCCAAACACCTCTCATACCTCTATCCCCACTGGTTACCACCATCTTAGGTACAGGCAGACAGTCTGCAAGTAACAAATATCACTCCCCCCACCCAAACACACTATGATCATTTTTTTTTCTGTAGCTTAGGTTCCCCCTCCAGACAATTTTGTTTCATAGTGTAGGGCCCCATACCTCCCTCTCCCCAGCTTTACATTTTGGCATTAGTATAGGGAACCCTGACTCTCCCTCCCCCCTCTTCTGCTGGACCAATCTCCCACCTCCCTTCTTTCTTCCCAGTGCACCCACTCAGCGCCAACAATGATCGTTACAGAGTGTGGCACAGATAGTGTCACTCTCTGTAACGATGAGCGATCAATGCAGATGCCTTCTATCCCCCCGCTGTAGTCTCCACTGTCTAAGCTGACAGAGGGACTGCAGCATGCGTCTCTATATTGTATATAGGTTTCTCGGCTCGTACTACATTTTGAGACAATTCATTGATGTTTAGAGACATTTTTGAATGTTAAGCAACATTAAGCAATTTCTACATTAAAAATTAGGCAGTCCCCATACATACAACATACGATTCCAATTCCAATACTCCACAGCACCAAGTAATTTTATAAATCTTCTTTTATTGTTTTACAGCATTTAAAAACATAGACAGTGTGGATATGCGACGTTTCTGGAGTACAGTCCCTTAATCATGCATACATAGTGATACACCTGTGTCTTATTTAAAGAGATAGCCAGCCAATCATAGTAAAGTTCAAAAAATGCCTTGCAAGGTATATAACCCTTTCATAGCTAGCTCTTTTCAACTGGAATATACTGACATCTACTGGTCACAATTAAAAACAATTTCAATACACAATAATTTCAATGCAAAAAGACAAGGTTAAACACATAAAGGAGCAAATGTACATTTCAGACTAAAAACTTTTTCGATGTATAGAATATTTTTTTCATCAAATATATATGTCAATTCTACAAGTAAACACAGCTACGCATTACTTGTGGTTCCAATGGGGACTAAAATAAGGTGTGTGCACCTAGAGGAAGACAGACAGATCCCATTCTCTATTTAACCCCTTGGGGTACATTGTATCTAATTTATGGATCCAGAATGCTTCTCTCTGTTTTAAAAGCATTTCTCTATTACCACCTCCCCTGGGTGCACATACCTGATCTATGATTTGCCAACGGAGCTGGCTGATCTGATGGCCATGCTCCAAAAAATGGCATGCTACAGGTGCTTTTTCATCTTTTTTTCGAATGTTAGATTTATGTTGGTTTAAGTCTATTTCTCATACTTTGGGTGGTCTCTCCTACATAAATTCGGGCACACGGACACTTTATAATGTAAACCACAAATGTGGATTCACATGTATAGTAGGATTTCAACTTGAATTTATGTCCACTCCTAGGATGAACAAATTCTTTCCCCTTAATTACAGAGTGGCAATTGCCACATCCCAAACAAGGGTAACAACCAACATTTTTCTCAGTTATATATCTTTCTTTATTTCTCTGATTAGAACCTAAGTCTGACTTAACCAAAATATCGCCAAGATTTTTTTAGACGCCTGTGAGCCATAATGGGCTTATTCTGTAATATTTTTACTCCTTTATTACAGTTCTGAATAATATGCCAATGTTTTCTAATGATACTAGACATCCTATCACTATACTCACTATGTTGGAATATGAATATCAATCTCTCATCCTTTGCCTGTCTGGCTATTTCTTTATCTCTTCTATGGCATACATTCTGAATTTCCTTATCAATTAGCCCCACTGGGTAACCTCTATTAAGGAACTTTTCCCCCATTTCTTTAAACCTTAACTGCTTGGTTTCCTGATCACTTACAATTCTGTCAACTCTAATTAGTTGACTCCTAGGTAAGGAGTTCTTTAATTTGATGTTATGAAAGCTATCATATCTCAAAAGGGTATTACGATCTGTTTCTTTACAATGTATATCTACTTTTAGATCATTTCCCTTTCTATATACTACAGTGTCAAGAAACACCATTCTCTCTTTGCTATATACCAGAGTAAATTCCAGGCTTGCAACTTCTTGATTAATTTCTTCTACAAACTTTACCAGGGAGTCCACGTCACCCCACCATATGCCAAAAATGTCATCTATAAATCGCCACCAGGTGGCGCCATATTTAAAAAATAGATGGTTACTATGATTGGCTGGCTATCTATTTAAATAAGACACAGGTGTATCACTATGTATGCATGATTAAGGGACTGTAGTCCCGAAACGTCACATATCCACACTGTCTATGTTTTTAAATGCTGTAAAACAATAAAAGAAGATTTATAAAATTACTTGGTGCTGTGGAGTATTGGAATTGGAATTGTATTTTGTGGGCTGGAGGTCGCCAGCCTGTCCACTCTGCACCGGGACCCAGAAAGGGGATTGCCCATTGCCGGTCTCCATGTGTTTTGCTGTATGTGTATGAGCGACTTGAGACACGAACAAATAAGGGTAAGAAAGGATATACCTTACATACACGGAAAAGCAACAAAAAACAGATGGTACAAAGGTGTTTATGTACACAGAAATGGAAGCAGCACGTATTACTATCCTCACTAGAGGGTCCAGGGACTTTTTAAAAACCATCCCTATTCAAGACTATGAAAAGAAATATGAGAATTTAAGAAGTAAAAACACTGCTTGGGATTTACATATCACAACCCTCTTTGAATACCACTGAGTTAAAAGGATTCCCAGAGGACTGCGGATGAACACCCGCCCCACATTATTAAGAGAGAATGAGGAATACTGTGGAAAGTTTGAAGCTATCTTGAATAAATGTAGCTATGATTTAATTACCCTGACAGTGGAATACCTGCTAAAAGATGTGGAGCAGCAAGAGAAAGATATCGAAGTATGTAAGAGTGAACTGATTAAATTATTAACCACTGAAGCGCTGGATGAGATTTTGAAAAAAACAGATGAAAAGATCACAAACCTGAAAAAAGGAAATCCAGGAGCGCAAAAGGTTAAAGTTTGTCAGAGACGAAGACGATTACATCAAAGGCAGAGTATACAAGTGGAAATCAGGGTATTTCGATTCACAGAGAGGATTCCCCACAGCATCACAACGACGTCAGGGCCGTTTTGCCAATCAACAACAGAGACGTAGAGAAGGGTGCGGTACTACATCGGAGGCGTCATCTGGATCGTCATCACCTTTTTTATCAAGCGGCGAAGAAGGAACCAAAGAGGTGGAAGGAAACACAGGCGGAGAGCAGTCCAAACGGATGAAGACGAGGGGGCAAGGAAGTCAGAAGCCCCGCAAACAGTAAAAAAAACAATATCCAATACTAAACTGGAAAATAGTGAGTACGAACTTTTGGAGAAGGGTTTGTCTTTTTGCCCATATAAAGATTTCGACTTTTTTGAGTTAAACAAGGACTTATATAGGTTCTTTAGAAACATTAAGTTAAAATTGTTTTTTGATAACCAATATATGGCGACTAAAGATAATGTGGTAAATAAACCTGATAATTATAAACCTATCATACCTAAAAGGTATAATTTACGTAAAAAAAGTACATTTACCCCACATGTGCAAAACAGTAGTCTAGACACATTCACTAAACTAGTTATGGCTGAGGTTAATATGTTAGAAACAAAAATAACAGATATAAGGAATAAGAAAAGGAAGAACTTAAATCTAACTAAGAACGAATGGGAGGCCATAAAAATGATCAAACAAAAAGAGGATAATATTATCATTAAAAGAGCCGATAAGGGCAGAGCCACAATAGTACTTGATAAGGAATATTACATAAGGGAAATTAATACACAATTGCATGATACCAACACTTATCAAAAATTAGATACTAACCCCATCTTTAAGATACAAAAAGAAATCAAGAGAGTAATCACTAATGCAATGACAACAGGGGTAATAGATAAAAAAAATGAGTGAATACTTATACAAAGATCATCCAAGAACACCTATTTTTTATACTATGCCAAAGGTGCACAAAAATATGCAAAGCCCCCCGGGGCGCCCAATTGTTTCAAAAGTTGAATCTGTATTTACCAACATAGCCATTTTTTTGGATAGGGTATTACAACCCTATGTAGAGAGAATGACTTCATATATAAAAGATACAGGGGATTTTATTAATAAACTTTCAACATTGGAGGTAGATTGTTCCAAATGCATATTATACACACTTGACGTGAAAAGCTTATATACCTCAATCAAGAATGAGAGTGGTATAGGTATAATACGCCAATTACTTATGTCATCAGGCCAATATGAGTTGCAGCAAATTTATTTTTTTGAGGAATTGTTAAGGATAGTGTTGTTTTATAATTATTTTCTCTTTATTGATTCCTGGTATATTCAGAAGAAGGGAACTGCCATGGGGTCTAACGTCGCCCCATCATATGCCAATCTCTATATGAACTGTTTTGAAGAAAAATTTGTATAGTAACCATCTATTTTTTAAATATGGCGCCACCTGGTGGCGATTTATAGATTACATTTTTGGCATATTGTGGGGTGACTTGGACTCCCTGGTAAAGTTTGTAGAAGAAATTAATCAAGAAGTGGCAGGCCTGGAATTTACTCTGGTACATAGCGAAGAGAGAATGGTGTTTCTTGACACTGTAGTATATAAAAAGGGAAATTATCTAAAAGTAGATATACATTGTAAAGAAACAGATCGTAATACCCTTTTGAGATATGCTAGCTTTCATAACATAAATTAAAGAACTCCTTACCTAGGAGTCAACTAATTAGAGTTGACAGAATTGTAAGTGATCAGGAAACCAAGCAGTTAAGGTTTAAAGAAATGGGGGAAAAGTTCCTTAATAGAGGTTACCCAGTGGGGCTAATTGATAAGGAAATTCAGAATGTATGCCATAGAAGAGATAAAGAAATAGCCAGACAGGCAAAGGATGAGAGATTGATATTCATATCCCAACATAGTGAGTATAGTGATAGGATATCTAGTATCATTAGAAAACATTGGCATATTATTCAGAACTGTAATAAAGGAGTAAAAATATTACAGAGTAAGCCCATTATGGCTCACAGGCGTGTAAAAAATCTTGGTGATATTTTGGTTAAGTCGGACTTAGGTTCTAATCAGAGAAATAAAGAAAGATATATTACTGAGAAAAATGTTGGTTGTTACCCTTGTTTGGGATGTGGCAATTGCCACTCTGTAATTAAGGGGAAAGAATTTGTTCATCCTAGGAGTGGACATAAATTCAAGTTGAAATCCTACTATACATGTGAATCCACATTTGTGGTTTACATTATAAAGTGTCCGTGTGCCCAAATTTATGTAGGAGAGACCACCCAAAGTATGAGAAATAGACTTAAACCAACATAAATCTAACATTCGAAAAAAAGATGAAAAAGCACCTGTAGCATGCCATTTTTTGGAGCATGGCCCTCAGATCAGCCAGCTCTGTTGGCAAATCATAGATCAGGTATGTGCACCCAGGGGAGGTGGTAATAGACAAATGCTTTTAAAACAGAGAGAAGCATTCTGGATCCATAAATTAGATACAATGTACCCCAAGGGGTTAAATAGAGAATGGGATCTGTCTGTCTTCCTCTAGGTGCACACACCTTATTTTAGTCCCCATTGGAACCACAAGTAATGCATAGCTGTGTTTATTTGTAGAATTGACATATATATTTGATGAGAAAAATATTCTATACATGGAAAAAGTTTTTAGTCTGAAATGTACATTTGCTCCTTTATGTATTTAACCTTGTCTTTTTTGCATTGAAATTATGGTGTATTGAAATTGTTTTTAATTGTGACCAGTAGATGTCAGTATATTCCAGTTGAAAAGAGCTAGCTATGAAAGGGTTATATACCTTGCAATGCATTTTTTGAACTTTGCTATGATTGGCTGGCTATCTCTTTAAATAAGACACAGGTGTATCACTATGTATGCATGATTAAGGGACTGTAGTCCCGAAACGTTGCATATCCACACTGTCTATGTTTTTAAATGCTGTAAAACAATAAAAGAAGATTTATAAAATTACTTGGTGCTGTGGAGTATTGGAATTGGAATCGTATTTTGTGGGCTGGAGGTCGCCAGCCTGTCCACTCTGCACCGGGACCCAGAAAGGGGATTGCCCATTGCTAGTCTCCATGTGTTTTGCTGCATACATGCAACATGCTACATGATATGTAGGTGAACTCCTCTAGAGGGGAACTATTTATTTCAGTATATTCTTTCATTAATTATTATGTGATTTTAGCTTATCATTCATTGAATCTGTATGTTCATTATAACCTGTAATAATATCATATTTTCATACCTGGTTCTCTGCCTTCTTGGATTTTTGATCCATTGAGTTTTAGAAGTTTTACCAGATACTCAGCTCCTTTTAACTCATCTTCATTGGCACCTTTTCCTGCCCATATAATAGCAGAATTCTTTTGAAATTTGAGAACAAAAGCATCGTTTGCATTCAATGAGCCTGCATCAGCATCCACCTGAAATACAATGATTGTTTAGTAGTGGTATTTGTTTTATTTTATTTAAACACATTCCAAAATGTCTAAAATGTAAGGTTTCCATAACAATCAATCAGAATTCCCATGCATATATTTGCAACTTTGAGCACTTCCAAGTTAAACACTTTGTCATATACCATTTCCATTTAATACACTGTTAACACCATTTTTTTGTTTTTTATGATAGAAATACTTGAAATTGCATTGTTCTTTACTCTGAAGTAAGTATATTTCTTAGTTTGGTTTTAGCACACAAGAAAAAGCCAGAACAGGGTTTTGGGTTTTGTAGCATGCCCCATAAAGTCTATGGGGAGAGGGAGTTAGTGTGACTGCACTATCCGAAAATCTTTTTACTTTTAACTTAATATGAGCACAAGAATAGGAGCGTTATTGATTAAACTTGAGTAGTGTTAGTGCTCAGAAGCGCTAATATTTTTGCACCCCACTTGTAATCCAGCCCTATGTCTAATATGAGTCAAATACAGTATTCAAATCAATGTGAGTTTCATTGCCTTCATACTTAGGGTCTTGTGATCAAAAACTTGTCCGCAGGTGGATAAATTATGCAAACCTTTTGGCATACTTTTTTGAGCATTATATTATAATATATGTGTTTCTTCTACACATCCAGAACACTGCATAGCCAGATAAACAGCCCTCAAGGTAAAATGTATCAAAACGTTTGAAGGATCTTATAGTACTGACTCGGCCATAGATTTTATCGCCAGAGTGGAGAGATTTAGATATATTTTAGGTCTAGGAATACAAATAAAACATTTACAATCTAATGCCTTATTATTTGCTATGTAACATAAAAATATTAAAACTAAAATTAATCAAACTCACTTTTTAGATTAATATTTTTTAACTGTATGTGCCCAGACATATCATCTAAACATGAAGTAAACTTCCTTAAGCAAGATACTGAGGTTTCAATAGAAGTTTTTATTTTGTTGAATTGCGCAAGAGACCTTACAGATCAGATTTAACACTAGCAGCACATTTTTAAATCAAGCTTTAATGCAACTAGCCCAGCAAGTAAATAAATATGGCCGTTATTACCCTTGGCTCATATTGGAAAAGAAACTAAAATGTAGTTTTAGGTAATGTTCCCAAAGCAATTGAGTGATGCACAGGAACAGTAAATACATAATATAAATTATATTTTACCTCTACTATCCTTGTAATAGATCCTAAGTTCTTGCGGACTTGAAACAGACGTATGGGACGAGGAGGTGCTTGGCCTCCCTTTCTAGAAGTACCATCTTTGTATATAATAAGAGGTTTGTCTTTGAATATACTGAGTAAATGTGATGGCTCCTTTCCTTGGGTAACTCGAATCTACAAACCAACAAGGAGAATTAGAATAAATGCAAAATGGTTTAAGCATGATATCAAATAAAATAAAAATACATGAAAGGTCCAAGGCTAAAGATATTTCTGTCATGGAAAGATTATTCATGCCTACATTTGATCAGCTTTATAGCTTTATACAAATGTTTGCATCAAGACTATTGCCGGCTGAACAAACAATAACATAATTTGAACATAGACAAGATGCACAAGTGCATATATAGAAAAAAATAAGTAAACAAGTTTAAATGTTACAGCAACATTTAGAAGATATAGAAAACCATTCACATAGGATCAATTTAAAGGGACAGTCTAAACTAGAATTGTTATTGTTTAAAAAGATAGTTAATCCCTTTATTATCCATTCCCATGTTTTGCATAACCAATACAGTTATATTAATATAATTTTTACCTCTGTGATTACCTTATATCTAAGCCTCTGCCGACTGCCCCCTTTTGTCAGTTCTTTTGACAGACTTTGCATTTTAGCCAATCGGTGCTGACTCCTAGGTAACTCCACTGGCGTAAGCACAATGTTATTTATTTGGCACACATGAACTAACGCCCTCTAGTTCTTAAAAACGGTCAAAAATGCATTTAGATCAGAGGCGGCCTTCAAGGACTAAGACATTAGCACATGAGCCTACCTAGGTTTAGCTTTCAACTAAGAATACCAAGAGAACAAAACAAAATTAATGATAAAAGTAAACTGTAAACTTGTTTAAAATTACATTTCCTATCTGAATCATGAAAGTTTATTTTTGACTAGACTGCCCCTTTAAGGATCATAAGGATATCAGTATGGCCTAACTATAAAAATCTAATTAGATTTACTTTAGAGACCTTCCTAACAATTACAATAGAGAGAGCAGTGCACATAGATTAGGATGAAATAAGGAAGCAAAAGAGGGTACAAAATACTCAAGGCCAGTGATTGCTAAACGTTTGAACTACACAGATAAGATTAAAACCAACAGAGAGATATTGTTAGATGGGAAAAAAAACTTTTTATCTTTTAAGATTTTGCTGCTGATACAGCTAGAAAAATAAAACAAATGCCATTAGTCTGTAACATATTAATAAAAAGGACAGTCAAGTCAATATTACACTTTCATGATTCAGATAGGGCATGCCATTTTATACAACTTTCCAATTTATTATATAATCAAATTTGCTTTGTTCACTTGGTATTCTTTGTTGAAAGCTTAACCTAGATAGGCTAATTTCTAAGCCCTTGAAGGCCGCCTCTTATTCCAGTGAATTTGACAGTTTTTCAGTTAGACAGCGCTAGTTCACGTGTGCCATATAGATAACATTGTGTTCACTTCCGTGCACTGATTGGCTAAAAGGCATGTCTGTCAAAAGAACTGAGATAAGGGGGTAGTCTTCAGAGGCTTAGATACAAGGTAATCACAGAGGTAAAAAGGGTATTATTATAACAGCTTTGGTTTTGCAAAACTGGGGAATGGGTAATAAATGGATTATCTATCGCCTAGATTTAGAGTTTTGCGTTAGCCGTCAAAACCAGCGTTAGGGGCTACTAACGCTGGTTTTGGGCTACCGCTGGTATTTAGAGTCGTGTAGGTAAGGGTCTAACGCTCACTTTCCAGCCACGACTTTTCCATACCGCAGATCCCCCTACGCCATTTTCGTATCCTATCTTTTCAATGGGATCTTTCTAACGCTGGTATTTAGAGTCTTGGCTGGAGTGAGAGTTAGAACTCTAACGACAAAACTCCAGCCGCAGAGAAAAGCCAGGAGTTAAGAGCTTTTTGGGCTAACGCCGGTTCATAAAGCTCTTAACTACTGTGCTCTAAAGTACACTAACACCCATAAACTACCTATGTACCCCTAAACCGAGGTCCCCCCACATCGCCGCCACTCTAATACATTTTTTTAACCCCTAATCTGCCGACCGCACACCGCAGCAACCTACGTTATCCCTATGTACCCCTAATCTGCTGCCCCTAACACCGCCGACCCCTATATTATATTTATTAACCCCTAATCTGCCCCCCCCAACGTTGCCGCCACCTACCTACAATTATTAACCCCTAATCTGCCGACCGGACCTCACCGCTACTATAATAAAGTTATTAACCCCTAATCCGCCTCACTCCCGCCTCAAAAACCCTATAATAAATAGTATTAACCCCTAATCTGCCCTCCCTAACATCGCCAACACCTAACTTCAATTATTAACCCCTAATCTGCCGACCGGACCTCGCCGCTACTCTAATAAATGGATTAACCCCTAAAGCTAAGTCTAACCCTAACACTAACACCTCCCTAAGTTAAATATAATTTTTATCTAACGAAATAAATTATTTATTATTAAATAAATTATTCCTATTTAAAGCTAAATACTTACCTGTAAAATAAACCCTAATATAGCTACAATATAACAAATAATTATATTGTAGCTATTTTAAGATTACTATTTATTTTACAGGCAACTTTGAATTTATTTTAACTAGCCAATCAGATTGAGCTTGCATTCTATTGGCTGATCGGAACAGCCAATAGAATGCAAGCTCAATCTGATTGGCTGATTGGATCAGCCAATCGGATTGAACTTGAATCTGATTGGCTGATTCCATCAGCCAATCAGAATTTTCTTACCTTAATTCCGATTGGCTGATAGAATCCTATCAGCCAATCGGAATTCGAGGGACGCCATCTTGGATGACGTCCCTTAAAGGAACCGTCATTCGTCGGGAAGTCGTCGGCCAGGATGGATGTTCCACCTCGGCGGGATGAAGATGGAGCCGGAAGAAAGAAGATTGAAGATGCCGCTTGATAGAAGACTTCAGCCGGATCATGGATCTCTTCAGCCTCCGCTTGGATCAAGACTTCCGCCGGATCATGGATCTCTTCAGCCCCCGCTTGGATCAAGACTTCAGCCGGATCATGGATCTCTTCAGCCCCCGCTTGGATCAAGACTTCAGCCGGATGATGGACCTCTTCAGCCCGATGATGGACCTCTTCAGCCCCCGCTTGGGCTTGGATGAAGATTTCGGAGCCTCTTCTGGACGGATCGGTGATACCCGGCGTGGTGAAGATAAGGTAGGGAGATCTTCAGGGGCTTAGTGTTAGGTTTATTTAAGGGGGGTTTGGGTTAGATTAGGGGTGTGTGGGTGGTGGGTTGTAATGTTGGGGGGGGTATTGTATTTTTTTTTTTACAGGCAAAAGAGCTGTTTTCTTTGGGGCATGCCCCGCAAAAGGCCCTTTTAAGGGCTGGTAAGGTAAAAGAGCTTTTCAATTTTTATTTTAGAATAGGGTAGGGCATTTTTTTTATTTTGGGGGGCTTTGTTATTTTATTAGGGGGCTTAGAGTAGGTGTAATAAGCTTAAAATTGTTGTAATTTTTTATAATGTTTGTAAATTATTTTTTTATTTTTTGTAACTTAGTTCTTTTTTTATTTTTTGTACTTTAGTTAGTTTATTTAATTGTATTTATTTGTAGGTATTTATTTAATTAATTTATTGATAGTGTAGTGTTAGGTTTAATTGTAACTTAGGTTAGGATTTATTTTACAGGAAATTTTGTAATTATTTTAACTAGGTAGCTATTAAATAGTTATTAACTATTTAATAGCTATTGTACCTAGTTAAAATAAATACAAAGTTGCCTGTAAAATAAATATTAATCCTAAAATAGCTACAATATAATTATTCGTTATATTGTAGCTATATTAGGGTTTATTTTACAGGTAAGTATTTAGCTTTAAATAGGAATAATTTATTTAATAATAAATAATTTATTTCGTTAGATAAAAATTATATTTAACTTAGGGGGGTGTTAGTGTTAGGGTTAGACTTAGCTTTAGGGGTTAATCCATTTATTAGAGTAGCGGCGAGGTCCGGTCGGCAGATTAGGGGTTAATAATTGAAGTTAGGTGTTGGCGATGTTAGGGAGGGCAGATTAGGGGTTAATACTATTTATTATAGGGTTTTTGAGGTGGGAGTGAGGCGGATTAGGGGTTAATCCATTTATTATAGTAGCGGTGAGGTCCGGTCGACAGATTAGGGGTTAATAATTGTAGGTAGGTGGCGGCGACATTGGGGGGGGCAGATTAGGGGTTAATAATTATAATATAGGGGTAGGCGGTGTTAGGGGCAGCAGATTAGGGGTACATAGGGATAATGTAGGTTGCGGTGGTGTACGGAGCGGCAGATTAGGGGTTAAAAGTCTAATGCAGGTGTTAGCAATAGCGGGGGCGGCAGATTAGGGGTTAATAAGTGTAAGGCTAGGGGTGTTTAGACTCGTGGTTCATGTTAGGGTGTTAGGTGCAGACTTAGGAAGTGTTTCCCCATAGGAAACAATGGGGCTGCGTTAGGAGCTGAACGCTGCTTTTTTGCAGGTGTTAGGTTTTTTTTCAGCTCAAACTGCCCCATTGTTTCCTATGTATGAATCGTGGACGAGCACGTTTTTTAAGCTGGCCGCGTCCGTAAGCACCGCTGGTATTGAGAGTTGCAGTGGCGGTAAATTATGCTCTACGCTCCCTTTTTGGAGCCTAACGCAGCCATTCTGTGAACTCTAAATACCAGCGGTATTTAAAAGGTGCGGGGGGAAAAAAGCATGCGTAGCTAACGCACCCCTTCTAACGTAAAACTCTAAATCTAGCCGTTAGTTTTTAAACAATTTGCAAACCCCTACAGGTTAATCCTAAATCAACTGAGAAAATCTGTTTGCAATTTCTTTTTTTTTATTATTCTATGTATTATTGGAGATAATTTTTTTCCATTTTTTTTTTTTTTTTTTTTTTAACTTTGAATACATTTTAAAGAAACTATTGGGTAGATTTATCAAACAGCAGATGCTGCAATCTACCCCCGAAGTTTCAGGTCCGCCTGAAACTTAAGTTAAGAAGCAGCAGTCATAACTCATCCGCCACCTCTGAGGTAAGATCGGGATGATTGACACCCCCTGTTAGCGGGGCGATTGACCGCGAATGTGCAGGAGGCAGCGTTGCACAAGCATTTCACCTGAAATGATTGTGCAATGATAAATGCAGACAGTAGACATGTGCATGGCGAAAAAATTCGGTTCGGATCGATTCAGATTTTTTTGAATTTCGGTTCGGAGCGATTCGAATTCGGAAAAATTTGAATCGATTCAGTTCGGATTTGTTTCGGATTCATTCAGATTAGAATAAATTCAGTTCGGTTTTGTTTCGGATTCATTCGGATTCGAATAAATTTGGCTGGATTCGGTTCGGTTCGGTTCGGAAATTCGGAATTTCGGTAAGTGTTAGGTGGGATTAGACTAGTATTATGTACTAAATTCTGCTGGATTCGGTTCAATTCGGTTCAGTACGGTTCGGAATTTCGGTAAATGTTAGGTGGGATTAGACTTATACTGTACAATACTAGTGTAATCCATGGCCATCCGAATTTACCGAATAAATCCGAAGTAATTCGGATTTATTCGGTAATTCGGCAGTATTTTAATTCGGAAATTCGTTTCGATCCGAATTGCTGAATTTGCAGAATTTTCCGAATTTCCGAAACGAATCGCACATATCTAGCAGACAGTGTATTCTGTCAGCATTTATCAATGTCTGCCCAACATTTGACAAATCTACCCCTTTGACATTTTCTTTTTTGTTCTCAATTTCCTCTTCTTATAAACATAATTTAATTACTAGATAATTTGATCACTAAGGAACAAACATAACTTATGCAGAGACAAAGAAAAACTACCAACCGAAGAAAATGTCACATTTCTGGAATTATGAAAAATGTACAGAAATGGCTATATTATAATTAAATGCAGAAAAAAGCTTTTGATTGCTTGAATTGAGACCTTTTTTTTTTTTTACAGTAATATGGTTTTCAATGTGATTGTATTAGTTTAATATCATTACTTTATTCAGAATCAATTTCCTCCTTGATTATTAATGGCAATGTAACCTCATGAATAATATTCTGCAGGGTTGCTCTTTATCTCTCCTTTTATTTAATTTTGCTGTTAAATTAAGAATTTATATTAAAGGAACACTATAGTCAAAATAAACTTTCAAGATTCAGATTATCACATTTTGTTCAGTCATTTTATATTCAAACGTTCTGAGGCCCCACGTCTACTGAGCATGTGCACAAGCGCACAGGGTATACATATGCTAGTCGTGATTGGCTGATGTCTGTCAAATGATACAAGGTGTCTGAAAATGGCAAAAACAAAAATAGCCAGAAAAAAATCTACTGCTTATTTTAAATTCTGAGTAAGTGTTATTGCAATGTATTTTTATTATGCACCTGTTAATTATGCAATTCTACTGTATCTAGTGGTCATTTAAGGGAATTCAATTGGGAATGACAGCAAATTTATCTGCATGCAGATGATTTATTGTTATTTATTAGCAACATGGATGAGAATATTTATATGATTTTGAATATAAGAATAATTATTTCCCCTAATCCAAAAGATTGGTGTGTTATTAATATTATTTCACATTTTAGCACAATTCTTGTATTTAGTTAATACAAGAATTGAAATTACAATTTAACTTATTAATTAGACATCTATTTTCATATTTTCAAATTAAATATTAGTTAGAATTCATGAAGGAATCCGTTTGGTCCGTAAACAATTTCTACAGGGGAAATTTTCAATTTCTCTCTTCTATTCATTTATTAGTGATCTAAACAAACAAACATATTTAAATTAGATTGTTGAAAAATTGAATAAATTAGGAACATTAAAATTAGCAGGGTATTAACTACTTCAGTGTTTAACAAGAACAAATGAAGCATTCCTTTCCTCACCCATTAGAGAAATACAGGTTACACTTACATTTACTAAACATTACTCCAGGTATGATGCCTAAATGTTTAAAGGGATAGTGTATTGTAATATTTTTCTCTCTATTGTTCCAATTAAACCATTTTTACATGCTGGAGTGTACTAAAATATTTACATATAGCTTATTTACCTTGATTTACCTTCTTCCCCACCTATACTGAAAATATCAATACTTAAATGGACACTAAAGCCAAAATTTTACTTTGATGATTCATATAAAGCATGCAGTTTAAAGAGACTTTCTAATTTTCTTTCATTATCAAAAAGGGCATAGTTTTTTTATATGCACACTTTGAGGCACCAGCTCTTTGTGAGCATGTGAAAGAGTTTCCTGTATACATATATGAGCAGGGGTGGTAAAATATCACTATAAGTCTCCTAACCCAGAGAGAAAAAGTCATATTCTTTACTTGTCCGCTGCAATTTCGTACTCGTCCAGGAATAGTGGACTAGTGGAAATGTTAAGCCCTGTATATGAGCCTGTTATTGGCTAATGACTGTCATGATACAGTGGGATGACAAATTGAAGTGCATTCTGAAAAACATCTACTGCTCATTTAAAATTTAGGGCTAAATTACAAGTGGAGCATTAATTACCACTCTCACTTGAGCGTTAACTGACAGAATTAAACTTTTTGCATGTTAAGCCACTGGATATTGCTTTCACTATATTGACTTCAATGGAGTAAGGAAGTTAAAAAAAAATAATAAACACCTATACACATTAAGCCCCATCATATTAAACTTACTTTAATAACACCAAACTGCCATATCCCCCTACTCTTTTAACCCAGCTAGATTATGAAACCTGTATTAGCCACATCCCTGTCACATGCTACCCCTTTACACTATTTACACTTAATCCACCATAACTCCATCACTATTAACCCCGAAACCACCAGAACCCCCCTGCAATAACTTCCCTAACCTATTAAACCCTAAACGGCTACAACCCACACCGCCATAAACCCTACACTACTTAACTCCTAAACCGCCATTAACCCCACCCAAATACCTACACTTCATGATCCCTAAACCACCAAATAAAAAACACTACTAGTAAAAAAAAATATCAAACATAAAAAAACACTACTATAAAAATCCCTATCCTAAAACTAAAGTACCCTAAAACAAACTTCCATAGAAAAACCCTATACTAAAACTAAAATAACCCCACAAATAAAAGGGCATTTGTCATGCAGTGCCCTAGTTTAAAGGGACAGTATGCACTCATTTTCATATAACTACATGTAATAGACACTACTATAAAGAATAAGATGCACAGATACTGATATAAAAATCCAGTATAAAACTGTTTAAAAACTTACTTAGAAGCTCTCAGTTTAGCTCTGTTGAAAAGGTAGTTGGTAAGTGGGAAATAAGACACTCCCCCCTCCCCCTTCTTTTGCATATGAAAAGACCCACAAACAGGAGTAAGCTGGAGTAGGAAGCTGACGGTATTCACATACAACTTTGGGGCTTGGTTAGGAGTCTGAAAACCAGAGCAATGTTATTTAAAAATAAGCAAAACTATACATTTAAAAACAAAAAAACTTTAACGGCTATATAAATAGATCATCTACAAAACATTTATGCAAAGAAAAAATGAGTGTGTAATAATTAAGTGCTTATAGCTCTTTTGCAAAAAAAGATATCTGAGCTCTATTGCAGAAAAAAATCTATCCTGAGGTTGTATTTACCTAATTTTAAGACCTGCTAAGGACCAGATGATTTTTATTATGTCCCGATACTTAAAACCATAGAGTTCAAAGAGGGTGCATTTTCTTTTTCATATGACTGTAGGTAGGATCAGGCTGCAGGGACCTAGCTGTTGAATGGTAGCTGCACTTACATATCAATGTGTTCAGCTAGCTCCTAGTAGTGCATTGCTGCTTCTTCTATAAAGTTTATCACGAGAATTAAGCAAAATAGATGATAGAAGTAAGAATGAAAGTTGTTTAAAACTTTATGTTCTGTCTGAACCATCAAAGAAAAATTGGGGTCTCATGTCCCTTTAAAGAAACAGCAGTATTTTCAAGACATTTCTGTTGTGCTTCTATAGAATATCACATTAGCCATAGAAAACCATAGAATTCAAAGAGAGTGTACTCTCTTTTTCACATGACTGTATATACTGAGAGAGAGAGCGCAAAAGAGAGGTGGGAGAGAGCGCAAAAGAGAGGGGGAGAAAGAGCAAAAGAGAGGAATGGGGAGAGAGACAGAGCAAAAGAGAGGGGGGAGAGAGAGAGCTCAAAAGAGAGGGGGAAGAGAGAGCACAAAAGAGAGGAGGGAGAGAGAGAGCACAAAAGAGAGGAGGGAGAGAGAGAGCACAAAAGAGAGGAGGGAGAGATTGCAAAAGAGAGGGGGAGAGAGAGCGCAAAAGAGAGGGGGAGAGAGAGAGAGCAAAAGAGAGGGGGGAGAGAGTGCAAAAGAGAGGGGGGAGAGAGAGAGTGCAAAAGAGAGGGGGGAGAGAGAGAGAGCAAAAGAGAGGGGGGAGAGAGAGCGCACAAAAAAAGGGGGGAGTGCAAAAGAGAGGTGGGAGATAGAGAGGGCAAAAGAGAGGGGAGAAAGAGCAAAAGAGAGGGATGGGGAGAGAGACTGAGCAAAAGAGAGGGGGAGAGAGAGAGCGCAAAAGAGAGGGAAAAGAGAGCGAGCACAAAAGAGAGGGGAGAGAGAGAGCACAAAAGAGAGTAGGGAGAGATCGCAAAAGAGAGGGGGGAGAGAGAGCGCAAAAGAGAGGGGGAGAGAGAGAGCACAAAAGAGGGGGGGAGAGAGAGAGTGCAAAAGAGAGGGGGAGAGAGGGAGCGCAAAAGAGAAGGGGAGAGAGAGAGAGCGCAAAAGAGAGGGGGAGAGAGAGTGCACAAAAGAGAGGGGGAGAGAGAGAGCGCAAAAGAGGAGGGGAGAGAGAGAGCGCAAAAGAGGGGCAAGAGAGAGTGCAAAAGAGAGAGGGAAGAGAGAGAGTGCAACAGAGAGAGGGAGAGAGAGCGCAAAAGAGAGGGGGAAGAGAGAGCAAAAGAGAGGGGAGAGAGAGAGAGCACAAAAGAGAGGGGGGGAGAGCAAAAGAGAGGGGGGGGAGAAAGCAAAAGAGAGGGGGGGGGGGAGAGGGAGCAAAAAGAGAGGGGAAAGAGCAAAATAGAGGGGAGAGAGCAAAATAGAGGGGAGAGAGAGCAAAAGAGAGGGGCGGATAGAAAGAGCTAAAGAGAGGGGGTAGAGAGAGCGCAAAAGAGAGGGGGAGAGCACACAAAAGAGGGGGGAGAGAGAGCAAAAGAGAGGAGGGAGAGAGAGAGCAAAAGAGAGGGGGAGGGAGAGAATGCAAGGGGTGGGACCGCTGTACTGCAAAAAATGGCCCGTGTGAACACAAGTATAACATATTCTGCTATGTGCAGAAAATTGGAATCCAAGAAAAAACAATTTGGCTGACAAGATCACCTATTCATACAGTCCCCAAAATTATGTATACTATGTTGGGAAAAGGTGCTGGTACTTAGGGAGTGTAATGGCACATGTGATAAAACACGTATGTGATACACAACAAAGTTGTTGTCAATTAATTCCTTGATACAGTTCAGCCTGTGTGTTTAGAGCAATATAGTTGTTGAATAGTGAGTTGATGCATACACCGCTTCATACGGTACAATCCGTGTAAGACACTGGGTAACAGAGCTTAATATTGTGTAGTGAATTACTTAGCCAATTATACAGCAATATATAGCAATCACCGCCCTGCCACAGTGTTATCCGTGTACTCACAGTCAATTCTGAGGGAGACTGGCGACTCCGGTGATCCTGGGCTGTCTCGCGGTTCCTTCCTCTGGGTTTACTTGCGGATATGCCTAACACCGCTCGCCAAACAAACTCCTCTCCAACAGGTAGATCCAAACACACACAGGCCTTGGCGTGACTCACTGCTGACGTTAACAATCCTGATTGGTTAACCGTTGCACACCTTCCTTCCTCCCATTGGACAATAAGTACCAGCACTCACTCCTTTAATACGATCCTCGGTGAAACGGCAAAATGAATCCAAAAATGATAGAACAGGTCCGGGGTCAGATTTAAAAAATCAAAAACTTTATTGTAACAATTTAAAATCCAAACATGGGGACAGAACACAGAAAGTCCCAAACACCTAGAACTGTGGCTTACGCGTTTCGGCCGTAGCCTTACTCATAGCCAATATCACATTGCTAATCAATTCAGTTTAAAAAAGGCCCCCCCTGGGCTGTGATTGGTTCAAAAACAATAGGCGTGTTTGAACTTTGATTAGTTTCCTGTGATATATATATATTTGTCTGTGAAATGCCTTATAATCATTGCTTTATTATGCTGGTTTGACTTGTAGTTGACACTTGTTAAGTTTCACAGGAAACTAATCAAAGTTCAAACACGCCTATTGTTTTTGAACCAATCACAGCCCAGGGGGGGCTTTTTTAAACTGAATTGATTAGCAATGTGATATTGGCTATGAGTAAGGCTACGGCCGAAACGCGTAAGCCACAGTTCTAGGTGTTTTGGACTTTCTGTGTTCTGTCCCCATGTTTGGATTTTAAATTGTTACAATAAAGTTTTTGATTTTTTAAATCTGACCCCGGACCTGTTCTATCATTTTCAGAAAATTGGAATGTCAAATAATTACAGTAAATACACATTATAACACTTTATTTAAAATTAATATTGCATAAATATGCTTTTACATGTTTTTTTTTTTTTTTTTTAACTTTTTTATTGAAGTTTCAAGTCGAGATAAAATACAGACTTTGCCCATCAACAATAGTAACATCCAAATATGACACACAATATTGTTACATACACGTGTACTATGCAGCTAGAAGGAGAGTAACAGTTCCAAGCCTCACTTTGAGATATCGATGTTCAGGCGTGCAAAGATAATCATATCAAAATCAATATTCAGAGACAAACCGTAGCAAATGGAGGCGTATGTCATGACTAAAGAGGTGTCAACTATAATTTTGGGCTAACCAATATATAACTTCATTTTATGTGTTATCAACTGGAGTCTGGTCTCCACATCTATAATATGAAGAAAGTAAAAATAGCCTTTATACCTGTCTTGATGTGGAGAGTTGGCTTTTAAGGTGACCACAGGTGAGTCACAAAGAGGGGGAAAGAGAGGGGGGTGCAGTGGGCAAGAGCCACTCGAATTATGGGGGAGGTGGAAGGGGGCGGGGGAGAAAAGGAGAGCGGAGCCAACTATGGTAAGGTTACAGGATGAGCTTATTCATGGTATTATGTAGACTATAGATGAAAATATGTTTTCTGTGTTATGTATACCTAAGGGCGTAAGTAGTTATAGCAATGTTAGTTGAGAGGAGGGGGGGATAAGGAGGATGGAGTATTCCATGTGTGCCCCATAAGGGGTCACGCCGGAAGAGACAGGTAATTAATATAGAGCGGGGGTGTTAATATAGGGGCATCTTATCCATTTTACTAGTCTAGTGGCAAATAGCTCCATGGCAATCTCAGGTCCAACTAAGAATTTGGGAGGTGAAAATAGTTAAGCAATACTCAATACTCGTCCTAGAGGTGAGTCCGGGGGTCATCAGCATATAATATGAACCTTACAAGGGGGATTCCCTATATGTATATTGTTAATTGTACATTAACCCGTATAATTGCTAAGTAAATTTATGTGTGGGCAATAGACAAAATGACTTATCTGCTTGTATTACTTCAGATGTAGTGGTATATGATAGACATATAAATATCATATGAAATAAGCAAGAATTAGTAGGGTATATTATCTTCTATAGCTGAACAGAGGTCTGCATGATTAATAGTTGATAGTGCATGGACCAGAATAGTGAGAGAGGTACATAATGGGGTTAAAACTATTCGCCAGCTATTCTAAAGTTGGGAGGGTGCAGGAAGTCTGCATACAGTAGAAGTGAAAGTAAGTATAACAGCATGGCTGCTATCTGAATTAGCTCTCAGAACACTAGTAATACATTTTATACATGAAATCCCCTCTAATACATTATGATCCCCCACAATATCACACTGGGTATATGACAAGGAATTAAGAAAAAAATGTTAACAATAAATCGCTAAACTGTTGAAACTTGCGTATAAGCTAAATGAACCTGAGCAATCATAGAACCCTTTAACAATAATAACTTCTAACCGGATCGCCCATCAGATATTAAAGTCCACATTCAGGGAGGGAGAGTGAAACAAACATGAGAATAGAGTTGCAGAGATTAGGGTCCACTGTATATAAATGGGGTATCTTTAGGTACTTCACGCAATGCCGGTCTTCCAGCATAGCTCGGCCTGAGGACCACGGAGGGCCCTACTAATTAGTTCAGTATTACAGTTCATGGACCGAATCATGGAGCCCACCTGCATGCTGCCATCAGTACTGCGTGAATGTAGCTCAGATAGAGGAAACAGATCTCTCAGTACTATGCTGCCCTTATATCTAGGTTGCTCACTGTGTGGCAAAGACTCTACAAGTGACAAGACGGGAGGTCTGCTGTACTGCATCGTGAAGAGGGACTTAGGCCTCACTCCTCTGTCTGCGTGGAAATTTCTCACGTCGTCACCGGTCTTCTCTATGTCAGAGCCGGGGTGCGCAGCTTTCAAGTATAGAGGAGGAGGCAGGTTATCCTCTAAGCCGTTGGGTGTGATCAGGTTCACCTCAACCCCCACTCCGGCCGGCCGCTCCGGAACAGGAGTCGGGTGGATCAGGGTGACATCGGCGGTAAGAACAGGCTGCTGGGAGAAGGTAAAGAGGCCTTGTCTGGCTGTGTCCGCCATCTTATCCCCTTCAAGCAGATGCGCCACCGGGGCGGGTAGATTGTCAGAGTCTTCTTCTGGTGAGTCCGGTGCTTCTTCTCGGCTGAGAGACAGGCATCGAGAGAGGTTAGCAAACTGGGTGTCCATGCGGTGGCTTAGTAGGGTTAATGCATCCAAAATTAAGGAGGCCATCTTCTCGGCTAAAAGGGGGATCAGGTCTCCCTCTGCAGGCTGAGCCGTGTGAAAGAGTCTAGCGGTTAAGAGCTATCTGAGTCTGGAGGGCTCCGGTAGAGGCAATGAAAGCAGTCAGCTCCTCGCTACTAAGGGAGACGCTGAAACCACATCGACACTGTTACCTCAGTTGTTCTCACAGTCCTCTGCCAAATGGCTCAAAATTTAGTCAGAGAAGGCTATAATTTAATCTGAGGTCATATTTGCCTTATAAAACAGCATTTTAGGGCTATTTGTGGCTTTTATTGGTGCTTTAGAGCAGGAGTTCTAAAAATCTGCGTCTGCTCGGCTCAAGAGTTGGCTCCGCCCCGCTTTTACATGTTTTAATCTACTTAACTGCAAAGGGCTCCAATGCGCACACACACACAAACACACACACACATATATATATATATATATATATATATATACAGTATATGTGTGTGTGTGTGTGTGTGTGTACATATGTATTCATTTGTGTATATATCTGCTGTAAATATAAATACCTACGTACACACATATAAACACACACACACACAAACATATATAATATATATTATTAGATTTTGTTATTATGAGTGTAACTGTACTTTGTAATGTATTTTTGTGATCCTTTTTTTTTGTTTTGCAAAACAGTTAATCAGAACTCTGAGGATGCGCTTGAAATACAAGCAAAAAACCTGACACACTGAAACACCCGTGATAAATCCCTTTTCGCTCACGATAAACTGTTTAGCACTATTCTTATAGTACCCTGTCTCTTTAAAGATTCACGTTTTATTTGTTGCAAATATAATTTCTTGGATACAAACATTACTCATTATGTTTGATCCTGCGCAAAGATTTGTAATTTTTTGGGTCAGAATCAATCAATTTATTAATTGGATTTTTAATATAAAAGTAACTATACAATTAAATAATGTTTTTTTGTCTGATGGGAGTGGAAGAGGGAAGATCAAATTCAAGATTTATTAATCTAACTATCTTGAAGAGTAGAAAATTAATCTCCTAAATCTAAAAACGCTCCAAAATTAAAAACATTAATACATTTATTTAAAAATGCATCTAATAATAGAAAAATATAACATTAGGATGAATTTAGAGTAAATGGTTGACAGTTTTAAAATTAAATGGTGCAGATTTATTCAAACATACTCAGTAAATATACAGAAGCAGATCATACGTATATATAAACAATAAAGGGCCAAATTAAAAGTGGCACGCTATTTCGTGCTTTGCTCGCACGCAAACACCACTAGAAGTAAACTTTTATTACAAGTTGAGGTCTTTAGTCATGCTGCTAACCCGACTAGTGCAAATATAGTTTGCGCTTGAGTGAACACGATTATTTTCAACTTTTAATATCACGACTCGCACAAACACTAGAGCGCCACTTGTAAATCTAGCCCTAAATATATGGCAGAAGTAATTTTAAGAGGAGAATGGCAAATTTATGATTACGAGAATTAAATTGTGGTTGGAGGACAGGACTGGGAAGAGAGTATTTTTTTGTTTTTTATTGGTATTGGTGAGAGAAAGAAGGAAAAAAAAGGGAAAAACTAGAGCTCATTGTTAGTTTGCAAACCATATGCTGTTTTTTTATATAAACTGTTCCCTTTTTTCTGTATTGTTTATTTTACTATTGTTAGTTTAAAAGGACACTCAAGTTAAAATAAATTTTTATAATTCAGATAGAACGTGCAGTTTAACGTGCACTTTCCAATTTACTTTCATTATTAAATTTTGCACAGTCTTTTTATATTCACACTTTCTGGGGAACAAGATCCTACTGAGCATGTGCACAAGCTCACAGGGTATACATATACTAGTCTGTGATTGGCTGATGTTTGTCACATGATACAGGGGGCCGGAAAATGGGTGAAAAAAATAATTTGTTAGAAAAAAATTTATTGCTTATTTGACATTCAGAGTAAGTGTATTGCCTTGTCTTTTTATCATGTACTTGCTAATTAGGTCCTTTAAAGTGATGGTAAACTTAATTATTACAGAACATATCAGTGTAACTATGATATAAATCCAGTGACGTTTCTTCATCCAGCCAATTAATTTTCTGGCCTTTAGGCGGCAGAGTCAGGGATCCGTAGGAAAAAAGAAGCACATGGGCAATTGATCCAAGTGACGTATGTAAAGGAGTTGACCGCCTAAAGGCCAGAAAATCAATTGGCCGGATGAAGAAACATCAGTGAAGAAAAAAAAGTATAGATTGGTGCCGGGAGGAGGAGCAGTAGGAATAAATCGGAGTGATTAGCAGTAAGAACACTTTTGTTTAGAATTTTTTTTTATCATGAATGAAAGTGGGGTTGGATTTATATCATAGTTACACTGATATGTTCGACAATGATTATGTTTACCATCACTTTAAGCACGTCTATCTCTTTACGTAGTCAATGGAATAGTTTGTCATTGTAAGCCTGGAAACTGAAATGTGTGAGTGTTTCAAAAGGGAATATAATTTTCTACTCACATTAATTTTATATCAACATTGTCTCTAAAATTGTGAATTCCCTCTATATAGCTGCTGTTGGAATAGTCTGATAACCTTGGGCTTTTATAAAATGCTTATTTCTGCAAGACTGAATTTGTTTAATATATATACTGTATAATATGGTAAAAATAATGGAACAAAATCTCTTGGTATCTTTTTTTGAAGAATGAGTAAAGGAATACTGGGAGGTATATCAGTACATGAATACTGAATATTGGGAGGTATATGAGTACAGCCAACAATCAATAGCAAGCTCCAAGTAGTGGATTGCTGCTCTCAAGCCTAACTAGGTATGCTTTTCAACAATGGATACCAAGAGAATGAAGCAAATTACATAATATAAGTAAATTGGAAAGTTGTTGAAAAAAAAACTGCATGTTCTATCTTATTGATGAAATTTTAATTTTGACTTTACTGCTCCTTTAAGAGACTTGGCTAACAATAAGAATGCAGTTATTAGTGAAGCCGACATTGACTATTTTAGACTGTACTTTTTGTCAAGAAGAGATTTACTCACAACTGAGAGAGCATATACCAACAACATCTGCCCTCTGATTCCATCTAATAGCTTTAAGAAACTAATTTAAACTGTTTTAAGTCAGGAAAGAAACTCAGGATTTCAGTGAGCAAGTACTGTCCTATTTAAAAGTAGCCCCTTTCTAAGGTACTTTGCTTACCATTCACAAGGAGTCTCCTTGCTATCAATTTTTCTCCCCTGTTGACTCCTTTATTACAACCTGTCCTTGTGAATTTGGAAGGTCGGTTAAAACATAAGTAGCTGACATTCCTTTATGTTGGTTTGCATGTTTTTGATATGAGTCTTGATGTAATATACTAACGTCTTCACTACACATTTATTGCATTGGACATTATCAGTTTGAGTTTTGCTATACCATACATTTGCTATTTCCACAATTTTTCAGCAACAAAAGAGATATCTGTAAGCAGGACCTCTGAGTGAGTTATGAGTTACAAACAACAAAGTACATCCAGCACACTAAACTTCCAGGGAATGTGCAAGCTGTGTGGGTCCCTGCAACCTCCCCCCCCCCCCCACTATAGATACAGAAAAGTCAAAGTCAGCCGCACCAGTAATCTAAAAATGGTTTTAATTACATAAATGAAGCAAATACAAATGTAGGACTACATTTTGAGCATGATTAAGAGTATAAGGCCCGAAAAGTAGTCCTACATTTGTTTTTGCTCCACTTATGTAATAATAACCATTTGAAGATTACTGGTGAGGCTAACTAACTTTTCTGAGTTATGAGTTACAGTTATTATGTTTATCATTTTTATTTGCAATTCACTGTTATTGTAATGGGATCCAAGCAGAATTAGAATAGTTTGAATCATGTAATAACATTTGTCAAGATTTCATGATCAAGTTGTATTATAAGATAGAGCATAAATATTTTTCTCGATCACAAACTCTTTATAAATCGGCAACAAGCAACAAATGGGAATTCCTTGATTCATGCCTTTAGTAGTCGGTGGACAAAAAAGGTGAAGCCCAATAATTAGAAAATTTTACAAATTGACACAGCATTGTCATTTGCAGGTATGGGCCCTCTACAAGTGGAATTATGTAGATCCAGGCCCCTTAAGGAGATTTTCTAACAATTATAAAAAAAAGATCATGCGGTTATTTAACATCAAGGGCCTGATCCGATATGCAGCGTCGCCCGCAAAAGCCGGCGACGCCAAATTTTGAGCAGGTTTGTTATCCTATATACGACGTAACCTAGAAGTTACGCTCGTATATTTCACTCTTCGGCCGTAGTTTTGGCCCATAGACTGGTATACCAAACCCGCGCAGTTTGGTATCCAATATACAGCGTAAGGACTTACGTGGCGAAAATGGAGAAATCTTACTCCATTTTCACCTCGCCACAAAATGCAGGCGTAGCAAGCCTTACGCTGAGTATTGGAGCCCGTAACTCCCTAAACTGCCTGCAAAATAAAACCTAACACCTAACGCATGCGCAATGTCTATCTACCTGTCAACTGCAATCCCCCTAAATTATATGTATTACCCCCTAATCTGACCCCCCTACACCGCCGCCACCTATATTATATGTATTAACCCCTAATCTGATCCCCCTACACCGCCGCCACCTACATTAAATGTATTAACCCCTAATATAATCCCCCTACACTGCCGCCACCTATATTAAATTTATTAACCCCTAATCTAATCCCCCTACACCGCCGCCACCCATATTAAATTTATTAACCCCTAAACCTAAGTCTAACCCTAACACCCCCTAACTTAATTATTATTTAAATAAATCTAAATAATATACATATTATTAACTAAAATATTCCTATTTAAATCTTAAAATATTCCTATTTAAATCTAAATACTTACCTATAAAATAAACCCTAAAATAGCTACAATATAATTAATAATTACATTGTAGCTATTTTAGGGTTTATATTTATTTTACAGGTAACTTTGTATTTATTTTAACTAGGTACAATAGCTATTAAATAGTGAATAACTATTTAATAGCTACCTAGTTAAAATAATTACAAAATTACCTGTAAAATAAATCCTAACCTAAGTTACAAATACACCTACACTATCAATAAATTAATTAAATAAACTACAATTATCTCAACTAAAATACAATTAAATACACTAAACTACATTACAAAAACAAACACTAAATTACAAATAATAAAAAAAGATTACAAGAATTTTAAGCTAATTACACCTAATCTAAGCCCCCTAATAAAATAAAAAAGCCCCCCAAAATAATAAAATTTCCCTACCCTAAACTAAATTACAAAAGTAATCAGCTCTATTACCAGCCCTTAAAATGGCCTTTTGCGGGGCATTGCCCCAAAGTAATCAGCTCTTTTACCTGTAAAAAAAAGCACAATCCCCCCCATTACAACCCACCACTCACACACTCCTACTCTAAAACCCACCCGATCCCCCCTTAAAAAACCTAAGTCTAACACCCAAGTGCTCCTTACCTGTCCTGAAGACCGGCGGAGAAGGTCCTGTTCCAGGCAGAGAAGTCTTCTTCCAGGCGGTGACCTCTTCTTCTTCCAGGAACCAGCCGGAGCGGAGCGGAGGAGTTGAAGACAGATGACCACGGAGCTGAAGACCGTCGACTCTGGAACTGAAGACCGGCCACGCTGGAACTGAAGATCGGCGACGCTGGAACTGAAGAACGCGGAGCCATGGAGCGTGGAGTATCCTCTTCATACGATCTCCGCCGTACACTGAATAGGAATTCAAGGTACGCGATTAAAAATGGCGTCCCTTGAATTCCTATTGGCTGATTTGAGCCTTCAAATTCAAATCAGCCAATCGGATGAGAGCCACTGTAATTCTATTGGCTGATTTAAATAGCCAATAGAATAAGAGCTACTGTAATTCTATTGGCTGATTTGAATAGCCAATAGAATTACAGTAGCTCTTATTCTATTGGCTATTCAAATCAGCCAATAGAATTAGAGTAGCTCTCATCCTATTGGCTGATTTGAATTTGAAGGCTCAAATCAGCCAATAGGAATTCAAGGGACGCCATTTTTAATTGCGTACCTTAAATTCCTATTCAGTGTACAGCGGAGATCGTATAAGAGGATCCTCCACGCTCCATGGCTCCGTGGTCTTCAGTTCCAGCGTCGACGGTCTTCAGTTCCAGAGTGGACGGTCTTCAGCTCCGCGGTCATCGGTCTTCAACTCCTCTGCTCCGCGCCGGCTGGTTCCTGGAAGAAGAGGTTGCCGCCTGAAAGAAGACTTACCGCCTGGAACAGGACCTTTTCCCCCGGTCTTCAGGACAGGTAAGGAGCACTTGGGTGTTAGACTTAGGTTTTTTTAAGGGGGGATCGGGTGGGTTATAGAGTAGGGGTGTGTGGGTGGTGGGTTGTAATGGTGGGGTTGTTCTTTTTTTTTACAGGTAAAAGAGCTGATTACTTTGGGTCAATGCCCCACAAAAGGCCCTTTTAAGGGCTGGTAATAGAGCTGATTACTTTTGTAATTTAGTTTAGGGTAGGGAAATTTTATTATTTAGGGGGGCTTTTTTATTTTATTAGGGGGCTTAGATTAGGTGTAATTAGCTTAAAATTCTTGTAATCATTTTTTATTTTTTGTAATTTAGTGTTTGTTTTTTTAATATAGTTTAGTGTATTTAATTGTATTTTAGTTGAGATAATTGTAGTTTATTTAATTAATTTATTGATAGGGTAGTGTTATGTTAGGTGTAATGGTAACTTATGTTAGGATTTATTTTACAGGTAATTTTGTAATTATTTTAACTAGGTAGCTATTAAATAGTTATTAACTATTTAATAGCTATTGTACCTAGTTAAAATAAATACAAAGTTACCTGTAAAATAAATATAAACCCTAAAATAGCTACAATGTAATTATTAATGATATTGTAGCTATCTTGGGGTTTATTTTACAGGTAAGTATTTAGTTTTAAATAGGAATAATTTAGTTAATAATATTAATATTATTTAGATTTATTTAAATAATAATTAAGTTAGGGGGTGTTAGGGTTAGACTTTTGTTTAGGGGGTAATATAGTTAATATAGGTGGCGGCGGTGTAGGGGGCTCAGATTAGGGGTTAATATATTTAAAATAGGTGGCGGCGGTGTAGGGGGCTCAGAATAGGGGTTAATATAGTTAATATAGGTGGCGGCAGGGTAGGGGGCTCAGATTAGGGGTTAATATATTTAAAATAGGTGGCAGATGTATAGGGGGCTCAGATTAGGGGTTAATATAGTTAATATAGGTGGCGGCGGGGTAGGGGGCTCAGATTAGGGGTTAATATATTTAAAATAGGTGGCGGTGGTGTAGGGGGCTCAGATTAGGGGTTAATATATTTAAAATAGGTGGCGGCGGTGTAGGGGGATCAGATTAGGTGGTACTACACATAATATAGGTGGCGGCAGTGTAGGGGGGTCAGATTAGGGGGTACTACATATAATATAGGTGGCAGCGGTGTAGGGGGGTCAGATTAGGGGGTAATACATATAATATTGGTGGTCGGCGGTGTAGGGGGGTCAGATTAGGGGGTAATACATATAATATAGGTGGCGGCGGGGTCCGGGAGCGGCGGTTTAGGGGTTAATACATTTATTGTTAGGAGTGAGAGGGGGGATTGCGGTTATAGGGGTATAGGTGTCTGGCTATTTTTGGGAGGCGTGTTAGACAGTAATGGCAAATTTAAGACTTTAGTTAGTTTTTTTAGGCGCAGGCAGTTTCTAAAGTGCCGTAAGTCATTGGCGATTCCAGAAATTTGTACTTAAGCTTATTTCTGGACATCGCTAGTTTGTCCGATTTACGGCACTTTATCAACTGTCGGCGCCGTATATGTGATAGCTCGCTGTGCGAGGTGAAACTACAGGCGGCACAGGTTTCCACGCTTGCGCCGATACATGCGCTGTATATCGGATCGCGCCCCATGTGTTTTATCAACACATCATTCTTGTGGACTTTTATTATTCGAATTTGGGTTATAAGAATTGTGCAGGGCACTTAACCTTGTTTTTTTTTCTTCCATGTAATTGTCACAATTAAATTTGTAAGTATTTATGAGAACTGAGACCTGACATAAAAAGAGTTAATGCATTTTATAACCTAGTTAAATTATCACAAATTGTTAGGCACTTTCTATATAAATCAATAACACAAGTCCAGCAAGAAAGTTAATTAATTGTATATTAACCAATATATATATGCTGTATATATATATATATGTGATGACTTGTCATTTTAATTTAATTCTGGCTGCTTTACTGCACATTTATACTTTTTTTGATACAGGAAAAACAGATGTTGTGATAGTTTGCAATGTGGACTTTCTAAGCTGTTAACAAACGGAATAACTTGAACAGCAGTTGAATTGGAATAGTGGATACAAATGTTGCTGAGTTTGAGAAAATAAGAGTGGATGGTGAGCTTTAAAGGGATACGAAACCCAAAATTTTTATTTTGCAATTCAGATCAAATTTGCTTCGTCCCCATAATATTCTTTGTTGAAGAGATACCTAGGTAGGTGTCTGGAGCATCACATGACATGAAATAGTGCTGCCATCTAGTGGTCTTGCAAATGGATAACATTCTTGCAAATCTGCTGCCATATAGTGCTCCAGACATGTGTATGCTCCTCAGCTTACATCCTTGCTCTTTAACAAAAGATACCAAAACTGTAAAGTAAAATTGATAACAGAAATAAATTAGAAAGTAGTTTAAAATGTTTGGGTTTCATATACCTTTAAATGTTCACAGTTTTATGGCGCTTATATAGAATCTAGGATTACGCCCAAGTAATAATTTAATAGCACCACTAACCTGAACAGCCCCAGCTTGCATGGAACGGTCCAGCTGCACTGTGAGAAACGCTGAACACGTTATCTCATCTCTGCTGGCATACGCCCCTTGCCTACAGGAACAAATGAGATAACATATAATAATATAACCATATAATATAAAGTGCACGATTTATGGAATAATTCAAAGGTCTGTTCTTTGGTTACAACTAGAAAACGAATTATAGATAATGAACAAGAAGTTTGATACCTTAAAGGGACATAAAACTCATCCTTTACATCCCTGTTATGTACTTCACTAGTATTTTGCCTGTCTTTCGGCTAGATTACGAGTCTTGCGTTATGAGTAAACAAGCAGCATTAAGCCTCATAACGCTGCTTTTTTACTACCGCTGCTATTACAAGTCTTGCAGATTTAGGGGCACCTCACACTTTTTTGGCCTTACCGCAAATCAACTTACACAAATTGCGTATAGTCTATTTTCAATCGGACTTCCATAGCGCCGGTATTACAAGTTTCTCCTGGGAGGCTGAAAAGTGAGCGGTACACCCTATCCCGTCAAGATTCGTAACGCATTCTAAAGTCAGTAGTTATGAGTTTTACACTACAAAGCTGTAGCATAAAACTCATAACTAAAGTGCTAAAAAGTACACTAACACCCATAAACTACCTATTAATCCCTAAACCGAGGCCCTCCCGCATGGCAAACACTAAAATAAAATTATTAACCCCTAATCTGCCGCTCTGGACATCGCTGCCACTATAATAAACCTATTAACCCCTAAACCGCCGCACTCCTGCCTTGCAAACACTAGTTAAATATTATTAACCTCTAATCTGCCGCCCCTAATATCGCCGCCACCTACCTTCATTTATTAACCCCTAATCTGCCGTCCCCAACGTCGCCGCCACTATACTAAATTTATTTACCCTAAACCTAAATCTAACCCTAACCCTAACCACCCTAACTTAGTTATAATTAAAATAAATCTAAAGAAAACCTACAATTAATAACTAAATAATTCCTATTTAAAACTAAATATTTACCTGTAAAATAAACCCTAAACTAATAGTTACATTGTAGCTAGCTTAGGGTTTATTTTTATTTTACAGGCAAGTTTGTATTTATTTTAACTAGGTAGAATAGTTACTAAATAGTTATTAACTATTTAATAACTACCTAGCTAAAATAAATACAAATTGACCTGTAAAATAAAACCTAACCTGTCTTACACTAACACCTAACCTAACCCTACAATTAATTTAGGAAATTTATTTAATTGTAGGGTTAGGTTAGGTGTTAGTATAAGACAGGTTAGGTTTTATTTTACAGGTCAATTTGTATTTATTTTAGCTAGGTAGTTATTAAACAGTTAATAACTATTTAGTAACTATTCTACCTAGTTAAAATAAATACAAACTTGCCTGTAAAATAAAAATAAACCCTAAGCTAGCTACAATGTAACTATTAGTTTAGGGTTTATTTTATAGGTAAGTATTTAGTTTTAAATAGCAATTATTTAGTTATTAATTGTAGGTTTTCTTTAGATTTATTTCAATTATATTTAAGTTAGGGGGTTAGGGTTAGGGTTAAACTTAGGGTTAGGGGTTAATAGCTTTAGTATAGTGGTGACGACGTTGGGGGCGGCAGATTAGGGGTTAATGTAGGTAGGTGGCGGCAATGTTTGGGCGGCAGATTAGGGGTTAATAAATATAATGTAGGTGTCGGCGATGTTGTGGGCATTAGATTAGGGGTTAATAAGTATAATGTAGGTGGCAGCGATGTCCGGAGCGGCAGATTAGGGGTTAATAAGTATAATGTAGGTGTCGGCGATGTCGGGGGCGGCAGATTAGGGGTTAATAAGTCTAAGATTCGGGGTGTTTAGACTCTGGGTTCATGTTAGGATGTTAGGTGTAAACATTAAATGTGTTTCCCCGGGGGGAGGAGCTAACTCCTGTAATGGAAAGAAGCATTTTGATAGAGCTCTGGTACTAAGCAATAAATTACCAACTACTATCCGACTCTATATGCCTCTAAAGGGGTGACAATGTCTGCTTAATAGTTGGATGACCTATCTTGAGCTCCAGAAACCCCAAAAGCTAAAATTGGATCTTACATCTAGTTTATCCCAGACGGCGCAACCACGTGGCGGACTCCAATACTAATACAACAGACTGGTAATGTGTGACACCTTCCTTCTATTATGATGGAAGCAGCTGTGTCTCTACTGAGGGACCTCAGTTCACGCCTAGACTACTATTATGAGAGCTGCATTGCCATACTGAGTTCCCCTGACGAAGCTCACTGTGTCACTGATGACAGATATGGCCCGCTTGCCAAGTGCGACGCTGCAGGGCCCCAGCAATCGCCCAGGACAAAGTCGAGCACAAGCACAACGCAGCTAAGTGGCACACAGAGAGGTGAGGGTGAGAATATTTTCAAAGAGCTATGATCAGCAGAAACGATGGCTTTGCAGCCCACACATTGCACAGTTCCTGCTACCCTGCTGAGGAGGACTCAGATTGTACTAGATGGGCAAACGGCTGGATTCCCTCTTCAAAAGCCTCAGCGATCTCACCTAATGATCTTAATACGAGAACCCGATCTTCAGCTGTCTAGCAATAACAGGCCTAGGGGACACGGATCCTATATACATCTGGGTTACTCTCTACGGATCTATAAATTTGCACCGGACCCTCTGCACTCTTTTATGACCCCAAGATCTGGTATAGCGTGACTGCCTAGCGAACACTGGGCAGTGTTTCCGGATTGCCTTCAAGCGGGATACAGCATGCCACTGTTATATTCTCAATGTTTAGACTTTGTTCAGACTAAGTATGCATTTTGAGATTTCTAGTCATTAGTAAATAGGTGGATCATACACCGGATGATGGCCTTAGGGCCGGAAAATTGTGAACTTATAACTTTGGACATTATAATATTCCCCTTATGATGCTAGCTACATGGCAGTTGTTTTTATAGTTTGTGGTTTCCAGTTGACCATCCTTAGTCATGCTAGTAGATGCATAGAGCCCATGTTTTCCATCCATATATACGTATGCCTTAAAGTTCTGCATTTATACCACTATAGTCTTAATATCTTGAAGACCATAATTACCTGCAGTCTTACAGGAGAATGTATGTGTACCTACATCTTTGCAGTTCCTTATTTGTCTCATGTGAATATTTACAGGTCGTATAGCTATAACGCTTAAACTTTTTGTGCTTAGGTTTGTATTCATTCAACTTAGTCACTGTCTAAGGATCCATGGAAAAGCATATATAATAATAGAGTACCATATGGCTACCCTAATTTGGACAGGGCCATCTTGTATGAGCAAGAGACGATTAGCTTATTGATTCATATCTTAATAGGTCTGCCAGAGGACATATCTGACATATATAAGCGCGCCAGTACTATAGTCACTTGCCCATATAACCTGCTCCTAAATAGGTGAGATCATTTCATTATTTTGCTAAAGTTTGAAAGCCGCATGGTGGACTTATTTAATGGGTATGCTCATTTACTCACTGTGGTTGTGTATATATGTTTCAGTTTCTTACTTGTCGCCATATATATTATTTATAGGAGGCATAACCCCTTCTTCTCCCTCAGCCAGCGAGGGAGTGAGGAGAAATATTATATTGCTATAGCTTAATTTTAGATTAAAGTAAAGATCTCTTTGATCCTATTTTACTTCTACAGTGGGTTGTGGTGACCTTTTTTTAAAATAAAGAGAAATATATAACCATACCACTACTATCTAAGGATATAAGTATATTCGAGACTTGAGCGTGATGGTTAATGATACTTAACGGTAGACATGAGGTCATCTGTATATAGTAGTATGACATCTATGTTTTAAGCCATTCAATTATTTGCTATAACCATGGGCTGTCCCAGAAGGCTTTGCCCCCCCTCCTCCCCCCTTTTTAAGACAATATTTGTCTTAATAAGTGGTCTGGAGGACCACTTCTGCCCAGCTTGGATGAAGACTTCTGCCCGTCTGGTGGACCACTTCACCCGGCTTGGATGAAGACGTCTCCCGGTAAGTCTATCTTCAGGGGGTTAGTGTTAGGTTTTTTTAAGGGTGTATTGGGTGGGTTTTATTTTTTAGATTAGGGTTTGGGCGGCAAAAGAGCTAACTGCCCTTTTAAGGGCAATGCCCATCCAAATGCCCTTTTCAGGGCAATGGGAGCTGAGTTTTTTTTAGATAGTATTTTATTTGGGGGTTTGTTGTGTGGGTGGTGGGTTTTACTGTTGGGGGGGTTGTTTGTATTTTTTTTTTACAGGTAAAATAGCTGATTACTTTGGGGCAATGCCCCGCAAAAGGCCCTTTAAAGGGCTATTGGTAGTTAAGTTTAGGCTAGGGTTTTTTTTATTTTGGGGGGGCTTTTTTATTTTAATAGGGCTATTAGATTAGGTGTAATTAGTTTAAATTTCTGTAATTTGTTTATTATTTTCTGTAATTTAGTGTTTTTTCTTTTTTTGTACTTTAGCTAATTTAATTTAATTTAGGTAATTGTATTTAATTTAGTTAATTTATTTAATTATAGTGTAGTGTTAGGTGTTATTGTAACTTAGGTTAGGTTTTATTTTACAGGCACTTTTGTCTTTATTTTAGCTAGGTAGTTATTAAATAGTTAATAACTATTTACTAACTAGTCTACCTAGTTAAAATAAATACAAACTTGCCTGTAAAATAAAAATAAACCCTAAGCTAGCTACAATGTAACTATTAGTTATATTGTAGCTAGCTTAGGGTTTATTTTATAGGTAAGTATTTAGTTTTAATAGGAATTATTTAGTTAATGATAGGAATATTTATTTAGATTTATTTAAATTATATTTAAGTTAGTGGGTGTTAGGTTTAGGGTTAGACTTAGGTTTAGGGGTTAATAACTTTAAAATAATGGCGGTGACGTTGGGGGCGGCAGATCAGGGGTTAATAAGTGTAGGTAGGTGGCGGCGACATTGGGGAGGCAGATTAGGGTTTATTAAATATAATGTAGGTGACGGCAGATTAGGGGTTCATAAATATGTGTCCGGAGCAGCAGATTAGGGGTTAAAAATTTTATTTTAGTATTTGCGATGTGGGAGGGCCTTGGTTTAGGGGTTAATAGGTAGTTTATGGGTGTTAGTGTACTTTTTAGCACTTTTTGGCCTCCCAGAACAGACTCGTAATACCGGTGCTATGGAAGTCTCATAGAAAAAAGACTTTACAAAGTTTACGTAAGTCGTTTTGCGGTAAGGCCAAAGAAGTGTGCGGTGACCCTAATCCTTCAAGACTCGTAATACCAGTGGGCGTAAAAAAGCAGCGTTAGGACCTCTTAACGCTGCTTTTTTACCCTAACGCAAAACTCGTAATCTAGGTGAAAGGTTTTACGTTTCATGAACTCTGATGTATTGATCAAGTCTAACCTTGATAAAAGTCTGCTTATTAACTTTGCTATTTTTTTATCCAAGTTTTATACATATTGAAAATCTAGGCATTTCTTTTTATTATATCTATTTAAAGGGTTATCAAACACTAAATACATTTTATCAGCCTAGTTTTAAGGTTATCCTCCTCCTCCTTCTAAATCCAGCTTTCACAGCATTCCAGTGTTTACGTGTTTGCATATATGCAGCAACATGCCTTCAGGTACATGCAGCAAAACCTAGGTTTCAAAATGGCAGCACCCATAATAAGATGGAGGTGGATTAAATGTATTTAGCGTTTAATGTCCCTTTAATATAAACTGAGAAACTGCTAATAAAGCACCTCTTCTGAAATTCTTTTTATAATGATTATTGTAGTCATCCTTTCAATGAGTCTGAATAAATTATTTTTACTTACCAGTTATAAATGATCTTTCCTTTTCGATAACTATATAGTATAATGTAACAATCTCCTCCATAGAATTGGCCATAGGTCTCAGGATCAACTGGAACTCTTCCAGTGCTTTCCACACGCCAAATCTGGACAATAAATAAGTTAAATGTGTATTTAATAACAATGCAAAATACATTATCAAACACGTTTAGGTATGCTTTGCAGGTACTTGATTTTTTACTCCTTAAAGGGATAGTAAACCCAAATATTTTCTTTCATGATTCAGATAGAGCATGCAATTTTAAGGAACTTTGTAGTTTATTCCTATTATCAATTTTTCTTCATTTTCTTTATTTGAAAAAGCAGGAATGAAAGCTTTGGAGACGGCCTATTTTTGGTTTAGTACCCTGGATAGGGCTTGCTAATTGGTAGCTACATTTAGCCATCCAATCAACAAGCGCAACCCAGGTTCTCAACCTAAAATGGGTCGGCTCCAAAGCATTTATTCCTGCTTTTTCAAATAAAGATACCAAGAGAACGAAAAAAATGAAAATAGGAGCAAATTAGAAAGTTGCTTAAAATTGCATGCTCTACCTGAATCATAAAAGAAAATATTTGGGTTTACTATACCTTTAATGTGGACTAGATGCCATTAATCATGTTAAAGGGCTATTGAAATTAAAATTTACCTTTTATGATTTAGACAATTAAAATATCAAATTTAATCTCTTTCTTTTGGAATTTAACTTAGTATGCCCTCTTGAAAAAAAAAAACTCTGCCTGAATCATGAGAGTTTAATTTTGGCTTTCAACATTTATATTCAAAGTTATATATTTAAAGGCACAATATTTCTCTGGATACAGTTTCTTGCTAACCTATGATAAACTATACTACCACTACTTCGGAAAGGTGTGGATAAGCATCTACCTCTACATCTCCAGATCCATCATCCACCATGTTGTGCTGGGCGGCCATCTGAGGAGAAGAATGCAGCTTTGAGGCATCAAATGGAACTTGCTTAACATTTGCTATTGACCCCTTAACAACTTTCCCAAATCCTTCACTTTGATGTTTGTCCTTCCAGTCTTTAAAAAACTGCTTAAAAATTGGAGTTTCACCTTCTTCTGGAAACACTGCAATCTAAAAAAAAACAAAAAAACATAAAATAAAAAACAGATAGCAAGTGATAAAGGATAAATATCACACACATTTTGTCCAAAATGTAATTTTTATTATACAATTTTTAATTATACTTCTACATTGGTCACATCACATTGGCCTTATCAATTAATTAAAAAATCCCCCAAAAACAAAAACACCCCCTAATCTAATACTAAACTACCAATAGCCCTTAAAATGACTTTTGTAGGGCATTGCCCTAAGTTAAACAGCTATTTTACCTAAACAAATGACCAATTACCTCTTAACAGTAAAAAAAACCCCCACCTACCAAACCCCCCAAAATAAAAAAAAATAACACTAAAGAAACCTTAACTACCCATTGCCCCTAAAGGGGCATTTGTATGGGCATTGCCCTTGAAAAGGGCATTCTGCTCTTTACTACCCTTAAAAGGGCAATCAGCTCTTTTCCAGCCCATTAAATCCCTAATCTTAAGAAAAAAAAAAAAAAAATCATAAACACTAAGCCCCAAATAGGTACTCACCGTTGTTTTGGATTGAATGCAACCTTGAGTTTCTTTGTGGTTTTAATTAACACACACATACACATCAAGTATTTTTATGAATGTATACCAAAAATAAAAGTTAAGTTTTAATTTACCTACTCCTACTTTTGTCGTTTCTCTAGTACGATGTCTTCTATCTAAGGGGTGTCAGAAGTGCTACATAAGTACATTCTTTCCAGTCTATAAAAGACCCCCTCTGGGGATTTTTTTTACTTAAACCTTGCATTCCTTTGAGGATGCGTGCGCAACTGGCGACACAGACGGACGCGTTACAAATGCAATTATAGTATAGATATTAATTATAATAAAACAATTTTACAATTCAGCTTCATAATTTATTTTCCCTGTAATTTAACTATTAAAATTGTATTGTTTTCACTCCCCCCAGAGAGACTGTAGTGCATTACATGGAACGCAGAACCATGACCCACTAAATGCTGCACCGGGATTGGTTGATTATGTACAGAAGCTTATTTATATCTCCCTATTTTTCAACAAAGGGGCTGATTCAAATCTTTTTTTCCCCCCTCTTGTTGGAAAAACAGTTAACAACGTGATTACAATCTTTTTGAACTTAACAATCTCAGCTTTGGTTAACTCACAAGATAATACAACTCAATTTTCCCACAACTGCACTTGTAACTGCCAATAATGGCTGCCAATCACTAAAAATCCCAAAAAGGTCAATGTGGTTAATTGAGTGTGTGTGTTTGTATAGAGTGGCATTTATGATGTGTTAAACAATATGAAAGCCATTTGTATATAGGCATGATGAATATGCTGGGTATGTTTGCTCAATGATTTTTTTAAAACTTTTAATATGTTTAAAAGTATTTTGTTTATTTTGTTTTTTAATTCATTCATTCATTCATTAAGAAAACCTTGTTTTCCAATGGACGTAATTTTTAACTAAAATCAAGAAAAACACCAAAGGGAAATTAACTTCCATGAGAGTAAAGTGGCTGCAACTTATTTCATCTTCTTTAACAGGATTTTAACTGTTCTCACATTATAAATCATAAAACCGCTAAGAGATACGCTTTAAAATATCACCAACAGTTCCAAACATCACTGTAGAGAATGTGGATTGTCATTGCAAAATATCTATTACTGTAAGAAGATGGCGATGTAAGGTTCTTGATACTGTAAATCACCTTTTTTTTTTATAACATAATTTTTTAGACACTTGTTTAATGTGACAATCTGTGCATACAAACACCACACCTTTGTATTGCTTCAGTGAATATTTTATTTGTCATAAAAGCAAGTGCTGACCCTCTGAGAAGGTGTAGTGTTTAAATGCTGGTGCACCGAGCACTCAACACATATATGTGCATGCCACTGAAAACCAGTAATAACTTTTACTAGAAGGATGTTTGCTAATGGAAGTATATTGCAAAAATATTTCTAAAATGTTGACATTTCCCTTTAAACATGTTTAGAACATTTATTTTGCATTTAGATCTTTGTTTATGCTGTAATAATATCTGATTGATTAATACAAACTTACTATAATGTATTTTTATGTTAAAATAACAGGGGTAAGGAAAAAAAAGGCAATAACAATAGTTCCTGTGTCATTTTTCTACCTACCTTATAGAAACAAGGATCAGAAACTCCCTAATAGCTCTTTATGGTGACTAGCCGTGATATTATTTTATCCCTAAATAACAGTGATGTGATATGTTCAAGTCACTAAAAAAGAACAACTTTAAGTGATATGGGGTCAGGGGTCAAGTCCAGTGGGAAAGCATGGGAACAGAGTTTCTGCAGTATTTTTGCAAGTTCCCCTGGAAAGAGAACAGAAATACTTCAGTAAGCACTGCTGCTGCTGGTGGGAGGAGCTGGAGCACAGTCTGGTTAGAGGGATAGTGAGATCATTTAGTAATGGGCAATAACATTTCCTACAATACATTAAAAACAAGCCTGTCAGTGGTCCTGCTGTGTGATCACCCAGCACTGTGTGGAACACATGGTGCTTGCTCTGGGGTAATTTATATGTTTCTATTTCTAGCATAGGAAATCTGGAATAAACATTTTTTACCACTCTATTTTGGGCTTTACATAAGAGAGGCTGATGCACTAGTTCTACCTCATTTAATTTTAAACCCATACTGATTTGTTACCAAAATATTGATTTCCATACATGGGCCCCTATTTAACAAAGTCTGGCGGACCTGATCCGCACTGTCGGATCAGGTCCGCCAGACCTCGCTGAATACGGAGAGCAATACGCTCTCCGTATTCAGCATTGCACCAGCAGCTCACAAGAGCTGCTGGTGCAACGTCGCCCCCTGCAGATTCACCGCCAATAGACCGCCAGCAGGGTGGTGTCAATCAACCCGATCGTACTCGATCGGGTTGAATTGTGGAGATTCCTGTCCACCTGCTCAGAGCAGGCGGACAGGTTATGGAGCAGCGGTCTTTGTGACTGCTGCTTCATAACTGCTGTTTCTGGCTTGCCTGCAGGCTCGCCAGAAACACGGGGCATCAAGCTCCATTCGGAGCTTGATAGATAGGCCCCTAAGGATCAGAAACAGTTAAAAAAAATGCATATTCAGGAATTTAAATTTGGAAAGTTGATTAATTCCGAATTAGTTTACATAAGCTTCCTAATCAAGATAAGAAGTTTTAAAATATATAAAGAGGCTTTGTCTTAAAATATCCTGCTTTAAATTTAAAACATTATTTTAAATCGTACAGAAGTTTTTTTTTTATTTATTTGTATTTTTTTGAGCAACAAAGAGAGAAATGTATCTTATAAGATATGATAACTTTTCAAAGATGCATTTTTCTTACAAAAGTAAGAATATTATAAAACATATTAGACATGTGCACAGTCAAAAAAAATCATGAAACAATTATTTTATTTTATTTGTAAATCTGTTTACCCACTGTTTCCTATGTTGTAGCAGACAAGCAGATAGATAGCAGATTAAAGTTAAATTAGGAGTCAGGATTGGCCAAGATAAAAAAATTAAGCTTGAATACTTATTAAATAAAAATAAGTGCATAGAAGGACTTCTGGGGGGAGGAGCAATATGCAACAACACATGCTCTCAGCTCTGTGGATAGAGCTTGTGCAAATCTAACCCCCAGCACCAAACTCTTGTTGGCAGGAAGACATGCACCAGCCCGGAGAGAACATCGCCGAAAGATGTGTGCCAGAGGTCCTAGGAGGCTATTGTTGGTCATGATGTCCAGGCTGCAACCATAACCACAAACATACCCAGTCTGGGAGGTTGAGACAATAGAAGTGCACCATAAGGAAAGGTGGCGGTGCCTGTATGAGAGATCTGTGCACTTTTTTTTTAATCAATCAGCGAGGTTCTACAAGTGCCGACTATAACAGAGGCTCCAGCACCATCTTCCAAAGGAACAGATGCAGTGACGCTCAAGAGATGTCCCGATCAGAACTGCGTCCGGATGAAGTGGAGAGTGAAGCAGACTGCTACAAAACTCACACTAAGCACCAGTTCTCCCTCGTCTAAACTTCAAGTATTTGCAATGTGGTAGAGGGGCTAGCAACAATATTGGCCTTACACATAGGAACTGTCTATGATTGATATCTCCCTAGTCCCTGGGCTGGCTTTCACATCACCACATATAGGGCTCACTCAAAAAATCCTCTAAAGCTATTGTGCATGGAAAGCCGGTAGTTTTAAAATGGCTGGACGGTAACCTGTTTATATAGAGATTGTCGACAAGAAGACATAAGCTGCTAAATAAGATTATCTGGGGCACACAATGCATAAGATGGCAACTGAATGTGGATATGTTTGTCTGTAATGTCAATGTCATGGGACATTAGATGTAAAGCTTGCTAGAGTGGATTAAGATTATGCCAGGTTGGAGAGAAAGGTTCTAAGCGTATCAACAGCCCTGTAATAGTGTCTTACAGTAGGCCTTCATTGTAGAGGGTGGTGTGGAATTGAGAGCACCCTTTCCCCCTGCTGGGGAATTAGAATGCTTTGTCTCTCTTGGCCTTTACATGTATGTTAATCTGTAGTTGTGTATATTCAGAATATTTCAAATGCCATGGTGTACCTAAAGAATCAGTGTGCACTATAAGTGGCAAATCTAATACTAATGCTATTTATTTTCTGTTGACTCACATTAAGATAGTAGCTAGACAGCACTCTCAAGATAGTGCCAGTTAATCAAAATATACAGACCCGCCCATTAAATGTGAATAGAGCGGAGCGCTCTTGTATTACACTCAAGTTGCAATAGAATAAACCCTTTAAGGTAGATATATGCAACTCTACAAAGTGTGGTTTCCTAAAACCCACACTAAAAAATATTTAATATACAAAATTAGAGTGCGCTAAACAGCTCTACCTATAGCCTAATTATACACTATTAGTAAATAAAAAGTATAATAAATTACAGATAGAATTCGTTAAAAACAATACGATAGAAATAAAATTATATATATAAACACTATTAAACTTTATTGCACAAATATAGACATTTAAAACACTTATTTATAAGGTGCACCTTATTTAATAAATACTATAATCAAATGACAATATTATATTCCACTATTAACACTTAAAATCCTATTGTTTGATAAAGGCTTTCAGATATTCAAAGTAGAAGGATATCTATTCTGCTCGTTTTACCCAATAATTGGTTGTATCAGTTTTGTTTCAAAGTTTATACTGAAAACAATATGTATCAAAATTGAGTGTCAATAGATTATCCTCAGTCTTTATATATCGTTTTTACTATTTGGTCTTATATCTCCAGAGAAAAACCAAAAGAAAAAAACTTTTTGGAATGTCGATTTTTTACTGTGGGGTACCCCTTATGTTGGCGATTACTGTTGTATTCAGATTTAACAGTTATTGACGATATATCCTCTGTTGATGTGTATGAGTGAAAATATCAAATTATTGGTCCCAAATATAAAGGTGTAACAGCACTCACCAGAATCCGAAAGGTTTGAGATCAAAATACCTTTCCCCGAGTCGGCTTTCTCCTTGCGGCGGTTTTTGGCATTTCTGAATCAGCCGTTACCTGGCTGTGACGTGTATGTCTTCACGTGACTTCTTTGCCGCACCAATAACCTTGCCAGGTTGCCGGTGAGTGTGACTTTCAAAACAGTGATATAATTCTTTTTTACAGAATTCTACCAGGAGCACAATATCTTCAATAGTGAAGTATCAACTTGTCCTTTCTCAAAAGTTCCGTCTCCCACAAAGACACTTCCAAGGTTGCTGCTCAACAGGAAAACAGGGAAAATCTCCGTTACAAAGGCTGGCCAGCTGAACGGATCTTGTCCTGGATCATCTACGCGTTTCAGCTAAGATGCTTTTATCAAGATGAACTGCAACCTGTCAGGCAGTCTTTTATATTGGATTCCTTAAAGGGAAAGTGTTTCATTTTCTTAAAGGGACAACTGATTTCTTTTGTTTTCATTTTTAGTTCTTGCTGGTATTTATCCTCTGTGATTTTGAGCATTAGATCTTTTTAATATAAATATCTTCAAAATAATAGGATATTAATAAAAATGTGTAAAAATGGGTTAAAAATAAGTTAAAAATAATAGATGAAAAATTCATCATATTCTATTAGGTACATATTTATATATACAATTGTTTACCCCATATTATCTATTATCATTAGTTTAATAACTAATTTGGTCCAATCATTTAGACAATATACAATACAAAGTGCAAGTGTGAGGTTTTAAAATACAATAATAAATTTAGGCTAAAAATCAATAACTTATAAATAATACATATAATCTATGATAATAAATAGTTAATTTATTAATTAACTATTTTAAATAAATTGGAATTCAATATACATACTTATATATATAGTGGGTGCTAGATAACCTCTAATTAATCTGGATTAGCATATATTACTTAAATCTATAGTTAACCTTTTCTTTTACACTACATATGAGTATTCTTACAAAAACTCATTTTAATCACTCTTATTGGTAGATAATAATAAAAAAGGAGGAAGTGATAAAAACCATCATACCAATACATTATAAAAATATAAAATAACCATTTTATAAAGATAACTATTTTATAAAATTATATACAGTTATTTGATACATAAAGCTTAGGATTTAAGAACAAAATATATATATAGTTCTATAAAAAAGGATTAAGATCTAGCTCTGCATTTAGACCTAGGGGGGGGTAAGGGCTTTAAAATTAAAAATTAATTCAGCTTCTGTTCTTTAAAGTTTTTTTATTTATATCTCCCCCACGCCAGTCTTGTTTAATTTTCCTCAGGCCCCAATATTTTAGGCCTTTTGGGTTTTGGTTGTGTTTTTCTTTAAAATGTTTAGAGAGCAGATGTTTTTCATATCCATGCTCTATGTTTAGGATGTGCTCTCTAATTCTGTCCCTCAACATACGTGAGGTCTCCCCCAAGTACTGTTTATGACATGGACATTCTATTAGATATACAACATTTTTATCAGAACGCTTTATTACATCTCTAATTTTATAGTCTTTTTGAATCACAGTTGATTTTACACTTGTTTTTTTATTGCTGTATTTACATGCTTTACAAGATAAGCATGGAAAGTATTCTTCTACTTTTTGTCCTTTTAGGTCTACATCTGAGGGGTTCGTTCTTAGGGGTTTAAAAGTGCTAGGTGCCAGAATATTTTTAAAATGTCTCGTTTTTTTGAACACTATTTTTGGTTTATCTGTTAAGGATTCACCAATATATGGGTCTCTTTGGAGTAAGTGCCAGTGCTTATTTAAAACTCCTCTCAATTTGTTATGATTAATATTATAATCTGTAATAAATGGTATATTTAAAAATTCATCGTTGTGATCTTTCTTCTTTTTACATTGTAATAACTCATGTTGTGTTTTCTCTCTGGCTTCTATTCTAGCTTTGTTTATAAGTTCCTCTTTATAACCTCTCTTTTTAAATTTATTTTCCAAATATGTGGCTTGTTTTTCAAAGTCATCTTGTCTAGTACAATTTTTCCTAATTCGCAAAAATTGTTTTTTTGGAATGTTTTCCAGCCATTTCTTATAATGGCAGCTGGTATTATGAATATAACCATTAGAGTCCACCTTTTTAAAATGGGTTTTTGTAATAATCTCATTATTTTGTATTTCTATGTCTACATCCAGAAAACTAATACTATTAGTGCTAATTTCATAAGTTAAATTAATATCAAAATCATTATTATTAAAATCTTCTAAAAATATATCTAAAATTTCTCTATCACCCTTCCAAATTAAAATAATATCATCTATGAAACGACGATAGAGCACCAAGTTCGCCTCCCAATGGGATCCATGTATTAGTTTTTCTTCTAGGTATCCCATAAAAAGATTTGCATAACTGGGGGCGAACTTGGTGCCCATCGCCGTTCCCTTGAGTTGTAGATAAAATTGATTATTAAAATTAAAATAATTATTATACAAAATAAAAAATATACTATCAAGTAAAAACTGTATTTGTTCCAAGGGCATATCACCTCTTTTGTTTAAAAAATATTCTACTGCCTGAAGACCTAAGTTGTGTCTAATATTAGTATATAACGAGCACACATCACAAGTAACCAGAATAAAATCTTTTTCCCATTTTATATTCTTTAAAATTTTAAGTAGCTCAGTAGAGTCCTTTAAATAAGATGGGAGACAAGTTACATAATCTTGAAGATAATTATCCATGTATTCTGATAAATTTGATGAGATGGATTCTATCCCAGAAATTATAGGTCTACCAGGGGGATTTTTAAGGGATTTATGGATTTTAGGAAGGTAATAAAAAATGGGAATTCTGGGATATTCTATATTTAAAAAACCATATTCCTTTCCGTTAATAATTCCTGTGCTGTGTGCTTTATCTAGTAATTTTATTAGTTCCTTATTTAATTTAGAAGTTGTGATGTGTGCTCGTTATATACTAATATTAGACACAACTTAGGTCTTCAGGCAGTAGAATATTTTTTAAACAAAAGAGGTGATATGCCCTTGGAACAAATACAGTTTTTACTTGATAGTATATTTTTTATTTTGTATAATAATTAGCTAGATCTTAATCCTTTTTTATAGAACTATATATATATACATAAAGCTTGGGATTCTTAAATCCTAAGCTTTATGTATCAAATAACTGTATATAATTTTATAAAATAGTTATCTTTATAAAATTATAAATATTTATAAATATTTAATATTTTTATAATGTATTGGGTATGATGGTTTTTATCACTTCCTCCTTTTTTATTATTATCTACCAATAAGAGTGCTTAAAATGAGTTTTTGGAAGAATACTCATATGTAGTGTAAAAGAAAAGAAATTTAAGTAATATATGCTAATCCAGATTAATTAGAGGTTATCTAGCACCACTATATATATATATAAGTATGTATATTGAATTCCAATTTATTTAAAATAGTTAATTAATAAATTAACTATTTATTATCATAGATTATATGTATTATTTATAAGTTATTGATTTTTAGCCTAAATTTATTAGTGTATTTTAAAACCTCACACTTGCACTTTGTATTGTATATTGTCTAAATGATTGGACCAAATTAGTTATTAAACTAATGATAATAGATAATATGGGGTTAACAATTGTATATAGAAATATGTACCTAATAGAATATGATGAATTTTTCATCTATTATTTTTAACTTATTTTTAACCCATTTTTAGACATTTTTATTAATATCCTATTATTTTGAAGATATTTATATTAAAAAGATCTAATGCTCAAAATCACAGAGGATAAATACCAGCAAGAACTAAAAATGAAAACAAAAGAAATCAGTTTTCCCTTTAAGAAAATGAAACACTTTCCCTTTAAGGAATCCGGTATAAACGACTGCCTGACAGGATGCAGTTCATCTTGATAAAAGCATCCTAGCTGAGATTCTCCCTGTTTTCCTGTTGAGCAGCAACCTTGGAAGTGTCTTTGTGGGAGACAGAACTTTTGAGAAAGGACAAGTTGATACTTCACTATTGAAGATATTCTGCTCCTGGTAGCATTCTGTAAAAAAGAATTATATCGCTGTTTTGAAAGTCACACTCACCGGCAACCCGGCAAGGCTATTGGTGCGGCAAATAAGTCACGTGAAGACATACACATCACAGCCAGGTAACGGCTGATTCAGAAATGCCAAACACCGCCGCAAGGAGAAAGCTGACTCGGGGAAAGGTATTTTGATCTCAAACCTTTCGGATTCTGGTGAGTGCTGTTACACCTTTATATTTGGGACCAATAATTTGATATTTTCACTCATACACATCAACAGAGGATATATCATCAATAACTGTTAAATCTGAATACAACAGTAATCGCCAACATAAGGGGTACCCCACAGTAAAAAATCGACATTCCAAAAAGTTTTTTTCTTTTGGTTTTTCTCTGGAGATATAATAGTAAAAACGATATATAAAGACTGAGGATAATCTATTGACACTCAATTTTGATACATATTGTTTTCAGTATAAACTTTGAAACAAAACTATCTGAAAGCCTTTATCAAACAATAGGATTTTAAGTGTTAATAGTGGAATATAATATTGTCATTTGATTATAGTATTTATTAAATAAGGTGCACCTTATAAATAAGTGTTTTAAATGTCTTTATTTGTGCAATAAAGTTTAATAGTGTTTATATATATATAGTTTTATTTCTATCGTATTGTTTTTAAAGAATTCTATCTGTAATTTTTTACACTTTTTATTTACTAATAGTGTTTAATTAGGCTATAGGTAGAACTGTTTAGCGCACTCTAATTTTGTATATTAATTACACTCAAGTTGTTATTTAATAGCATATCTTGCTTATTTTTCTTTTTTCTAGACTTATTGTCTTGCCAGTTGTCCACTAATCACTCACATTTATCTCACTTATATCGTAGTGCTTAACCATAAGATAGTTAGCTGGGTTGTTATTATCCTAGTTTGATGCAGTAAAGAAAGTAATCTTACAACTGAATTTAGGCAGTTCTCTAATAGGATAGCAGAGGTAGAATCAAGAGTATCAGAATTAGAGGATTTTTGCACCTCTCAGGAATCCAACTATAAAAGTCAAAAAGTAATTCAGATAAATTAAAATTGTTACAATCTAGAATTGAATATCTGGAAGACAGGTCCCGCTGTAATAACATTAGAATAGTGGGGCTCCCGGAGAATAACAAATTTGCAGACTTAATTACATTTGCATCCCACACTCTACCACAATTGTTAGGTTTACAACCTCAAATTGATAAAATTCCTGTAGAGAGAGCGCATAGAACAGAAACCACTAAGTAGTACTCTGATGGGAATACTAGGCCTTGCATAGTTATGATAAGATACTTAAACTTTCAAGATAAAATGAATATTCTGAGACAGTACAAGAAAATAAACACCTTAATGGTGGGCTCTAACCAAATACACAGATTTCAAGACTTTTCCGCCGAGACCTTAGCTAAGAGGAGGGAGATGGCGCATTTTTGCACCACACTCATCAATGCTGGGTTCAAGGCAGGCTTAAGATACCCTGCACAAATAATGATAGACTGTTATTGGCGAACTATGGTGCTTAATAAAAGTACTGACGCAAAAAACTATTTGGCAAAAAACTAAGGTTAGTATTACAGACTAAGTCAGAAGTATTCAAGGCAGGTCAAGTGTAGGAATATCTCGCAGGTTATCAATATTGGACAGGGACAGATGTGATGTGCTTTTTTAATGACTCGTTGTTATGATTGTCAATATTTTTTTGTTTTGTTTTCTTCCTTATTAAAAAAAGGAAATTGTTTTATTAGAAGCTGTTTTAGAGCCTAAAAGCATGCAGTATGATAAGCTACTAGTTTGCTTTGGTTTTGCCCTTTTCTCTCTCTCTCTCTCTCTCTCTCTCTCTCTGATCTGAGTTGAGGTTTAACTGTTTTAAATTAATATAATTAATTCATCCTTAAATATAGTGTCTTGGAATGTAGGAGGAATAACCTCTCCGAACAAATGAAAAAATATAACCACTCTTTGTAGCACATGGAGGTGTGGGGTGGCGATACTTTTCAATAAAAAGATTTCTTACACTATAAGGAAACAAGAACTGGATCCATTAGGTAGATATATGATTGTTCAAGTAGAGATTAATAATAGAGTGTGGACATTCTGTAATGTGTATGGGCCAAATAGTTTTGATTTGGAATTTTGGAACAAGTTAAAAAAAAAGTTAGCCACATACCTAGACGAAAAAACTTGATATTGGCGTGTAATTTCAACATGACATCGCAGCCTAAAATTGATCAGCTTTGTTTAAAACAGATTCCTCTATATCTTAGAGAAGCTAAGTTTTTTAAGGAATTTTGTAAAACTTTGAGACTAAAAGACATTTGGTGCATACAACACCCAGATCAGCGTAACTTTTCATGTGAATCTAAAACACATAAAACATTTTCTAAGATAGGCTAATTTTTAAAAGAAGACTCTCGGATCACACTATAATCAGTCTTAAATTTAATTCTCTACTGCAGACAGATAGTAAGGTAAATACTTTTTGTTTCCCTAGATATATGGCTAATAATGGTAATTTCACAAACTGGTTAGCTGAAAGATGGCGAGATTATTATAGAAATAATAACCGCTATAAAATTTAAACATTTTGGGAAACCGGAAAGACTGTTCTCCAAGGAGACATTAAATCATATATGATTAAGTTTAAAAAGAAAAACAAAATTAGATAAATCTAACTAGCAAATCAGGTGAAAAATAAATTTAGCATGAACTTGAATACCCCAAACTCAATAAACTGGAACAAGTATTGTCAAGCCAAAATCGAAAGGGAAACATTTATGAAAGAAAAGTGGTCATTAGAAGACCTTTAAAAATAGAGCTTTTTTTCAGGGTTACCAGGGGATTTCGGCCAAATAGTGAATTGTCTCAATACATTATACTACACAAGGGAACGCATCAGGGTTGCCCTTTATCCCCATTGCTATTTAAAATCTCATTGGAGCCTCTTGCAGAATGGCTAAGGCAGGAAATTAAGGGAATTGAGCTGGGAAAATAGAGCCTAGTTCTTTCTTTGTATATTTAAGTAATACTGGCGTCTGTTTCCCTATGTGCTTACAGATGATTAATTGCTACAGTTCGTTTTCAGGATATAGAATGGATTCATAAAACTCCAGTTATTCCCTTCATAAGTTTAAGAAGGTAGAACACATTAAATATCTAGGAATTAGGCTTAGTAGGAATCCCAATGAGTGGTACGGTCTTAATTATGAAGAATTTTTTCTCAACATTTCAAACGAGTTAAATAAGATAATCCTCTTCCCCTGTTTATTATTTTTACTACAGAACCTTCCTCTGTTTATTCTAAAGAGGGGTGTACTTAAATTTAATGCAGCATGTGCGTTATTTTTATGAGGCAAAAAGAAGCCTTGTATTGCTATGGATAGATTAATACAACTTAAAAAATATGGTGGTTTTTCTTTAAACAGCGTTAAATATTATAATTGGATCTCTATGGTCAGATTTGCGATTGATTGGCTCACAGAAGCTATGTTACATATTTGGATATTGAGTCAAACCTGGTAGCTCCATTTAATTTAAAATCATTACTGCATTATCCATTTGTTATTGTTAGATTACCCAGTACTGTGTGTAATCTGAACGCTTTCTGCAATATCATATCTGCCTGGCAGAAATGTTGTTTTATAATGGGTCACAATTTTAGGGCATCACAATATCTACCTATTTCAGGGAATCAAGATTTTCCTCCAGATCTCCATAACATCGTTTTCAAAGAGTGGCAGTCGAAGGCAATTGTATATCTATCCCAATTTAAACAGGATAATATGGAGTCAATCCAATCCTATTAAAAGATGTCCACTAAATATGCACTCCCTGAAAAAAATGTATTCGCATATTTAAAGGTCATGAATTATTTTATGCTGATATACCGGATGCATGGATTTGAATGGGGTGCTCAGTAGATACCTAATAGAATTAAGTTATATAGTGCATGTTTGCGATCAATTTATTTCTGGTATAAATCCTTACTTTTTCAGATAGGACAAATACACATACGAGAACTTAAAGATAAGCTAGTGGAATATTTTCTAAAAATTTAAGAATATGATATTATGAAAAGTATCAGATTATCAGAGGCTGCTACGAAGTCAATTAGCTGGAGGGAATCCCAACTTAAATGAGTTAATAACTGTTATCTGACCCCTTACAGGATCTATAGATGGTCTAAAAATAATCAACAAAGTGTGTGTTATAAATGTGGAATGGAGAAGGCGGACATTGAACATTGCATGTGGTCCTGCCCTAAAATTAGACCAAATTGGAATAAAATTAACTTTTGACTGAGTAAGTTTTTTGATAGTAAAATTTCTATTACATGTTTTTAGGGTTTTGTTCTATATTGTGAATGGCTCAATATTGGTGAGCAAACCTTGATTAACATTTTTATCTAAATGGAAAAGAATCATCTTCGCTTGGCCAACAGCTTCAATGTGTTGCTTTGTTAAAGGAACAGTCAACACCAGAATTATTGTTGTTTAAAAAGATAGATAATCCCTTTATTACCCATTCCCCGGTTTTGCATAACCAACACAGTTATAATAATACACGTTTTATCTCTGTAATTACCTTGTATCTAAGCCTCGGGAAACTGCCCCCTTATTTCAGTTATTTTGACAGGCTTGCATTTTAGCCAATCAGTACTCACTACTAGGTGACTTATAGGTGCGTGAGCTCAATGTTATCTATATGAAACACATGAACTAATGCCCTCTAGAGGGGAAAAACTGTCAAAATGCAATCAGATTAAAGGCGGCCTTCAAGGTCTAAGAAATTAGCATATGAACCTCCTAGGTTTAGCTTTCAACTAAGAATACCAGGAGAACAAAGCAAAATTGGTGCTAAACGTAAATTGGGAAAGTTGTTTAAAATTACATGCCCTATTTGAATCATGAAAGTTTTTTTGGACTTGACTGTTCCTTTAAGGAAATCTGAAGTTTTGTTATTACTAATTATGGAGGGTTGCCTTATTGGATAACCGATGGAAAGTCAGATATCCATATAACATAGAATTTAGAGTGGGTTGTTGATCCCAGAGAGCGAGAGTGAAGGAGGAGAAGAAAAAAAAGAGATCTTTTTTTTTAAATAATAATGTATTATAGAATGGTGCAGATTGTACTCAAAAAGCTTTGTTTAGGGGAAATTGTGATTAACTGTGCCTAAACATAATCTTTTTTCCCTTTTTTTTTATCTGGGCTCCTTTTTGCATGTATTTTTATTCACTGTTTTTTTTCAGTTTCTGCTTCAATATACAGAAAAGTTACCAACACTTGTAAACGTAATGTATGGAGCTGAAACTCCATAACCCTGTAAATCTTATTTTGTTTTAAAAAAGTTGGTATTAAAAAAACAAATAGCGAGAGAAGTGCTCAATTTGGGAATGAACAATATCATAATAGCTTGTTCTATGGCAAGTTAACACCCTAGGAGTAGGGATCGGCAAATGTGTAAATTACCGAATTTGAATGACAGAACGAATGTTATTACTGAAATTCGAATTATAAATCCGAATGTTGATAAGAACGAATATTCTTAAAAATTCTATAATCGAATACTATTTACAGTTTTCGAATGTCACTTTCGAATTAGAATGTTTATAATTATATCGAATGTCCACATTCAAAATTTTGAATTTAACATTCTATTTAACACATACTATTCAGAAGTTCAATAGTTCATGTGGTAGGGAGGGAATCTAGTAAACTGATACATAATATATATAATAGAAATATATCATTTCGAATGTTTCTATATAGAATATTGCATAATTCGAATATTACATTTAAAGAAAGCATTAGAAATACTATTACAAATATAAATTTTAATTTTTCAAAATGAATATTTTCGAATGTAATCATAAAATTCAAAACCGAACATTCAAAAATCGAATGTTAGAATATTATGTAAACATTCGAAATAAACAGTGCAGCCCAGTCCTGAAACCAGGCAATCTCTCTCTGAACGAGAGAAACAGCAAAACCCCAGATGTACTTTTTGGCCTAGTGTCAGTGGGTCCACGTCTGGATTCACCCATCACCTTGGGAAGACTTCCAGCAGGGTCATAATTTGCATAAATATAAAGAGAGAAGCGCTAAACCTGGGAATGAACAATAGCGTAATAGCTTGTTCTATGGCAAGTTACCACCCTAGGAGCAGCCTCTTTTTGCTCAACATGTGCCTTTCACAGAGAAGAACTTTTCTTCTAGTTGACCTAAGAATCAATCAACTGACAACAAGATTGCTGGATCAGTATTGAATAGTGTAGATCTGGAGCAAGCCTGTCCTGCCTTTAAAATTATGGTTAGAACTGCATGAATAAGTAAGCTACACACACATACAGTATAACCACACACACATTATATAATATAAAGGGCTCACTTTTTAGTAGTATTTTCTGCTAGAATACACAAAAATTTGACAATTGGTTAATTTCAGCATTCATCTGAACATGAATTCAGATTTTTAAAATGTATATATAGTGGAATTTTAAATTCACTGCTGTATAAAATGACACCCTATACTGTTTGTTTTTTGAGGAAGCTGACAATTGTTCATAAATGTATTTTACATTTTAATTCAAGTTTTGTCACTGCTGTATATTAGACTATTACATTCTAATACAAAAAATGAATGCACTCAATTTTTATATTATCTTAACATAGCTAAGGCATTGCGACTCCCAAGAAGATGATGGCTGGGGAGCGAGTCAGGAGCAGTAGTCCCACTTAGCTGCCAATCACCTGCTTTGTCAATGTTTAAAGGGACATGAAACCCAACTTTCCAATTTACTTCTATTATTTAATTTGCTTCATTCTCTTGTTTTCCTTTGCTGCTCCTGAACTTTCCTAGATAAACCTTTCAGTAAAGAACATAGGTTCTAGCTGCTGATTGGTGGCTGAATATATATACCAATTTTTATTGGCTCAGCTATTTGTTCAGTTAGAAACCAGCAGTGCATTGCTGCTCCTTCAAAAAATGATACCAAGAGAAAGAAGCAAATTTGATAATACAAGTAAATTGGAAAGTTGTTTAAAATTGTATGTTCTACCTAAATCATGAAAGAAATGTTTTGGGTTGCATGTCCCTTTAAGATCAGGACTTTACTAAGCTAAGTCAGGGCCAGTAAAGGTTATATGCTCTAACAATTTGAACATGCCATTTTTACTGTAGAATGCTCCTTTAATACTAAACCGGCGGAACCCTAGTAATAAAATTAATATAAAGATGAATAACGCATTTGCTACTAAATTATTTGCAACATACAAATACTAATGTTACACAAATCATATACCTGTGTAGTAGCAGGGTAATTCATCTTTGTAATAAATTCTTCAGCAGTTTTAATTGCAGTCTTTCTTTCATTCACATTGGCTCCCTTACCTGTAAAAATAAGCACAAACTCAGTAGTACATTTATAAAATAACCTCCCTGCAGGAGCATTATGGACTCAGTACAGTAACTTACGAGCACTTTCATCTGTTTTGTTGTGTCTTTCATATTTGAATTGCATAAATCTTAAAAAGAATCTATTATATATTTAAAATGTGCTTAAACATTGCTCATTGAGCAAAGTCATATTTATAGACCTTAGGACTTCCTTCTGATAAATAGGTGAATTACTGTACCAGTAAATTATTGAGTTATATTCAGAAAACATTAACTTGCTATAGATAAGTTGTGATAATTTACCTCTGAACATCCTTTGGCAGTGAATTGTTGTAGATTAGTTAGTTTTTAAGTGATTCTGTGGTTTGATTATGTTTAAAAAAAAATTCACAAGCATGATAAACATATATAATTTCTTATGCCCTAGATTATGAGTGGTGTGTGATTACGAGTGGTATGCTGACTGTAGTGTGCGAGCGATAAGGAGTATATCGCAGCTCTTTGCGCTCATCGGAAGTAGCCTGCATATTAAGAGTTGAAAGTAAACACGTCCGCTTGAGCGCAATTAAATTTAACGCGATTCAGGTTAGTGTGACTAACTATTTAGAAGAATAGCAGGAGTTTATTCTTACATTGAATTTGCTACATCAGTCATGATTGGTTAATTATTTTTTATAAAAAAGAGGGTACTTCATTACAGGCCCAGATTTGTTGTGAGGAAGAGGACTTTGAGTGGTTGCTGCTGTGAGTGAAAGAGCAACTTTTGTCAAGTGCTTTCTATTGGCATTTTTTGATGGCTGACATCTGCTTAGATTGAGCTGTTTGACTGCAAAGAATTAGAGTTAAATTTGTTTTGCTATATATATTATTTATCAGGACTACAAAGTTACAAACATGAAGCAACAGAAAAACTCCTCTTTTCAATATTGGTTACATCCTAGTATTTTCTATTTCAAAAAAAAAATCTTCTAAATGTAACAATGATATCAATTATTTTAGATATTGTGTAAAACAGCTATTTATTATACAGCAAAGAAATCTGTTAAAAAATGAATTACATCAATTAATATAATAAAACACATTTACTACTAAAACAGTAATTTTGCTCTCTAACCTTTCCAAACAAATATCTTGTTATCAGCACTATCCAAAATAAAGCATTCGTCAGTCTTAAGCATAGACATGGAGAATGGGCTTGCCTCGGAAACCACAGTTATTTCCATGGAACCACTGGCATCAGACACCTGAAATATATTAAAAAAACAGCAGATATTTTCTGAAAATGTGATATCGACATGGTAAAATGTATTTCATTTATTCAGAATTGTATTTTATATGCAATGGTTTGATAACATTCCAACAGTGACAACACATCTTGATATTTATGTATTTAGTTAGCTTTATCATACATTTCTATATAGATATATCTTAGACAGCTTACCACAGTTAGCTGTTGACTTCATTAATGGTAGCAAGTTTTATTATACTTTTCATAAAAAAGTTTTTTAAACAACTTTCCAATTTACTTCTTTTATCAAATTTGCTTTGTTCTCTTGTTATCCTTTGCTGTAGGGACTAGCAAGATGTACACATCTAGTTAGCCAATCACAAAAGAAAAATGTGTGCAGGTGTTCTGTCAGACTAGCAAATTCCTCAGACTAGCAAACGGATGTGATGTTCCATCAGCTGTCTGCTAAAAAATCCATACTGCGCATGCGCTGCTCTTCTCATAGCATTCCAAATGCAACTACATCCCAGCCCATCAGAATAGTGAACAGAATGGACACGCAAACTAGCAACATTTCTATTTCTTTTTGTAAATACAACTTTTGTATAATAGTTATATTGTTTAATAGTCCTGCATTGTTTTGTACTTATATAAAAAATCTGTCTGATACCTTTTGTAGAAGTTTATGATTTCTTGTCCCTCTTTGAACACAACTGTCTGGTCTCCACAAGCATTGGACATACCTATCTTGAAATGTTAAAGGGACAAGAAACCGTAGACTTCTACAAAAGGTAGAAAGTTTTTATATAGGTAAAAACAATGCAAGGCAGCGTGTGTACTAATCTGTATGGCAATTGTGCATGTGACCGCTGTTAACATGCAGCGTGTGTACTATTATACAATAGTTGTATTTACAAATAGAAATAGAAATGTTGCTAGTGCGTGCGGCCGTTTCGTTCACTATTCTGATGGGCTGTGATGTAGATGCATTTGGAATGCTATGAGAAGAGCAGCGCATGCGCGGTATGGATTTTTAATCAGACAGCTGATGGAACATCACGTTCGCTAGTCTGATGAATTTGCTCTTCTGACAGAACACAGGCACCAATTTGCAGCAGCTCCCACTAATGTAGGATATGTGAGTATTCTTTTTTAACAAGGGATACCAAGAGAACAAAGCACATTTGAAAATAGAAGTGAATTTAAAAGTGTCTTAAAATGATGCTCTATAAGAATCATGCAAGTTTAATTTTGGCTTTCTTATCCCTTTAATGGAATACATTGTTCATACTGTTTTATTTATTTATTTTCTAAATGTAAATAAATTACATTTTAATATACTGTAGTTTCCAATGCAAATGCAAGCTGTTACTATTTCAGTGTTTTTCAACCCCAGTCCTCAAGACACACTAACAGGCTATATTTTCATGATATGTTAACTAGAACACAGGTGAAACAACCACTTGAAGGATACGAGCACATCAGTTACCATGGTTACGGATTATATGATTATTTTACCTGTGCTCTAGTTCAGATATCATGGGAATTTGGCCTGTTAGTTTCCCTCAGGTCTGAAGTTCATATAATAGCTCTGTAGATTGTTTAGGGATATTCATTATATTCCAGGAGTAGAGGGTGAGACAAATACAATCCCTGACATTATTAATAAAAGGATCCAAATTGTATTCACTTAGACCTAGATTTGGAGTTTGGCATTAGCCGTGAAAACCAGCGTTAGAGGCTCCTAACGCTGGTTTTAGGCTACCGCCGTGACTTTTCCATACCGCAGATCCCCTTACGTAAATTGCGTATCCTATCGTTTCAATGGGATCTTTCTAACTCCGGTATTTAGAGTCGTATCTGAAGTGAGCGTTAGACATCTAACGACAAAACTCCAGCCGCAGGAAAAAAGTCAGTAGTTAAGAGCTTTCTGGGCTAACGGCGGTTTATAAAGCTCTTAACTACTGTACTCTAAAGTACACTAACACCCATAAACTACCTATGTACCCCTAAACCGAGCCCCCCCCACATCGCCGACACTCGAATAATTTTATTTAACCCCTAATCTGCCGACCGCCACCTACGTTATCCTTATGTACCCCTAATCTGCTGCCCCTAACACCGCCGACCCCTGTATTATATTTATTAACCCCTAACCTGCCCCCCACAACGTCGCCTCCACCTACCTACACTTATTAACCCCTAATCTGCCGACCGCAAAGCGCCGCCACCTACGATATCCTTATGTACCCCTAATCTGCTGCCCCTAACACCGCCGACCCCTATATTATATTTATTAACCCCTAATCTGCCCCCCTCAACGTCGCCTCCACCTGCCTACACTTATTAACCCCTAATCTGCCGAGCGGACCTGAGCGCTACTATAATAAAGTTATTAACCCCTAATCCGCCTCACTAACCCTATAATAAATAGTATTAACCCCTAATCTGCCCTCCCTAACATCGCCGACACCTAACTTCAATTATTAACCCCTAATCTGCCGACCGGAGCTCACCGCTATTCTAATAAATGTATTAACCCCTAAAGCTAAGTCTAACCCTAACACTAACACCCCCCTAAATTAAATATAATTTAAATCTAACGAAATTAATTATCTCTTATTAAATAAATTATTCCTATTTAAAGCTAAATACTTACCTGTAAAATAAATCCTAATATAGCTACAATATAAATTATAATTATATTATAGCTATTTTAGGATTAATATTTATTTTACAGGTAACTTTGTATTTATTTTAACCAGGTACAATAGCTATTAAATAGTTAAGAACTATTTAATTGCTAAAATAGTTAAAATAATTACAAATTTACCTGTAAAAGAAATCCTAACCTAAGTTACAATTAAACCTAACACTATACTATCAATAAATTAATTAAATAAACTACCTACAATTACCTACAATTAACCTAACACTACACTATCAATAAATTAATTAAATACAATTGCTACAAATAAATACAATGAAATAAACTTGCTAAAGTACAAAAAATAAAAAAGAACTAAGTTACAAAAAATAAAAAAATATTTACAAACATAAGAAAAATATTACAACAATTTTAAACTAATTACACCTACTCTAAGCCCCCTAATAAAATAACAAAGCCCCCCAAAATAAAAAAATGCCCTACCCTATTCTAAATAACTAAAGTTCAAAGCTCTTTTACCTTACCAGCCCTGAACAGGGCCCTTTGCGGGGCATGCCCCAAGAAGTTCAGCTCTTTTGCCTGTAAAAGAAAAAATACAATACCCAAGCCCCCCAACATTACAACCCACCACCCACATACCCCTAATCTAACCCAAACCCCCCTTAAATAAACCTAACACTAAGCCCCTGAAGATCTTCCTACCTTATCTTCACCTCACCGGGTTCAATGATCTGTCCAGAAGAGCTCCTCCGATGTCCTGATCCAAGCCCAAGCGGGGGGCTGAAGAGGTCCATGATCCGGCTGAAGTCTTCATCCAAGCGGGAGCTGAAGAGGTCCATGATCCGGATGAAGTCTTCTATCAACGGCATCTTCAATCTTCTTTCTTCCGGATCCATCTTGCAGACCTCCGACGCGGAACCTCCTGCTGGCCCGACGGACTAAAGACGAATGACGGTTCCTTTAAGGGACGTCATCCAAGATGGCGTCCCTCGAATTCCGATTGGCTGATAGGATTCTATCAGCCAATCGGAATTAAGGTAGGAATATTCTGATTGGCTGATGGAATCAGCCAATCAGAATCAAGTTCAATCCGATTGGCTGATCCAATCAGCCAATCAGATTGAGCTCGCATTCTATTGGCTGATCGGAACAGCCAATAGATTGCGAGCTCAATCTGATTGGCTGATTGAATCAGCCAATCGGATTGAACTTGAATCTGATTGGCTGATTCCATCAGCCAATCAGAATATTCCTACCTTAATTCCGATTGGCTGATAGAATCCTATCAGCCAATCGGAATTCGAGGGACGCCATCTTGGATGACGTCCCTTAAAGGAACCGTCATTCGTCGTTAGTCCGTCGGGCCAGCAGGATGTTCCGCGTCGGAGGTCTGCAAGATGGATCCGGAAGAAAGAAGATTGAAGATGCCGTTGATAGAAGACTTCATCCGGATCATGGACCTCTTCAGCTCCCGCTTGGATGAAGACTTCAGCCGGATCATGGACCTCTTCAGCCCCCCGCTTGGGCTTGGATCAGGACATCGGAGGAGCTCTTCAGGACAGATCGTTGAACCCGGTGAGGTGAAGATAAGGTAGGAAGATCTTCAGGGGCTTAGTGTTAGGTTTATTTAAGGGGGGTTTGGGTTAGATTAGGGGTATGTGGGTGGTGGGTTGTAATGTTGGGGGGCTTGGGTATTGTATTTTTTCTTTTACAGGCAAAAGAGCTGAACTTCTTGGGGCATGCCCCGCAAAGGGCCCTGTTCAGGGCTGGTAAAGTAAAAGAGCTTTGAACTTTAGTTATTTAGAATAGGGTAGGGCATTTTTTTATTTTGGGGGCTTAGAGTAGGTGTAATTAGTTTAAAATTATTGTAATATTTTTCTTATGTTTGTAAATATTTTTTTATTTTTTGTAACTTAGTTCTTTTTTATTTTTTGTACTTTAGCAAGTTTATTTAATTGTATTTATTTGTAGCAATTGTATTTAATTAATTTATTGATAGTGTAGTGTTAGGTTAATTGTAGGTAATTGTAGGTAGTTTATTTAATTAATTTATTGATAGTATAGTGTTAGGTTTAATTGTAACTTAGGTTAGGATTTCTTTTACAGGTAAATTTGTAATTATTTTAACTATTTTAGCTATTAAATAGTTCTTAACTATTTAATAGCTATTGTACCTGGTTAAAATAAATACAAAGTTACCTGTAAAATAAATATTAATCCTAAAATAGCTATAATATAATTATAATTTATATTGTAGCTATATTAGGATTTATTTTACAGGTAAGTATTTAGCTTTAAATAGGAATAATTTATTTAATAAGAGATAATTAATTTTGTTAGATTTAAATTATATTTAACTTAGGGGGGTGTTAGTGTTAGGGTTAGACTTAGCTTTAGGGGTTAATACATTTATTAGAATAGCGGTGAGCTCCGGTCGGCAGATTAGGGGTTAATAATTGAAGTTAGGTGTCGGCGATGTTAGGGAGGGCAGATTAGGGGTTAATACTATTTATGATAGGGTTAGTGAGGCGGATTAGGGGTTAATAACTTTATTATAGTAGCGCTCAGGTCCGGTCGGCAGATTAGGGGTTAATAAGTGTAGGCAGGTGGAGGCGACGTTGAGGGGGGCAGATTAGGGGTTAATAAATATAATATAGGGGTCGGCGATGTTAGGGCAGCAGATTAGGGGTACATAGGGATAATGTAAGTAGCGGCGGTTTACGGAGCGGCAGATTAGGGGTTAAAAATAATATGCAGGTGTCAGCAATAGCGGGGGCGGCAGATTAGGGGTTAATAAGTGTAATGCTAGGGGTGTTTAGACTCGGGGTACATGTTAGGGTGTTAGGTGCAGACGTAGAAGTGTTTCCCCATAGCAAACAATGGGGCTGCGTTAAGAGCTGAACGCGGCTTTTTTGCAGGTGTTAGGTTTTTTTTTCAGCTCAAACAGCCCCATTGTTTCCTATGGGGGAATCGTGCACGAGCACGTTTTTGAGGCTGGCCGCTTGCGTAAGCAACTCTGGTATTGAGAGTTGAAGCTGCGTTAAAAATGCTCTATGCTCCTTTTTTGGAGCCTAACGCAGCCTTTATGTGGACTCTCAATACCAGAGTTATTTTTATGGTGCGGCCAGAAAAAAGCCGGCGTTAGTTTTTCGGGTCATTACCGACAAAACTCCAAATCTAGCCGTTAGATTCTTTAACACTGCATTCATCTCATGAGAATACATTTGTTATTCATATTTAGTGTAGGTGATAGTTTCTACAGACAAAATCAACTATTTCAAATAACAGATAAAGTAGCTGTTTGCAAACAGTTAAATACACTCCAGCAGGTAAAATGGACCATTGGGAACAAATAAAAGATGAGAAGTACAATGTCCCTTTAAATTGCAATAAATGGGGGAAAAATAAATAACGAAAATACAATGTATAATTAATTAATCATTACACACTACAATCTCAAAGTGCTTACTGCCCCTTTAAAAACATTTTTTATATAATTGTAAAAAAATTACAGTTGTTGAGACATTAATCATCTTTTCTTTGTATGACTCTATAATTGTCCTGTATTATCTGTCAAATGAAAATGGTATTTTTAAACATATCTAGGTGAAGATGCTTGATCGATATTAGCTACTTTTTTTGTTTATCCGCCCAGCCACCCCCCCATAAACAAAAGAAGATAAGTATCTTACCATGTACAATTTTGCTTTTTTTCTGTTGGTGATATCTGCTACCTCATCTGTATCATCTTCTCCCTCTGGCAGTTTTGGCATGGGACCTAATATCTTCACAGAACATGAAATTAAGAACACGTTAGCCTTTCACTCATTTCTAATGTTTATTACACCAAATAGGGTAGATAGGGTGTATTACGGAGCATGATTTTATTATATATTATTATAACATATATAAGGATAACACTGGCACCTATTTCTTAGGGGTTATATATATTAACACAACAAGGCAAATTATTTCAATTGCATCTGTCTACATAGACCTTATTCCTGCCTTGCTGCTGGTCTGCTAGATCATGACATAATGCACGTGTTAGAGCGGGTATATCGGCATCAAAGAAGAAGAAATCAAAAATCAAGGAAAAAGAACTATGTAGCATTGGAATACTGCTCTTAAGCTAAACACCTATGTTTCCCTACAACAACACCAAGCTATTAAAAAATGGACTTATGATGAGTTAGCAGGTACTGGATTTTGAAAAACAAAACAAAACATGGAAACTGAACATAGTGGAAAATTTCACTAAGGTGCTTCTCCACTATCTCTAGCTTCACTGGTGTTTATGTAATTGATTCACTAAATTATTTAAAGACCTTTTGTGAATTACAGTAGCCGCATAGGATGCTTATGTACCATCAGAAGCTTAAAGGGACACTGTACCCAAAAATTTTATTTTGTGATTCAGATTGAGCATGACATTTTAAGCAACTTTCTAATTTACTCCTATTATCAATTTTTCTTCATTCTCTTGGTATCTTTATTTGTAATGCAAGAATGTAAGTTTAGATGCCGGCCCATTTTTGGTGAACAACCTGTGTTGTCCTTGCTGATTGGTGGATAAATTCATCCACCAATAAAAAGTGCTGTCCAGAGTACTGATACCAAAAAAAAACTTAGATGCCTTCTTTTTCAAATAATGATAGCAAGAGAACGAAAAAAAAAATGATAATAGGAGTAAATTAGAAAGTTGCTTAAAATTGCATGCTCTTTCTGAATTACAAAAGAAAAAATTTGGGTTCAGTGTCCCTTTAAAGGGATATTAAACCTCCAAAAAAAATCTTTCATGATTCAGATAGAGCATGCAATTATAAGCAACTTTCTAATTTACTCCTATTTTCATTTTTTTCTTTGTACTCTTGGTATCTTTATTTGAAAAAGCAGGAATGTAAGATTAGGAGCCGGCCCGTTTTTGGTTCAGACCCTGGGTATCACTTACTGATTGTTGGTTACATTTAGCCAACAATCAGCAAGCGCTACCCAGTTGCTGAATCAAGAATGGGCTGGCTCCTGAGCTTACATTCCTGCTTTTAAAAAAGGATACCAAGACTAATTGATAAAAGAAAGGTGCTTAAAATTGCATGTGCTAACTGAATTATTAAAGAAATAAAATGGGTTTCATATCCCTTTAAAGGGACTTAAAACCCCAATTTTTTCTTTCATGATTCAGATAGTCCGCAGTTGACTAGTGTGCACACGGCGCTGAGCCGAATGAAAGCTTTTCATAACTTATTAGAATTGTTCATCGGCTCTTTCTGACAGTTTTCTAGCCCAATATATTTTCAATTATCAATACATTTACATTTATATTGTTTAATTTTTGTGGCCACTCTGCTTTTAAACATGTACATTGACATAGACATCTGCAAAAAACTCCATACATCATGAACATATACATCTACACAGATCGATCAGTTCCAGGAACAAAAGGTGGTCTGTGCATGCACCTGGTCCTGTGCTTGGGCTCTTGGGAACTAGCGTGAGCACACAGAAATTATTGGGCTTGCACTATTATCTTAATAAACCACCTGGAACCTTTTCCATACTACATCTAATTTGAGGGGGAGGCGTGCTCTGTGGTAGATTGCTCTGCCCTTCAGTTAGGGCGTCCCTGCATTTCCGCAGATCCCACTCTGCAGGATATTTGACAAGTGTTGATTGGCTGTTACATGCACAGTTACTGTTTGCTGATGGCAGATGGCACTCCACCGTAATTCACCCATCTCCACTATCTTTTATGATCGCCCCCTCCGATCCTCTGGAATCCATCGCAAGTGAACCTCGGGGAATGACGTTTAAAAGGGTAGCTTTGCCCCTCCCTTGAGCCACCCGGGCAGATTAAAAAAAGATTGTGGAGAAGGGGAATTTCAGCTTATACGTACCTGCTTAAATACCTTGGCATATTATTGTGAGATTTAGGAACTCCGCCACTGGCATGTAACAGCCAATAAGCACTTGCCAAATATCCTGCCGATTGGGATCTGCGAAAATGCGGCGTCCCTGCATTGCGTTACACAACTGCTACAGTGGAAATTTAAAAAAATTATCTACTTATTCATTTTGTATGGTTATGCAATTTATATCAATATTTGTTATGACTCTGGGTTGCCATGATGCTGTTTTGACGCAGCCATTATGTCAAAGCAGTCCGTCTTGCGTCATTCTCGAAGCATTGTTCTCGCATCATCTTTGGGGCCCTTTTTCCTTCATTCAGTTTCTCTGTCTCATTGCCTTAGTATTGAGTTTATCTTGTGGGTGTGTCTTGAACTATTATTTTTGGATATCTAATTCTGGCTTGAGACTTAGACCTCCTTTGACCATTCTTCTGCCTGCTGATTCCACTCTGTCTTTTGCCCGATTGGTTCTGACCTTGGATTTCCCTGACTAAGCTTTTGGACTCTGATTCGGTTTTCTGTGACTGTTTGGTTTGACCCCTGGCTTGTCAACTTTGCCTTGACCTCCCCAGTCAATTCCTGGTATTTAGCTCCTTGCTATTCTCCTGGCACTAAGTCATCCTTCTCAAGGGTCCTATCGCTACTATCCCAAATATTTTTCATTATCACTCCAATGCAGGGATAACAAGACTACTGGCCAGGATTGGTTTGATAGTGAAATATCTTAAGGATCCTAACAATATGGTCAATTATTTAATTACTGTGCTCTCATATCACCAGTACTCCATACACTGCAGCAATTAAACAAGTAGAGCTAACATACCGCACTGTGCAGCAATTTAACATGTGTATCATAATTACCTAACACAGTGCAGTAGTTTTACCCTACCTGACATACCCCATTACAAGTAGTACCCCACATAGTGCACCCACTCAGCAGAGATTTAAATTATAATAAGTAGATATTTATTGCTTCAGCTCTCCAAGCTCTGATGCTCTCTGGTTACTAAGGTTCATGTGAGTAAGAAAAATACTCTCCTCCAAAGAATCTATTTTCCTGGCAGTGAGTAACGGCACCACATTCAATTGTACCCAAATCACTGAGCATATTTAACTCAACTTGACACAGAAGCCCAATCAGCAGGGTGGAGCTTAAAAAAACAACTAGGCACAAACCTTGTGGGGCTATGCATAAAAACAGTTATGTGCTAAAGAAACCATAACACCCTACCCCCAAGAACTTAAGCTCGTATATTTCTTGCAACCAAAAGTCTGACATGTAGGGGTTATACGGGATCACTGTATTGTAACAAAAATAATTAAATCACTCATTTGGGGGTGTATAAGTGGGAAGCCATAATAAAATAGAACTACTGTACCTTTCAAAATGTTGTACCCCCCTTAAATCCTGCTCCCTAGGCACAGACCCCTCCTGTTGGATGACTTTACCTTAATGAGAGCTGTTGGTTCATTTCCTTCTTCTACAACAGTGAGATTAGCTCTTCCTTGTCTTTCATTGTTCCGAATACCAGTGGCAACTTGTGAAGCCTTGAGCCTCTCATATTTGTTACATTTGCTACCACACCACTGATAAATGTCCTAAGAAAAAGCATAAATAAGTAAATAAATGCACACATAGATTGCATACATTTAGTAATGATTTATTTTCACAGATTACAGAATACAAAGTACAGTTTATTGAGCTTGTCTATATTGTTTCTACTGTTATGTTAAATGCAGAACAGACATTACAATCACAAATTGGTGTGCTAGTTTGTATGCATGTCATTTTTCTCAATATATGATAATCAATACAATAATATCAACCAATCGGATATAAAAATACTACTCCCAAATATGATATGGTGGTCATTCTTTAGCATCAATTTTAAACAATTTAACTTTAATTTCCTCATTCCTCTGTATTGAGATAAGAAGTGGGTCCCATAAGATCCTTCTTATATTTATTTACCTATCATTGCCATAACATGGAGTTGGTAATTGTGATACACAGCGAGGCAAAAAATATTCAGATATGTAATCACATGATCTTGGTCCATGTAGATTTTTACATTTTATTTTTATTGATATTTTCATTTATTTTATAGTAAGTATTTATTTAATAATCAGATATGTAAGTCAAAATGAAAGTTTATTATTCAGAGCTGCGGAATCTGTTGACGCTATACAAATACCTGATAATAATAATAATAATAATATATTATAGCATACAATTAAATAATAAAAAAAACTTTCCAATTTGCTTCTATTATCAAATTTGGTATCTTGTATTGAAAGATAGCTTCCTTCCATGACAGAATACTTAAGTAGGCTCATAAGCATGCACATGTAGTGAACTGTATGGTTGCAGTGTTTGCACCAATGTTTGTAACAATGTTTGTAACAATTTTATATATGTAGAGCCCCATTTATTAACCTGCAGGTGGACAAGGTTTTTTCGCAGCGAGCTAGGCAGCATGCTGGTGGAATTTATGACTGAGCAAGCAAGCACCTGTGCAATTCTGCCTCAGGCTCTTGTGCAACCAATTGTACAAGAGCAGAGGTTGTCAATCACCCTGGACAAATCAGTCCAGGCAGTTTTAAGTCTGCCACCTCTAAGGGAGCAAAGAAGTTGAGAAACAGCGGCCCTGTTACAAGAAACTAGGAATTGATGAGGCTCTATAGATGAGATGGTTCATAGAATTGAATCCACAGCCATTTGCCAAGTATAACCACATCATTCATTATGTTATAAAGTGCCTTTACTAAAGAAAAAGTGAGCTGTTGAATTAACTGCATACAATGGCATAGAAAAGTCTCAAGTGTTAGTGAATCTAGCTCAATAAGGTTTTGCCCTATTTAACGTTGTTCTAAATATAAATATATATATATTTATTATTATTATTATTATTATTATTATTATTAATTTTCTTATTACTGTTTTTTGTAATAGCTTTTTTTAAAATATCAATTTATCTATCTATCTTTCTGGTATTACTTTTCATTTCAGTACATTTTTATATTTAAAATAAATCAAGCACAAGCAATGTGCTTACTGTTATGGGTGTCCGAAGGGAAGGAGTAGGCAAAACCTCCTAACTGTCGCTATTTGGGAGGGATAGTCCCTAATTCTGAGCTCTGTCCCGCTGTTCCTCTGTCATATGTCCCTATTTGCAGAATTTCCCTTAGCTCCACCCACAGAGCACCCACCCATGCCCAGGAACTGCCCAGACTCACCTACTCACCACCCAGACACATCCACAATCCCACTAACTAACCACACCTGATCCCACCTTTCTTAAAACAGCTCCACCCACAAAAAGGTTGATGGGTCCTCATCACCCTCCTGAGTCCCTGACTCAGGCACACATTTTTGGACGTATGAATGCCCCACATCTTAGCTCTTTATAGCATAGTATAAGCACCCACTTGATCTGCTTATTTGGTGATAATTTTTAATATAAGATGCAGCTCATGTACAACAAGCAACTCACTCCTGTTGAAAATGTTACTATTGATATTACTTTTTTTCTGACACATAGGCCTCTATTTTTCAAGCTGTCAACCGCAAATACGCTGGAATTCTGCAGAGTATTTGTGGCGAGCCTGATTCGCCTTATTTATCAAAGGCTACAGACCGGCAAAAGTAGAATTTAGTGACGTAACATACGATCCGCCAGACTCAGTCCGACACAGATCGATGCTTACTTCACTACAGATGTTCCGAACGCAAGTTCGGCACAATCTACCTACTTTTGGAATTTATCTAAGAACTACCAGGTACGCTCGGCACTATTCCGGCCCAGCATACCTGGTTTTCAATCCGCCGCCCTGGAGGTGGCGGATGCCATAGGAATCAATGGGAGTCTGACAGCAGCAAAAGCTCATGTTCGCTGCTGCTCGATATCCCATTGATTTCTATGGGAATGTTTACACCTAACACCCTAACATATACCCCGAGTCTAAACACCCCTAATCTGCCCCCCCCTACACCGCCGCCACCTACATACTTATTAACCCCTAAACCACCGCTCCCGGAGCCCATCACCACTCTAATAAACTTATTAACCCCTAAACCGCTTCTCCTGGACCCCGCCGCAACTAAATAAAGTGTTTAATCCCTAAACTGCTGCTCCCGGAGCCCACCACCACCTACATTATACATATTAACCTGTAATGTTACTCTAATATTCTCTTAGAGCAAATAATGTGCTAAACGGTTTAGGAGCACAACTGCAGAATTTAAGACTGTAATTGTATATATCTAAATGTAAATAGATTTGTTTTGTATCAGCTCCACGCCAAGATGCACTATGGGGAAAGTGCAAACTGCAGCAGGGAAATTAATTTAGTCTTTGAATCCCCTAGAGGGTTGTAAGAAAGTTAGAATTAACCCTTGAGTATAATCCAGTGATAGATTTGAAAGAATATTAACCCAGCAGGAAGTGTGCTCTAAATCTGCAGACTTTTGGGAAACAGACAGAGACTATTTCGAATACTCAATTAGAAGCAAGAGCAACCGTTAGGCAGGAATATGACTGAAATTACTTTACAACACAGTGAGGAAAACTTCTTGTTATAAGTATAGTCTATTAGATAATTCTCTTACTGTGACTCCGGATGCTGTGCTAGGTATTCCTGTGGCTGAGCTATTACAGAGATTGCAGGAGTTGTCCCTGTGTGTAACGCTTCTCCTAAGCGCTTGTGTGCTACTGCGTCTGACCCTAAGATGGCTACAATGTAACTATTAGTTATATTGTAGCTATCTTAGGGTTTATTTTACAGGTAAGTATTTAGTTTTAAATAGGAATAATTTAGTTAATAATAGTAATTTTATTTAGATTTATTTAGATTTATTTAAATAATATTTAAGTTAGGGGGGTGTTAGGGTTAGGGTTGGACTTAGGTTTAGTGGGAGGAGTTGTCAGTGAAGCAGGTAAGGCTGCGGTATTGCGGTTAGCTGTTCCGTAGTGAGACAGAGTGAAATAGTCCTGTCTGTTCCTGCACAGTTACCAGATTGAGTTTTGGTATGTCCTTGCTGCTGAGAAGGAGGTATAACAATATTAACAGCCAGGGTTAACGGACTCCTGAAAGTTTATAAGTAGTTGAACTGTCCAAATTACAAAGTTCCTTATTGCATGCAAGACATCAGATAGATGCAGAAGGAAGTGTTAAAGATAACTCTTCAGTTGTTAGAATTAGCTGTAGAATATATGTAATCCAAAATGTTTAGAGAGCTTAGAGAAACAGCAGCTCTGAAACTGCTATACAAAATACTAAGCACAGAGGCCTGTGATCTCAGGTGTTTTATTAGTTAGGTAGGCAGGATAAGGTGAAACTGCGCTGGGTCCTAAAAGGTACAGGCTCTGACATAACCCCTAAACCGCCGCTCACGGAGCCCACCACCACCTACATTACATTTATTAACCCCTAATCTGCCCCCCCTACACCGTCGCCACTATATTAAATGAATTAACCCCTAAACCGAAGTCTAACCCTAACACCCCCCTAACTTAAATATTATTTAAATAAATTTAAATAAAATTACTATTATTAACTAAATTATTCCTATTTAAAACTAAATACGTACCTGTAAAATAAACCCTAAGATAGCTAAAATATAACTAATAATATTTTTATTTTTTTTCCCCACACAGTTGGGTTACTAAACCCACAGAAGACACTTTTATATATTTTTATAAGCGAATAATAAGGCACCTAGAAGATCAATAATTTAAATTAAATGGGCACTATTAAAGGGTAAGAAGGAAGTAAAAATTTAATTTTATTTTTTTTTTCCTCTCACTCAGGGTAATTATATAATATCCCTATTGTAAGTGAACAATAGGGATTTTAGAATATTAATTATTGAATTAAAGGGGCACTATTAAAAGGGTAAGAAAGTAGTGATAAAGGAAGAAATTATTTTAGAGTCACACTAAACACAACCTCAAAACACTATTGATAACTTTCACACAAAGAAGTAAATTAATTTTATGTCACTAGTTTTTTTTTTTTTCCCTCCTTTCCCCAAGGCCTGACCTCCTCTCTTGATTTCTTTTTTGGAAATTCTTAAGTAAAGTAAAAATGATAAATATTGCATCTTGGAATGTGGGTGGAATTAATTCCCCCATAAAAAGGAAAGCTATCCTTAATCAGTTAAAAAAATAGGTAAAGTAGATCTAGCTCTGCTACAAGAAACTCATCTATTAGATAAGGAACATGAGAAATTGAAAAGAGATTGGGTGAAAGAAGTGGTTTTCTTATCATATAAAAAAGCTAGTAGAGGTTTGGCAATTTTATTCAGTAAATCATTGGAATATGAGATTAAAAAGATAATTTACGATCCACTGTGTAGATATATAATAATATCATTGGTCATTAACAATATACAAACAACAATATGTAACATTTATGGTCCAAACGAGACCAATTGTTCATTTTGGGAAAAACTGTTAAAAGTTTTGCTTAAATATGTAGACACTAATTTAATAATTGGTGGTGATTTTAATTTATCTCCAAACTTTGTCTTAGATAGAAGCAAGAACACTGTAGGAAATCAAAAAAAGGGATCTATTAAAAGAGGGAAATATGATAAAAAAAACGGTAAATTTATTATCGGAGACATTAGGATTAATTGAAGCATGGAGATATAAAAATCCAACACAAAGAGAATTTACGTATTATTCAAAAGTGCAAGATTCCTTTTCTAGGATTGATTTCTTTTTGATCTCTAAGGCCTTATTAACACATATAGAGGAAGTAAATATCAATGAAATTGTTATCTCGGATCATGCTGTAATAGATTTAAAATTATCGCTAGGTGGGAAACGTAATGGAACAATTAGTTTTAGATATCCAAAGTTTTTATATGGATCGGACCACTTTAGAGATCATATTAAGCAAAAATGGAGAGAATATTTAGACCATAATCTTAGGAGCTGTCAAAATAATGAAACCATTTGGGAGGCTGGGAAGGCGGTAATTAGAGGTGAAATAACTGCTTATGTATTAAACTACAATAAAGAAATAAATAGACAATATAAAGAATTAAGTGAAAAAACAGCACACTCATATAGCCAATTTATAGAAGTTAGATCTGAATTTTGGAGGAAAAAATATATGGAGGACAGAAAAGCATTGGAGGTACACTTAAATCAACAGGCTATAAGAGACATTAGGAAAGAAAAAGGGAAACTATATAGATTTGGAAATAGATCGGGTAAGATTTTGGCCTCTATAGTAAAAATACAGAACTCGACGAAACAAATTTTATCTATAAAATCTAAAGAAAAAATATCAATTAAAAATTCTGAGGTAGTAGAGGAATTCAGAAAATATTACTGTAAGCTATATACTTCTGAGAGTACTAAAGAAGAAGGAAAAAGTAAACTTTTTATGGACGAAACTAAAATCCCAAAGATTTCACAAGAACAACAAGATTCTTTAAATTCTAAGATAACCTTAAAAGAAGTTGAGGAAGTAATAGTGAATTTATCCCTAGGTAAAGCTCCAGGACCTGATGGTCTTCCGGCAGAATGGTACAAAAGTATGAAGGATCCTGTATTAGATATAATGACAAATTTATTTAATGACTACCTCAGTGAAAATATAAAGCCCTCGACAGTGTTTTCTGTGGCTAATATTATAGTAATCCCTAAAAGTGGGAAAGACCCACAATGTGTTACTTCATACCGTCCAATATCCCTTCTTAACCAAGATTACAAGATATTGACCAAAATACTTTCTAATAGATTAAAAATTTTCCTTCCAGAATTAATACATAAAGATCAATCTGGGTTTATTCAGGCGAGATCATCTAGTAAAAACATACGTAAGGTTCTTCACATAGTAAATTATTTCTGGCTTTTGAAACAAAGGAATAATGAGTCGATTCCAAACACTCTGTTGTTGGCCTTAGACGCCGAAAAGGCTTTCGACAGAGTCGAATGGCCTTATTTAACATCTTGTTTAACAGAATATAATATAAAAGGCCCATTTAATAACTTCATCAAAAATGTTTATTCAAAAGCAAATGCATCAGTTATTGTTAACGGTGAAACTTCAGCTAGATTCACTATGGGTAGGGGAACTCGTCAAGGATGCCCCCTATCCCCTCTTTTATTCAATTTAACTTTGGAACCTTTGACAACTAAATTAAGAAATGTGTATACAGGTATAGAAATAGAGGATAAAAAATACCATCTCTCGATGTACGCAGATGATATGTTGCTTTTTATTCAAAATCCTGAGATACACTTAACTAAGATTCTAGCTGTTATCTCTGATTTCGGTGAATTTTCAGGTTTTAAAGTAAACTATACAAAATCAGAAGTACTATGGTTAAATAAAAGAGATATAGAGGTTTTAGGAGAATTGCCATTTATAGAGGCACTAAATTTTATAACTTATCTAGGGATTGATATATCCCCAAATCCAGAAAATTGGTATAATTTAAACTATGAGAACATTTTTGTATCTTTGGAAAAATCACTTAGAAGATGGAATTCATTACCCGTCTCGTTAATGGGAAGAGTACACATAATCAAAATGATGATTTTACCTAAGTTACTATATCCCCTAAATATGTTACCAATATTAATACTCAGAAAAGATCTGGAAAGATTAAACAAGATTTTTACTAGGTTTATTTGGAAGGGAAAAAAACCACGTATTAGTTTAGAAATATTAAAGCAACCAATGCTACAAGGTGGTTTAGGGGTACCGGATGTGTATCTATATAGTCTTTCATCGCTAACTAGAATAGCTATAGAGTGGTTAATGGGTACCGAACAGTTTTCTGAAAGTACCTTGGAAAGAATAGCAGTAAAGGGAATAAGTAAAGCATATGTATTACATATGGACTTGAAAGATATTGATAGTGTAATTAGGAATAACATCATGTATAGAGATATTTTGAGAGCATGGCATTTCATCAGTAAGTTTATGCACTTTCCAATTAAAGGATCGATAAATTTACCCATAAATGGAAACCCAAATTTTAGACCTGGTATGAATTCTGTTACATTTAGGGAATGGATAAAGAAGGGAATATATAAGATAGGAGATTTATTAAGCCCATTGAATAAATCAATATATACATTTAAGGAGCTTCAATGTAAATTTGGTTTATCTGATCAACATCATTTTGCATATAACCAAATAGTTCACTATATAAAGGAGATTATAAGTAAATTTCTCGATACCATATGGGATCCACACCCCCTATATTTTATGATGGAGAATTATAAAAAAGAAATATACTCTTACTCAAAATTATATAAGAAACTAATAGACTTGAACCTATTTAGTATAAAGGAGAAGATTATTGAGGGCTGGCAAAGAGAGGCCTCTGTAAATTTGGAAGTATTGCAAATAGAAAAAAGCTTGAAAACTATTATGACAACTACTCATGACTCATACCTTAGGGAATCGCAAATGAAAGTTCTACATAGATTTTATATAACCCCTAAAATGGCATCAAGATGGTTCAATTGTAAAAGAAACTGTGTTAAATGTAATTTGTATGATCCCAATTTAAAACATCTGTTTTGGGACTGTCCGAAAACTGGTCAATTTTGGGCAAAGATCAGTTATTGGGCATCTAGGATTTTAAAATATAAGATTAACCTGAATTTTTTGAATATTTTACTTATATGTAATGAGCAGGTTAAACAAGAAAACACTAAACTGTTGTTTATGATAATTCTTATAGGGAGAAAATGTATAATGAAAAAGTGGTTATTAAATAGAGGTCCCAGTATGAAGGAGTTCTTTAGGTGTATGTTAGAACAATTGAATATAGAACTATTTGATGTATTATACGATAAGGATATAAGAATAACTGAGTTTAATAAAAAATGGGGAATCTTTATTAACAGTTTAGATCCTCAGGAAAAAAATAGAATCTTGGCTCCACTTAGAATATAAGAGGCTTGTACTTTGATTCCAAGGTGAAATCAGTAGTTTTAGGGCTATATTTGTTCGAATTAGGCTCTGATAGGGAAAACTACGTGAGGTTTAGCTATACCTTGAGGAAGGGTTAGGAAGCTTTATTTAGTTAAGATAAATTAAATTAAATTTGTAAGAGGTTAAGAGTAAGTGATATCTAGTCTGGAACTTATAAGATTGTGGTCTAAATTGGTAATAAGAAATTACTTCTGAAATAACCAGAAATTTACTTCACTTTAACCTTGGTTTAAAGCATGTATATTGTATGTGATGTTTTAAGTATAAGAGCTTTTTTATGGAATTGTTGAAATTGTACGTAATTAAATGTTCAGGTGAATTATTGAATATTTTATGACTTTGTATTTTTTATGAATTATATCAATAAAAGAAATAAAAAAAATAAAAAATAAAAAATATAACTAATAAATACATTTTAGCTAGCTTAGGGTTTATTTTTATTTTACAGGCAACTTTGTATTTTATTTAACTAGGTAGAATAGTTATTAAATAGATATTAACTATTTAATAACTACCTAGCTAAATTAAATACAAATTTACCTGTAAAATAAATCCTAACCTAAGTTACAATTACACCTAACACTACACTACAATTAAATAAATTAAATTAATTAACTACAATTACCTACAATTAAATACAATTAAATAAAATTAACTAAAGTACAAAAACAAACAAACACTAAATTACAGAAAATAAAAAAATAATTACAAGAATTTTAAACTAATTACACCTAATCTAAGCCCCCTAATAAAATAAAAAAGCCCCCCCCCCCCAAAATAATAAAAAACCCTACACTAAACTAAATTACAAATAGCCCTTAAAAGGGCTTTTTGCCGGGCATTGCCCCAAAGTAATCAGCTCTTTTACTTGTAAAAAAAATACAATACCCCCCAACATTAAAACCCACCACCCACACACCTAACCCTATTCTAAAACCCACCCAAACCCCAATTAAAAAAACCTTACACTAACCCCTTGAAGATCACCCTACCTTGAGCCGTCTTCACCCAACCGGGCCTAAGTCCTCATCGAAGCCGGGCGAAGTGGTCCTCCAGAGGGGCAGAAGTCTTCATCCAATCCGGGCAGAAGTGGTCCTCCAGATGGGCAGAAGTCTTCATCCAGGCAGCATCTTCTATCTTCATCCATCCATCCATCCATCCTTCATTCATCCAGGAGCGGCTCCATCTTGAAGACATCCGACGCGGAGCATCCATCCAGACTGACGACTAAGGACGAATGACGGTCCCTTTAAATGACATCATCCAAGATGGCGTCCCTTGAATTCTGATTGGCTGATAGAATTCTATCAGCCAATCAGAATTAAGGTAGGAAAAATCCTATTGGCTGATGTAATAAGCCAATAGAATTGAAGTTCAATCCTAATGGCTGATCCAATCAGCCAATAGGATTGAGCTCGCATTCTATTGGCTGTTCCAATCAGCCAATAGAATGCAAGCTCAATTCTATTGGTTGATTGCATCAGCCAATAGGATTTTTCCTACCTTAATTCTGATTGGCTGATAGAATTCTATCAGCCAATCGGAATTCAGGGAACGCCATCTTGGATGACGTCATTTAAAGGAACCGTCATTCGTCGCTAATTGTATTTAATTGTAGCTAATTGTAGTTAATTAATTTAACTTATTTAATTGTAGTGTAGTGTTAGGTGTAATTGTAACTTAGGTTAGGATTTATTTTACAGGTAAATTTGTATTTATTTTAGCTAGGTAGTTATTAAATAGTTAATAACTATTTAATAACTATTCTACCTAGTTAAAATAAATACAAAGTTGCTTGTAAAATAAAAACCCTAAGATGGCTACAATGTAACTATTTGTTATATTGTAGCTATCTTAGGGTTTATTTTACAGGTAAGTATTTAGTTTTAAATAGGAATAATTTAGTTAATAATAGTAATTTTATTTAGATTTATTTAAATAATATTTAAGTTAGGGGGGTGTTAGGGTTAGGGTTAGACTTAGGTTTAGGGGTTAATTCATTTAATATAGTGGCGGCGGTGTAGGGGGGGCAGATTAGGGGTTAATAAATATAATGAAGGTGGCGGTGGGCTCTGGGAGCGGCAGTTTAGGGGTTAAACATTTTATTTAGTTGCGGCGGGGTCCGGGAGTGGCAGGATAGGGGTTAATAACTTTATGTAGGTGGCGGCGGTATAGGGGGCGGCAGATTAGGGGTTAATATGTATAATGTAGGTGGCGGTGGGCTCCGGGAGCGGCGGTTTGGGGGTTAATAACTTTATGTAGGTGCGGCGGAGTCCGGGAGCGGCGGTTTAGGGGTTAATAACTTTATGTAGATGTGGCGGGGTCCGGAAGCGGCGGTTTAGGGGTTAATAACTGTATGTAGGTGCGGCAGGGTCCGGGAGCAGCGGTTTAGGGGTTAATAACTTTATTTAGTTGCGGGGGGCTCCGGGAGCGGCGGTTTAGGGGTAAAACAGTATAGTATAGCTTGGGTGCTTATTGACAGGGTAGCAAGAAAGCTGAAAAAAAGCTGAAGAGCAGCGAGATCGATGACTGTTAGTTATCAGTCCGCTGCTCATCGCTCCGTACTTGGTGCACGGCTTTTTGACAGCTTTTTTGATAATTTTGGAGAGCGTATTCAGGTCCGCGGCAGCGATGTTAGGCGAACTTAGGCGAGCGTATTGGGGCCGTCAAATGCAGGTAAGTTGACGGCTTGATAAATAGGGGCCATAGAGTATAGCACAATATTTGTATTGCTATTGTTTTATTAATTTTATCTTTCCACCCCCCAGAATGTGTGTTTTTTTTTTTGCAGATGTCCATGCTTGGTGCTTTGCTGAGAAAATTGTTTTACATGCCTCATTGCATTTTACTAAACTGAAAGTGCAGTGAGGAAGAAAATATGAGGAAGAAAATATTTGCAGCTGGAGTGAAAGATTATAAGAAATTGATTATTATGCAAATTATGTTACTTTCTTCTGAATTTCAAAGTTCAGCCTGTCAAGATGGTATCGTGGTTATAAACAAACCTTTATTTGCCTGCAGAGGCACAAATTGAAGTATAAAGAACAAGACATTTCCAAGGAATTTATAATACCATAAAATAAGCGAAGACAAAATAATTTACAGTAAGTGTAGTACAATTCACCTCCTTCATTATAAGCCCATAAATAAATAAAACATATATAAATTACAACCAATTGGTTGTGCAGCAATAAAGAAAGAGTTGAAAAAATAATAAGCATTACTTAACACATACCAATGAATATCTCATTTTTTAATGTAAAATTATAGGAGATCAATTGCAGGCTCTAGGATTTGCATTCTAAAAATAATATTTTCAATAGGTTTTATGTTTACAACGTTGTAAAAATACTACAGTGAATGAAATTAAAATAATTTGTGCATTATTTTATCAGTTGTTTATTAAGATATATATATATATATTTGTCAGATGAAAAGATACCTGAGATTTGTGAAATCACACAGGAAACTCTGCATGTACACTATACAACTATATGGCCAAATGTATGTGGACACCCCTGCTAATTATTTAGTGCAGGTGTTTTCACATCCATTACTAATAGGTGCCTAATTTCCATCCCATAGTCATGAAAGTATATTGGATCATACTAAAGAGTTCATTGACTAACACAAAAATATATATCTAGAATTTCATTATAAAAATAGTAATACATGGTTGTGCTTCACATTGCAGTTCCTCAGAGGGGGATCACGATGTGAAATGCGACCCCATCAGAGGCGATTTTGCTTAAAGGGACATTCAACCCAAAATTTTTCTTTCATGATTCAGATAGAGAATACAGTTTTAAACAGCATTCCAATTTACTTCTATTATCTAATTTGCTTTATTCTTTAGATATCCTTTGTTGAATAAATAGCAAAGCACATGTGTGAGCCAATGACACAAGAGATCTATGTGCAGCCACCAATTAGCAGCTACTGAGCCTATCTAGATATCCTTTGCTGAAAAGCATATCAAGAGAATTAAGCAAATTAGATAATAGAAGTAAATTTGAAAGTTGTTTAAAATTTTATGTTGTTTCTAAATCGTGAAAGATAAAATATGGGTTTCACGTCCCTTTAATTTTTAACTTGCTCACTATGTTTTCATATTATTTACTGGAGACCTAATAATGTTTTCTTTGTGACAACCCTGGCAACTAGGAAAAGGGATTAGTGGGGGAGGGAGCTTTTTGAACAATATTGTTTGATTTTCTCCCCTTATAATATAATTAGCATTTTTAAAATAATGTAAATGGTCTATCTAAACTTACCTTTGTGAAACATATTGTAGTGTCACACAGGTCTTAGGCTGTTTTTGTTAATGTGCTGTTTATTTTATTTTCATTTTAATTAAAGTTAAATAATTAGTACTTTCCTAACTGTCTAACCGTACCTTTAGTGTAGCCTTCTCTAGTGCATCCTCTGCCCCTTTACCACTTTCTGTTGAGGAGGTACTGCAATGCTCTGTCTTTGGTCCCCTTCTCTTCTCATTCTATACGTCATCATTAGGTTCATTGATAAAGCCCCACAGGTTTCATTATCATTTGTATGCTGATGACAGCCAAATTTACCTCTCTGCACCAGACCTAGCTCCTTCTTTGCTAATGTATGTCACTAACTGTCTTTCTCATGTCTCATCCTGGATGTCCTCTCATTACCTTAAAGGGCCATAATACCCAAATGTTGAAATACTTGAAAGTGATGCAGCATTGCTGTAAAAAGCTGACTAGAACATATCAGCTGAATATCTCTATGTAAAAAATAAATATATTTTACCTCAAAATGTCCTAAGTATTCAAACCCCATTGCAAAGGACTTTAAGCATCAAATCAGTTTGTCTGTCCCAGGACAGCTAAGGGAGTGAGCTTTCGTGCACACTTATTTTATTTCCCTATTCAGTTTAAGGAAGTTTACTATGAAATCTCATGAGAGTTAAGTAAAATCTCATGAGATCACAGTAAATGAGTTCATTACATCAGCATTGCTGATGGTGATTGGCTGCTGTTCATTTCTTCATTATTATTTTTTTTACCTGCAGCTGGGCAGCAGCTGTAGTATATTTTTTTTACACAGAACTTACTCTGCTGAGCTGAAGAAATTGTGAGGTAAAATATCTTCTTTTTTTACATAGAGATGCTCAGGTTATATTTTCCTGTCAGCTTTTTACAGTTATACTGCATCATTTTCAAGTGATTTAGCATATGAGTATTATGTCCCTTTAAGCTAAATCTCTCCAAAACTGAGCTCCTTATTTTCCCCCTTCTTCAAAAATCTCCACCCTTAATTTTTCTATAACTGTTGATAATTCCATCATTACCCCAACCCCACTTGCCCGATGTTTTGGGGGTCACACTTAACTCAGATCTTTCTTTCACTCCTCACATTCAGTCTTTAGCCAATTCCTGCTGCTTCCACCATAAAAACATCTCTAAAATTCAACATTTCCTTACTCAAGGCACAACTAAGATTTAAATCCACTCTCTCATCCTTTTCCACCTTGACTACTGAAACTCCACCCTTTCTGGTCTCCCTAGCTGCCATCTAGCTCCTTTCAATCCATAATGAATTTTTCTGAAAGGCTCATCTTCCTTACATGTCACTCTTCATCTGCTGCACCTCTTTGCCGATTCATTCACTGGCTTCCTCTTGCCTCCAGGATTAAACAGAAAATTCTGACTCTGACATACAAGGCCCTCAACTGTACTGCTCCCCCTATAGCTCAGACCTTGGGGCATATTTATCAAGCTCCATATGGAGCTTGATGCCCGTGTTTCTGGTGAGCCTTCAGGCTCGCCGGAAACACAAGTTATGAAGCAGCGGTCTAAAGACCACTGCTCCATAACCTGTCCGCCTGCTATGAGGTGGCGGACAGAAATCATCAGAAATCAACCCGATCGAATACGATCGGGTTGATTGACACCCCTGCTAGCGGCCGATTGGCCGCAAATCTGCAGGGGGCGGTAATGCACCAGTAGTTCACAAGAACTGCTGGTGCAATGATAAATGCAGAGAGTGTATGCTGTCTGTATTTATTGATGTGCAGTGGACAAGATCCGCAATATTGGATCATGTCCGCTAGCACAATGATAATTCGGCCCCCTTGTATCCAGATACTGTCCTTCCCATCCCCTTCGATTTGCTCATGACCTCCTCCTCTCCTCCTCTCTTGTTACCTTCTAACATTCCCATCTGCAGGACTTCTCCAGACTGGCCACTATATTGTGGAACTCTCTGCCCAGCTCCACAAGACTCTCCACTAGTTTTGAAAGTTTAAAGTACTCCCTAAGCACTCTACTGTTCATACACCCTACACTAACCTTTACTAACCTGAGTTCCTCTCCTCCTTTGTTACCCCCTTGAATCCCCTTAGCATGTAAGCCTATGAGCCTTGCTGTTTGCAGATCACATTCATAAGAGCTGACTATAACAGGGAAACTCTTGGCAGGGACTCTACCCATTTGATCACTACAAATGTTACCTTGCATATCATGTCTATGATTATAGCGCTTCGGATTCTGTTGGCGCTATACAAATAACTGTAATAACAATAATAATAATAATTAGATATATTTACATGTTTGTGCTAGTCTGCAATTCTGTGGATGCCTCATGCCAGTCTCTTGTGGCTCAATGGAATGATTTTAACCACATAAAAGAATCTACTACATTTTTTCTTTTATGCATTCGGTTCATTCATTAACTTTTTAAGACAAATTAATGAATATGGAGAATAAATTGTTTTCTAACATTCATCTAAAAACAAATGCATATGTCTATTAATAACTGTGTTGAAGGAGATAGATTTATAAGAGTTCTGGTGAAAGAATCAATGACTGTACAATAAAATGAAAGAGAGCAATTTTGCTGTATTTTTAGGGCTATATTTTGTATAGGCGAGTTTGTAAAGAAGAAGAGTGAGACATGATTTTTCTAGTGGGAAAATAGAGTGAATTTGTGAGGCTTTCTGTAAGAACAGGGATTTTTGATATTGGAATTTAATTCTGACCAATAGCATATTGGAGGTATGTAGGTTACAGAAGGTTCTATGTGAGTACCAAATACACACCGAGCTGGAGAAGATTCTGTTTAGGAGGTTAGGGTTATGTTCATTGACACATTTCGTATAAAACTATTTACTATATGTGTTGGTAATATATAATTCTGTATCCATGAGATAAATAAATATTAAGAACTTGGCTTGCTTACCGCACCAACATCGATTATAAAGCAGTCACCATTGTTGAAGCTGGACCAGTTAAATGTAACTTCTTTAGCTCTGACAACCCTCCTTCCTTTGATGTGCAGAAGTCGTTGTGCACTCACATCATTTGTGACTGCATGCTTGAAGCCTGAAGCAATACCGCCAGCCTGAAACAAAAATGTACTTGCTCAAATTGGTCACATTTATTTTAGCCAGCTTTATTAGCTTGCATTATAATTATATTTACATTTATATTATATGTTAATTAAAATATTTTATGTCACTCAGTTATTTTTTGTGAATAATTAGGCCATTATGCAATGTTTGCATTATTTAGATAAAGAGTCCTCTCATATAGTTGTAAGGGTCTTGCCCTTACCCAAGATGCTGTAATAACTGTATTAAAGGGACAGTCTAATACAGAATTTTATTGTTTAAAAATATAGATAATCTCTTTATTACCCATTCCCCAGTTTTGCATAATCAAAACGGTTTTATCAATACAGTCATCGATGTTGCGGTTATTTGGGATTTTCCCAACTTTATTTATATTATTTTTCATCTGTTAATGTCCAAGAAATAGATAGATTTATACCTCAACAAACAATATCTCATAGAAAGTTATTTTTATATTTATTTGTTATAAAAAAAAAATCTGTTATATGATACTTTCACATAAATTAATGTGTATTTGTATTTCTAGAAGTCATGATATGCTTTTATCTCATATTTAAAAAAAAGGGAAATTAATGCTAGAATTTGTAGATATATCTTTGAACATACTTGTATGTATGTATATATATATATATATATATATATATATATATATATATATATATATATATATATATGTATGTGTGTGTTATGTCAGAAATATTTTTCAAAGATATTTACATGTCCATAAATTACTTTTTTTTGTTCTAAACAATGTTGTCTTTCATATCTCTGTGTTTATTTATACCACTGTATATATATAATGTAAATTTATGATTATTCTGAGCAGGAATAATTGCAAATATAACATGTAATCAGAGTATCATATGTATTTATTTGCAATCAATGAATATTTTAAGAGCTAGACCAGTTTTCTCTCTGTACCTGTGTAACCCCTCCTGATTGCAATCTAGTTTTAAAAACCACCACTTCACAGCTGTTAAAAATTATGGGCTGGCATATAAGATGACATTTCTTACTGAGAAATAGATTCAAGAGAAGGAAGAAATACACTTAAAATAGCATGACAGTAAAGAGGTTATTTTAGTTTCTGCTGTATCTGAATCATGGCAGTTTAATATTAGGTGGGCTATCCCTTTGAGCTATCAGTTTAAGATTATATTGAATCAAACTTCAATTCAAATTTTAAAATCCTTGTCTAAAATATTACACTGTGTGTCCTAATGTCAGCATTAATCTTTATCTTTAATTCTAATTTCACATATACATACTTTCAAAGTATAATACACAATGTAACAAATGGCACTTACAAGTTCTGATGAGTGATCAATGACACAAGTATCGAGCAATTTGATTTGTTAGTGATAGTTTAAAATGTATATTTGAATCAGATTGGCTGATGTCATAAATCATGTGATTATGCATATTCCAATCAAAAGTGGTTGAAAAAAATCACTAGTGTGTGGGGTGTTTAGGAGTTTGCATCATAATTGGTGCGAAAAGTGTTGAGTCAAAAGTGGAGAGTGGGACTTGTATTACATGGCTTAAACATGGTGCGCATAGATTTTTCACAAAAAATAAAAAGGAAGTTAGCTATATTATGTTGTGTATTTCATTTTTATCTCTATATCTATTAGTGCGACAAGTTTGGGGCAAAACTTTTCAACACATTTGTAGAAATAATATTGTCCCCTTGCTTTGTAGTGAGAGACAAATTTGTAGCATAATCCATAAGTAGTAATGTATTTTTCATTTTTATCCCTATAAAAGGGTCAAATAGAGTCAAATCTGAATTTGAAACATCTGTAATGACGCAAGCATCAATCTGCATCGGATTGAGATTGTGGGATTATATATATTACGTCACAAATTTCAAAATTTTCCAATCTTGATGCTTTGATAATTACGACAGATCAATCTCGTGACAAATACAATGTGGATTTCAAGCGTATTTTCAGTTGACACTTTGATAAATAGACCCCAGAGAGTGAACACTTTTATATATGTACAGTGAGTGTGTGTCAACCTGCTATAACTTGTTCCTCAACTCCATATTAACTAAATGCAAGATAAAATCAAGATTAGTTATATTTAATGTGCTCCAGATTAAGAGTTAACTCAGAATATTCTAGCAGTTTATTCTGCCTAAGCAGTTTGCTTAAATTTACTAACTGGATTGCACAGCTGGATCATATAAGGACGTAATTGTTATTTTTGTGCTGCTGTTTGTAGTAAAGAGTGACTCTCAGCTCTGGATCAGATAAGAAATTAACTGTTAGTTTTGTGCAACTGTTTGTAGTAAAGAGTGACTATCAGCTCTGGATCATATAAGGAACTAATTGTTAGTTTTGTGCAACTGTTTGTAGTAAAGAGTGACTATCACCTCTGGATTATATAAGGAAGTAATTGTTAGTTTTGTGCAACAGTTTGTAGTAAAGAGTGACTCTCAGCTCTGGATTATATAAGGAAGTAATTGTTAGTTTTGTGCAACTGTTTGTAGTAAAGAGTGACTATCAGCTCTGGATCATATAAGGAACTAATTGTTAGTTTTGTGTAACTGTTTGTAGTAAAGAGTGACTATCAGCTCTGGATTATATAAGAAAGTAATTGTTAGTTTTGTGCAACTGTTTGTAGTAAAGAGTGACTATCAGCTCTGGATCATATAAGGAACTAATTGTTAGTTTTGTGCAACTGTTTGTAGTAAAGAGTGACTATCAGCTCTGGATCATATAAGGAACTAATTGTTAGTTTTGTGCAACTGTTTGTAGTAAAGAGTGACTATCAGCTCTGGATTATATAAGGAAGTAATTGTTAGTTTTGTGCAACAGTTTGTAGTAAAGAGTGACTCTCAGCTCTGGATTATATAAGGAAGTAATTGTTAGTTTTGTGCAACTGTTTGTAGTAAAGAGTGACTATCAGCTCTGGATCATATAAGGAACTAATTGTTAGTTTTGTGTAACTGTTTGTAGTAAAGAGTGACTATCAGCTCTGGATTATATAAGGAAGTAATTGTTAGTTTTGTGCAACTGTTTGTATTAAGGAGTGACTATCAGCTCTGGATTATATAAGGAAGTAATTGTTAGTTTTGTGCAACTGTTTGTAGTAAAGAGTGACTATCAGCTCTGGATTATATAAGGAAGTAATTGTTAGTTTTGTGCAACTGTTTGTAGTAAAGAGTGACTATCAGCTCTGGATTATATAAGGAAGTAATTGTTAGTTTTGTGCAACTGTTTGTATTAAGGAGTGACTATCAGCTCTGGATCATATAAGGAACTAATTGTTAGTTTTGTGCAACTGTTTGTAGTAAAGAGTGACTATCAGCTCTGGATTATATAAGGAAGTAATTGTTAGTTTTGTGCAACTGTTTGTAGTAAAGAGTGACTATCAGCCCTGGATTATATATGGAACTAATTGTTAGTTTTGTGCAACTGTTTGTAGTAAAGAGTGACTATTAGCCCTGGATTATATAAGGAAGTAATTGTTAGTTTTGTGCAACTGTTTGTAGTAAAGAGTGACTATCAGCCCTGGATTATATATGGAACTAATTGTTAGTTTTGTGCAACTGTTTGTAGTAAAGAGTGACTATCAGCCCTGGATTATATAAGGAAGTAATTGTTAGTTTTGTGCAACTGTTTGTAGTAAAGAAGAGTGACTATCAGCTCTGGATTATATAAGGAAGTAATTGTTAGTTTTGTGCAACTGTTTGTAGTAAAGAGTGACTATCAGCTCTGGATTATATAAGGAAGTAATTGTTAGTTTTGTGCAACAGTTTGTAGTAAAAGGTCATGTATATATGTACCCCTAATCTGCTGCCCCTAACACCGCCAACCCCTATATTATATTTATTAACCCCTAATCTGCCGCCCCCAACGTCGCCGCCACATACCTACAATTATTAACCCCTAATCTGCCGACTGGAACTCGCCGCCACTATAATAAAGTTATTAACCCCTAATCCGCCTCACTCCCACCTCAAAAACCCTATAATAAATAGTATTAACCCCTAATCTGCCCTCCCTAACATCACAGACACCTAACTTCAAGTATTAACCCCTAATCTGCCGACCGGACCTCGCCGCTACGCTAATAAATGTATTAACCCCTAAAGCTAAGTCTAACCCTAACACCCCCCTAAGTTAAATATAATATTTATCTAACAAAATAAATTATTTCTTATTAAATAAATTAATCCTATTTAAAGTTAAATACTTACCTGTAAAATAAGTACAAAAAATAAAAAAAGAACTAAGTTACAAAAAATAAAAAAATTATTTACAAACATTATAAAAATATTACAACAATTTTAAGATAATTACACCTACTCTAAGCCCCCCTAATAAAATAACAAAGCCCCACAAAATAAAAAAAATGCCCTACCCTATTCTAAAATAAAAATTGAAAAGCTATTTTTTACCTTACCAGCCCTTAAAAGGGCCTTTTGCGGGGCATACCCCAAAGAAATCTGCTCTTTTGCCTGTAAAAAAACATACAATACCCCCCCTCCAACATTACAACCCACCACCCACATACCCCTAATCAAACCCAAACCCCCCTTAAATAAACCTAACACTAAGCCCCTGAAGATCTTCCTACCTTATCTTCACCACGCCGGGTATAACCGATCCGTCCAGAAGATGGAGCCGGAAGAAAGAAGATTGAAGATGCCGCTTGGATCAAGACTTCAGCCGGATGATGGACCTCTTCAGCCCCCGCTTGGATCAAGACTTCAGCCGGATGATGGACCTCTTCAGCCCCCGCTTGGGCTTGGATGAAGACTTTAGACCCTCTTCTGGACGGATCGGTGATACCCGGCGTGGTGAAGACAAGGTAGGGAGATCTTCAGGGGCTTAGTGTTAGGTTTATTTAAGGGGGTTTGGGTTAGATTAGGGGTATGTGGGTGGTGGGTTGTAATGTTGGGGGGGTATTGTATGTTTTTTTTTACAGGCAAAAGAGCAGAATTATTTGGGGCATGCCCCGCAAAAGGCCCTTTTAAGGGCTGGTAAGGTAAAAGAGCTTTTAAATTTTTATTTTAGAATAGGGTAGGGCATTTTTTTATTTTGGGGGCTTTGTTATTTTATTAGGGGGCTTAGAGTAGGTGTAATTAGCTTAAAATTGTTGTAATATTTTTATAATGTTTGTAAATTATTATTTTTTTTTTGTAACTTAGTTCTTTTTTTATTTTTTTGTACTTTAGTTAGTTTATTTAATTGTATTTATTTGTAGGTATTTGTATGTAATTAATTTATTGATAGTGTAGTGTTAGGTTTAATTGTAGATAATTGTAGGTATTTTATTTAATTAATTTATTGATAGTGTATTGTTAGGTTTAATTGTAACTTAGGTTAGGATTTATTTTACAGGTAATTTTGTAATTATTTTAACTAGGTAGCTATTAAATAGTTATTAACTATTTAATAGCTATTGTACCTGGTTAAAATAAATACAAAGTTGCCTGTAAAATAAATATTAATCCTAAAATAGCTACAATGTAATTATTAATTATATTGTAGCTATATTAGGGTTTATTTTACAGGTAAGTATTTAGCTTTAAATAGGAATAATTTATTTAATAAGAAATAATTTATTTCGTTAGATAAAAATTATATTAAACTTACGGGGTGTTAGTGTTAGGGTTAGACTTAGCTTTAGGGGTTAATACATTTATTAGAGTAGCGGTGAGGTCCGGTCGGCAGATTAGGGGTTAATACTTGAAGTTAGGTGTTGGTGATGTTAGGTAGGGCAGATTAGGGGTTAATACTATTTATTATAGGGTTTTTGAGGCGGGAGTGAGGCGGATTAGGGGTTAATAACTTTATTATAGTAGCGGTGAGGTCCGGTCGGCAGATTAGGGGTTAATAAGTGTAAGTAGGTAGCGGCGACGTTGGGGGGGGGGGCATATTAGGGGTTAATAAATATAATATAGGGGTCGGCGGGGGTTAGGGGCAGCAGATTAGGGGTTCATAGGGATAACGTAGGTTGCGGCGATGTACGGAGCGGCAGATTAGGGGTTAATAATAATATGCAGGGGTCAGCGATAGCGGGGTCGGCAGATTAGGGGTTAATAAGTGTAAGGCTAGGGGTGTTTAGACTCGGGGTACATGTTAGGGTGTTAGGTGCAGACATAGGAAGTGTTTTCCCATAGGAAAAAATGGGGCTGCGTTAGGAGCTGAACGCTGCTTTTTTGCAGGTGTTAGATTCTTTTTCATCCCAAACTGCCCCATTGTTTCCTATGGGGGAATCATGCACGAGCACGTTTTTGAAGCTGGCCGCGTCCGTAAGCACCGCTGGTATTTAGAGTTGCAGTGGCGGTAAATATGCTCTACGCTCCCTTTTTGGAGCTTAACGCAGCCCTTCTGTGAACTCTAAATACCAGTGGTATTTAAAAGGTGCGGGGGAAAAAAAGCATGCGTAGCTAACACACCCCTTTGGCCGCAGAACTCTAAATCTAGGCGTATATAAATAGTGCGTTTTTACCATAGTCTCAGATATGGCTCTTAGTTTCAGATTTTTTGGTTGAATAATAATCCATTCTAAACAAAGTGTATAAAAATAATCAAATTGATATAAACCAATTGAAACTTTGCATGAAAACCCGAACAGAAGCGTTAACAACTTAAAGGGACATGAAACCCAAAAATTTTCTTTCATGATTCAGATAGAGAATACAATTTGAAACAACTTTCCAATTTAATTCTATTATTTAATTTGCTTCCTTCTCTTGTTATCATTTATTGAAAGGTTTATCTAGGCAAGTTCATGAGCAGCAGAGAAACTAGGTTCTAGCTGTTGATTGGTGGCTGCATATATATATATTGAATGTGATTGGCTCACCCATGTGTTCAGTTAGAAACTAGTAGTGCATTGCTGCTCCTTCAACAAATGATACCAAGAGAATGAAACAGATTAGATAATAGAAGTAAATTAGAAAGTTATTTAAAATTGTATTCTCTATCTGAATCATGAAAGAAAATTTTGGGTTTCATGTACCTTTAAGTGCTAAATCAAATATCTTATAAAAAAAAGTTTCACAGTTTACAGACATAAAAATGTATGTAATTGCAATTTATTTATACAATACAGTATAGCTAAAACCATACACAAACACATGTTTCTTTAGTAAAAATTATGTTATAATATCAGTTGTAGCAAATCACAATATCATTTGTAGCAAAGTAAAAATATCACTGTCCTTATGAATAAAGTCTCAGCAGCAGTATGTGAAAAAAACATTTCAACATATGCATATATAGCCTTAAACCAGTACAACTATAGCACAAACCTGCTAGGCTAGAAAAAAGCCTCCTCTACTCTTTTTGTCTATGTAATCCATTCATAAAGCTTCAGAAGCAGCTTCGTACACCTTGTGGTGTAGGTTCACTTATGCAGGACCAAACTGCAAATCAAGAAGTTGCAGTCATAAAACTGCAGTTTCCTAACATCTATAGTGGATTAAAATCACCCTGGCCTGAACCAACCAGATTGATTGACAGTCCCTGCTCTTGCTAAATTGGTTGTGTAAAGCAGCACACCACACGGACAGGTTGCCTGCCAGGGAACATTTTCACCTACAGCTTCTTCAATAGGGTCTTATGTGTGTGTGTGTGTTAAATGTAGTAAACACAGTACCTGGTATTTAATTCCACTTTTGAAATGCCCAAGAAAAACGTTAGACTCATGTTCTTGCAGTTCTCTGTATTGAACAGGAATTCCTTTAAGATACTCATCCAGCTGAACAGTAAATATAACTGCAGCTGTACTCTCATCTTGAGTACATTCACTTCCTAAAAGAAAAATATAACAATAGTGACAATAGTTATTATAGTTACATTGTGAGGCATGTGCATGCCAGCTCTAAAATTTGTTTTAGTGCCAGAGTTTAAAGGGATAGGAAACATATTTTTTTTGTTCATGATTCAGACAGAGCAGGCAATTTTAAGCAACTTTCTAATTTACTTCCTATTATCATTTTTTCTTCGTTCCCTTGGTATGCTTTGTTGAATGAGCAGCAATGCACTACTGGTTGCTGACTGAGCACATGGGTGAGCCAATGACAATCAGTATATATATATATGGAGCCACCAATCAGCCGCTAGAACCAAGGTTCTTTGCTGCTTCTTAACTTTCCTAGATAAACCTTTCAGGAAAGGATACCAAGAGAAGAAAGCAAATGAAATAATAGAATAGTCATCTCTATATGAATCATGAAAGAAAAAAAATGTGAGTTTCATGTCCCTTTAAGTTTTCATTTAAAATAAAAAACCAGGAAATTCTAGATAATTAATACTTGCTTTTAAAGAAAATCCAAAACTAATTATTAATTTCTTAATTATCCACTGCAATTTCTATCCCAGGAAGAGTAAACTGACACTTACCAAGCCAATAGTGAAGATTAAATGCCTTTCCAAAGGGTCTTTTTATTGTGTTCAGCACTATGTATGCATCTCCAACATAGAAGTTCCCATACAAATTTTCTGGAACTGGCACTAACTCCATATTTTCGATTCTCCAAATCTGTAAATCTTTGTCTCCAGCTTTAGTAAACTCTTTGTGTTCTACAACCATGATTTCTAATAGACTGAATGTAAATGATATTAATGAGCAGAGAGTCTATAAAAAGTACAGTTCTGAAAGCAACTGTTTGCTTGACTAATAACTTCAGCCTGAAGAGGAAAAACATTTTATTCTTCAGAAAAAGGCGTTACCTTATTTCATTACACCTGCAGCTTCTCAGATCTTTGCCCTGAACCAAATCCATTGCATAACATATAGCAACTCAGTTGTTTCATACACACAATGTTGACGCTATTAAATATCAAATATATATATTTAAATAATAACTGAATGTATAAGTATTGTATTATCACTTCACAAAATAACTGCCCTGAATTCACTGAACCAGACAGAAATTGTGGTGTTTAGACAGAAATTGTCATTAAAGGGACATGAAACCTACATACGTTTCTTTCATGATTCAGATAATGTATGCAATTTTAAATAACTTTCTAATTGATTTATATCATCTTGTTTTGTTATCTTTATATCCTTTGTTGAAAAGTATACCTAGGTAAGCTTAGAAGCTGCAAATTTGTGGCTGCACATATATGCCTCTTGTCATTGGCTTTCAGCTAACTCCCAATAGTGCATTGCTGCTCTTTCAACAAAGGATACAAAGGGAATAAAGCAAATTAGGTAATAGAAGCTAATTAAAAAATTGTTTTAAAATGAATGATCTATGTGAATAATGAAAGGTTGTTTTTTATATTTATTGTTCCTTTAAGAAAAGCTGCAATACCTTGGTGGCATTTTAAAATGGTATATTTTATTTTTCATATATGCTACAATATAATATGCAGTCATCTTCTTATGATTTAAAAGGTACACAGTAAAGCAAAATAAAATGCTCTTTCTTCTTTAAAGCATTTTTATATATGTATGAATTTCCCTAGGTATGTGTTTAGCCTACTTACAATAACTAGGTATGTGTTTAGCCTACAATAACTAGGTATGTGTTTAGCCTACTTACAATAACTAGGTATGTGTTTAGCCTACAATAACTAGGTATGTGCTTAGCCTACAATAACTAGGTATGTGTTTAGCCTACTTACAATAACTAGGTATGTGTTTAGCCTACTTACAATAACTAGGTATGTGTTTAGCCTACAATAACTAGGTATGTGTTTAGCCTACTTACAATAACTAGGTATGTGTTTAGCCTACAATAACTAGGTATGTGTTTAGCCTACAATACCTAGGTATGTGTTTAGCCTACTTACAATAACTAGGTATGTGTTTAGCCTACAATAACTAGGTATGTGTTTAGCCTACAATAACTAGGTATGTGTTTAGCCTACTTACAATAACTAGGTATGTGTTTAGCCTATAATAACTAGGTATGTGTTTAGCCTACAATAACTAGGTATGTGCTTAGCCTACAATAACTAGGTATGTGTTTAGCCTACAATAACTAGGTATGTATTTAGCCTACAACAATGGGGTTAAACTTATATGTATAAGCAGGGCAGGGGCTGTAAGTCAATCAAAAGCAGCTAACAGTTGCAACCGACAACGACAATCACTGTCCAATTCCTGCTCCGGAACCGTTAGGCGGCACCAAAACAAAATGATGTGCTTATTTCCCTTGTGGCAGTTACACATACTTTAAAAGGGACATTCGTGCACTAATAAAATACTGTTAAAAATTATAGTGATTTATTATTTTATTAACATGTTCCTTTAAATGTAAAAGTGGAATGTTTATGTTTATATTAAACTGTTGTTTTTTCTTGTTTCTCTATATGCACAAAGAACAATTCGTTTTTCAGCATATTATGCATCACAAAAAAGTATTTTGTTTAATCTGATATTCAATCTGGGTTGTTTGGAATACATTTTTTTAATGAAAATCCATTCGCCCACTATTTCCTATGTATTTATCTTCAGGACAGCAGAGGAGTAGCTGGGCAGCAGCTTAAACATATATAAAGTAGTATCTAGTGCTATTTCTACAAGACAGCAGCAGCAGTACACAGTTGAAAATAATAGTTTAATGGGGTCATTATTTGCCAAAAACACAAGTGATGCTTGCATATTTGGGTATTGAATGGTGTAAATTTGCGGGTATTTCTGCCGCCGAAATCATGTTCCTAACATTAAAGTAATTTTTTTAACAAATCAACAATTTTTTTTTGGACCATGATTGTGTTAATTTGTTAACACATTAAAAGAGTCAGTTATTTATTGAGTTCCCGACAAATTAAATTAATTAAAATAGGTGAAAAAAATTGTTTAGTGTTTGTCAAAAACAAGTACAGGGGAGCAATCCGATATACGGCGTAGTTTTCGGCGCAAGAGAGGGAACCTTGCTGCCCGTAGTTTCACCTCGCACATCGGGGTATTACATATACCCCGCTGGCAGTTGCTAAAGTGCAGTAAGTCTGATAAACCAGCGATGTCCAGAAATGAGCGTAACTACAAATTTCTGGAGTCGCCAGTGACTTACGGCACTTTAGAAACTGCCGGTGCCTAAGAAAACTAACTAAAATATTAAACTGTCTAACCCGCCTCCCAAAAATCAGCCCGATACGTATACCCCTATATCCGCAATCCCCCCTCTTACTCCTAATAATAAATGTATTAACCCCTAGACCGACAACCCCCCACAACGCAATAAGCCTAATTATTAACCCCTAAACCGCCATAGCCCACACCGCAATAAACCTATCCTAGTATTAACCCCTAAACCGCCGCTCCTGGAGCCCACCGCCACCTACATTATATGTATTAACCCCTAAACCGCCACTCCCGGACCCCGCTGCACCTAAATAAAGTGTTTAACCCCTAAACCGCCGCTTTTTTTTTCTTTCTGTAATTTAGTGTTTGTTTTTTTTGTACTATAGTTTATTTAATTTAATTGTATTTTATTTTAGCTAATTGTTTGTTTGTTTGTTTTTTTTGTTTTTTTTATATATCTTTTTATTTCCAAGCACAAAGTACATTACAAGACATAAAACTATATCAACAGAATTCCGTAAACACAACAGAAAATTATCAATCAATTGTGACAAAATATTAACAGAAAAGAGGAAGAAACAAAACCTTCCATTAATTCCAGATAGGTAGACATAATTTATACAGCAAATAAGTATATCATATAATTGTATAATCTTAAGCATTTCTTAATGTACACTTGTGCTACAGTTCCTAATTTACCTAAAAAAAAAAAAAATAAATAAAAAAAAAAAAAAAAAAGGGGGGGGAGGGGAACCTGACTGCACCCACTCGCTTCAAGTTATATTATTAATGCCAAGTGAAGGGGAAGATATTATTTAACACTAAAGTTCCAAAAAAATCTGATTTATGGAAGCATTTTGTTAAGGAAAACTGTATATTACTAGGTTGTTCTAATATTAGGGTGAGCCATTTATCAAAGAATGCTCGAATCTGACTATCGAGCAGTGCATTCGTATTTATTTGTTCGAAAATAATTTGTGATAACACTGCCTGCTTAAACACTGTAAATGGAGGAGCAGTCTTCTTCTTCCAACAATGAAGAATTAAATTGCGGCCTAGTAAGATTGATGTATCTACTATTTTATAAGATTTTATGGTGGTCTCATCAGTTAAGAAAAAAATTTGATATATGTCTAAAGTAATATTCTTTTGTAAGATCGTAGTTAACCAATATGAGACTTTGGCCAAGAATTGTCGAATTTTAGGGCAGAACCAGATACAATGTAAAAGATCAGCATTTGATTTCTTACATTTATCGCAATCACCGACAATATTATGCGACCATTTAGCTAGTATTTTCGGCGTAATATATGAGTTGTTTATTATCTTAATGTGAGATTCTTTCCAGGAGGTAGGGATTTTAGCCTCTCTTACCCGTCTAATACTAGTTTTAACCTTTTCCAGTGTTATCTCTTGAAAATGAGGGCGCCAAGAGTCAACTAAGGCCTCCAACACCAATTGTCCTTGTTTGGACATTAGTATATTGTATATCAGTGAAATAGTGTGAATGCTATTTTTATGTAGGATAATATAATCTTTGAGCTCACCAAATTTAGCGTAGTCTTGTCTAACGTTTGAAAATCCATTAATAAAATGCCTAACTTGTAGATAAGCAAAAAAATTATGCTTTGGTAAGTTATATTCATGGGAGATAGCTTCAAACGTTCTAACTTTACATTCATTATCTAGTAGTTGTGAGACAAAAATCAAACCTTTCTCTTCCCATTTTCTAAAAACTTCAGAAGTCAATCCTGGTGGGAACAAATTATTACCTCTAATAGGTAAATATGAGGATACGTGATAGTCTATATCTAAGGCAATACATAGTTTTTGCCATGCTAGTACCACATTACGGATTGCAAACACTTTTTTAACATATGGTGGTAGCTGAGCAGCTGGGCAATGAATGATAGCTTTGAGTGAAAGAGGGGTGACCAAATGTTTTTCAATTTGTTGGTTTGTGAAGTAATTAGTGTCTGTAACCCAATCGACAGCAAAGCGTGCAAGTATAGCGATGTTATACCACTTTATATCAGGGAGAGCAAATCCTCCAAATTCTGATAGCTGATGCAATTTTATTCGAGATAGATAGTGCCTTTTCCTACACCAGACAAAAGACAGGCAATGTTTATTGAACAGCCTTAAATCTTTGTTGGAAACAAAAAGAGGAAGACTTTGGAGAAAATATATTAGTTGTGGTAGGAGAACAGACTTAATTAACATGATTCTAGCTGAGAGAGAAATAGGGAACAAGGTCCATCTACTCATCTTCTCGTAAGCCTTCAAAAAAAAGATGGACAAATTATCCTTATACCAGAACCTGGAATCCCTATGTAAGTTAATTCCTAGATACTTTATATTATCTGTGGCCTGAAAAGGGTGCTCTTGATAACTATCTTTCTGTTGGTGAATCCACATAATTTCGGATTTGCTCAAGTTCAGTTTATATTCCGAAAAATAACTAAATTGTTTTACAATCTTCAATACAAGAGGAATACTTACTTTAGTGTTTTGTAAAAAAAGCAATAAATCATCCGCGTATAGCGATAATATAATCCGCTGATCTCCAATTTCTATACCTTGGATAGAGTCTCTTAGTAAAATTGCCAGAGGATCTATGGCAATATTGAATAGAAGGGGCGATAGAGGGCATCCCTGTCTCGTCCCCTTATATATCCGGAATCTAGAGGTTGGGGTACCATTAACTAATATATAAGAGGTGGGAGAATTGTAGATAGACTTGACCAGTGAGAGGAAATTCCCACTAAAACCAAATTTTCCAAGCGTGGTATATAAATGATCCCAGGTTACTGAATCGAAGGCTTTCTCGGCGTCGGCTGTTAATAATGCATAATCCTGATTTTTACTATGTTTATCGTGCTGTCTATTGAGCAGGAGGTGTTCTAAGATGGTGGTAACACGCCTGATATTTCTGATAGAGGATCTTCCTGGCATAAAGCCAGTTTGATCCTCATGTATTATTTGCCCGATTTCTAATTTAAGTCTTTTGGCCATTATCGAAGTAAGTAACTTATAATCTACATTTAAGAGCGATATAGGTCTATACGAGCTGGTTCAAGAGGATCTTTATCTTTCTTAAGAATTAATGTAACAGCCGACGCCGAGAAATATCTAGACATGGGTTTCCCTAATAGAAAATAGTCGTTGAACAGTTTAGTCAAGATGGGGAGGAGATCCTTTCACATAATCTTATAAAATTCTGCCGAAAGTTGATCGGGGCCAGGAGCCTTGTTAGTTTTGGTGGAGTCAACTGCCTTGGCTACTTCCTCATCAGTGATAGGGCTATTCAAAGCTTCCATGAAAGATGAGGAAATTTGAGGGGTTGTAATACTATTCCAGAAAGAATTTTTATTTTCAAAGTTAATCTCATTTGCCGCATAAATATTCTGGTAATACTTATGAAACACTTCTTTAATCTCTAATGGATCCGTGTATCTTACCTGGCCATCTCTAATGGCTTCAATTGTATTACCTTTTTTCCTAGCCTTGTTTAAACTGGCCAGAATATTAGCTGATCTGCCAAATTGTCCGCTATACCTTGCATTTATTCGGATGTCTTCCCGTAAGGTTTTTTCCTTAAAGAAAAAGATCCCGCTCTTCTTTCACCTTCTGATACACAACCCAGGCAGATTTGGAATTATTATTGATGTAGGATTTATAGGCATTACTAAGTTGGTTAGCCAACTGTAATTCTCGGGCATTAAATTGCTTTTTCCTTTTCGCCATATACGCCTTGATTTCGCCTTTGAGGTATGCTTTCGCTGCTTCCCAATATATCTCAGTTTTCTCTAAGTAGCCTATGTTAAATTCTTGATATTCTCGCCATTTTTTACTCAGTCAGTCGGAGAACTTTTTGTCTTGAACTAGATGATTAGGGAAATAGAAATTATTTACTGAATTGGTCGATAGATTCTTGGTATATATACCTAAAGAAATGATGGCGTGATCAGATATAGCTATGTCAGCAATTTGGGCATCAATATTCATTGCTAACATGGGACTGGAGACCAAGAAGAAGTCTATCCTAGAGAACGCTCTATATGACTTGGATTCGCAAGTGAATATTCGTGAGTCCAGGTATTTAATACGCCAAATATCATGGACTTTTAGATTATTGCAAATCTGTTGAAATATCTTAGCCTTAGCACTGGAAAATCTAGAAATATTTGGAGTACATCTATCTAAAAGAGTTGGAATTAGATTAAAATCTCCTACAAGAATTAAATTTTGTCCTATATATTGAGATAAGTGAATAGAAATTTGGTTCCAGAACTCTGTATCTACCTGATTTGGACCATATATATTACAGAAAATATATTTGGTGTCCCCTATTTCAATCTCAGCCAGCAGTCATCTGTCCTCCTTATCAAAAACTTGTTTCAGTAACTTAAAAGACAAATTTTTATTGAACAATATGGCCACCCCTCTTTTCCTCTTGTTACATGCGGAGGACATTACATGTCCAACCCATTTTGATTTAAGTTTATCTACTTCTGCATCTTTGATATGTGTTTCCTGTAGGAAAGCGAGGTTGGGATTATGTTTCCTTAATTGCTTAAGAATCAGCTTCCTTTTAATAGTGGAAGTTATTCCCCTAATATTCCAAGAGACGCACTTAAGAATAACTATAGGTGAGGGGGCAGGGAGGCAAGGGGAAAAAAAAAAAGGGAAAACCACAAAATAAAATAATTTGACTGTTAATAGACAGCATCGCATGAGACCCAACAATATATTTACACCTTTTAGTGCACTTTCACCTCATAGCTTAATATTTAAATCAATACAGTATTGTCTAGCTTCTTGATCATTAAGTAAAGTATGCAAAGTATCTTCATCTTCTATTACTATTCTTGCTGGATAGATTAGCCTAGCCTTATGTCCAGCGTTGATTAGCTTAGTGCAGTAGGGAGCCATGACCTTCCTGCTTTGGGAGGTTTCGCTGGAGTAGTCCTGAAAAATCAGGATTTCAGCCTCCCCTATTTGCACTGAGCCAATTTTCCTATACAGTCGCAAAAGTGTCATTTTATCCTGATAGTTTTGGAATTTGATGATGATCGCTCTATGGTGAATCTTTCCATTTGTTACTTTCTTATACGGGCCAATTCTATGCGCTCTTTCTATCAGTAAAGGAGTGTTTTGTTGTTGTAAACCCAAAATTAGAGGGAGAGAGATAGAAGAAAAATGTAGAAGATCAGAGAACTCGCTAGACTGGGAGTCCTACTATCTTTAGGTTATTACTGCGAGAACGATCCTCAAGATCTGTTAGCCGACCTTGTAAGAATTTAATATGTTTAGTTTGTTCTAATATTTGAGAGGCTTGACCATTTAAGATATCCTCTGTTTCAGAGACTCTGTTTTCAACCTCATTAAGCCTATTGGAGAATTGTCTAATCTCGGCAGTAAGATTAGCCATCTGGGACTGTAACAATTCAAATTGAGGGAGAAATATTTCTGACAGCCAGCTTACTAATGGTTGGATGTCAGTGTTAGAAGGAGCCTTCTCTTTTACTATTTCGGGTACAACATCTGAAATACGATTCTTCTTATCTCTTTGTTTAACCAGCATGATTGGCGAATTAAGTTTAGGAGCCGAAAGATATCTGTCCATAAATAATACTCACTTTCTCCCTTGGTGCGCACACTATTTACGAAGAAGTGCAACGTAGAGTGAAAAACCAAAAAACCCACTAGTGATACAATAACTATGTGAAAAAAGTGGAGGTAGATTCCTCGTGAGAGAAAGAGAAAAAAAAAAAAGATACGAGTGCGTGACAAAAAAAAGAATATAAGACAACTTGTGTTTTAAGTTGGCGTCTTAATCTTATACGCCTTTACACGTGTATATGTTTATAGCTGAAACAATAGTTCAGCAAAGTGAATAAATTAACCCAGTGATAAAGTGAATACAATATAGGAGGAGAAAGGGGGCTCATTAGATACGTAATTATTCAAGGGCCACCGTTTAATGTACAAACTGCAAAAACTGAGATAGAGAAAGAAATACCGCCAGAGACATATCTATAAGAGCCACTATGTGGTATAATCGTAGATGGTATTTAAACCAAACTTATAAATGTCAGGCCACTGTGAGTTTCTGAGAAGAGAGCGCTCTGCACTTAGTATTAACTTTTCCTATGAAAGCTTTATATCCTAGTGGATATTTCCCATAGAAATTAGTGCTAATACATAAAGGATAATATACCCAGAATCCAATCAAATACAGGCTAGCTATTTAGCAATAACCTATATAATATGTAGAGAGCAAAACAAGATAACTGCAATACCTAAACATACACAAACTGGTTAGTTATCAGAAAAGTATATGCACAACGGTTGTAGCAATGCCACAAAATTACTGATACAGCTATATGGCTGTATACTACAGATGTAATAGTAGTTAACAGTAAGCTGCTTATATGTTAAATTGACACCAATACAGCAATGTACATATCACATTGGCCAGCTTTCATATTACATAAAAAAAGATTTGTAATGCCTATGTCAAACTTATTGAGCAAGGCTAAGTTCAGCACGAGGCAGGCCCTAAACACCAGCAACCTTGAAGGATTTTCAAACAAAACTCGAGAGTTCTTAGTAGCTTAGTAGAGCTTATTATAAGGAAATAAATTCAATGGATATCCATTCCAAGAAGATTTTTCCAGCAGCTTTGCTCCAAACTTATCTCAGTGCTAAATTAGCTTCTCTGGCCGTGTCCAGGTAATTTACTGGATAAGAAACAAAATGTAGATATTGCTTATAGCCAGCACCCGAAAAATGACAGCAATGCTAGTCAGTGGTATGCACTCCACAAGGTATACAGAATATCCTGGACTATGTTATAACCAGACACCCATACATATATGCAGACATCATAAGCTAAGACGCTTTTTAAACAGAGAGAGGGTGATTGCAGATAGCTCAGTTAGTGAAGCCTTGTATAGTAACACAAATACTTGAGCTTTGTAATCCAGTGTCAGCTTCGGGCACGATGTATTTGTCCTTCTCTGCTTCAAGGTATCAGCACAGGCGAGACCGCCCGAGTTCTTTGTGTGTAGGCTGTTTTATCACTTGTATTCTAGCAGCATTGTTCATCCAGGCGGCATCTTGGTAGCTTTATTGAAAAGGCTTTATCCGGGGATTTCCTCTGTACAAGCATACAGCGTGTTGGATGCGCTGACCATTCCCACTGCGCCTGGCTTATCCGACTGGATCACACGGGACACTGTATCCCCCAAGATGCGAGCCTCCAAGGAAATAGCGGACCCAATGGGGTGGGGCGCTCACAGCGGGTCCGGCACAATTGGCCCTTCTTCCCTTCTGCTAGGTAAGATATCCCCCAAATAAGATAGGCTTTTTCATTGCGGTTACCAGCCTCTCACCCATGCGAGACCGGGTTACACTGGCGGTACAGCTGATGGAGATACAGAGGGGGGTAGTTATCAACGTGTCTACTTTTCCTGCCTTCGCCGGTTCAATACGCCCGCCTAAGCTCGCCTACCTTCGCCGCCGCGGACCTGCAAAATTTCGCCTAAGTTATCAAAAAAGCTGTCAAAAAGCCGCGCACCAAGTACGGGGCGATGAGCAGCGGACTGTGAGAGTTATCACTCATCCGATCTCGCTGTTCTTCGGCTTTTTTACAGCTTTTTTGCTAGCCTGTCACTAAGCACCCACACTAACTACACTGTTCTACCCCCTATACCGGTGCCCCTGGAGCCCCCCGCAACTAAATAAAGTAATTAACCCCTAAACCGCCACTCCTAGACCCCGCAGCAACTCTTATAAATGTATTAACCCCTAAACCGCCGCTCCCGGACACCGCCGCAACCTACCTAGTAACCCCTATCCTACCCCTCTCTATAGTAAAGTTATTAACCCCTATCCTGCTGATCCCACAACCTATATTAAACTTATTAACCCCTAATCTGCCCCCCTACACCGTCGCCACCTATAATACATTTATTAACCCCTATCCTGCCCCCCACTACACCGCCGCCACTGTAATAAAATTATTAACCCCTAAACCTAAGTCTAACACTAACCCTAACACCCCCCTAACTTAAATATTAATTAAATAAATCTAAATAATATTTCTATTATTAACTAAATTAATCCTATTTAAAACTAAATACTTACCTTTAAAATAAACCCTAATATAGCTACAATATAAATAATAATTACATTGTAGCTATCTTAGGATTTATTTTCATTTTACAGGCAACTTTCAATTTATTTTAACTAGGTACAATAGCTATTAAATAGTTATTAACTATTTAATAGCTACCTAGCTAAAATAAAGAGAAATTTACCTGTAAAATAAAAACTAACATAAGTTACAATTACACCTAACACTACACTATACTTTGATAAATAATTCCTATTTAAAACTAAATACTTACCTGTAAAATAAACCCAGTCGGCTAGATTTGGAGTTTTGTCGGTAACGAGCCGAAAAACTAACGCCCGCGTTTTACTGGCCGCACCATAAAAATAACTCTGGTATCGAGAGTCCACATAAAGGCTGCGTTAGGCTCCAAAAAAGGAGCGTAGAGCATTTTTAACGCAGCTTCAACTCTCGATACCAGAGTTGCTTACGGACGCGGCCAGCCTCAAAAACGTGCTCGTGCACGATTCCCCCATAGGAAACAATGGGGCTGTTTGAGCTGAAAAAAAAACCTAACACCTGCAAAAAAGCCGCGTTCAGCTCCTAACGCAGCCCCATTGTTTCCTATGGGGAAACACTTCCTATGTCTGCACCTAACACCCTAACATGTACTCCGAGTCTAAACACCCCTAACCTTACACTTATTAACCCCTAATCTGCCGCCCCCGCTATCGCTGACCCTTGCATATTATTATTAACCCCTAATCTGCCGCTCCGTAAACCGCCGCTACTTACATTATCCCTATGTACCCCTAATCTGCTGCCCTAACATTGCCAACCCCTATATTATATTTATTAACCCCTAATCTGCCCCCCACAACGTCGCCTCCACCTGCCTACACTTATTAACCCCTAATCTGCCGAGCGGACCTGAGCACTACTATAATAAAGTTATTAACCCCTAATCCGCCTCACTAACCCTATCATAAATAGTATTAACCCCTAATCTGCCCTCCCTAACATCGCCGACACCTAACTTCAATTATTAACCCCTAATCTGCCGACCGGAGCTCACCGCTATTCTAATAAATGGATTAACCCCTAAAGCTAAGTCTAACCCTAATACTAACACCCCCCTAAGTTAAATATAATTTAAATCTAACAAAATAAATTAACTCTTATTAAATAAATTATTCCTATTTAAAGATAAATACTTACCTGTAAAATAAATCCTAATATAGCTACAATATAAATTATATTTATATTATAGCTATTTTAGGATTTATATTTATTTTACAGGTAACTTTGTATTTATTTTAACCAGGTACAATAGCTATTAAATTGTTAAGAACTATTTAATAGCTACCTAGTTAAAATAATTACAAAATTACCTGTAAAATAAATCCTAACCTAAGTTACAAATAAACCTAACACTAGACTATCAATAAATTAATTAAATAAACTACCTACAATTAACCTAACACTACACTATCAATAAATTAACTAAATACAATTGCTACAAATAAATACAATTAAATAAACTAGCTAAAGTACAAAAAAAAAATAACTAAGTTACAAAAAATAAAAAAATATTTACAAACATAAGAAAAATATTACAACAATTTTAAACTAATTACACCTACTCTAAGCCCCCTAATAAAATAACAAAGACCCCCCAAAATAAAAGAATGCCCTACCCTATTCTAAATTACTACAGTTCAAAGCTCTTTTACCTTACCAGCCCTGAACAGGGCCCTTTGCGGGGCATGCCCCAAAGAATTCAGCTCTTTTGCCTGTAAAAAAAAACATACAATACCCCCCCCCAACATTACAACCCACCACCCACATACCCCGAATCTAACCCAAACCCCCCCTTAAATAAACCTAACACTAAGCCCCTGAAGATCTTCCTACCTTATCTTCACCCTGCCAGGTTCACCGATCCGTCCTGAAGAGCTCCTCCGATGTCCTGATCCAAGCCCAAGCGGGGGGCTGAAGAGGTCCATGATCCGGCTGAAGTCTTCATCCAAGCGGGAGCTGAAGAGGTCCATGATCCGGATGAAGTCTTCATCCAAGCGGGAGCTGAAGAGGTCCATGATCCGGATGAAGTCTTCTATCAACGGCATCTTCAATCTTCTTTCTTCCGGATTCCATCTTGCAGACCTCCGACATGGAACATCCTCTTCTCCCGACGCCTACTAGCCGAATGACGGTTCCTTTAAGGGACGTCATCCAAGATGGCGTCCCTCGAATTCCGATTGGCTGATAGGATTCTATCAGCCAATCGGAATTAAGGTAGGAATATTCTGATTGGCTGATGGAATCAGCTAATCAGAATCAAGTTCAATCCGATTGGCTGATCCAATCAGTCAATCAGATTGAGCTCGCATTCTATTGGCTGTTCCGATCAGCCAATAGAATGCAAGCTCAGTCTGATTGGCTGATTGGATCAGCCAATCGGATTGAACTTGATTCTGATTGGCTGATTCCATCAGCCAATCAGAATATTCCTACCTTAATTCCGATTGGCTGATAGAATCCTATCAGCCAATCGGAATTCGAGGGACGCCATCTTGGATGACGTCCCTTAAAGGAACCGTCATTCTGCAGTTGGACGTCGCCGGAAGAAGATGGGTCCGCGGTGGAGGTCTTCAGGATGGAGCCCGTCGTCATCGGATGAAGATAGAAGATGCCGCTTGGATCAAGATGGTTGCCGGTCCGGATCGCCTCTTCTTCCCGGATAGGATGAAGACTTTGGAGCCTCTTCTGGACCTCTTAAGGCACCGGATGATGGATCGCCAACCCCCGCTTGGGTTGGATGAAGATTTTGGAGCCAGGACGGATCGGTGATACCTGGTGAGGTGAAGACAAGGTAGGATGATCTTCAGGGGCTTAGTGTTAGGTTTATTTAAGGGGGGTTTGGGTTAGATTAGGGGTATGTGGGTGGTGGGTTGTAATGTTGGGGGGGGGGTATTGTATGTTTTTTTTTACAGGCAAAAGAGCTGAACTTCTTGGGGCATGCCCCGCAAAGGGCCCTGTTCAGGGCTGGTAAGGTAAAAGAGCTTTTAACTTTAGTAATTTAGAATAGGGTAGGGCATTTTTTATTTTGGGGGGCTTTGTTGTTTTATTAGGGGGCTTAGAGTAGGTGTAATTAGTTTAAAATTGTTGTAATATTTTTCTTATGTTTGTAAATATTTTTTTATTTTTTGTAACTTAGTTCTTTTTTATTTTTTGTACTTTAGCAAGTTTATTTCATTGTATTTATTTGTAGGAATTGTATTTAATTAATTTATTGATAGTGTAGTGTTAGGTTAATTGTAGGTAATTGTAGGTAGTTTATTTAATTAATTTATTGATAGTATAGTGTTAGTTTTTTTTTTTTTAAATATTTATTTTAGTCCAGCACAGTGTACAATCAAATAACACAAACCTTTTGTGCCTCACAGGGCAAGGTAAAGCATGATACAGAGCTTATGCGTAACATAATAACAAACCCTATGTACTTTTCTAACAATTGGTTAATCATCTCAGTGAGGACAATATTTGTACACCGAGCTGGGTTTTTTCTGTTTTCATTACATCAAAAGGACAAACAGGAACACTCACATCTCAATTGTTCCTTAACAGAATTGAAAGTAGGTTATTGAACAATCATTTACTCCTATCCCTTTTCTTCTATATCTAAGATATGTTGGACGTTCTAACTTATAATAACCACTGAGCTTATGACGGGGTCTACAAACAACATCTAGCTCTATTAGGATAGATAAAAGTAAAAATTTCTAAACCTAAATGTATAGCCAATTCCAGTTTATATGAAACCTGAGATCGGCTTATAAGGAAGGGGAAAAGAAAAACAAAAAAAAAAAAAAAAAAAAAAAAAAAAAGGGGAGGGAAAAGTAGAAGGTATAGAAGGGGGAGGGGAAAAGCTCCCTCTGAAAGCAAGTAGCGCCCTTCTCTCTCGCTAGTTGGTTATTTCTGATAGCCATAACCTTGGGAATATTCCAGTGTCAATCTGTTGTATAAACCACTCAGATTTCCTAAAAGCGGCTATTAATTGTAATTGGGAGTCTATGGGTAGCGCCAGAATCAGAGGATTCCATTTGGCAAAAAATCGATATAGTTGTTTATTGCTAAGACTTTTCATGTTATATTGTTCCATTATTATTTGATGCTGTACTTTACTCAAGAATTCCGAGAATCTTAAACTTCCCTTGCTTTTCCAATTCGAAAATATTACATTTCTAGCTGTCAATATTACTGTATTTAAGAATCTATAATTGATTGTTGGTGAATCAGAATTAAAGAGGAAAAGTATCTCCTTTTGTGTAATCTGCATCTGGATATCTAAGAGTTTGTTGCACCAAAAATTCACTTTGTTCCAAAATTGAACTACCTTAGGGCAATTGCAGATACAGTGTATTAAGTCTGCCATTGCCTGTCTGCATTTATAGCATTCTCCTCGTTCTGTAGAGCCAGACCACTTTGATATTCTAGCAGGTGACAAGTATGCCATATTCATCAGCTTGAGATGCGATTCTTGCCAGTTAACTGTAACTGTGGCCTTGGATATTAACCTCAGACTAGTCGTGACCCACTCCCTTTCCACCCGAGGGAATGCTTTCTTCCATTTCACTGTTATTCTATCAATATGTTGATCCCCTTGTGCGCTAATCAGCGTTTTGTATAAGTGGGTGGTTCTATTATTCCCTTCCTGGTATAACTTTATTATTCTCCCTAATTCTCCAGCCTCCAGATCTGGTCCTGTTTCCATTCTCAAATTCCCTATCCAGTGATTTATCTGTAGATAGGCAAAAAAGGATGAGTTTGTTAGATTGTATTTAGTTTTCAGCTCCTCAAAGGACCTTATTACCAACTTATTATCTAGACATAATTGACCAAGTGACTTCAGACCTTTTAGGGCCCATTCTAGAAATACAGATGGCTTCAGACCTGGTAAGAAGGTGGGGTTACCCATTATAGGGAGGAATTGTGATTTGCGAAAATTGCTCTCGAGTAATTTGCTAATCTTCTGCCAAGCGATCACAACGTCTTTCAGAATAAAGAATTGAGAAATGTTAGATGGGAGTTTTGGCATTGGAATGTGAAGTATCGCTTTTAAGTCAAAAGGAGCTATTAGGCATGACTCCAAGTCGTACCAAGTAACTTGTTCTCTTTGGGTAATCCAATCAAGTGCAAACTTACCCACAGATACATAGTTATATAGTCTAATATTTGGGCACGCCAGGCCCCCGTGCTCTTTAGGAAGAGTTAATGTCGAGAAAGCTATGCGTGGTTTCTTCCCGCGCCAGATAAAATTGTTAAAAATCCTCTGAATTCGAGCGATATCTTTATTGTATAGTAAGAGTGGAAAATTCTGTAGAAAATAAAAAAGCTTGGGAAACATAATAGTTTTGATAAGCATGATTCTGGCCGAAATACTTAATAATAAATTGGACCAATTTTGTAGTTTATCTTGTATGTCAATAATACATTTAGAAATATTCATTTCATACCACGACCTAGGGTTATTGCTCAGGAATACTCCTAGGTAACATATACATGTAGTTTCCTGAAAGGGATGAATCACTTCTACACTTGGTTTGTATATCCATAAAAGTTCTGATTTTTCGTTATTGATCCTGTAGCCAGAAAAGGATCCAAACAAACTAAATATCTTGAGAACTTGAGGTATAGCCTGCGTAGTATTACTAAGAAACAGGAGCAGATCGTCTGCAAAGAGCGAGAGTACGATTTTTTGGGTACCTATTCTAATTCCTTTTACTTCCTGTCGCAAATATATTGCCAGGGGCTCTAAGGATAGATTAAATAATAGAGGGGATAACGGGCAACCCTGCCGCGTCCCTCTCCCCAATGGAAATCTATTCGATGTTTCTCCATTGATAATAATTGCTGACAACGGGTTACTATAGAGCCTCTGTATAAACTTGTGGAAACAGCCCGACAGTCCAAACCCTTCCAATGACCTGAAAAGGTGGTCCCATCCGATTGAGTCGAATGCCTTTTCGGCATCGACTGTTAAGATTGCTAAATCAGGTCTAGTATGGGATTTCTGAAATGTTTTATTTGCAAAAAAGTCTAATACCAGTTGTGCTTTCCGAATATTTTTGACAGGATTACGACCTCGCATAAACCCCATTTGATCAGGATGTATTATATAATCTAGACAACTTTTAAGCCTATTCGCGATAATAGCTGTCAGCAGTTTGTAATCCTGATTAAGGAGTGAGATAGGTCTGTAGGATGCTGGTGCTTCAGGGTCTTTTCCTTTTTTCAGGATCAGAACCACATGTGAAGCAGAAAATAGGGGAGACTGGACTTTGTTGTTAATAAAATACTCATTAAATAGAGACTGGAGAAGAGGAAGAATTTGCTCGCGTAGGAGTTTATAATATTCGGCCGGGAGATCGTCCGGACCAGGCGCTTTGCCTGATTTTGAGTTATTTATCGCATCTGAAATCTCTTGGATCGTAATAGGTTCATTAAGTATTTGAATATCCTGAGATGAAGCCTGTGGTAACTTAATCTGTCCCCAAAAATAATCTTTGTTGGCTACATCTATTGATGTGGGGGAGTATACTTTTTGAAAGTAGTCTAGGAAGGCTTCTCTTATCTCTGAGCTCTTGATCAGTCTTTTACCTTGGTATTTAATAGCTGGAATATAGTTTTTTTGTTGTCTGGCCTTTACCATTCTAGCTAGTGTTTTAGCCGATATCCCTTGGCTACCTGCAAAAAAAGCTTTTTGCTTCAAGTCATCTACAGTCATTAATAGTGTTAGTTTTAATTGTAACTTAGGTTAGGATTTCTTTTACAGGTAAATTTGTAATTATTTTAACTATTTTAGCTATTAAATAGTTCTTAACTATTTAATAGCTATTGTACCTGGTTAAAATAAATACAAAGTTACCTGTAAAATAAATATAAATCCTAAAATAGCTATAATATAAATATAATTTATATTGTAGCTATATTAGGATTTATTTTACAGGTAAGTATTTATCTTTAAATAGGAATAATTTATTTAATAAGAGTTCATTTATTTCGTTAGATTTAAATTATATTTAACTTAGGGGGTGTTAGTATTAGGGTTAGACTTAGCTTTAGGGGTTAATCCATTTATTAGAATAGCGGTGAGCTCCGGTCGGCAGATTAGGGGTTAATAATTGAAGTTAGGTGTCGGCGATGTTAGGGAGGGCAGATTAGGGGTTAATACTATTTATGATAGGGTTAGTGAGGCGGATTAGGGGTTAATAACTTTATTATAGTAGCGCTCAGGTCCGCTCGGCAGATTAGGGGTTAATAAGTGTAGGCAGGTGGAGGCGACGTTGTGGGGGGCAGATTAGGGGTTAATAAATATAATATAGGGGTCGGCGGTGTTAGGGGCAGCAGATTAGGGGTACATAGGGATAATGTAGCTGGCGGCGGCGTGCGGACGGCAGATTAGGGGTTAATAAGTGTAGGTAGCTGGCGGAGACGTTGTGGGGGGCAGATTAGGGGTTAATAAATATAATACAGGGGTCGGCGGTGTTAGGGGCAGCAGATTAGGGGTACATAAGGATAACGTAGGTGGCGGTCGGCAGATTAGGGGTTAAAAAAATGTAATCGAGTGGCGGCGATGTGGGGGGGACCTCGGTTTAGGGGTACATAGGTAGTTTATGGGTGTTAGTGTACTTTAGAGTACAGTAGTTAAGAGCTTTATAAACCGGCGTTAGCCCAAAAAGCTCTTAACTACTGACTTTTTTCCTGCGGCTGGAGTTTTGTCGTTAGATGTCTAACTCTCACTTCAGAAACGACTCTAAATACCGGAGTTAGGAAGATCCCATTGAAAAGATAGGATACGCAATTGACGTAAGGGGATCTGCGGTATGGAAAAGTCGCGGCTGAAAAGTAAGCGTTAGACCCTATTTTGAGTGACTCTAAATACCGGCGGTAGCCTACAACCAGCGTTAGGAGCCTCTAACGCTGGTTTTCACGGCTACCACCAAACTCCAAATCTAGGTCTAAGATAGCTACAATATAAATAATAATTATATTGTAGCTATTTTAGGATTTATATTTATTTTACAGGCAACTTTGTATTTATTTTAGCTAGTTAGAATAGTTATTAAATAGTTATTAACTATTTAATAACTACCTAGCTAAAAGAAATACAAAATTACCTGTAAAATAAATCCTAACCTAAGTTACGATTAAAACTAACACTACACTATCATTAAATAAATTAAATAAATGAACTACAAATAACTACAATTAAATACAATTACATAAACTAACTAAAGTACAAAAAATAAAAAAAGCTAAGTTACAAAAAATAAAAAAAATAAGTTACAAACATAAAAAAAATTACAACAATTTTAAGATAATAACACCTAATCTAAGCCCCCTAATAAAATAACAAAGCCCCCCAAAATAAAAAAAATGCCCTACCCTATTCTAAATTAAAAAAGTTCAAAGCTCTTTTACCTTACCAGCCCTTAAAAGGGCCTTTTGCGGGGCATGCCCCAAAGAAAACTGCTCTTTTGCCTGTAAAAGAAAAATACAACCATCCCCAACATTAAAACCCACCACCCCCATACCCCTAATCTAACCCAAACCCCCCTTAAATAAACCTAACACTACCCCCCTGAAGATCATCCTATAATTATTATTTATATTGTAGCTATATTAGGGTTTATTTTAAAGGTAAGTATTTAGTTTTAAATAGGATTAATTTAGTTAATAATAGAAATATTATTTAGATTAATTAATATTTAAGTTAGGGGGGTTTTAGGGTTAGTGTTAGACTTAGGTTTAGGGGTTAATAATTTTATTACAGTGGCGGCGGTGTAGGGGGGGGCAGGATAGGGGTTAATAAATGTATTATAGGTGTAGGGGGGGCAGATTAGGGGTTAATTAATTTAATATAGGTTGCGGCGGGGTCCTGGAGCGGCGGTTTAGGGGTTAAAAACAGGAATAATTTAGTTAATAATAGTAATATTATTTGGATTTATTTTATTGGATTTTTTTTTTTTTATTAATTTTTTTTTAGTGCACTCTATACTTTTTATGGATAGCAATAGCACTAGTCATGCTAACATCACTCATATTACAAGTGGTGAGTTATGTGTATAGCACAAGTGCAACACATAATAACGCTGAAAAATGTAGCCTGCCTGGAGACCTGAAGTAAAGTATTAAGGCTAGAATAAAAATATATTAAAACACATGTATAATATATTAAAATAAAGAATCACACACATACTCATATGTTTTAAACAAAGAACAGAGATGCAACAGCACTACACTTAACCCTTTAAGGACACAGCTTTTAGTTTGCTCAATGGTTTTATGACGGAAAAAATCTGTCATATGTCCTTAAGAGGTTAATATACGGGAGATGCCTATATTATTTTAAGGTATTAACCTTCAATTGGCTGGAGTGCTGATGCATAAACAAACTTGTTTGGGTTTGTCAAAAAAGAGAAAATTTTACTGGAAGATGCATCTAAATAGCACTTCACACTCCCTAGTATATCAGAAAATATATTACATCAATATCTAAAGGTGTGATAAGGTGATCTGTTTAAAATTTAACATTTATTTTATTTCATTAAAATCACAGAACACAAACAACATAAAATTTAAAAACACAATTGGGTTGTTGATTTATTAGAATACAGATTATTCCAGTTATCAAAGTGCAGGTTAGGTTATCTAACAAGATTAGATTATTTTGCAATGAAGTTAATGATGAATTAACACAGGGTCAATATGGGATATTGTGGTATCACAGTTTTAGTATATGTGTAAATTACACCATATGCATAAGTTTATCAATATCTGTATCCACAATTTAATACAATTGAATATATTGGAAAGGGCTTTCAAATTTTATAACCCGGGTTGGTTATAAAACCTTGTATCATTAATTCCGATAGTTTGTTTGTATGTACCACTATTTATTGTAATTAGTTCCAATCTTATCAACCCCAATATTGGAATTGAGTTGATATTAATATTGACTGTATGAATGTGTTGGTATTGCAAGAACTTGCTGCTGGCAGCTGAAATAAACCAGAGAATGAATTTACCCACTAGACAATCAAGGGGTTAATCATGTATTAAGATTAACCCTGTATCTACTTGTGATGGTTACAAGAGATTTCTCACATTGACGTAGGTATAAATGTATGTGTATGCATAGATGTTAGCTGTAAGATTATACATTGTATGTTAATCATGCTTATTGTATATAATATTGCTTGAATAGTACGTATATGGATCCTGTTACCCAGAGATAGTATACTGATATTCAAATACTCAATTTGAGTCTATAATAGTATTGTTGATTGTTGTGGTTTGGGACCATATAAATCACCCTATTGAGGTTGTATATATACTCAAATCAGTTCAATGCTGTTCATTCAAGAATATACTGTGTGTCTTATTATATAATTCTTGGTGATTCGACACTGGGTTTATGTAAACTATCCTAATATCTTAGCTTTTCTACTATATATATATATAATATATATAAGTGTTAGTTACCCACAGTCAAACATAGAGAGTTATTAGATATTGTTACTATATGAATTGCAACATGTGCATTGGTTTGTAAATGCTTGTATTAGTAATCTTGCACTGGGTAAAGTTAAATATATAAAAAATGGTTTTCAGATTTTATAGTTATAAAGCAGCATCTTCGAATAGTATAGATAATTAATCTATTCAATGTAGCTCAGATTTATTATGAGCGGTTCAATTCAGTCAAAGATTTATTGTACCTTCTTATCAACTGAAGGGTTAATCACATAATCCGGTTTTCACATTTTATATACCTTCTTATCAACTGAAGGGTTAATCACATAATCCAGTTAATACATAAATTTATAAATACCAACATTTATATTCTTGGGCTTGGATAAAGTTAAGTATGTTAGGAAAGTTATCCATTTTTTGTGACCATAGTTGGTTATAAAGTAGCTTGTTAGAATTATATCAGAAGGTAACACTGCTGCTTGTATCTATTTGGAATTGCTCAGGTTGGCTGTGTGTAGCTTGGTTTGGTTAGAAATTTAATTTTACCAGCCTGTCAGCCAAAGGGTTAATCACATATCTCAATTTTTCTATATCTAAATATGGTAGTTAACATATATTTCTCCCATTCGCTAATAGTATGTGTATTCAGGTCTTTACTAATAGATTGTGTATAGCGTGTTCAACGTGCCTGTTAGATACAGTGCAGTTTAAATGGCGGTTATTTGTTGTATTTCCGATTAACTTAGAACACTATATAAATATTCATAGAATCCGTTAGGGTCTAAGTTTTTATACCTTGATTGTCTTATCTAGGATCAAATAAACCTCCATATTAACGATCTATTATTACGCTACCACAGTCTATTCACAGCTGCTTGTGTTAACTCTGAGTCGGTCGGTTAACCTGTGATCAAATTCGTACTCAAACCAGCTGGCACTTTAAACTGAATCTCAATATTTTCTAATATATTGTGTCGAGTTTCAGTTTAGATTTTGCTACTAAAGAATCCGCATACTGCAAAGATGATTAGCATGTTCCGATATTATAGATACTTCTCCTCATAAAAATTACGAACTGATACATAATACACATCCAATCTGCAAAAACTGTCAAAATCCTCCAATAATATACAAGAGCGAATCCTCGCATCAGTTATAACAAACACACAACATTGCCTTGCCCTCTAATAAGAAGATGGCTCTGATTGGCAGCGGATTGAAATTAGAGGTGTGAATTAGGTGACAAACACCTGTGGACGCAGGCTCACGTTACCTTTCGAAAAAGCCGCCACTTAGACGGAAAAACATGTCAGGGGAGGGTGTTGAATTCCTTTCAACCCTCAATTATTTTGAAATATAGCAGTTGGATTTTGACTTCAAATAGTTAATAACTTAAAATGTATTACTTATTACTGATACAGAAAGTTCCATGTTAGTACCTATGTTAAAAAATTCTTGTGGGAAAACCTACGATATTTTGAGTACGAATTTGATCACAGGTTAACTGACTGACTCAGAGTTAACACAAGCAGCTGTGAATAGACTGTGGTAGCGTAATAATAGATTGTTAATATGGGGGTTTATTTGATCCTAGATAAGACAATTAAGGTATAAAAACTTAGACTCTAACGGATTCTATGAATATTTATATAGTGTTCTAAGTTAATCGGATATACAACAAATAACCGCCATTTAAACTGCACTGTATCTAACAGGCACATTGAACACGCTATACACAATCTATTAATAAAGACCTGAATACACATACTATTAGCGAATGGGAGAAATATATGTTAACTACCATATTTACATATAGAAAAATCAAGATATGTGATTAACGCTTTGGCTGACAAGGCTGGTAAAATTTAATTTCTAACCAAACCAAGCTGCACACAGCCAACCTGAGCAATTCCAAATAGATACAAGCAGCAGTGTTAACTTCTGATATAATTCTAACAAGCTACTTTATAACCAACTAGGGTCACAAAAAATGGATAACTATTCCTAACATACTTAACTTTATCCAAGCCCAAGACTATAATGTTGGTATTTATAAATGTATGTATTAACAGGATTATGTGATTAACCCTTCAGTTGATAAGAAGGTATTATATAATAAGACACACAGTATATTCTTGAATGAACAGCATTGAACTGATTTGAGTATATATACAACCTCAATAGGGTGATTTATATGGTCCCAAACCACAACAATCAACACTACTATTATAGACTCAAATTGAGTATTTGAATATCAGTATACTATCTCTGGGTAACAGGATCCACATACGTACTATTCAAGCAATATTGTATACAATAAGCATGATTAACATACAATGTATAATCTTATAGCTAACATCTATGCATACGCATACATATATACCCACATCAATGTGAGAAATCTCTTGTAACCATCACAAGTAGATACAGGGTAAATCTTAATACATGATTAACCCCTTGATTGTCTAGTGGGTAAATTCATTCTCTGGTTTATTTCAGATGCCAGCAGCAAGTTCTTGCAATACCAACACATTCATACAGTCAATATTAATATCAACTCAATTCCAATATTGGGGTTGAAAAGATCTGGACTAATTACAATAAATAGTGGTACATACAAACATACATACAAGGTTTTATAACCAACCCGGGTTATAAAATTTGAAAGCTCTTTCCAATATATTCAATTGTGTCCAGTATTAAATTGTGGATACAGATTATTTAATTTACACATATACTAAAACTGTGATACCACAATATCCCATATTGACCCTGTGTTAATTCATTATTAACTTCATTGCAAAATAATCTAATCTTGTTAGATAACCGAACCTGCACTTTGATAACTGGGATAATCTGTATTCTAATAAATCAACAACCCAATTGTGTTTTTAAATTTTATGTTGTTTGTGTTCTGTGATTTAAATGAAATAAAATAAATGTTAAATTTTAAACAGATCACCTTATCATACCTTTATATATTGATGTAATATAGTTTCTGATATACCAGGGAGTGTGAAGTGCTGTTTAGATGCATCTTCCAGTTCAATTTTCTCTTTTTTGACAAACCCACACATACTCATATGTATTTATGAAATGTAATATATATGTTATTAATAAAAGTGTTCTAAAAGTGATTTAAAGGGATATGGTATATAAGGTGTTGGACGGTTAAGGACTCAAATTTAAAGGTGTGCGTGTGTGTATATATATATATATATATATACAGTATATATATATATATATATATATATATATATATTGCTGTTAAAGTAAGAAATTGTATAATCCTAGAATTACCCGTGTAAACCTGACATTACTCAAGCGGTTGTCACACCGCGCCGCTCTAGCCATTTCTAGGGGTTCAGTATCTCCTTCCCTGCTCGTTGTTAGGGGCTGTGTCTGGTCCGGATGCATGTGGCACTGACGTCATCGCCGCACGCTCCTCTGTCCATGTCGATCCGGATTCTTGTGGCACAAATCCTGGACCTATGTAAGTCCACAATAACGATCTATCACTGCCCAAGTATAGGTGTTACTTTGTGTGCTCCTGGGTGTGATAGATTGTTACTGCTATATTGCCTTATTGTGTTTGATCCTTGCCTATCTGACTACTCTGCCTGTTATACCCCTGAATTGCTGGATTGATATACTGCTGCTGAACTCTGCTTGCCTGACTAATCTGCCTATTAACCCCTATTATTTTGGATTGCCTCTATGTTGCCAAACCCTGCCTGTCTGACCAGTCTAGTGGTTTGCCCTTGGACTGCTTTACCATTGCCAAACCCTGCCTGCCTGACCATTCTAGGGGTTTGCCCTTGGACTGCTTTACCGTTGCCAAACCCTGCCTGACCATTCTAGTGGTTTACCTTGGACTGCTCTACCATTGCCTCTGAAGACTACCCTGCCTGTGGTGAGTGCTGCTTCCCTCATCTTGCTAACTTTCTCTGCTCTCGGATATTCCCTATCTTTCTGGCTTGATGCCAGGATAACAAGACTACTGGCCGAATTTGGTCTGATAGAGGAGTATCCCATGAGCTTTACAGATGTAAGATGATAAATCTTCTCAGAGTGCATCCAGTCACCACATCAAATATATATACGATGCACTGTAATTCACACATCTTCACTAAATTTTTTGCCTCTGTTTGGGGGGGTTCAAACCGGGCGAAGCCCCCCTTGTAAACCTCATTCCCCAAAGTTAACTTGGGGTGAATGCCAGAGGATCGGCGCGCCGCCTTCCTTGAACCCTCAGACAAAGGCAAAAAAAAGTGTAGATGGGGGAATTACATTACATCGGGCTTTACCCTCAGCCGCTTGGGTAATGTCAGGTTTACCCAGGTAATCCTAGGATTACCAGGATTTCCGACTTTACCCGTAACATATATATATATATATATATATATATATATATCTGTGTGTACATATCTATGTGTATCTATCTATTTATATATATATATTACAAATAAAATATAGTTTAAGTCTTTGTGAAGAACAATCTGTCTTCATTTTTTGTTAGCACACCTTCAGTTTAGCACATCTCCAAGTTCACGCTCAAGTGAAAGCCAAGACCTTAGTTTTGTAGGACACTCCATTGAAGTCCTTTACATGGTGAAGGAATTTAGCGAGACCATACTATCAGCACTCCAGATGTTACCTATCTTTAATAAAATACATAGGGCCAGATTACGAGTTGAGGGCAAAATATCGCTTAAATGTCCTTATCGACTGCACATTATAAATTAAATTTTCTACCCAATGCAGCTTTATAATAAATGCACTTTACAACTTGTCTATGTAATCATAACGATATCTTCATCTTCACATAGTTTAACATTGACATTACAAAGAAGTCTTGTCCTCTAGTTGGTGGTGGTGTAAAATATGCTTTTGGAAGTGGAATATATAATTTAGTGCATAAGAAAATAAGTAATACAAATGTGTATCTTTTATTGTTTATGTGGTTTGTCTAAAAATTATACAGTTATTTACCCAAGCACTGTATTGTTTTGTTCAACATGTTTATCTTGTAATATACAAATCCTTAAATAAACAATATATATTGATTTAATTGATTGTATTATGTCCTGCAAACCAAATTGTACAGTGAATGTCAAAATTTCAAATTATATAGCAAAATGTGTCCATGAAAAATATCCAATATATTTTTAAAACAATTTTAATATGTTTTTGTTTTTTAATAGAAATACATCAAATACCTATGTTCTTCACTTTGAAAATTATATATACGTGTATATATATCTATATATCTATATATATATATATATATATATATATATATATATATATATATATATATATATATTATTTTATAAAAATGTATGCAAATATTTATATTTTTTTTATATATATATATATATGGAAATCAGGAGACAGCACTCACTGGTCTTGACAATACTGGATTTATTCAGTGACGTTTCGGGGAATACACCCCTTCATCAGACAGGGTCTGATGAAGGGGTGTATTCCCCAAAACGTCACTGAATAAATCCAGTATTGTCAAGACCAGTGAGTGCTGTCTCCTGATTTCCATATTCTACACCATATTCTAGAACCCTGGCATTTGGAACTAAAGTATTAGTGAGAGTGCACCTGCCAATACCTGCTATATATATATATATATATATATATATATATATATATATATATATATATATATATATATATATATATATATATAGGAAAACATCAAGCAGGGGATTTGCTCACACAATAAACTTCCAACTTCTGGGGTGCTCTGGGTAGGAAAAGTAAACAAATTAAATAAACAGATTGCGCACTCTCCGCTGTGAAAACACAAACTTCTTTAATTGAACTGTGACGTTTCGGGGTAGTTAGCCCCTTCCTCAGACAGATAACCGAAACGTCACAGTTCAATTAAAGAAGTTTGTGTTTTTCCAGCGGAAAGTGCGGGACCTGTTTATTTAATTTATATATATATATATAAATTAAAAACAACATTTTCTTATAAGTGAAGACCATAGAAAATAGTATATGTCTATGGGGAAAGGGAGTTGTTAGCGAGCCTGAGTATTTCGCTTGAGTGATAACTTTATACTTTCAACTTGCATAATACCAGAGCAAACATATGAGTGCTATTAATTTTCCTTGAACAGTTCTAATTTTTTTGCAATCCACTTAAATGGATAATTGAGAGAAAAAGAGGAAAACCTGGGCAACATAAGTCTGCACATTTTAAAGTTGCATTGTAGTAATTTTTTGTTTCATCTAAAAGAGAATAAATGTATTACAGTATTTTTTTATTCAGTGCACGTGCCTAAATAAGACACCATTTTCTCCAAGCTTGAGGTAGCAAGTAGGGATTGGCGAATGTGTAAATTTTCGAATTTCGAATGTAGAACGAATGTTATTACCGAAATTCGAATTCTAAATCCGAATGTCGATAAGAACGAATATTCTTAAAAATTCAAAAATCGAATGTTATTTACAGTTTTCGAATGTCACTTTCGAATTCGAATGTTTATAATTATATCGAATGTCCACATTCGAAATTTCGAATTTAACATTCTATTTAACAAATACTATTCAGAAGTTCAATAGTTCATGTGGTAGGAATCTAGTAAATTGATACATAATAGATACAAATATATAATTTCGAATGTTTCCATATAGAATATTGCATAATTCGAATATTACATTTAAAGAAAGCATTAGAAATACTATTACAAACATATAAATTCGAATTTTTCGAATTCGAATATTGCATAATTCGAATATTACATTTAAAGAAAAAGCATTAGAAATACTATTACAATCTAAATTCCAATTTTTCGAATTTGAATACACGTATTGCATAATTCGAATATTACATTTAAAAAAAAAGCATTAGAAATACTATTACAATCTAAATTTGAATTTTTCGAATTCGAATATTGCATAATTCGAATATTACATTTAAAGAAAAATCATTAGAAATACTATTACAATCTAAATTCGAATTTTTCGAAAAGAATATTTTCGAATGTAATCGTAAAATTCGAAACCGAACATTCAAAAATCAAATGTTAGAATGTTATGTAAACATTCGAAATTCGATTCGAACGAACGAATGTGTTAAAATTCGTGCCGTTTTTCGAATGTTGCGAAACATTCGCCCATCCCTAGTAGCAAGCTCTTCTTAATGTTGTGGGAGTTGTTCTTAGCAGCCAGTTAAAATGATTAAAGGGACATTAAACACCTCTTTTCTGTGTAAAATAATGTGCTTGTCCTACACTCCCTAGCAGCAAATTCTGTAACCAAAGTTTTCAAAATGCTGCAAATCAAATACCTGGTCTAAGAAATTTGTAGCATTTTGAAAGCCTAGGTTATAGAATTTGCTTTTTTACCTCTTTAGGGAGAGTGGGACAAATAATGTTGTTGTTTTTACACAAAACGAAGAGATATACATTTAAGAAGTCATCCACTGATGATGCAGTATTCATTTTAAAATAGCTTTTACATAACATTTTTAAGGGAAACCAAAAAAATGTCAGCCAGTAATAGATGATCTATCAAATGCATATTATAAACTGAGACATTTAAAGGGATGTTAAACACCTTGTAATTACAAGACATTTCTGTTGTCTAGCTAGAGAATAACATATCCACCAAGTCTAAATGTTTTTTAAAAAACAAATTAACATCTTGTTTGCTTTGATTGTTTTATGATTATGAAACTTCACCCACTACTTAGCTTATTTGTAGAAGTCAATCTAGGGTTAAAGGGACATTATACACAGAAAAAAATGTGGGTTATTTAAATAAAACATTCAAAGAAGTTAGTTTGTAATTGACATGTATTAAAAATGTTGCTTCTAAAGCTTCTAAAAATGATGATAAACCTTGCAGGGCTTTCACTGCATATAAATATGTATGTCATACACAGCAGCTAGAGAGCAAGGGTTTCCCCCTCACTCCCTAACTAGTTTCTTTACAGCCAGCCCCCTCACGCTGGAGCTGTCTTAGTATGTAATGGGGAAGCATTAGAAAAGCTGCAAATATAAACTAACAGCACTCAGTAGATTCTCCATCTCTGTTCCACTGTGCAGGGATCTCACTCCCCCTCTCTCTTCACCGTTACTACTGCATTTTGCAGACACCAAGCTGAACATTTTACACACAGCTCTGTAAAATGATCTCAGGATCATGTTTTTTCACAGAGTTGTGTGTGAAATGTTCAGCTCACTTAGGTTAACCCTTATCCATCTTATATGTGAGCAATTTGTTGTCTACAGGCTGCCCGTTTTCTGGACCACTATGATTTATGCAGTACAATCAACTTTGTTGTCAGCAGGATTAACCTAAGTGAGCTGACCATTTCACATTCAACTCTGTGAAAGATGATCCTGGGATAGTTTTACAAAGCTGTGTGTGAAATGTTCAGCTCAATGTCTGCTGAATACCGTAGTAACGGAGAGGAGAGGGGGAGTGAGATCCCTGGACAGTGGAACAGAGAGCTCCAGCATGGGGGGCTGACTGTAAGGACACTAGTTAAGAAGTGAGGGAAAACCCCTTGCTCTCTAGCTAGTGTGTATGACATACGTATTCATATGCAGTGAAAGCTTTAGATGCAAAATAGCTAATACATGTCAAGTACAAAATGTTATTTTCTTTGAACTCTTTAATGAGTGTATAATGTCCATTTAAGTCTGCAGACAACAAGGCTAGCCACAGTCATATTGTTAGTATATAGAAGATTGCTTTGCAGTTTATTTGCTAAAGCTAATTAGGGAAATATATGAAGTAGGGCAGCCTGGGGAATTCAGCATGGTCCATTTTCGACTCTAATCATTAAAAAAATGTTCAATTTTCAGAGCTAAACTACAAAAAAAAGTTGGCAGAATAAATATTGAAACTATAGTGAAAATGTGTTTTACTATGCATTATTAAAATTTTATATTAAAATCTCATGCCTAGATTTAGAGTTCTGCGTTAGCCGTCAAAACCAGCGTTAGGGGTTCCTAACGTTGGTTTTGGCCGCCCGCTGGTATTTAGAGTCAGTCAGGAAAGGGTCTAACACTCACTTTCCAGTCGCGACTTTTCCATACCGCAGATCCCCTTAAGTCAATTGCGTATCCTATCTTTTCATTGGGATCTTTCTAACGCTGGTATTTAGAGTCTTGGCTGAAGTGAGCGTTAGAAATCTAGCGACAAGACTCCAGCCGCAGAAAAAAGCCAGGAGTTAAGAGCTTTCTGGTCTAACACCGGTTCATAAAGCTCTTAACTACTGTGCTCTAAAGTACACTAACACCCATAAACTACCTATGTACCCCTAAACCGAGGTCCACCCACATCGCCACCACTCTATTAATTTTTTTTAACCCCTAATCTGCCGACCGCACACCGCCGCAACCTACATTATGCCTATGTACCCCTAATCTGCTGCCCCTAACATCGCCGACCCCTACATAATATTTATTACCCCCTAATCTGCCCCCCCAACGTCGCCACTACCTACCTACAATTATTAACCCCTAATCTGCCGACCGGACCTCGCCGCTACTCTAATAAATGTATTAACCCCTAAAGCTAAGTCTAACACAAACACCCCCCTAAATTAAATATAATTTTATTCTAACGAAATAAAATAATTCTTATTAAATAAATTAATCCTATTTAAAGCTAAATACTTACCTGTAAAATAAACCCTAATATAGCTACAATATAAATAATAATTACATTGTAGCTATTTTAGGATTAATATTTATTTTACAGGCAACTTTGTATTTATTTTAACCAGGTACAATAGCTATTAAATAGTTAATAACTATTTAATAGTTACCTAGTTAAAATAAGTACAAAATTACATGTAAAATAAATCCTAACCTAAGTTACAATTAAACCTAACACTACACTATCAATAAATTAATTAAATAAACTATCTACAATTATCTACAATTAAATCAACTAAACTAAATTACAAAAAAACCCACTAAATTACAAAAACAAACACTAAATTACAAAAAATAAAAAAAGATTACAACAATTTTTAACTAATTACACCTACTCTAAGCCCCCTAAAAAAATAAAAAAAGCCCCCTAAAATAAAAAAATGCCGTACCCTACTCTAAAATAAAAATGTTACAGCTCTTTTACCTTACCAGCCCTTAAAAGGGCCTTTTGCGGGGCATGCCCCAAATAATTCTGCTCTTTTGCCTGTAAAAAAACATACAATACCCCCCCAACATTACAACCCACCACCCACATACCCCTAATCTAACCCAAACCCCCCTTAAAAAACCTAACACTAAGCCCCTGAAGATCTTCCTACCTTATGTTCACCACGCCGGGTATCACCGATCCGTCCAGAAGAGGGTCCGAAGTCTTCATCCTATCCGACAAGAAGAGGTCCAGAAGAGGGTCCGAAGTCTTCATCCTATCCGGCAAGAAGAGGGCATCCGGACCTGTAGACATCTTCATCCAGACGGCATCTTCTATCTTCTTCCATCCAGCGCGGAGCGGGACCATCTTGAAGCAGCCGACGCGGATCCATCCTCTTCTAACGACGTCCGAATGAAGTTTCCTTTAAATGACGTCATCCAATTCTGATCGGAACAGCCAATAGAATGAGAGCTCAATCTGATTGTATCAGCCAATCGGATTGAACTTGAATCTGATTGGCTGATTCAATCAGCCAATCAGATTTTTCCTACCTTAATTCCGATTGGCTGATAGAATCCTATCAGTCAATCGGAATTTGAGGGACGCCATCTTGGATGGTTTCATTTAAAGGAACCTTCATTCGTTGTCTAGTCGTCGGGAGAAGAGGATGTTCCGTGCCGGAGGTCTTGAAGATGGAGCCGCTCCGCGCCAGATGGAAGAAGATAGAAGATGCCGCCTGGATGAAGATGTCTACCGTTCCGGATGCCCTCTTCTTGCCGGATAGGATGAAGACTTCAGACCCTCTTCTGGACCTCTTCTTGCCGGATAGGATGAAGACTTCGGACCCTCTTCTGGATGGATCGGTGATACCCGGCATGGTGAAGATAAGGTAGGAAGATCTTCAGGGGCTTAGTGTTAGGTTTTTTAAGGGGGGTTTGGGTTAGATTAGGGGTATGTGGGTGGTGGGTTGTAATGTTGGGGGGGGGTATTGTATGTTTTTTTTTACAGGCAAAAGAGCAGAATTCTTTGGGGCATGCCCCGCAAAAGGCCCTTTTAAGGGCTGGTAAGGTAAAAGAGCTGTAATTTTTTTTATTTTAGAATAGGGTAGGGCATTTTTTTATTTTGGGGGGCTTTCTTATTTTTTTAGGGGACTTAGAGTAGGTGCAATTAGTTTAAAATTGTTGTAATCTTTTTTTATTTTTTGTAATTTAGTGTTTGGTTTTTTTTGTAATTTAGTGGGTTTTTTTTTTTGTAATTTAGTTTAGTTGATTTAATTGTAGATAATTGTAGATAGTTTATTTAATTAATTTATTGATACTGTAGTGTTAGGTTTAATTGTTAGGTTAGGTTAGGATTTATTTTACATGTAATTTTGTACTTATTTTAACTAGGTAACTATTAAATAGTTATTAACTATTTAATAGCTATTGTACCTGGTTAAAATAAATACAAAGTTGCCTGTAAAATAAATATTAATCCTAAAATAGCTACAATGTAATTATTATTTATATTGTAGCTATATTAGGGTTTATTTTACAGGTAAGTATTTAGCTTTAAATAGGATTAATTTATTTAATAAGAATTATTTTATTTCGTTAGAATAAAATTATATTTAACTTAGGGGGGTGTTAGTGTTAGGGTTAGACTTAGCTTTAGGGGTTAATACATTTATTAGAGTAGCGGCGAGGTCCGGTCAGCAGATTAGGGGTTAATAATTGTAGGTAGGTGGCGGCGACGTTGGGGGCGGTAGATAGGGGTTAATAAATATAATTTAGGGGTTGGCTGTGTTAGGGGCAGCAGATTAGGGGTACATAGGGATAACGTAGGTCGCAGCGGTGTACGGAGCGGCAGATTAGGGGTTAAAAATAATATGCAGGGGTCAGCTATAGCGGGGTCGGCAGATTAGGGGTTAATAAGTGTAAGGTTAGGGGTGTTTAGACTCGGGGTACCTGTTAGGGTGTTAGGTGCAGACTTAGGAAGTGTTTTCCCATAGAAAACAATGGGGCTGCGTTAGGAGCTGAACTCTGCTTTTTTGCAGGTGTTAGGTTTTTTTTCAGCTCAAACTGCCCCATTGTTTCCTATGGGGATATCGTGCACAAGCATGTTTTTTAAGCTGGCCGCGTCCGTAAGCAACGCTGGTATTGAGAGTTGCAGTGGCGGTAAATATGCTTGTACGCTCCCTTTTTGGAGCCTAACGCAGGCCTTCAGAGAACTCTAAATACCAGCGTTGTTTAAAAGGTGCGGGGGGAAAAAAACATGCATAGCTAACGCACCCCTTTGGCCGCAAAACTCTAAATCTAGGCGTCAGTGTTTTTATTGTCCCTTTAAATCAGAAGACTAAATAAAACATTAATGTTCAACATAAAAAGGGAAAGAGAGAAATAATGAGCTGGAGGGTGACTGCAGGAAAGGGTGATGAATCATTACCCTATTCTTCAAAATAGCTTGTAGAGGTTCGGTAACATGGTGGCATAGGGCGTTTGTAAATTACTGACAAGTGCTGCACTAACATTGTCACAGCAGCAAGAAATCTGCAGTTTATGACATCTCTGCAATTTCAGCCACCTTTTAACTCTAATTTTAAGATGTGGAAAACATAAATCAATAATTCCATTAAAAAAATGAGGATTCCTACATTAAAAAATAAATAACAATAAATATAATTAAAAGACATGTGCACAGGCATAAATATGTTTTGTCCAAATGATTTGTTTCAGATTTTTATGAAGTTCCATTTGGCAGAATTTCAGTCATGACTGCATTTGGCTCGTCAGAATATTCAATAAAAGATTACAACGGCCAATGTTATTGTTAATGGGAAGCCAATAGAAAACCCAAAACTTACAGTAAGGAATGACAAAAATTAAAAGAATCTTTCAATACTAACAGAGACCGGAGAACCTAGAATTACAAGAATTTTTATAAAGAGAATTCAAAGAATGTATTTAAATTTAAAGCATATGATTAAATTAATATCAATTACTCTTTCAATCACTACTTTTTCCACAACCCTATTATCTCACCCCTTCTAACCTCTTTTTTTCCCACCCTTACAACCTTTTCAGACCATCTTATTTTCTGGACTCCCTCATTTGTCCTCCCTCACTATGTGCTATCAGATTCTTTCTTTGCAATCCATATGTAAGCAGTGGGGAGGCTAAAATGCCACTAAAGGTAGAGTGTGTGGCATAGTAAAGCAAGGTACAGAAGTGGAGAGAAAGTTGTATTGGTGAAAGTAAATATAGTTCCCACATTCCTCATCTTCCTACACATCTGCTCCATAACAAGTTTGAAGTTATCTTTGGAATCTTAATTCAGAGATCTGTTTACAAATAACTTGTGAAATTCCTTCAACATGAACATTATCTCTTAGACGCGCAACTTAAAGAGAGGCAATAGATCTCCTTTGAAAAATTTGCTTTGGTGGAGGGAGGGAACTTTGGAAAAATTCACAGCGATTTGGAAAGTGCATCAGTCCCGCACAACTACGTAATTTTCATTTCTATTTCCTAAATAGTGTGTATTACACGTGTTTCCAAAGCATCTTATCTGACTTCCTGGCTGGCTTCTAGCCTGACGTTGTCATCATGAACTCCTGTCTCTAAGACATTACTAGGCATGGCCTGAAACAAATGGAAGAATACAAGACCAAGCAAAAATGTTATGTGCCGGAACACTGTTGTGCATAGCAGCTACTGCCTCTAACTAAAATGCATCTGCTCCACTCAGCTGTATCGTGCTGCTGCTGTTGCAGCTTCTGGTAGGGAATACAAAAATATCTTTCTCCTGATTCTGCACTTCTCCCTCAAATAGCTTTCCAGTTTATTGGACTTAATGCACCCTGTGAATCAGTTTATCCCTCCAAATTGTCAGGCTATTATTTTGGTGGCCAGTAATAGTTTCTCCAGAAGCTCCTGGATGTGACCTTTAACCTCCTCTTTCAGCCTCCTGCTAAATCACTACTTAGTATACCACTGGAAAGCATTACAAATTTTGAATAAGGCATTTTGCTCAATATGTAAATGGAGAAAATTGTGACTTGACTCAGACTTGCAGTGTTTTGGCTAAAGTTCTTGGTGACATCCCTAGCATTTTCGAGTTGCCATTAACTGATTAATCATAGCTCACTAATCTCTGTTTAAAAGGCTCCCTATCCCAATGAATTGATTAGAAGCCATTGCGTGGATAACCCCAAAATTCATTCCACCATATCCAAGTTCAAGTTCAACCTAAAGGTCAGTGGAACTCAAATGCAGGAATAGATGCACAAGTAATTTTAAGGCTTTAATAAAACAAGGGAAACTGAAACAGAGAATTGGTTAATGGTACCATGCAATCAGTCCAGCAACTAGGTACCCAGGAGAAAACAAGAGCAGAGTCAGGAACAGGCCAAATGTCAGGTACCGTGAGATCAGTCCAGCAACTAGGTACCAAGAGGTGAACAAGAGCATAGACCAGGAACATGCCAAAGGTTGACTACCGTGAGATCAGTCCAGCAACTAGATACTATGGGGTAAACAAGAGCAGAGTCTAGAAACAGGACACATGTTGGGTACCATGAGATCAGTACAGTAATTAGTTACCAAGGGGGAAAGCAGGAGCAACGTCCACCAGAATACCAGATAGATGCAGTTGGAAAAACAGGATTAAGGAAAGCTGCAACTGGTACAATAAGGAGACTTAGCAGGCAGGGACAAGATACCCGGTGGGTACTGTTGTTAAGGCTGTCACGAGATATCAGGTAAGTGCAGCTGGTACAGCAAGATTCAGATATGCTGTCACTGGTACAGAAAGTACAGGTGACTCAGCACCCCCATCCATAACATTACTGTGTATTTCACTCTAGAACAAATTTATGGAAGACATGTGAACGAAATTCAGTAGTGCCATTGGTTTTCTCCTTTCATAATTATACCTTTGGTGAGTCTGTCAAAGGATATGAAATAAGTGCAGCCGATATAGGATTCAGGTAAGCTGCCACTGGTACAAAAAATGCAGGAGATTCAGTAGGCACAGGATATCCAGTGGGTACTGTTGGTGGGGCAGGATACCAGGTAAATGCAGATGTTACAGTAGGATTCAGGTAAGCTTCCACTGGTACATCTAGCAGAGGCTTAGCAGGCACAGTATAACCAGCAGGTACTGTTGGTGTGGCTGTCACAGGATGCCAGGGAAGTTCAGCAGGATTTAGGTAAGCAGTATCAGGAACAAGGTAAGAACAAGCTTGTTGCAACACAGGATACAGGAAGAGCAGGTAAGTACCAGGTACGTACCAGGTGCAATCCTCAATAACTCAGCCCAGAGTGATGGGCTAAGTGCATTTATATCGGAACTCCCACACCCGTGTCCATTTAGGTGGGAAGTCCTGAAATTAGATATGGTTCCTTTAAATTAGCACCTAGTGAAAGCAGCCCCCACTGCAGAAGAAGGCTTTTAGAACCCCACGTGGAAGAACACTGTTGCAGAATTCCATCATTGTATCATAGTCAAGTAAGTACCTGACAAACGTAGTAGTTTTATTTTGCTTAAGATGGTTCTGGGGAAGCTCTGCCTTCCTCTGTTCCTGCCTAAAGAGCTTACTGGCTTTAATAACACTGTGGTGTTTCTGCATCATTCAAGTACAACTGCTACCCTAGAAGTATCTTCCCGCATAGCAGCCTTTACCACCAGGGACAACACACAACATCAAAGTTACCTTCATAGATATTGGCTCTTCCATCAGTGACTACAAAGCTCATTCACCTTGTTGCCAGCTTGCTGTCCTACCCATTGTGCTAACATCCTGCTAAGATTATCATAATTATACTGCTCATCCAACCCTTCTGCATGGAAGAGGAATTATTGTTACACCATGCTGATCTACAGACTCCCATTACTGGAGCTGCCTGCTGCTGCACCACCGCTAGCAGTATCACTAGTCACATCCTCATCAGACACCCTGGGTATGATTGTCATTAGGGATACTCCAACAACTGCAATGACTTTCCAGCAGCTTTCACTAACTCCTCCTCCATGACACTGTTGATGCCTGTTTCTGTTTTTCTACTGTTGTGGAGGTTTCCTTGACAGTTTTAGATGTGGCAGTGACACCACTATCTGACTCTGCCCTCACTGGAAAATGTTTCATCTCCTACTGGTGGAACTGCTAATGATGTGGTGGTAGTGGTAAAACTGCCAGTGCTGCTAGAACTCTCAGAGATTGCACTACTAGTGGAGGTGGCATCTTTCCTAGTTGCTGTTGCTGAGAGACAACCTTTCAGATTCTGATAAATCCATGTGTCTGCTGTTATAATATATGGAGAGAATCAGGACAGTAGTGGAACTTGCAGTAGTAGAATTGATAGGTGCACTGGGGCGAACACTGGTGCAGTTGGTATTGGTAGAAGCTGAGATGTATATGTAGGCTGCTTGGTAATCTCATCTTGATGTTTTGGCCAGAGCAGCACCTTAAAATGAAATTTGACTCTTTGAAGCTGTGGCAACAGTGCTTATACCATTTCCACTAAGTAGAAGCAGACACATACTCTGCACTGGTAGCGACAGTGTTGGTGGTAGTAGTACTACTGGTGGTGGCAGCAGGACACATAGTACCCTCTGACTAACAATTTTATTACAAAACAATATAATAATATAATATCTACTAATTGTTTGCTGTTGGAATCTATGGCACAAAAAAGCGGATTTATGGGATTGTGTACTGTGTTTTGCTGTGAAGACAAGGCAGGAGCCCTCTCAGTATCAGTAGTATGTATAATGTCTCCACTGCAATAAAAACATATTTGTATTATAGCAGTGCTACTATATCTAACTTATCTAACTATAGTATATGCATTGTGTGCAATAGCCAGGCACTAAACAAATTGAAAGGTATGCTGCTAGATGATAAACCCTAGCCTACAAAGCAAGTTGGCAGGAGCCCATGGTGCACTGCAATAAAAAAAAATTGAATTATAGCAGTACTACTACTGTATATCTAGAATATATACTAAATATAACACCCATTACTTTCAATGGATAAATCGCAAACAAAATTGAAAGTTATAGATTGCGATTGAGCGAAAGCCGAAACTGCGCCAGAATATTTAGCACAACTTGAGTCTTGAAGTAAAGTGTAAGGGTTAAAAAAAAAAAAAGATTCACAAAACAGATCTAAAACACATTAAAATAAAGTGTTACACTTATACATACACTTTGGGGTAGATTTTACAAAGGTCTAGCGGACCGCTGCTTCTTAACTTCTGTTTCAGGTGGACCTGAAACGATGGGGCTCTGAAGCAGCATCCGCTGCTTAATAAATGGGGCCCTTTGTATTAAAATACATAAGATTTATATTAGTAATTTTTAAAAAAAAAAGAGTTAAAAAGGGATACGGTATACGGCAATGCATTTAACTGTAAAAAAGGGGATTCCTTGATACTTAAATCGAGGAGGTAAGGATATGTGGACAAACACTCAGATCCCTCTTATCATAGTATATATGCGTAGGAGGGCAGTGCCTAGTGTCTATGTTATATGTGAGAAATAACTCAGCAAAATGCTGCTATATCATAATTATATTCATACACTAGAAGCTATGTAATGATTAGTCAGTATAAGGATCGTCAGAATAAGTAGTCTATTAGTGTCTCAGCCGCTAAGGCTGAGTTAGTTTACTGCTCCCAGCCTTGTGTTCTAAAATAGTTTAATTGTCCCCTAACCACTGTAATTTGTACGCGGTTATGCTACCTTATATACTTAATCTTGATAACTTAGAGGCCTATTTATCAAGCTGTCAACCGCTGGAATTCCGCAGCGTAATTGTGGAGAGCCTGATTCCCCATATTTATCAAAGCCTACAGACCGGCAAAAGTTGAAATCTGTGACGTAACATACGATCCACCGGTCTCAGTCCAACACAGATCGATGCTTACGTCATTACAGATGTTCCGAATGCAAATTCGGCACTATCTGACAACTTTTGCTATTTAACAAATATCTAACAGGTACGCTCGCCACTATTCCGGCCCATCGTACCTGCTTTTAATCCGCCGCCCATGAGGCGCCAGATTCCATAGGAATCAATTGGAGTCTGAAAGCAGCGAATGCTGCCAATATCCCATTGATTCCTATGGGAGAATAAAAGTTATGTTTACACCGTGACCCCTAACATGTTCCCCGAGTCTAAACACCCCTAATCTGCCGCCCCCTACACCGCCGCCACCTACATTATACTTATTAACCCCTAATCTGCCACCCAGTCACCGCCGCCACCTACATTATACTTATTAACCAATAATCTGTCGCCCCGACACCGTCGCCACCTACATTATACTTATTAACCCCTAATCTTCCGCTCCGCCACCGCCGCCACCTACCTTATACTCATTAACCCCTAATCTTCCGCCCCGACACCGCCACCACCTACCTTATACTTATTAACCCCTAATCTGCTGTGTTTGTTATTTTTTGTAACTTAGTCGTTAGTTTTTTGTAACTTTGTAATTTTTACTAGTAGGTTTAAATTATTTGAGTAGGGTTAGGTTTTTAAATATATAATATAGTTAATTTAATTTGTAGTTTAATGTAATTTTAGTATAACAGTTAGGGTAGATTAATTATTAGTTTAATATAGTTTAATGTAATTTTAGTATAATAATTTAAATCTAAAAGCAAGTTTTAATTTATTATAAGATAGCAATGAGTTAATATTTAATATAAAGTTAGCGGGTTGCTAGGTTTAGGGGTTAATAGGTTAATTTAGTTTATGGCGATGTGGGGGGCTGGCGGTTTAGGGGTTAATAGGTTTAGTTAATGGTAGTGATGTGGGAGGCCAGAGGTTTAGGGATTAATACATTTAGTTAGTTGCGGTGGGCTCCGGGAGCGGCGGTATAGGGGTTAATAAGTTTATTAGCGTTGCAGCGGTGTCGGGGAGCAGCGGGATAGGGGTTAATAACTTTATTTAGTTGTGGCGGGGTCCGGCAGCGGCGGGATAGGGGTTAATACCTTTATTAAAGTTGCGGCGGGGTCAGGGAGCAGCGAGATAGGGGTTAAACAGTTTAGTATAGTGGTGGTGTTTAGTGACAGTATATAAATAAAGCTGTGAAAAAGCCGAATAGCAGTGAGATCGATGACTGTTTAGTTAACAACAGTCCGCTGCTCATCGCCCCGTACTTGGTGACGGCTTGATAAGTAGGCCTCTTAGTCTGTAACTGGAGTAGAAATTAGATCACTCTGCCTGCGATTGCCATATGCATTAGGTAGCTATTAGATACGGGATTAATAGGTAAACTAACTCAGCCTTAGCGGCTGAGACACTAATAGACTTCTTATTCTGGCTATTCTTATACTGACTAATCATTACATAGCTTCTAGTGTATGAATATAAGTACTATATAGCAGCATTTTGCTGTGATCAGTGAATAGCTCATTTTCGTAGTGGGTTACAGGATCCAGTGACGCTAGTTAATTGTTAATAACTTGGTAACTGTTATTGTTGCCACTAGAGAGCTATAATATTAGCATATGAATCATGTGACAGTGTTATAATCAACAGTACCTATAGCTACATATAGGCTATCCCTTAGACAATAGGTCTCAGCTACTGTGACTTACGGATTTATAACTATACTGTCTAACCTCAGTTGCATCTGCTACCACACACTATTATGCATTTTCTAATTGATATCTAATAAAGGCTAATCCCATTTTTTACCTCATACACCAGTTTAAAAGCAGGCTAAGTTTAACACTTAAGGTTGTAGTTCTGGTAGTAATTATCAAGTTATTTATGGTTAACCATTTCAGCCATTTTGGCTGATCACCTAATTGTGTTTTCCTACACTACCTATTTAAGAACTACCTTCCTTTAATTCAATGATAAGTATCCTCATAATTGATTCGGTTTCGGGACTCTATGGTATATGGTGTTACACACAGGGAGCAGTCATCCTTACATGTTTTTTTAAGTTGTTTTTAATTATTTGTATATTTACCCCATATTTTTATAAAATCATTAGTAAAAGTTACGTTTTAATTTAATTTAATAATCCGGTCATCTCCTTTTCTTTAATAATTAAGACTGAACATTTTACCCTCCTATAGCGTCAGTGTGCCGAATAGTGTTTCTCTCTTCTTCTCTTTATTTCTCAAGGTATTTAACTGGGAAGGGCTCAAAAAGAATAATTTTTTTTTTTTTTTTTTTTTTTAAATATATTTTTATTAGAGAAGATACAGCACTAGACATAGCGAGCATACATCAAGTAATACATTACAATACATATAGCATGACAGGATTAACATTCAATTCACATGTTTGTAAAAAGGAGGCCAGAGTCTTGTCCTCATAATCTAGGTGTTATGATATCTCCGCGCCATTATGTGATATTCATCCGATTATATGCATGCTTCCTCGCCAGTCCAATTATCCATATCCCCTCATTTCCAATATTATAAACCACAACTTAACATAACACATAACTCTAAGTAACATACCCAAATATTTGACAAAAAAAAAAAAAAAAGGGAAGAGAGTCGCCACACCCTCAGAAAAGGGATGCTACTTCAATCCCGTTCAGAGGTTCTACTGTGTCTGTATTATTAAGAGAGTCATTCAAAGCTCTCAATTCCCCTCTCAACATCGCCTCCATAATTACCTCAGTCTGAAGGAAGGGTCCCAGGATTTGTTTTTGTTTGTCTATGTGTAATGTTTCCATGAAAGTTTTCCATTTTTTTAAAAAGGATAACAATCTTCCCCCTGTGTCCAGAATTGTGTCTTGTTGCTCAATAAAGATCTGCCTAAATAGAGCTCTCTTGAACTGTGTCAGTGTGGGTGGGCGTCTAGAGCACCACAAAGTTAGAATACAGTTCCTAGCTATCAAAGTACAGAGGGTACAAAAAGGGTGTGATTTTGTGTTGAATCCCTCCCACATGAATAGGTATATGTTCTCTAAAGTGAATGTTACCTTTATCTTTATTACTTTCTCAAACCAATACTGCAGTAGCCCCCAAAAGCGGCGGATCTTAGGGCAATGTAGAAAATAGTGAGCTAAGGAGGGGTTAGGATGATTACATTTTATACATTGGTTCGGATGTTGGGGATTCCACTTACTTCTCCTACTTGGCGTGACATAATCTAGATGCAGCATTCTGACCTGGGCCTCTCTTAATGACATACTAAGTGTAGCTGCCATAGCCTTCAAGATGCTATCTAAGATATCCGTGTTAGTGATAGTAGGTGAGAGTTCGTTCTGTATACCCTCTAATAAGGCACCCTGTGTCTTGGTTGTTTGATGTCTAAGTAGTGTTCTGTAAAGTGCCGAAATGGAGAAGCTCCCCAAACTGTATGCCATTTGTGTGATCACAAATGGGGATTGGCTCCAGAAATTGTTATCAGAGTCAATCAAGGAGGTCACATAGTGCCTAATTTGTAAATAGGCAAAAAAATGCCTGTGTGGCAAATCAAATTTGGTTTTTAGATCTTGAAAAGTCCTGACGGTGTGCAACAGTGGATCCAGGAGGTCCCCAATTTTATTCAGGCCCTTCTCCTTCCATTCTGCAAAGGGTGCGTGGTCATTTCCTGCCGGAAAATCGGGGTTTCCAATAATAGGCATAAACTTTGGAGATGGCCGGTTCCGGCCAAGCATCTTATGAGCCCGGGCCCAAACCTTAAGCGGGTCTCTATACATAAGGTTGTTTTTTAGCCGATGTGGGAGGTCGCCCGACGTGAGATAGGGCAACATGTTCAAAGCCAGAGGTGCCACTACCGCCTCCTCTAGTGATTTATCATAGAAGTGGCATTTATCTAATTGCCAGTCCATAACCAGCCTCAACAACGCTGCCCAATTATAAAGCTTGATATTTGGAAGGCCTAGACCTCCATCCAAAAAGGCATGCTGAAGTTTGTGGGCTGCCATTCTCGTTTTTTTCCCCCTCCACACAAACTGCCGAATTGCTCTCTCTAGCTTGTTGATGTCACTCTTGTGCAGCACGAAAGGCAACATTAGGAGTGGGTAGAGAATTTTTGGCAATAAGGACATTTTAAAAAGGTTGATACGTCCCGTCAACCCTAGGGGAAGGTTTTTCCACCTCTCCATTTGGGAGCAGATTTTGGTACACTGAGAGTCCAGATTCATCTGGTATAATTTATTCGGGTTATTATTTAGGTGAATCCCCAGATAAGTAAGTGATTGTGCGACTTCCACAAAGGGATATATCGCCTCCCCACCACTTTTCCTATGGAGCCATAAAATTTCAGATTTAAGATTATTTATCTTATATCCGGAAAAGCTACCAAATAGTTCCAAAGTTTTCAAGATCCTTGGAATATGCTGCCGGGGGTTCTCCACAAATAGCAACATGTCGTCTGCATATAATGCCAACTGTTGATCACTGTTACCTATTCGGACCCCCGGAAAATCTGTCTCAGCTTGATCGCAAGGGGTTCCAGGGCGAGGTTAAAGATCAGGGGAGATAAGGGACAGCCCTGTCTTGTGCCCCTTTCCAGCCGAAAGTCTGTAGAGAATTGCCCATTAACCATGATGCGGGCCATCGGTGTGTGATAGATTTTGCGCAGTGCTGACACAAAAGGACCCCGGAAATTTAAACGTTCTAAGGCGTCAAATAGGTAGGGCCATTCCACCCTATCAAATGCCTTTTCTGCGTCAAGAGACAGCAGAAAGGCTTCCGATCTTTCAGTAGTATCCTTTCCACTTGTCTGCTCGTGGAAATGATTTATCACCTGAGGGACCCGACGTAAGTTGGTGACAGATGATCTCCCAAACACAAATCCAGTCTGATCAGGATGTAAAAGGCCAGGCAGCAAAGGCTTTAATCGATTCACCAATAGTTTTGTAAAGACCTTGTAATCTGCGTTAAGCAACGAGATTGGGCGATACGATTCAGGGACAGAGTGATCCTTCCCTGGCTTGGGGATAAGGGTTATGTGGGCTGACGAAAATGTAGGAGGGGGATGACCACCTTCTCCAAGAAGACCATTATATATCTTGCCCAATACAGGTGACACCTGAGACAACAGCATCCGATAGAATTCTATCGAAAGGCCATCCGGGCCAGCCGCTTTACCCAGTGCTATGGATTTTATCGTATGCTGAACCTCCTCAACTGTGATAGGCGCATTTAGGGATTCTAGCTGATCCTCTGTCAAGGTAGGGAGTGTTAGAGTTTCCCAGAACTGATGCAGCTTTGCCGCCTCAGCCTCCGGTTGTTTGGTGTATAAAGCTTGATAGTACATTGCGAAGCAACGTGCTACGTCAGAAGTTGTTTTGTAAGTGGCTCCTTCATAAGTCAAGGCGGCCACCTCCCGTCTCGTTTCCTTTCTATTTACTAAGGAGGCTAACAATCGCCCCGACCTGTTTCCAAACCTGTAGCATTTTCCTGCAGCTCTCAACAGCCCGTACGCTGCCTTTTGCTTTAAGAAGGTGTCCAATCGTTCCTTAATCTCTATGTAGGCGTCATACGCCTCTCTAGATTTAGTAATACTGTATGTCTGGTATGCTAAGTCCATATCTTTCTGCAGATCGTCATGTTTTCTTTGAAGGTTACGCTTCAAAGTTGACAAGTAGGAGATTATCTGTCCCGTGAGGACCACCTTTGCAGTGTCCCAAAACAGTTGTGGTGTACCTAAGTGTTGCTGATTATCAGTTAAAAAATCATTCCAACAGTGTGTCAAATACTTTTGAAATTTCTCAGACTTCATTAGATAAGTTGGAAATCTGAGTATGTTTCTGTTAGGCTTAGGTTTATTTAAGTCAATAACAATTTCTATGGGTGCGTGATCTGATAATACAACTGAGTGTATTTTTTCGGACCGAACCAGCGGGATCATAGAGTCGGACACTAAGAATAGATCTATCCTGGAAAATGACCCCGCCGCTCTCTGGAGAGACACGTGAAGTCTTTATCCGCCACGTGTCTCCTTCGCCATATGTGGCACACCGCAAGTTCCGTCTGTAACCTCTGGAATATTTTGTGTTCATATCTACCTCTATATTTCAGGAGCCTAGGGTTAACCTCTCGTGGCTGTAGCCATGATCTATCTAGTTGTGGATTAGGGGCTAAGTTGAAGTCTCCTCCTAATATAAGTGGGAATCCCGTAAACGGGATCAAAGCTTGTATAAGTCTGTCCCAAAAAGAGGGGTCTCTGTTATTTGGTGCATATATGTTACAAAAGATATAGACTGTATTGTATAGTTTAGCTTTAAGTATAAGAAATCTACCCTCCTTGTCCTTACATGTATGGAGAATATCAACTGGGTTTCTTTTCCCAAAAAGTATAGCAAGGCCTCTACTTGAGCTAGTGTGTGAGAGATATGACAGGGTACCCACCCAAAGTTTCTTGAGCTTATCATGTTCTGTGTCTATCAAATGTGTCTCTTGAAGGAATGTGATGTCAGTATCTAACCTTTTAAGGTGCGCCAAAATCGAGCTCCTCTTCACCGGGGAGTTAATACCCCCCACATTCCATGAGTTGATCCTAAGTGTCATTCAAACCCTGGATGGGGAGAAGAAGAAGCAGGAAGAGAAAGAAGATAGGAGAGAAAAAAAAAAAAAAAACCCTCCCCCAAAACAGGAAGCAGAGTCGTCCAAGTTAATTATGCATTGTTCATTACATATGTGTGCATAAACATGATCTGCAATCCCACTACATACATCAGCTAAGCAGTCTCTCAAACTACATCTAACATATATTAGTCGCCATTGGGGATAAGCGTCCATCTCACTGGAATCTCCAGTTTGCAATCTTATGGTATAGGTGGCTAATTCTGCAAACCCGTGACTCTCAAGCACACACGGCCTACTGGAACAAACCAACCCTGAGTATTTTTCAGTGTCCAGGATTCCGGATGGGCACTTAAGGTCTCTATTCCTGAGTCAAGTCTATGTTCTTTCATGTCTATACCCACACATTGCTTTTGCGGCATCTGCAGAGCAGTTTTACCCATCTCCAAGTTTGTCTTGGCATACACATGTCCACCTATGATGCTGTTGGGTGTCTGATCGTAAAATATCATGGCGAACCCTGCGGACCCGTGATCTTTACATCCACACAGGTCCATACGGGCCAGCCGCTTAGAAATATGTATCTGGAACAGTAAATTATAAAAGATGTGTGTGTTGCATGTCAGTATACATATGGTAACATCTACCCTTAGAGTACATGCCCTTAGTCGTATTAAAGCATAGTGAACACTTGATAACTCACCAATCTTAACAGTGGTAATAGACATAGCAGATAGCGAAATAACAGTCATCACATACAGTATGGTTAACCAAATACTAGAACTATCATTCCCCAAGATTTCCTGCATCTCACTTTTGCATTGTGAATTAGAGGTTGTATATATATGAGAAGGTTTGATCAGCTCTGCGGATCTACGAATTCCAACTTCACACAGATCCGCCAAAGCTAGCCTCCCAGAGCCCTGTCTCAGAGTCAATGGCACAAAAACATTAAACAGAACCACAATAAACAATATAACATATAACTTGAAAACATTTTTAACAGAGAAAACATTTGTTAAGCCCGTCACCATTTTCAAAGCTTAATGTAATGTTCACATGCAATGTAGTAACAAATCCCCTCAGTCTGTTCCATTTTGTTTTTCCGTTTTTAAATAGCTTTCCACAGCCTGAGGAGAGTGGAAGAATTTGGGGCCGTGGGCAGTCTGCAGCCGCAGCTTCGCAGGGAACAGCAACGCTACTTGCCGCCCCTGCTCATAGAGACGGGAACAAATGGGCACAAACTCCTTGCGCTGTCTCGTGACCTCTGAGAAGTCCTGAAACAACAGCAGCCTACTACCTTCGTAGATGACTTCCTTTTTTAATCTGTAGGCTCTGAGAATTCGTATCTTCTCCTGAAAGTTCAGACATTTAAATATGACCTGTCTCGGCTTTGTGTTGTTAGTCTCTAGACCACGTTCCGGGCCCACTCTATGTGCCCTCTCTACATCAATGGGGAGTATATCATGTGGAATGCCCAGGAGTTTCGGGAACACTAATGCAGTAAAAGCCAGGAGATCTTTGCCATTTACTTTCTCGGGTAGGCCTATTATTCGTAAATTATTACGTCGACTGCGATTCTCTAAGTCGTCTACTCTCTCTTGTAAAGCTTTGTTTTGACGTAGAATTTGTTGCAGAGAATTGCTTGTTTCAATCTGTCTGTCCTCGACATCAGATATTCTATTCTCACCCGTCGTGAGGCATGTTGAATATTGCCTAACCTCGCTGGTAAGTGTGTCTAAACCTGCCTGTAAGCTCTCCATTTTAGGTAAAAAGAAAGATTTGAGCTCTTTCATCAGTTGCCCCTTGTCCTCTGCATTAGTAGATTGTTCCATTGGATGTGGGGATATCTCAGCGCTTATTTCAGACTGGTGCCTGCTCTTTTTGTCCCCCATTTTATTTCTATGGGTCATAGCGGTTTCCTGGGGGGGTGTTAGTTTATAAAAATATTTATCCACTTTCATGTATAATACTAGTGTGAGGGTTTATGTGGGGGCACAATAGATGTATCTTACCGGAGTCAGTCACAGTATGTCCCAGCGGTCACAGATGAGGCGATGTTTTGGCCCTCTCCAGGATCTATTTCAGGTTGTTGTGGGGAGTAGGAGGGGGGAGCGCCCCTGCCGCTTAGCAATGTGTAAGGCAAGATGGTGTCAGGGCATTTTCGCACCTCAAAAAAGGTATCTGTCCAAGGCAGGGAGTCTGACCGCACTCGGCGGCACTTGTAAGTAATATCCACCTCCGCACCTGTAGCGATCTTTTCCTAGGTGGATCCAATTGTCTCCGCTTCTGCAATCTTTGTCTCAGGTTTATCCCTTTCCCCCGCTTGGTCTGTCAGTTAAATGTGCGGGTGGCTGGGGGGGGGGGGGCGGCTTCACACACCGCGGCTAAACCAAGATGTCGCTCTGGGATTAAAACAAAGAGGTAAAAAAAAGAACCTCTGTTGCGGCTGTGGCTTTGTCGTCTTTAATCCTCCTTCGGGTTTCCCCTGCACAGTTGATGGGAGAAGGTTCCGATCCGTCCCACCGCCTCACACCTATGCAGTGCTTGTATCGTCGGACTTGCAGCGGGGGTAGTTGTAACGAGCCTTTGCTTGAGATTGCCAGGTACCCAGTCGAACCAAGGCTAGATTGCACCCAGGCCTCAGGAGTGTAGAATATCCCCACGATAAGGGTGTTAGAGTAGGGTAAAAATATACTTATTTAGCTGTCAGCTCCGGAGCTCTCTCTCCAAGCTGCTTCCTCCTTGGCCCGCCCACCGGAAGTCCGAATAATTATTATTTTATATATATATCATACATACACTAAAAATAAAAATTCCCAGAGAAAAAAAATGAATGACACAGTACTGTGACGCAGTGCACTGCAAGAAAAAAATTACTTCGGAATCTGATTCTGTACAGAATACAGAACACTGTCGAAGGGAAAAAAAATCAATAGCTGTCACTGATTGTATTTGAGGCAAAGACAAATAGCTGAAAGAGGCACACAACTGCACTTTCCAAAAGCTCAAGTCAAAGTAATAAAAAATGACTGAGCTTCTCTTAGTCTCCCACCTCCTTGTGTTAGGTTAAAACTGGATTGGACTGGCCTGTATGGCATTTAATAATTTAGAAACAATTAAACCATTACACAGTTAGTAGTTGGAAAAAAATAGATATAAACACCCAAAGGGAAAAAACAATAAAAGACCACAAATATTGGAAAAAGTTGAGAAAGTAAAAACAGGATTAGGTGCGCTCAGATTGCCTTCAATGGAGGTGTTCTGATCTAAGATTTCTATATATTTTTTTTTATTGTAATTTTTTTATGAGGTTAAACAAAACATACAATGCATTTGAATGCTCTTCAGTTACAATATAAAACCATAGACATTGAGTATTCTACGTTGATTGATATAGGAAAAGCAAATGGAGAACGTGGGTTGTATGCTTCGCTCCAGAGCGTGTAATAGGAGAAAAGAATGACAGCTGGGTCAGCTCACAATCCAAGCCTATAATATAGTACTTTTAAGATTATTGAGTTCGCTATTAGTAATACTTTTAAAGTAATGATAAGCTGCTCTTCACTTATTTTTATTTATGTTCTATTATTATTTTTCATTTTTAAATGTTGAACTTTTAATAGAATTTAAAACTGCTAGAATTAGTTTATACTGGTGGTAACTATATGTATTTTTTAAATTATAATGTATCACATTTTATGTCAATAGTCCATTTCTGTTAGGAACCAGAATGGTTAATTAGGATGTAATTTTGTATCATTCCTATTTGACACATTGTGTGGTTCTCTGTTATTTACTCTAATTGGCTAATATTTGTGTCACTCAGATCTGAATAAAATATGTGTTGATATGTTAATTATTTTGTCCTAAGGACCTATAAGATTTCCCTTTTAGGTTATTTAAATGCAAGTTTTACCCTCAGTGAACATCTTGATAAAGGCCACCTGGGCCGAAACCGGTAGAGAACTCACTGTTATTTTGTTATTTGCTTGGAACATTTCATTAGTACTGTATCAAGGAGTGCTCGGCACAGATCACGTTATACCTAGTGATTGGCAGGATCTCACAGTACTACACATTTGACGCTGTCTATCAGGAAATCTACATTGTTTTATACAGACGCTGTCTGTTGGAAACCTTTACAGCCTTTGCATCATTTCAATACTTTAACAGACACTACTTGTGGGAAACTACGATTCAGTCTTGTTTCCAGGCCTGAGTGTATCTCGTCTCTGTCATTGCCTGTGCACATAGTAGAAACTGGTAATGAAAGGAGAGTGAGGACTTGAAATGTATGTTTGTCTTCATATGAAGCTCCCAAGGAGACAAAGGTCTGGGGGGTTCAGTGAAGAATCCCCAAGATTTTATCAGAGAGCGAATCCTCAGTAGGTTGAATTGAAATCTGATCGGGGCAGAAGTATTGTTGATTAGGCACTGTTGTGAGAGAGGTCCCTCCTCAGAAAAGAAGTCTGAGAGTGTGAGGCCTGAGAAAGTACTTCTCAGTGTGGAGCTCGAGAAAGGAAGGGCATAGGGTAGGCACCTAATGGAATGGATTGGGGAGGGATGAGGGGAAATCAGTTGCTGGTGGTGGAGATGAAGCCAGGTGTCTCTGCAGTGTGAGACTATTTTATTATGTAATTGAAAATTTGGCACATGATGAGGGAGTATCAATGAGAGGTCTGCCAAGGACATGTGGGCTGGTAAAGATGCCTGTTCTATTTCTAGCAAATGGGGGGTGATGGCAGTAGGGTGCCAGGCCGAGACATGGGAAATAATCGCCGCCTTATAATAGAGGCTAATATTAGGAAGTCCCAGTCCTCCTGAACCAAGGGGACGATGAAGAAGGGAAGTTGCAATTCTCGGGCATTTACCATTCCAAATGTATCTGTTAATCATTGCTTGGAATTTATTGAGTAAAGACACCGGGAATTTAATGGGAAGACATCTGAAAAAGTAGTTCAATTTGGGTATCTGCATCATCTTAACCACTGAGATCCTGCCTTGTTGCATCCAAGAGAGTAGAGGGTTAAATTTTCTGTTAGGATTGTTTTGATATGATGGGATAAAAATACTCCCAGGTGTTTTAGTCCATTTCGGGACCATTGGAAATTATAACGGCTAGATTTAGAGTTTTGTCGGTAACGACCCGCGTAGCTAACACTGGCTTTTTTTCGCCCGCACCTTTTAAATACCGCTGGTATTTAGAGTTCACAGAAGGGCTGCGTTAGGCTCCAAAAAGGGAGCGTATAGCATATTTACCGCCACTGCAACTCTCAATACAAGCGGTGCTTACGGACGCGGCCAGCTTCAAAAATGTGCTCGTGCACGATTCCCCCATAGGAAACAATGGGGCAGTTTGAGCTGAAAAAAAACCTAACACCTGCAAAAAAGCAGCGTTCAGCTCCTAACGCAGCCCCATTGTTTCCTATGGGAAAACACTTCCTATGTCTGCACCTAACACCCTAACATGTACCCCGAGTCTAAACACCCCTAACCTTACATTTATTAACCCCTAATCTGCCGCCCCCGCTATCGCTGACACCTGCATATTTTTTAACCCCTAATCTGCCGCTCCGTACACCGCCGCAACCTACGTTATCCCTATGAACCCCTAATCTGCCGCCCCTAACACCGCCAACCCCTATATTATATTTATTAACCCCTAATCTGCCCCCCACAACGTCGCCGCCAGCTACCTACAATAATTAACCCCTAATCTGCCGACCGGACCTCACCGCTACTATAATAAATGTATTAACCCCTAATCCACCTCACTAACCCTATAATAAATAGTATGAACCCCTGATCTACCCTCCCTAACATCGCTGACACCTAACTTCAAGCATTAACCACTAATCTGCCGACCGGACCTCACCGCTACTCTAATAAATTTATTAACCCCTAAAGCTAAGTCTAACCCTAACACTAACACCCCCTAAGTTAAATATAATTTAAATCTAACGAAATAAATTAACTCTTATTAAATAAATTATTCCTATTTAAAGCTAAATACTTACCTGTAAAATAAACCCTAATATAGCTACAATATACATTTTAATTATATTGTAGCTATTTTAGGGTTTATATTTATTTTACAGGCAACTTTGTATTTATTTTAACCAGGTACAATAGCTATTAAATAGTTATTAACTATTTAATACTACCTAGTTAAAATAATTACAAAATTACCTGTAAAATAAATCCTAACCTAAGTTACAATTAAACCTAACACTACACTAGCAATACATTAATTAAATAAAATACCTACAATTATCTACAATTAAACCTAACACTACACTATCAATAAATAAATTAAATAAACTACCTACAAATAAATACAATTAAATAAACTAACTAAAGTACAAAAAATAAAAAAAAGCTGTTACAAAAAATAAAAAAATTAATTACACACATAATAAAAACATTACAACAATTTTAAGCTAATTACACCTACTCTAAGCCCCCTAATAAAATAACAAAGCCCCCCAAAATAATAAAAAAATGCCCTACCCTATTCTAAAATTCTGAAAAAGGCCTTTTGCAGGGCATGCCCCAAAGAATTCAGCTCTTTTGCATGTAAAAAAAATCATACAATACCCCCCCAACATTACAACCCACCACCCACATACCCCTAATCTAACCCAAATCCCCCTTAAATAAACCTAACACTAAGCCCCTGAAGATCTTCCTACCTTGTGTTCACCATGCCAGGTATCACCGATCCGTCCAGGCTCCGAAATCTTCATCCAGGCCCAAGCGGGGGCTGGAGATCCATCATCCGGCTGAAGTTTTCTATCAAGCGGCGGCTGAAGAGGTCCAGAAGAGGCTCCAAAGTCTTCATCCTATCCGGGCAGAAGAGTAGATCCGGACCGGCAACCATCTTCTTCCAAGCGGCATCTTCTATCTTCATCCGATGATAAACAGCTCCATCTTGAAGACCTCCGGCGCGGATCCATCCTCTTCTTCCGACGTCCTAAGTCCGAATGAAGGTTCCTTTAAATGACGTCATCCAAGATTGCGTCCCTCGAATTCCGATTGGCTGATAGGATTCTATCAACCAATCGGAATTAAGGTAGGAAAAATCTGATTGGCTGATGGAATCAGCCAATCAGATTCAAGTTCAATCCGATTGGCTGATCCAATCAGCCAATCAGACTGAGCTCGCATTCTATTGGCTGATCGGAACAGCCAATAGAATGCAAGCTCAATCTGATTGGCTGATTCAATCAGCCAATCAGATTTTCCCTACCTTAATTCCGATTGGCTGATAGAATCCTATCAGCCAATCGGAATTCGAGGGAAGCCATCTTGGATGACGTCATTTAAAGGAACCTTCATTCGGACTTAGGATGTCGGAAGAAGAGGATGGATCCGCGCCGGAGGTCTTTAAGATGGAGCCGCTTGTCATCAAATGAAGATAGAAGATGCCGCTTGGAAGAAGATGGTTGCCGGTCCGGATCTACTCTTCTGCCCGGATAGGATGAAGACTTTGGAGCCTCTTCTGGACCTCTTCAGCCGCCGCTTCATAGAAGACTTCAGCCGGATGATGGATCTCCAGCCCCCGCTTTGGCTTGGATGAAGACTTCGGAGCCTGGAGCGATCGGTGATACCTGGCATGGTGAAGACAAGGTAGGAAGATCTTCAGGGGCTTAGTGTTAGGTTTATTTAAGGGGGGTTTGGGTTAGATTAGGGGTATGTGGGTGGTGGGTTGTAATGTTGGGGGGGTATTGTATGTTTTTTTTTTACAGGCAAAAGAGCTGAATTCTTTGGGGCATGCCCCGCAAAGGCCCTTTTCAGGGCTGGTAAGGTAAAGGAGCTTTTCAAATTTAAATTTTAGAATAGGGTAGGGCATTTTTTTATTTTGGGGGGCTTTGTTATTTTATTAGGGGGCTTAGAGTAGGTGTAATTAGCTTAAAATTGTTGTAATATTTTTTATTATGTTTGTAATTAATTTTTTTATTTTTTGTAACTTAGCTTTTTTTATTTTTTGTACTTTAGTTAGTTTATTTAATTGTATTTATTTGTAGGTAGTTTATTTAATTTATTTATTGATAGTGTAGTGTTAGGTTTAATTGTAGATAATTGTAGGTATTTTATTTAATTAATTTATTGCTAGTGTAGTGTTAGGTTTAATTGTAACTTAGGTTAGGATTTATTTTACAGGTAATTTTGTAATTATTTTAACTAGGTAGCTATTAAATAGTTAATAACTATTTAATAGCTATTGTACCTGGTTAAAATAAATACAAAGTTGCCTGTAAAATAAATATAAACCCTAAAATAGCTACAATATAATTATAATTTATAGTGTACCTATATTAGGGTTTATTTTCCAGGTAAGTATTTAGCTTTAAATAGGAATAATTTATTTAATAAGAGTTAATTTAATTCGTTAGAATAAAATTATATTTAACTTAGGGGGGTGTTAGTGTTAGGGTTAGACTTAGTTTTAGGGGTTAATACATTTATTATAGTAGCGGTGAGGTCCGGTCGGCAGATTAGGGGTTAATACTTGAAGTTAGGTGTCGGCGATGTTAGGGAGGGCAGATTAGGGGGATAATACTATTTATTATAGGGTTAGTGAGGCGGATTAGGGGTTAATAACTTTATTATAGTAGCGGTGAGGTCCGGTCGGCAGATTAGGGGTTAATAATTGTAGGTAGGTGGCGGCGACGTTGTGGGGGGCAGATTAGGGGTTAATAAATATAATATACGGGTTGGCGGTGTTAGGGGCAGCAGATTAGGGGTACATAGGGATAACGTAGGTTGCGGCGGTGTGCGGTCGGCCGATTAGGGGTTAAAATTTTTTATTAGAGTGGCGGCAATGTGGGGGGGGCCTCGGTTTAGGGGTACATAGGTAGTTTATGGGTGTTAGTGTACTTTAGAGCACAGTAGTTAAGAGCTTTATAAACCGGCGTTAGCCCAGAAAGCTCTTAACTCCTGACTTTTTTCTGCGGCTGGAGTTTTCTCGTTAGATTTCTAACGCTCACTTCAGCCATGACTCTAAATACCAGCGTTAGGTAGATCCCATTGAAAAGATAGGATACGCAAATGGCGTAGGTGGATCTGCGGTATGGAAAAATCGCGGCTGCAAAGTGAGCGTTAGACCCTTTCCTGACTGATTCTAAATACCAGCGGTAGCCCAAAACCAGCGTTAGGAGCCTATAATGCTGGTTTTGATGGCTAATGCCAAACTCTAAATCTAGCCGTAAGACTTTTTAAGGAAGTTCAGAGTATGTTCTGGCAGGTTCAGGGGGAAAGCCTCAGTTTTACTTATGTTCAGCTTATAGAAGGAGATATTACCAAAAATTTCTAAGTCAAATAGCGCTGGGAGAGAAGTTTCTGGGTCAGTGATGAACAAAATAAAATCTGCATACAGAGCCACTTTCTGAGGGGAGTCATGCAAGAGAAGGCCCTGCACTTGGATTTAGTGTCGGATTGCTGCCGCTAAATGCTCAATTGAGAGGGCAAATAATATTAGTGACAGAGGGCAGCCCTGTCTTTTCCCATTGTTTATAGTGATTAAGTCAGAGCAGAAGCCTTGACCTCTGACCCTGGCCTTGGGCAAGGAATATAGGGTTTGTATTGCTGTAAAAAAATTATCGGGGAGGCCAAAGGCCTTAAGGGTGGAAAACATGTACTCCCACATCACCCTGTCGAACGCCTTTTCTGCATCCATTGACAGGGAGAGGAGGAGGATTCCCATATCATGGACCTCGGAGAAGATGTTGAGGAGACGTCTGGTGTTATCAGATTCCTGTCTGCCCAGTATAAAACCTACCTGATCTGGGTTTACTAATGTTGAGAGATATTTATTGAGACGGGTGGCAAGAATTTTTGCGTAGAGCTTGATGTCTACATTAATTAGGGAGATTTGGCTATAACTCTCACATAATGTAAGGTCTTAACCTTCCTTTGGAATAGTGTAAATCGTCGCCTCCAAGAATTCAGGCCATAAGGAACCTTTGGTAAAGACTGCATTGTAAAGTCTTAGTAAGATTGGGGCTAACTGTTTTGAGAAGGTCTTATAAAAGAGTGAGGTAAACCCATCAGGGCCTGGGTCTTTATTTATTTGCAGGGACTTTATTGCTCTGTTAAGCTCCTCTATTGTGGGTGAGGATACAAGATTTTGGGCTTCTTCCTCAGACAGTGTCGGAATGTCTAGGGAAGCCAGGAACTTTATTGATTGATGTGAATTTATCAAGATTATATAGTGTGTCATAATAACTAGCAAATGCATTGGCTATTTTTCTAGGGGAAAATACTTGTCCAGACTTGGATTGTATTGTTTGAATGCATTGCTGCTGGGCACGAATGCAGAGTTTATGGAGTAATAGGCAGTCGGCTATATTGCTCTTATAGTAGTATAATTGTTTGAGGGCTAGGAGATTAGACTGGACTCTCTTTTCCCCTAAAGAGTTTATTTTAGATTTAATTAGGGCAATCTGTTTGGCCATCAGTCTGGTGGGAGCTGCTTTATTTGATCCATCCATTGTTCGGAGATCCGAATACAGTTGGGCAAGGGATTGCCCATGTAGTTTATGGTCCATAGCAGACTGTTTGATAAAATTGCCTCTGAGGAATGCCTTATCTGCTGCCCAGAGGGTAGGGTCATCCGTCTCTCCATTATCGTTGGATGCAAAAAAATCAGTGATAATCTTAGCTGTGGAGATTGAGGATGGTCCCGAGATTAGGGCAGGCACAAGCTTCTAGAAGGGGGGGCTAAATTGCGAAGGTAAAGTGAGGATCTCAAATGAAACCATATCATGGTCTGACCATGGACAAGGTGTAATTCTTGGGCGGGAGAGTTTGTCGATCAATGTAGAATGACACAGAAGATAGTCAATTCGGAAGTAACAGTGGTGTGGTTTTGAGTAGAATGTGTAATCTCTCTCTGAAGGAGAGAGACATCTCCAAGGGTCATACAATTTATATTGAAACATTAGGGACCGGAAGCAATGCGAGTGAGAAATAGCTGTCCTGTCTACCACTTTATGCGTCAAGGTCTTTTTATCTATCTTTTTTAATAAATATCTGAGCAGTAAACTCCTCTTGGTGGGCAAGTTTAAGCATTGTGCATTAAGAGTAGCCACTTTCAATGACATAGTGGAATAGAGTAAAGAAAAAAAAAAGTTAGGGTGGGGGGGGTCAGTTATCTATTAGCCCTTCTGAATTATGTCCTATTCCTCAGTTTATAACTGCAGTGGAATCAAAGTTAATTGAATTTGAAAAGGTCTGTGATATATTATACACTGCCAAAATGTGCTCTAATCTTGTAGTTGAGTAGAGCAGATAAGGTGGGGGGGGGAGGATGTCAAATGGAGTGAGTAGATGAAGGGCTAGGAGGGAGGACCCAGCCCCACTGAGCTATGTTATAGAAGGGGAAAATTGTCAATTATAACAGCAACTTAAAGTGAAAGTAAACTATACCAAATAACTATATATTTCATGAAAATACTTTAAAAAATACGTTAACTTTCATTCATAATTTTTTTTATTTTTTTATTTTTTTTTTTTATTTTACATAGAGATTATATGTTACAGGTCAGTGTGCTATCATTTCATGTTATATAGAGATTATATGTTATGGCTCAGTGTGCTATCATTTCATGTTACAACAGAATTTATGCTTACCTGATAAATTACTTTCTCCAACGGTGTGTCCGGTCCACGGCGCCATCCCCACCCGTGGGAACATCTCCCCCCCAACAGGAAACGGCAAAGAGCCCCAGCAAAGCCGGCCACACAGTCCCCCCCAGGCTCCGCCCACCCCAGTCACTCGACCGACGGACAGGAGGAAAAAATAGGAGAAACCATATGGTACCGTGGTGACTGTAGTTAGAGAAAATAATTCATCAGACCTGATTAAAAAACCAGGGCGGGCCGTGGACCGGACACACCGTTGGAGAAAGTAATTTATCAGGTAAGCATAAATTCTGTTTTCTCCAACCTTGGTGTGTCCGGTCCATGGCGCCATCCTTACTTGTGGGAACCAATACCAAAGCTTTAGGACACGGATGAAGGGAGGGAGCAAATCAGGTTACCTAAACGGAAGGCACCACGGCTTGCAAAACCTTTCTCCCAAAAATAGCCTCCGAAGAAGCAAAAGTATCGAATTTGTAAAATTTGGCAAAAGTGTGCAGTGAAGACCAAGTCGCTGCCTTACATATCTGATCAACAGAAGCCTCGTTCTTGAAGGCCCATGTGGAAGCCACAGCCTTAGTGGAGTGAGCTGTGATTCTTTCAGGAGGCTGCCGTCCAGCAGTCTCGTAAGCCAATCGGATGATGCTTTTAAGCCAAAAGGAAAGAGAGGTAGAAGTCGCTTTTTGACCTCTCCTTTTACCAGAATAGACGACAAACAGAGAAGATGTTTGTCTGAAATCTTTTGTAGCTTCTAAATAGAATTTTAGAGCACGGACTACGTCCAAATTGTGTAACAAACGTTCCTTCTTTGAAACTGGATTCGGACACAAAGAAGGTACAACTATCTCCTGGTTAATATTTTTGTTAGAAACAACCTTTGGAAGAAAACCAGGCTTAGTACGCAAAACCACCTTATCTGCATGAAACACCAGATAGGGCGGAGAACACTGCAGAGCAGATAACTCTGAAACTCTTCTAGCAGAAGAAATAGCAACCAAAAACAAAACTTTCCAAGATAACAACTTAATATCTATGGAATGTAGAGGTTCAAACGGAACCCCTTGAAGAACTGAAAGAACTAGATTTAAACTCCAGGGAGGAGTCAAAGGTCTGTAAACAGGCTTGATCCTAACCAGAGCCTGAACAAATGCTTGAACATCTGGCACAGCTGCCAGTCGTTTGTGTAGTAAGACAGATAAAGCAGAAATCTGTCCTTTTAGAGAACTCGCAGATAATCCTTTATCCAAACCTTCTTGCAGAAAGGAAAGAATCTTAGGAATTTTTATCTTATTCCATGGGAATCCTTTAGATTCACATCAGCAGATATATCTTTTCCATATTTTATGATAAATCTTTCTAGTTACCGGTTTTCTTGCCTGAACCAGAGTATCTATCACAGAATCTGAAAACCCACGCTTTGATAGAATCAAGCGTTCAATCTCCAAGCCGTCAGCTGGAGGGAGACCAGATTTGGATGTTCGAATGGACCCTGAACAAGAAGGTCCTGTCTCAAAGGTAGCTTCCATGGTGGAACCGATGACATATTCACCAGGTCTGCATACCAAGTCCTGCGTGGCCACGCAGGAGCTATCAAGATCACCGAGGCCCTCTACTGTTTGATCCTGGCTACCAGCCTGGGAATGAGAGGAAACGGTGGGAACACATAAGCTAGGTTGAAGGTCCAAGGTGCTACTAGTGCATCCACTAGAGTCACTTTGGGATCCCTGGATCTGCACCCGTAGCAAGGAACCTTGAAGTTCTGACGAGACGCCATCAGATCCATGTCTGGAATGCCCCAAAATTGAGTCAACTGGGCAAAGATCTCTGGGTGGAGTTCCCACTCCCCCGGATGGAATGTCTGACGACTCAGATAATCCGCTTCCCAGTTTTCCACACCTGGGATGTGGATCGCAGATAGATGGCAGGAGTGATCCTCCGCCCATTGTATTATTTTGGTCACTTCTTTCATCGCCAGGGAACTCCTTGTTCCCCCCTGATGATTGATATACGCAACAGTCGTCATGTTGTCTGATTGGAATCTTATGAATCTGGCCATTGCAAGCTGAGGCCAAGCCCTGAGAGCATTGAATATCGCTCTTAGTTCCAGAATGTTTATCGGGAGAAGAGACTCTTCCCGAGACCATAGTCCCTGAGCTTTCAGGGATTCCCAGACCGCGCCCCAGCCCACTAGACTGGCGTCGGTCGTGACAATCCGTCTCTCCATTATCGTTGGATGCAAAAAAATCAGTGATAATCTTAGCTGTGGAGATTGAGGATGGTCCCGAGATTAGGGCAGGCACAAGCTTCTAGAAGGGGGGGCTAAATTGCGAAGGTAAAGTGAGGATCTCAAATGAAACCATATCATGGTCTGACCATGGACAAGGTGTAATTCTTGGGCGGGAGAGTTTGTCGATCAATGTAGAATGACACAGAAGATAGTCAATTCGGAAGTAACAGTGGTGTGGTTTTGAGTAGAATGTGTAATCTCTCTCTGAAGGAGAGAGACATCTCCAAGGGTCATACAATTTATATTGAAACATTAGGGACCGGAAGCAATGCGAGTGAGAAATAGCTGTCCTGTCTACCACTTTATGCGTCAAGGTCTTTTTATCTATCTTTTTTAATAAATATCAGTTATCTATTAGCCCTTCTGAATTATGTCCTATTCCTCAGTTTATAACTGCAGTGGAATCAAAGTTAATTGAATTTGAAAAGGTCTGTGATATATTATACACTGCCAAAATGTGCTCTAATCTTGTAGTTGAGTAGAGCAGATAAGGTGGGGGGGGGGGAGGATGTCAAATGGAGTGAGTAGATGAAGGGCTAGGAGGGAGGACCCAGCCCCACTGAGCTATGTTATAGAAGGGGAAAATTGTCAATTATAACAGCAACTTAAAGTGAAAGTAAACTATACCAAATAACTATATATTTCATGAAAATACTTTAAAAAATATGTTAACTTTCATTCATAATTTTTTAATAAACTTGTTTAAAATCCTACTTTGGTACCTTTGAAGCCACTATACTTGTTCGACGTTCCTCCGCCCGCATGAAAAAAATGTTTTGGTTGTGTGGTGACGAATACCTCTAGATCAAATTAATTGGTCCCCCAGTGGCATCTCAAACTGTTCTGTCTACGCCCCCGGGTTGAAGTGTGCATGCGGCAATCACAGAATTTCCTACTTGCGCGTTCAAGATAGCCGCATGCGCATCTCAATGAAAAGGAAATTCCTTTGACTTACGTAACAGCATTCAGTAACTAGTGAGTCATATAGAGCAATAGATGCAGCTTTTATATTTTAATTATATGCTATTCATGTGTTTATTCATATCATAAAAATTGTAATATTTCTCATTTACGATTGAAAAAAATAAAATGTATTGGATACTAATCAAACATTTCACATTACATTTTTTTTGATCACTGTATAATATGTATCTGAGTGGAGAGGGTATTATTGCGCATGCGCAAAAAAATTGTCTGCACGAGAGCGAGGACGGCTCAATACATATACAGCGGGTGGGACCGCTCTTACGTATTACACTAGAAATGCAGGAAGCTAGCAGGGGGTGGAGGAACATAACAAAAGGTACCAAAAATAAAGGATAAATATTTTTAAATTATACACGATTATAAAGAAAAAACTTAGCGACTATATAGTTTTAGATTTGGTGACTGCATAGCATAATTCACATTTCTTAAAATTGACTTTCACTTTAAATTAGTCATTCTTCAATATAACAGCATAGTAACAATAATGAGCACCACAGTAACATAATACCAATACAAAGCAAAACAAAACTGGAACCTTGTTTACTCTGATTTCCTGTCAGCTTCTGTTGATGTGTGAAATGAGCTTTATTACCAAATCCCAGGATACTCATATAGCTAGCTACTCACCTTAGGACTGAAAGAAGTTACCTGAGAGCCTAATATCAATGGGGAAGTGGTTCCTAGGGGGACAGGGAAGCCCTGGGATGGGTTAAAGGAATAGGAAGGGAATGGGCTAGGAAGTGGAAGGGGAGAGGGCATCTTAGGGGAGGAGCGGAAGGGCATGGAAGGGCCTTTGTGATTCAAAACTGTCTCCCCGAATTCCAAAGATATATGGGTAAGTGACCATTTAGGTTGGAATAATAGTATTAAATTCTCACTAACATGAGCCGTCTCCCAGTTCCCTGGGAGCGGGGAAAGGGGGACGAGCCGGGGTATGGGGTGGAGGGCTTCTAAATACGGTACAAAGCCAATTTGAATGTTATCGGTTAAAGGGATAGGTCAATCCACTATGTAGTAAAACTGACCCATACCTAGTTGCAATACTCCTGTCTTAAGTGTAACTGCAACCTGTAAAGGATAACTGGTCATTAATACATTTTAATACAGAAACAATAGTGAATTGATAAAACAAAGTGTATCTCATATTTCCCATGATGTGGGTTGAACAGTGTGGCAGGTATAATAGGATCCTTGCGAGTTGGATATTGAACATAGGGGGAGATTCAGGGAACTGGAAAGTTTTTAGAGTAAGAGGGATGTTTAGGGGACATAAGGGAGAGCGGGAGAGAGGGTTGAGGCTTAAGGATGAGGGGTATGGGACATAGGAGAGTGGAGACCAAAGATTGTATGGGCATGGAATTGGCGGCATAGGTCAGTAGTCCCAGCAAAGTGGGCTTCTGCCACACTGCCCACCCACCACTATAGAAGAGAACCATGACCAAGGAAAAGATACAGAGGCCTATAGAGGCATAACATAAGGTAGCTTCAGAACATCAAAAAGGATACTTGGAAGTTCAGAGTAAGTTGTGGCGGGCCATCTGGGTAAGCTGACCATGTCCCATGATATCAACCCCCAAGAGCCAGCAGGCTGCAGTTTAAGAAAAGGCTGAAACTCCCATGGATGTTAAAGTCACTCAACCTCTTGTGCTGATGACAATGTTTGTTTCCTAGATATCAGTTGTGAGCCTTTCATCTTTGTCCTTGGGGGAAGTTGTTTCCACAACAGAGCATCCACCCTTAGATTAGACACCCTTGTGTCGGGAGGAGGGGGTAAGGGCTGAGACTGGAGTAGGTCCCATCTGGAGAGAAGTTCCCTGGTCTGGTCTGGGGAGGTAATTATGTGCTGGACCTAATCTTTAGTGACAAACAGTCTAACTGGGAAGCCCGAGCAGTATTTAGTTCCTTTACTCCTCAGAATCCTGGTAAAGTCTTGGTAGGTCTTCTTCTGTTGTAATGTGTACGGGGAGAGAGCAGGAAAAATTTGCAATTGCTTGAATTTTGTGGATTTAAGGGATCCTGAATTTACAGCCCTGAGGAACTTCTCTCTGAAAGTGTAGTAGCGGAGCCTCACTACCACATTCCTCGGTTTGTCATCAGATATAGCCCTCAGTCTGACGGCCCAGGGTGCCCTGTCTATGAGGGATTCCTGGTCTTGCAGGGTGCCCAGAACTGTGGTGAAGAGCTCCTGTAGATAAGCCTGGAGGTCTTTTGGTGAGAGATTACGGAATGCCCCTTAAGCGGACGTTGTTAGGCCTGGAGCGGTCCTCCAGATCTGCCAATTTATATTTTAATTATATGCTATTCATGTGTTTATTCATATTATAAAAATTGTAACATTTCTCACTTACGATTGAAAAAAATAAAATGTATTGGATACTAATCAAACATTTCACATTACATTTTTTTGATCATTGTATAATATGTATCTGAGTGGAGAGGGTATTATTGCGCATGCGCAAAACAATTGTCTGCGCGAGAGCGAGCACAGCTCAATACATATACAGCAGGTGGGACCGCTCTTACGTATTACACTAGAAATGCAGGAAGCTAGCAGGGGGTAGAGGAACATAACAAAAGGTACCAAAAATAAAGGATATTTTTAAATTATACACTATTATAAAGAAAAAAACTTAGCGACTATATAGTTTTAGATTTGGTGACTGCATAGCATAATTCACATTTCTTAAAATTGACTTTCACTTTAAGTTTGTCATTCTTCAATATAACAACATAGTAACAATAATGAGCACCACAGTAACATAATACCAATACAAAGCAAAATAAAACTTGAACCTGGTTTACTCTGATTTCCTGTCATCTTCTGTTGATGTGTGAAATGAGCTTCATTACCAAATCCCAGGATACTCATATAGCTAGCTACTCACCTTAGGACTGAAAGAAGTTACCTGAGAGCCTAATATCAATGGGGGAGTGGTTCCTAGGGGGACAGGGAAGCCCTGGGATGGGTTAAAGGAATAGGAAGGGAATGGGCTAGGAAGTGGAAGGGGAGAGGGCATCTTAGGGGAGGAGGGGAAGGGTATGGAAGGGCCTTTGTGATTCAAAACTGTCTCCCCGAATTCCAAAGACATATGGATAAGTGACCATTTAGGTTGGAATAATAGTATTAAATTCTCACCAACATGAGCCGTCTCCCAGTTCCCTGGGAGCGGGGGAAGGGGGACGGACCGGGGTGTGGGGCGGAGGGCTTGTAAATATGGTAATAATATTAATTAATATTGGCCAATTTGAAAGTTATCGGTTAAAGGGATAGGACAATCCACTATGTAGTAAAACTGACCCATACCTAGTTGCAATACTCCTGTCTTAAGTGTAACTGCAACCTGTAAAGGATAACTGGTCATTAATACATTTTAATACAGTAACAATAGTGAATTGATAAAACAAAGTGTATCTCATATTTCCCATGATGTGGGTTGAGCAGTGTGGCAGGTATAATAGGATCCTTGCGAGTTGGATATTGACCATAGGGGGCAATTCAGGGAACTGGAAAGTTTTTATAGTAAGAGGGATGTTTAGGGGACATAAGGGAGAGCAGGAGAGAGGGTTGAGGCTTAAGGATGAGGGGTATGGAACATAGGAAAGTGGGGACCAAAGATTGTATGGGCATGGAATTGGCGGCATAAGTCAGTAGTCCCAGCAAAGTGGGCTTCTGCCACACTGGCCACCCACCATTCTAGAAGAGAACCATGACCAAGGAAAAGGTACAGAGGCCTATAGAGGCGTAACATAAGGTAGCTTCAGAACATCAAAAAGGATACTTGGAAGTTCAGAGTAAGTTGTGGCGGGCCATCTGGGTAAGCTGACCATGTCCCATGATATCAACCCCCAAGAGCCAGCAGGCTGCAGGGTAAGAAAAGGCTGAAACTCCCATGGATGTTAAAGTCACTCAACCTCTTGTGCTGATGACAATGTTTGTTTCCTAGATATCATTTGTGAGCCTTTCATCTTCGTCCTTAGGGGAAGTTGTTTTTACAACAGAGCATCCACCCTTAGATTAGACACCCTTGTGTCGGGAGGAGGGGGTAAGGGCTGAGTCTGGAGTAGGTCCCATCTGGAGAGAAGTTCCCTGGCCTGGTCTGGGGAGGTAATTATGTGCTGGACCTCATCTTTAGTGACAAACAGTCTAACCAGGAAGCCCGAGCAGTATTTAATTCCTTTACTCCTCAGAATCCTGATAAAGTCTTGGTAGGTCTTCCTCTGTTGTAATGTGTATGGGGAGAGAGCAGGAAAATTTTGCAATTGCTTGAATTTTGTGGATTTAAGGGATCCTGAATTTAGAGCCCTGAGGAACCTCTCTCTGAAAGTGTAGTAGTGTAGCCTCACTACCACATCCCTCGGTTTGTCATCAGAGATAGCCCTTGGACATTTTCACTTAGGGGTGTACTCACTTTTGTTGCCAATGGTTTAGACATTAATGGCTGTGTTTTGAGTTATTTTGAGGGGACAGCAAATATACACTGTTATACAGGCTGTACATTCACTACTTTACATTGTAGCAAAGTGTAATTTTTTCAGTGTTGTCACAGGAAAAGTTATAATAAAATATTTACAAACATTTGAGGGATGTACTCACTTTTGTGAGATACTGTATATGAATACATTGATAATAATAATAAATAAAACAAAAATTAAATCAATTCTTTAAATCAGAGTTTGACCAAATCTGATAAAAAAGATATCTTAGATCAGAACACCTCCGTTTAAGGCATTTTGAGTGCACCTAATCCAATTTTTACTTTAGCATTTAAAGGGACATGAAACCCATTTTTATTCTTTCATGGTATAGAAAGATTATGGAATTTTAAACAACTTTCTAATTTACTTCTATTATCTAATTTGTTTTATTCTCTTGATATTCTTTGCTGAAAAGCATATCTAGATAGACTCAGTAGCTGCTGATTGGTTGCTGCACTTAGAAGCCTCATGTGATTGGCTCACCCATGTGCATTGCTTTTTCTTCAACTAAGGATATCTAAAAAATGAAGTAAAATAAATGATAGAAGTAAATTGGATTGTTGTTTAAATTTGCATTCTCTTTCTGAATCATGAAAGATAATTTTGGGGTTTAGTGTCCCTTTAATAATGTCTGACTGGCTGTCCTTGACATCAATCATTTAGAAATGCTCTGTCAGGATTGGACAGGGGCTATTGAACACATAAATGGTCAGACGGTCAGACCCCCTGTACATTATGAATTAGCTAATTAGACAAACATATCATCTCCTTCCCACTTTTTTTTCCTGCTCCCTTGTTTTTGGTGCCAAACAAACATAATGAACAAGTTGAATGACAATATTCATCTATGCATTAATTAATTCCTTGTCCGTTCCGTTCTCAGTTTCATTCGGATATTGAGGATTCTGCCATATTCCATAATCAACATAAATCCAGATGAATATGTGTTTCTTCAAGGTCTAATGCACATATCTAACAGTTAATTGTTTACTATCAATTATATATACTGCAAATAAATAACAAAATATTGACAAAACTACAAAACTATATGTGAGTTTCAAGTGAAATAACCATAAAGTATTTATTACTTACAGTAACTAAAATGTAATTTTAAAATCAATGTTTAACCGGTGCTAGAGTTAAAAGATGTACACGTATCAATGTCAAATACAAAGGTTGCTATGTTTTTGGTTTAAATGAACAAAGTCATATAAAAACAATGTAAAAATAAATAAATAAAAAAAAATGTTGCACATATATTGATAGAGAAAATAGTCTTAAAAAAGTAGTTTTTGAAATGGTTATCATTTCCTAGAGCCGTATGTTCATGCTTCCTCATTCCTCTTCCAGATATCACTCTTGGTAGGATTGTTATGATTACTTAAAGTAGGTCATTGACAGAAGACCATGTACAGGTCACAAATGAATTTTGGTGCTTGGTACTAGAGCCAAAAAATGGTGCACCAATACTGTGGTTCATATTGCCAAATTATTCTTTTTTTCCATGGTTCCTCTTGTTTGCAGCCTGTTCCTTGGTTGCTCTGAATGGTTAATGGCCCTAGAAGTTAATTAGCTTTTCTATTGGATTTTCCCAGCTTTTTCAATTTTAAAGGAAGATTAAACTTGACATTGCAACAACATTATTGCAAGTGAAACATTACTGCAATATACATTGATTATTTATTTTGCTGCCTTTTTGCTGTAAAATACGTCTAAAAATTGTGCTTGTTTCACTTTCTCCCAGGAAGGTTTATGTTAATTATTTTATGCAATGTATGTAAGCTTTTGTTTACCTCCCTATAATTTTCTTAGCAGTCACTTGTTTGTAAAAGATGGATTATCAGTTTTGCATCAACAATCAATATAGGAGAAGCATAGTTTGCAATAGTAACTAAGTTAAATCAGTGCTAAACCACGTTAACAGAGTTTGTGCTATATCTGAGATGTTTCCTCTAAAGGTTTTTAAACCTATTTGAAAGTACTCATGGCTCATAAATCCTGCATCACTATGTTTTCTTTCAAAAGTCTAAGGCAGATGAAGAATAGTTATTGTGTAAGTTACCTTCAAATGTGTTACCTTGTAAGAAGAGGTATCTCAATGATGGGTTTGTAAAGTGCCTCTCACCTAGATTACGAGTTTTGCGTTAGAGGCAGTGCGGTGCTAACAAGCAGTTTTCCCTCACCACTCACCTGCAGCGCTGGTATTACGAGTTTTCAGAAACCCGTCGTTAAAAGACAAGAAGTGAGCATTGAGCAAAATTTTGCTAATTACCGCACTCCAATACCAGCGCTGCTTAAGTCAGCGGTGAGCTGGTCGTACGTGCTCGTGCATGATTTCCCCATAGGAATCAACGGGGAGAGCCGGCTGAAAAAAAGTCTAACACCTGCAAAAAAGCAGCGTAAAACTCCTTAACGCAGCCCCATTGATTCCTATGGGGAAATAAAAGCTATGTCTACACCTAACACCCTAACATGAACCCCAAGTCTAAACACCCCTAATCTTACACTTATTAACCCCTAATCTGCCGCCCCCGACATCGCCGACACCTGCATTATATTATTAACCCCTAATCTGCAGCTCCGGACATCGCTGCCACCTACTTTATATGTCTTAACCCCTTATCTGCTGCCTTCAACATCGCTGACACCTACATACTATTTATTAACCCCTAATCTGCCTTCCCCAATGTCGCAGACACCTACATTATTTTTATTAACCCCTAATCTGCCGCCCCAAACGTCGCTGCCACTATATTAAAGTTATTAACCCCTAAACCTAACACCCACTAACTTAAATATAATTTAAATAAATCTAAATAAATATTCCTATCATTGACTAAATTATTCCTATTTAAAACTAAATACTTACCTATAAAATAAACCCTAAGCTAGCTACAATATAACTAATAGTTAGCTTAGGATGGACCCGCTCCGCGCCGGATGGATGAAGATAGAAGATGCCGTCTGGATGAAGACTTCTGCCCATCTGGAGGACCACTTCGCCCGGCTTGGATGAAGACGTCTCCCGATAAGTCAATCTTCAGGGGGTTAGTGTTAGGTTTTTAAAGGGTGTATTGGGTGGGTTTTATTTTTAGGTTAGGGGCTTTGGGCAGCAAAAGAGCTAACTGCCCTTTTAGGGGCAATGCCCATCCAAATGCCCTTTTCAGGGCAATGGGGAGCTTAGGTCTTTTTAGAAAGTATTTTATTTGGGGGGTTGGTTGTGTGGGTGGTGGGTTTTACTGTTGGGGGGTTGTTTGTATTTTTTTTACAGGTAAAAGAGCTGATTACTTTGGGGCAATGCCCCGCACAAGGCCCTTTTAAGGGCAATTGGTAGTTTAGTTTAGGCTAGGGTTTTTTTTTATTTTGGGGGGGGGGCTTTTTATTTTAATAGGGCTATTAGATTAGGTGTAATTAGTTTAAATATCTGTAATTTGTTTATTATTTTCTGTAATTTAGTGGGGGGGGTTGTACTGTAGCTAATTTAATTTAATTTAGCTAATTGTATGTAATTTATTTAATTGTATTTAATTTAGTAATTTATTTAATTATAGTGTAGTGTTAGGTGTTATTGTAACCTAGGTTAGGTTTTATTTTACAGGTACTTTTGTATTTATTTTAGCTAGGTAGTTATTAAATAGTTAATAACTATTTAATAACTATTCTACCTAGTTAAAATAAATACAAACTTGCCTGTAAAATAAAAATAAACCCTAAGCTAGCTACAATGTAACTATTAGTTATATTGTAGCTAGCTTAGGGTTTATTTTATAGGTATTTAGTTTTAAATAGGAATAATTTAGTTAATGATGGGAATATTTATTTAGATTTATTTAAATTAAGTTTAAGTTAGTGGGTGTTAGGTTTAGGGTTAGACTTAGGTTAAGGGGTTAATAACTATAATATAGTGGTGGTGACGTTGGGGCGGCAGATTAGGGGTTAATAAATATAATGTAGGTGTTGGCGACATTGGGGAAGGCAGATTAGAGGTTAATAAATAGTATGTAGGTGTCGGTGACGTTGGGGGCAGCAGATTAGCGGCTAGATTTAGAGTTCGGCGGTAGCCGTCAAAACCAGCGTTAGAGGCTCCTAACGCTGGTTTTGGGCTACCGCTGGTATTTAGAGTCAGTGATTAAAGGGTCTAACGCTCACTTTACAGCCGCGACTTTTCCATACCGCAGATCCCCCTACGCCATTTGCGTAGCCTATCTTTTCAATGGGATCTTCCTAACGCCGGTATTTAGAGTCGTTTCTGCAGTGAGCGTTAGAGCTCTAACGACAAGATTCCAGCCGCCTGAAAATAGCAGGAGTTAAGAGCTTTCTGGCTAACGCCGGTTTATAAAGCTCTTAACTACTGTACCCTAAAGTACACTAACACCCATAAACTACCTATGTACCCCTAAACCGAGGTCCCCCCACATCGCCGCCACTCGATTAAAAATTTTAACCCCTAATCTGCCGACCGCCACCTACGTTATACTTATGTACCCCTAATCTGCTGCCCCTAACACCGCCGACCCCTGTATTATATCTATTAACCCCTAACTTGCCCCCCACAACGTCGCCGCAAGCTACTTAAAATAATTAACCCCTAATCTTCCGACCGCAAATCGCCGCCACCTACGTTATCCCTATGTACCCCTAATCTTCTGCCCCTAACATCGCCGACCCCTATGTTATATTTATTAACCCCTAATCTGCCCCCCACAACGTCGCCGACACCTGCCTACACTTATTAACCCCTAATCTGCCGAGCGGACCTGAGCGCTACTATAATAAAGTTATTAACCCCTAATCCGCCTCACTAACCCTATCATAAATAGTATTAACCCCTAATCTGCCCTCCCTAACATCGCCGACACCTACCTTCAATTATTAACCCCTAATCTGCCGACCGGAGCTCACCGCTATTCTAATAAATGTATTAACCCCTAAAGCTAAGTCTAACCCTAACACTAACACCCCCCTAAGTTAAATATAATTTTTATCTAACGAAATAAATTAACTCTTATTAAATAAATGATTCCTATTTAAAGCTAAATACTTACCTGTAAAATAAATCATAATATAGCTACAATATAAATTACATTTATATTATAGCTATTTTAGGATTAATATTTATTTTACAGGTAACTTTGTATTTATTTTAACCAGGTACAATAGCTATTAAATAGTTAAGAACTATTTAATAGTTACCTAGTTAAAATAATTACAAATTTACCTGTAAAATAAATCCTAACCTAAGATATAATTAAACCTAACACTACCCTATCAATAAAATAATTAAATAAACTACCTACAATTACCTACAATTAACCTAACACTACACTATCAATAAATTAATTAAACACAATTGCTACAAATAAATACAATTAAATAAACTATCTAAAGTACAAAAAATAAAAAAGAACTAAGTTACAGAAAATAAAAAAATATTTACAAACATAAGAAAAATATTACAACAATTTTAAACTAATTACACCTACTCTAAGCCCCCTAATAAAATAACAAAGACCCCCAAAATAAAAAATTCCTTACCCTATTCTAAATTTAAAAAGTTACAAGCTCTTTTACCTTACCAGCCCTGAACAGGGCCCTTTGCGGGGCATGCCCCAAGAATTTCAGCTCTTTTGCCTGTAAAAAAAAACATACAATACCCCCCCCCCAACATTACAACCCACCACCCACATACCCCTAATCTAACCCAAACCCCCCTTAAATAAACCTAACACTAAGCCCCTGATGATCTTCCTACCTTGTCTTCACCATGCCAGGTTCACCGATCCGTCCTGGCTCCAAGATCTTCATCCAACCCAAGCAGGGGCTAGACATCCACTGAAGAAGTCCAGAAGAGGGTCCAAAGTCTTCCTCCTATCCGGCAAGAAGAGGACATCCGGACCGGCAAACATCTTCTCCAAGCGGCATCTTCTATGTTCTTCCATCCGATGACGACCGGCTCCATCTTGAAGACCTCCAGCGCGGATCCATCCTCTTCTTCCGACGACTAGACGACGAATGACGGTTCCTTTAAGGGACGTCATCCAAGATGGCGTCCCTCGAATTCCGATTGGCTGATAGGATTCTATCAGCCAATCGGAATTAAGGTAGGAATTTTCTGATTGGCTGATGGAATCAGCCAATCAGAATCAAGATCAATCCGATTGGCTGATCCAATCAGCCAATCAGATTGAGCTCGCATTCTATTGGCTGTTCCGATCAGCCAATAGAATGCGAGCTCAATCTGATTGGCTGATTGGATCAGCCAATCGGATTGATCTTGATTCTGATTGGCTGATTCCATCAGCCAATCAGAAAATTCCTACCTTAATTCCGATTGGCTGATAGAATCCTATCAGCCAATCGGAATTCGAGGGACGCCATCTTGGATGACGTCCCTTAAAGGAACCGTCATTCGTCGTCTAGTCGTCGGAAGAAGAGGATGGATCCGCGCTGGAGGTCTTCAAGATGGAGCCGGTCGTCATCGGATGGAAGAACATAGAAGATGCCGCTTGGAGAAGATGTTTGCCGGTCCGGATGTCCTCTTCTTGCCGGATAGGAGGAAGACTTTGGACCCTCTTCTGGACTTCTTCAGTGGATGTCTAGCCCCTGCTTGGGTTGGATGAAGATCTTGGAGCCAGGACGGATCGGTGAACCTGGCATGGTGAAGACAAGGTAGGAAGATCATCAGGGGCTTAGTGTTAGGTTTATTTAAGGGGGGTTTGGGTTAGATTAGGGGTATGTGGGTGGTGGGTTGTAATGTTGGGGGGGGGGTATTGTATGTTTTTTTTTACAGGCAAAAGAGCTGAAATTCTTGGGGCATGCCCCGCAAAGGGCCCTGTTCAGGGCTGGTAAGGTAAAAGAGCTTGTAACTTTTTAAATTTAGAATAGGGTAAGGAATTTTTTATTTTGGGGGTCTTTGTTATTTTATTAGGGGGCTTAGAGTAGGTGTAATTAGTTTAAAATTGTTGTAATATTTTTCTTATGTTTGTAAATATTTTTTTATTTTCTGTAACTTAGTTCTTTTTTATTTTTTGTACTTTAGATAGTTTATTTAATTGTATTTATTTGTAGCAATTGTGTTTAATTAATTTATTGATAGTGTAGTGTTAGGTTAATTGTAGGTAATTGTAGGTAGTTTATTTAATTATTTTATTGATAGGGTAGTGTTAGGTTTAATTATATCTTAGGTTAGGATTTATTTTACAGGTAAATTTGTAATTATTTTAACTAGGTAACTATTAAATAGTTCTTAACTATTTAATAGCTATTGTACCTGGTTAAAATAAATACAAAGTTACCTGTAAAATAAATATTAATCCTAAAATAGCTATAATATAAATGTAATTTATATTGTAGCTATATTATGATTTATTTTACAGGTAAGTATTTAGCTTTAAATAGGAATCATTTATTTAATAAGAGTTAATTTATTTCGTTAGATAAAAATTATATTTAACTTAGGGGGGTGTTAGTGTTAGGGTTAGACTTAGCTTTAGGGGTTAATACATTTATTAGAATAGCGGTGAGCTCCGGTCGGCAGATTAGGGGTTAATAATTGAAGGTAGGTGTCGGCGATGTTAGGGAGGGCAGATTAGGGGTTAATACTATTTATGATAGGGTTAGTGAGGCGGATTAGGGGTTAATAACTTTATTATAGTAGCGCTCAGGTCCGGTCGGCAGATTAGGGGTTAATAAGTGTAGGTAGGTGTCGGCGACGTTGTGGGGGGCAGATTAGGGGTTAATAAATATAACATAGGGGTCGGCGATGTTAGGGCAGCAGATTAGGGGTACATAAGGATAACGTAGGTGGCGGCGGTTTACGGAGCGGCAGATTAGGGGTTAAAAGTGTAATGCAGGGGTCAGCGATAGCGGGGGCGGCAGAATAGGGGTTAATAAGTGTAAGGTTAGGGGTGTTTAGACTCGGGGTACATGTTAGAGTGTTAAGTGCAGACGTAGGAAGGGTTACCGCATAGCAAACAATGGGGCTGCGTTAGGAGCTGAACGCTGCTTTTTTCCAGGTGTTAGGTTTTTTTTCAGCTCAAACAGCCCCATTGTTTCCTATGGGAGAATCGTGCACGAGCACGTTTTTGAGGCCGGCCGCGTCCGTAAGCAACTCTGGTATCGAGAGTTGCATTTGCGGTAAAAATGCTCTACGCTCCTTTTTTGGAGCCTAACGCAGCATTTGTTTGAACTCTCGATACCAGAGTTAAATTTATGGTGCGGCCAGAAAAAAACCCGCGGAGCGTTAACAGCCCTTTTACCGCCGAACTCTAAATCTAGGCCTAGGGGTTCATAAATATAATGTAGGTGGTGGCGATGTCCGGAGCAGCAGATTAGGGGTTAAAATTTTTATTATAGTGTTTGCGATGCTGGAGGGCCTCAGTTTAGGGGTTATTAGGTAGTTTATGGGTGTTAGTGTACTTTTTAGCACTTTAGTTATGAGTTTTATGTTACGGCGTTGTAGTGTAAAACTCATAACTACTGACTTTTAAATGCGTTGGGGATCTTGACAGGGTAGGGTGTACCGCTCACTTTTTGGCCTCCCAGGAGAGACTCATAATATCAGCGCTATGGAAGTCCCATAGAAAAAAGACTTTACAAAGTTTACGTAAGTCGTTTTGCGGTAAGGCCAAACAAGTGTGCGGTGCCCCTAAACCTTCAAGACTCGTAATACCAGCGGGCATAAAAAGCAGCGTTAGGACCTCTTAACGCTGCTTTTTTACCCTAACGCACAACTCGTAATCTAGCCGTCTGTTTCTTATTTAAGTTACAGTATTGCATGGAATGAGGTGGTATAGCTAAAAAATACACAGGGCCCTATTTATCATTTACCTGGTAGATAGGGTTCACTAACAGGAAACTTGTCCATCTGGCTTCGCCACTGCTTGTGCAGTGCCACTCCACTGCATGCTGATTAAGGTTAAGTCTTAAGACTGCAGCTTCTTAACTAGCATTTTTAGGCTCCAAAGCTGCATCACTGTTATTGATGTTACTTGCTTATCAGACACTGGTCTTTAAAAGGACATAAAACCCAAAATGTATCTAAACAACTTTCTAATTTACTTCTATTATCTATTTTGCTTTCTTCTCTTTGTATCTTTTGTTGTAAAGCATACCTAGGTAGGTTCAGGAGTAATAATGCACTAACAGGGAGCTAGCTGTTGATTGGTGGCTGCACATATATATAACTCTTATCATTATCTCAACTAATGTGTTCAACTAGCTCCCAGTATTGGATTGCTTCTACTTTAACAAAGGATACCATGATAATGAACTAAATTGGAAAATACAAGTAAATTTGAAATTTGTCTAAAATTGTATGCTGTGTTTGGTTTTCATATCCTTTTAACAGTGACAAATATATGCAAACAGAAATACCCTTTTTTGTTGGATGAATAACTAAACATGGAAACAATAGGTTTTGTCTCTTTTGAGGTTAGCATGTCCCTCTGATAACAATACCCATGGCAATTGGGATAACCTGCATCAACTAGGCACTACATAGAGGGGAACTAGAGTCCTTAACTTCTCCCATAATCCAATGAGGAATCTGTTTTAAAATAGCACTCATCCAGCTAATGCATTTGCTGTATGCGGTAGATGCTCTCTTTGGGCGCGATCCGATATAGATCGTAGTTTGCGGCGCAAGCGAGGGAACCCGCGTCGCCTGCAGTTTCAGCTTGCATCTCGAGCTATCCCATATACGGCGCCGTCAGATGCTAACGTGCCGTAAGTCGGATAAACCAGCGATGTCCAGAAATCTGCGCAAGTACAAATTTCTGTTGTCGCCAGTGACTTACGGCACGTTAGAAACTGCCGGCGCCTACAAAACCTGACTAAAGTCTAAATCACCCGCACTGTCTAACACGCCTCCCTAACATAGCCCGACACGTCTAACCCTCTATCCGCTATCCCCCCTCACTAGCCTAACAATAAAATATGTATTAACCCTAAACCGCCGCTCCCGGAGCCCGCCGCAACCTAATAAAGTTATTAACCACTAAACCGCCGCCAGCTATATTAAATCTATAACCCCCTAAAGTGAGCCCCTAACACCGCCGCCATCTACCTTACCTACCCCCTAAAGTGAGCCCCTACCCAGCCGCTATCTATTTTAAAATTATTAACCCCTAATCTAATCCCCCTACCCCGCCGCCATCTATATTAAATTATTTAACCCCTAAAATACTAAACTATCCCTACCACTAAACCTAAGTCTAACCCTACAAATAGCCCTGAAAAGGGCTTTTTGCGTGGCATTGCCCCAAAGTAACAGCTCTTTTGCCAGCCCTTAAAAGGGCTTTTTGCGGGGCATGCCCCAAAGAATTCAGCTCTTTTGCCAGCCCTTAAAAGGGCTTTTGGCGGGGCTTTGTCACAAAGTAAACTGCTCTTTTGCCTACAATCTACATCCCCCTACACCACAGCCACCTATAATAAATGTATTAACCCCTAATCTAATCCCCCTACACCGCCGCCAGCTATATTAACTATATTAGCCCTAATTATATTAGGGTTAATATAGTTAATATTGTTATTATATTATATATATATTTATATATATATATTAAGTATAATAACCCTATCTAACTCTAACATCCTAACTAAACTCTTATTAAAATAAATCTAATATTAATATTATTAATTAAAATATTCCTATTTAAATCTAAATACTTACCTATAAAATAAACCCTAAGATAGCTACAATATAATTAATAATTACACTGTAGCTATGTTAGGGTTTATATTTATTTTACAGGTAAATTGTTAATTATTTTAACTAGGTATAATAGCTATTAAATAGTTATTACCTATTTAATAGCTACCTAGTTAAAATAATTACCCAATTACCTGTAAAATAAATCCTAACCTAAGTTACAAATACACCTACACTATCAATAAATTAAATAAACTACAAATATCTATCTAAAAATACAATTAAACTAAACTACAAAAACAAACAAACACTAAATTACAAAAAATAAAAAAAAGATTACAAGATTTTTAAGCTAATTACACCTATTCTAAGCCCCCTAATAAAATAATAAACCCCCAAAATAAAAAAAATTCCCTACCCTATTCTAAATTAAAAATAGTTCAAAGCTCTTTTACCTTACCAGCCCTTAAAAGGGCCTTTTGTGGGGGCATGCCCCAAAGAAAACTGCTCTTTTGCCTGAAAAAAAAACACAATACCACCCCCCAACATTACAACCCACCACCCACATACCCCTAATCTAACCCAAACCCCCCTTAAATAAACCTAACACTACCCCCCTGAAGATCTCCCTACCTTGTATTTACCTCGCCGGGCAGAACTCTTCATCCGATCCGGGCGATGTCCAATCAAGCGGCAAAGAAGAATTCTTCATACCGGTGATGTCTTTCTCCAAGCGGCAGCAAAGACTTCTTCCATCGGGCAGCATCTTCCATCAAGCGTCATCTTGAATCTTCTCTCCACCGACGCGGAGCATCCATCCCGGCCGACGACTGAACGACGAATGAGGTACCTTTAAATGACGTCATCCAAGATGGCGTCCATCGAATTCCAATTGGCTGATAGGATTCAGCCAATCGGAATTAAGGTAGAAAAATCTGATTGGCTGATTGAATCAGCCAATCAGATTCAAGTTCAATCCGATTGGCTGAACCAATCAGCCAATCAGATTTTTCTACCTTAATTCCGATTGGCTGATAGAATCCTATCAGCCAATCGGAATTCGACGGACGCCATCTTGGATGATGTCATTTAAAGGTACCTCATTCGTCGTTCAGTCGTCGGCCGGGATGGATGCTCCGCGTCGGTGGAGAGAAGATTCAAGATGCCGCTTGATGGAAGATGCTGCCCGATGGAAGAAGACTTTGCTACCGCTTGGAGAAAGACATCACCGGGATGAAGAATTCTTCTTTGCCGCTTGATTGGACATCGCCCGGATCGGATGAAGAGTTCTGCCCGGCGGGGTGAATACAAGGTAGGGAGATCTTCAGGGGGGTAGTGTTAGGTTTATTTAAGGGGGGTTTGGGTTAGATTAGGGGTATGTGGGTGGTGGGTTGTAATGTTGGGGGGTGGTATTGTGTTTTTTTTTCAGGCAAAAGAGCAGTTTTCTTTGGGGCATGCCCCCACAAAAGGCCCTTTTAAGGGCTGGTAAGGTAAAAGAACTTTGAACTATTTTTAATTTAGAATATGGTAGGGAATTTTTTTTATTTTGGGGGTTTATTATTTTATTAGGGGGCTAATAGGTGTAATTAGCTTAAAAATCTTGTAATCTTTTTTTTATTTTTTGTAATTTAGTGGGTTTTTTTGTAGTTTAGTTTAGTTTAATTGTATTTTTAGATAGATATTTGTAGTTTATTTAATTTATTGATAGTGTAGGTGTATTTGTAACTTAGGTTAGGATTTATTTTACAGGTAGTTGGGTAATTATTTTAACTAGGTAGCTATTAAATAGGTAATAACTATTTAATAGCTATTATACCTAGTTAAAATAATTAACAATTTACCTGTAAAATAAATATAAACCCTAACATAGCTACAATGTAATTATTAATTATATTGTAGCTATCTCAGGGTTTATTTTATAGGTAAGTATTTAGATTTAAATAGGAATATTTTAGTTTATAATATAAATTAGATTTATTTAATAAGAATTTAGTTAGGGGTGTTAGGGTTAGATAGAGTTAATATAGTTAATATAAATACTATAGTAACTATATTAACTATATTAACCCTAATATAATTAGGGTTAATATAGTTAATATATATAATGTAATAACTATATTAACTATAATATACTTAGGGTTAATATAGATAATATAGCTGGCAGCGGGGTAGGTAGATTAAATTAGGGGTTAATAATTTTAATATAGATGGCGGCGGTGTAAGGGGCTTATATTAGGAGTTAATACCATTAATATAGGTGCGGCGGTGTAGGGAGGGCAGGTTATAGGGCAAAAGAGCTGTTAACTTTGGGGCAAAGCCCCGCAAAAGGCCCTTTTAAGGGCTGGTAATAGAGTTTATTACTTTATGGATATTAGATTAGGGGTTAATAATATTAATATAGCTGGCGGCGGTGTAAGGGGTCAGATTAGGGGATAGATCAGGTAGATCGCGGCGGTTTTAGGGGCTCACAGTAGGGGGTTAGTTTATGTAGATGGCGGCGGTTTAGGGGTTAAATACTTTATTAGGGATTGCGGCGGGGGATCGCGGTTGACAGGTAGATAGACATTGCGCATGCGTTAGGTGTTAGGTTTATTTAGCAGCTAGTTTAGAGAGTTACGGGGCTCCAATAGTCAGCGTAAGGCTTCTTACGGCTGCTTTTTGTGGCGAGGTGAAAATGGAGTAAGATTTCTCCATTTTCGCCACGTAAGTCCTTACGCTGTATATTGGATACCAAACTGCGCGGGTTTGGTATACCTGCCTATGGCCCAAAAAACTACGGGCGACGGCAGAAATATACGCGCGTAACTTCTAGGTTACGCCGTATATAGGATACCAAACCCGCGCAAATATTGGCGTCTCCAGCTTTTGCGGGCGACAATTTTTATCGGATCGACCCCTTTATAGTGCGGTTATTTATTCACTGTAAGCTGACTAGTCAAGGAGGTTATGCTATAGAGACTGAATTTGGGCAGAGAGTCCCATTCTGGTTAGATGAACTGTACTCTGTAGTGCAAAAGAAAATAAACTATGTTAAGGTGACAATCAGTGGACTCAACACAGAGTTTAAGGTACTTTTTTACTATAATTAAAGCAGCTAAGAGAATGCAGTATATATATATATATCATGGCAAGAACTAACTATTACGCTATTAAAATGTGGAACAAGAGAAAAGCTGAAAACACTGTATACCGGCAAAATTGGTTGTCGCTTTAAAGCTCAGTTTTTGCATCAGCAATTTAAACAGCTTTTTTGGATTAAATTAAATCAGAATTTATTTGGTAAGGAAAGGGTGGCGTATAGTCCAGTTGTAAATAGAATAATAGCATTAACATACAAAATCAGTATAGACTAATTTAGTAGAATCTTTACCTTTTCATGTCAGCAATTTAAGATGAGTGAATTCCATATATCTAATTAAATGCAATTTTATGAAATTTTATACATTGCTAACATATTAGAAAATAATTAAAAACATAAAAAAATAGCTTCCCTTAATCTGTAAATGCAATTTTTTTTGATCAGGGTTATAGACCAAAACAGAACTCTTAAAACATGTTCACTATAAAATACATCACAATTTTAATTTAAATTAAAAAAAAAAATATTAGTTCCATTGTGTTTCAGAAGACGATAGCAGTGGAATGGAAGACAGGTATATTATTTATAACCACAGTCTTTGCAGTGTACACACATTTTAATCTATTGTATTTTCTTTATTTTGATAGTAGAATTCACTTGAAACCCTGTGGGGAGAAAATATTAAATTTAATCCTCAGACATATTTCAGTGCACTGCATTTCTAGAACAAATTTCTGTTAATTGTAAGAACAAATAATGTCCAGTGAATTTCTTTAAATTTAGGAAAATAATAATAAGCAACATGTGGACTGATGGGTCAAACATGAATTAGATGTGTATTATCATGATTCTCCTCAAAGAAAATCAGGTTTACAGACGGCAAATCTTAATAGCCATGGTCATAGCTGCTAACTGCTTTCTTGTATCTTTAAAAACTTTCACCCAGTATCTGATTTAAAAAAAAATATATCCCTTTGTCTATAGTTTAAAAAGACAGTCAAGCCCAAAAAAACTTTCATGATACAGATAGGGCATGTCATTTTAAACAACTTTTAAATTTACTTTTATCACCAATTTTGCTTTGTTCTCTTGGTATTCTTAGTTGAAAGCTAAACCTAGGTAGGCTCATATGCTAATGTCTTAGACCTTGAAGGCCACCCCTTATATGAATGCATTTTGACAGTTGTTTACCACTAGAGGTCATTAGTTCATGTGCGTCATATAGATAACATTGAGCTCACACACGTGAAGTTACCTAGGAGTCAGCCCTGATTGGCTAAAATTCAAGTCTGTCAAAAGAACTAAAATAAGGGGGCAATTTGCAGAGGCATAGATACAAGGTAATTACAGAGGTAAAACATGTATTATTATAACTGTGTTGGTTATGCAAAACTGGTGAATGGGTAATAAAGGGATTATCTATCTTTTTAAACAACAAAAATTCTGGTGTTGACTGTCCCTTTAATTTCTTTATGCTGTAATATTTTTCAGGATAGCATTAATTGATTAATGAGTTCCGAGAAAGTTTGTAAGTGATTCCATAGTGATTTTTGACAACTATCTATTCCATGCTAGATATTTATATATCATAGTATAATTACATTATAAATAGTTTTAGGGTTTTAGTGCTGTAACTGGCATTTTACCAAGTACAATAAATTCACTTACTGATATACTTACATCTTGCTCATTTGCTGCAAAGTTTTCTACAACTCGATCCATGAAAGCAGTGTATACACCACGACGTCTTCTATGTCTCTGATGACAGAATACATTAAAATAAAATGTTATAATATTCAATATATTTAAATGTTATTTATATATTAACATAATACCTAACTGGTTTTGGTGAACATGTACAAAATATGTGATATCAAAACACAGTTAATGAACAAAAAAAGTAAATTTATGCTTGCCTGATAAATTGATTTCTTCTATGATACGACGAGTCCACAGATTCATCCTTTACTTGTGGGATATTATCCTCCTGCTAACAGGAAGTGGCAAAGAGCAACACAGCAGAGCTGTCTATATAGCTCCTCCCTTGACTCCACCCCCTAGTCATTCGACTGAAGGTATAGGAAGAAAAAGGAGAAACTAAAAGGTGCAGAGGTGACTGAAGTTTTAAATAAAAAAATATAATCTGTCTTAAATTGACAGGGCGGGCCGTGGACTCATCGTATCATAGAAGAAATCAATTTATCAGGTAAGCATAAATTTACTTTTCTTCTATAAGATACAACAAGTCCACAAATTCATCCGTTAATTGTGGAATACAATACCAAAGCTACAGGACACGGATGAACGGGAGGGACAAGACAGATGCCTAAACAGAAGGCACCACTGCTTGAAGAACTTTTCTCTCAAAAATAGCCTCAGAAGAAGCAAAAGTATCAAATTTGTAAAATTTGGAAAAAGTATGAAGTGAAGACCAAGTCGCAGCCTTACAAATCTGTTCAACAGAAGCATCAGTTTTAAAAGCCCATGTGGAAGCCACCGCTCTAGTAGAGTGAGCTGTAATCCTGTCAGGAGGCTGCTGTCCAGCAGTCTCGGATGCCAAACAGATGATGCTTTTTAGCCAAAAAGAAAGAGAGATGTAGCCGTAGCCTTTTGACCTCTACGTCTTCCAGAATAGACAACAAACAGAGAAGATGTTTGACGGAAATCTATGGTCGCTTACAAGTAAAACTTTAAAGCGCGAACCACGTCCAAGTTGTGTAACAGACGCTCCTTCTTAGAGGAAGGATTAGGACACAGAGAAGGAACAACAATTTCCTGATTAATATTCTTATTAGAAACAACCTTAGGAAGGAATCCAGGTTTGATACGCAAAACCACCTTATCAGAATGGAAAACAAGATAAGGCGAGTCGCATTGCAATGCAGATAGTTCAGAAACTCTTCGAGCCGAAGAGATAGCAACTAAAAACAGAACTTTCTAAGATAGAAGCTTAATATCTATGGAATGCATAGGTTCAAACGGAACCCCTTGAAGAACTTTAAGAACTAAATTCAAACTCCATGGCGGAGCAACAGGTTTAAACACAGGCTTAATTCTAACCAAAGCCTGACAAAACGATTGAACGTCTGGAGCATCTGCCAGACGCTTGTGCAGTAAAATTGACAAAGCAGATATCTGTCCCTTTAAGGAACTAGCTGATAACCCCTTCTCCAATCCTTTTTGGAGAAAAGACAAAATCCTAGGAATCCTGATCTTACTCCATGAGTAGCCTTTGGATTCGCACCAATAAAGATATTTACGCCATATCTTATGGTAAATTTTCCTAGTGACAGGCTTTCGAGCCTGAATCAAGGTATCTATGACCGACTCAGAGAATCCCCGCTTAGATAAAATCAAGCGTTCAATCTCCAGGCAGTCAGCCGCAGAGAAACTAGATTTGGATGCTGGAACGGACCTTGAATGCCGTTTCAGAGGCAGTGTCCACGGTGGCAGAGATGACATTTCCACCAGGTCTGCATACCAAGTCCTGCGTGGCCACGCAGGTGCTATCAAAATCACTGAAGCCCTCTCCTGTTTGATTCTGGCAATCAGACGAGGAAGGAGAGGAAATGGTGGAAACACATAAGCCAGGTTGAACGACCAAGGTACTGCTAGAGCATCTATCAGTACTGCTTGGGGATCCCTTAATCTGGACCCATAACAAGGAATTTGGCATTCTGACGTGATGCCATCAGATCCACTTCTGGTGTGCCCCATTGATGAATCAATTGTGCAAACACCTCCGGATGGAGCTCCCACTCCCCAGGATGAAAAGTCTGATGACTTAGAAAATCCGCTTCCCAGTTCTCCCCAATTTTATGATAGAAGCATCCCAATACTGCAGCTAAGTTTGCCCCACAATGAAAAGAATACTTAACCCTTACAGGAAAAAACAGAAAAATACAAAACGTTTATTCCAATAAAAAGCACCCCCGGCACCTTGCCACAGCCCTGCTGTGGTGCCTACCTGCCCTCAGGGGTCTGTAAAACCAGGTTAAACCTTCGTTTTGGCCCAATACAGCTCACAAAGGCCCACCGGATCAGGAGCTTGCTGCTTGCTTGAGAAAAACAACTGCGCAACCGAGGCGCGAAAATACAGGCAGAAGTCTTCATCCATCTGCTGCCTGAGGGAAAATAGTACACACTGGTACCATTTAAAATAAAAAACTCTTGCTTGAAGAAAATAAAAACTAACATTTTATCACCTCTTTCACTTTACCCTTCCTATTACTTAGAGTAGGCAAAGAGTATGACTGGGGGGTGGAGTCAAGGGGGGAGCTATATAGACAGCTCTGCTGTGGTGCTCTTTGCCACTTCCTGTTAGCAGGAGGATAATATCCCACAAGTAAAGGATGAATCTGTGGACTCATCGTATCTTATAGAAGAAAGTATAAATGTTTCTCATGTTTAAGATTGTATCAAAGATTAAATGCTGGGAAACTGTCGGCTAGATTACGAGTTTTTGTCGGTAATGGTGTTCGGTGTTAACGAGCCTTTTTTTCTCACCGCTCACTTAAGACAACACTGGTATTATGAGTTTTCTGAAAGCCAGCGTTAGCCGCAGAAAAGTGAGCGTTGAGCAAAATTTAGCTCCACATCTCACCTCAATACCAGCGCTGCTTACAGTAGCAGTAAGCTGGCTAAACGTGCTCGTGCACGATTTCCTCATAGAAAACAATGGGGCTGAGCCAGCTGAAAAAAACCTAACACCTGCAAAAAAGCAGCATTCAGCTCCTAACGCAGCCCCATTGTTTCCTATGGGAAAATACATTTTATGTCTACACCTAACACCCTAACATGAACCCCGAGTCTAAATACCCCTAATCTTACACTTATTAACCCCTAATCTGCCACCCCCGTCATCGCCGACACCTGCATAACATTATTAACCCGCAATCTGCCACCCCCGTCATCGCCGACACCTGCATTATAGTATTAACAAAAACAAAAATAGGCAGGCACTCTCCAAACCGCAATAGTGTTTAAAAACAATAACACTTTATTGAGGCAATATTAAAAAGAATACATGCAGACAAGGCAGTATAGGTGACAGACAGTCTAACATGTTTCACGCCACAACAGGTGCTTACTCATAGACTAAAGTCTGTGTCTAAACTCAGCACTTTTATTTGAAAGCGAGGCAGTCAAATTAACCCCCTCATATCCAAACAAAAGAGAAAATAGGTAGAGTAACAATAAAACCTATAAGTAAGACACTGAAAGTTCTATAGCTTGAATTTATAACATTAAGATTATAAATACCAACTTGGACTTTATTTACCTAGTTTCTAATTTATCTCATTGCTGATCATATCTTAGGTTAAAAAAGATAGATCATTAGTACACACTTAGAGAATAATAAGAAAGTAGAAACATTATTTATAAACAGTTATTACAAACTGTTGTTGCAACAAACTGCAACAATTGATAGTGTTTAGACAGTACAATTTAAACAATACAATTTAAGTGTAGAAGATACTATTCAAATCCTGCAAAAAACACGTTAATAGAAACATTTGAAACATTTTTTTAGAAATAATATTTAATTATTTTTGATATAATTTGTATATTATATTTTGGAAAGCATATTCCCTGATACTAAAAGGGCTGATATAATGTATTGTTTAATGAAGTTTGATAGAAACTCCAAAAATATATAGTTCTTATTTTATAAGGGACAAGTAAATGGGTAAATGAGTGAGGTAGAGGAGGGAACTACAATCAATTATCTATGAAGTAACTAATGTCACATTCCCTGTTCATGCCCAATGGTGTGCGTGTACATAATTTTAAAATCCAAAAGAGTTCCCTCTTTTCCAATATCTTATCCCTATTGCCTCCCCTTCTTGGCATTGTTGCTAGATCTATAATTTGCAATGATAGATTTGCTTTATTCGTAAAATGTACGCTGTTAAAGTGATCCGCCACAGCAGAGTCTTTACAGAAATTTTTAACATCCCTTATATGTTCATTGAAGCGTGTTCTTACTGTGCATGTAGTTTTCCCTATATATTAAAAAAAAACAAATGTTACATGTAAGTAAATAGATAACATATTTAAAACTACAATTGGCATAAAAATCTATCGGATAAACTTAACTGAGCATATAAAGTTATCCCTCTGCAAGATATTAGGGCAGGCTAAGCATGTTCTAGTACCACATTTAAAGGTACCTTTCTTATTAAGCCACCTATTGGCTTGTTGACTTTTATCTGTAGTGTTTTTTACCAAACTTGGGGACAATGTTTGTGCCAAAGTTTTTGACTTTTTTTATACACATTTACATTTTTTTTATAAATGGTTTTAAGACTTCATCAGCTTTTAACAGGTTGAGATGTTTTTTTAATTATCTGCACTACCTGATTATACTGTGGACTAAATGGGGTTGAAAAAACAATGGCATCATCAAATGCTAGATTTGTTTCATTCTCACTGCTTTTTAGCTTGCTATCATACGGCTAGATTTAGAGTTTGGCGGCCAAAGGGGTGCGTTAGCTACGCGTGCTTTTTTTCCCCCGCACCTTTTAAATACCGCTGGTATTTAGAGTTCACAGAATGGCTGGGTTTTCAGTGCGTTAGGCTCCAAAAAGGGAGCGTAGAGCATCATTTAACGCCACTGCAACTCTAGATACCAGCGGTGCTTACGGACGCGGCCAGCTTCAAAAACGTGCTCGTGCACGATTCCCCCATAGAAAACAATGGGGACATTTGAGCTGAAAAAAACACCAAAAAAGCAGCGTTCAGCTCCTAATGCAGCCCCATTGTTTTCTATGGGGAAACACTTCCTATGTCTGCACCTAACACCCTAACATGAACCCCGAGTCTAAACACCCCTAACCTTACACTTATTAACCCCTAATCTGCCGCCCCCGCTATCGCTGACACCTGCAAAAAACCGCCGCTACCTACATTATCCCTATGTACCCCTAATCTGCTGCCTCTAACACCGCCGACCCCTATATTATATTTATTAACCCCTAATCTGCCCCCCTCAACGTCGCCTCCACCTGCCTACACTTATTAACCCCTAATCTGCCGAGCGGACCCCACCGCTACTATAATAAAGTTATTAACCCCTAATCCGCCTCACTCCCACCTCAATAACCCTATAATAAATAGTATTAACCCCTAATCTGCCCTCCCTAACATCGCCGACACCTAACTTCAATTATTAACCCCTAATCTGCCGACCAAATCTCGCCGCTATTCTAATAAATGGATTAACCCCTAAAGCTAAGTCTAACCCTAACCCTAACACCCCCCTAAGTTAAATATAATTTAAATCTAACGAAATAAATTAACTCTTATTAATAAATTATTCCTATTTAAAGCTAAATACTTACCTGTAAAATAAACCCTAATATAGCTACAATATAAATTATAATTATATTATAGCTATTTTAGGATTTATATTTATTTTACAGGTAACTTTGTATTTATTTTAACCAGGTACAATAGCTATTAAATAGTTAAGAACTATTTAATGGCTAAAATAGTTCCAAGATGGCGTCCCTCGAATTCCGATTGGCTGATAGGATTCTATCAGCCAATCGGAATTAAGGTAGGAAAATTCTGATTGGCTGATGGAATCAGCCAATCAGAATCAAGTTAGATCCGATTGGCTGATTCAATCAGCCAATCAGATTGAGCTCGCATTCTGTTGGCTGTTCCGATCAGCCAATAGAATGCGAGCTCAATCTGATTGGCTGATCGGATCTTGGATGACGTCCCTTAAAGGAACCGTCATTCGTCGGGAAGTCGTCGGAAGAAGAAGATGGGTCCGCGGTGGAGGTCTTCAAGATGGAGCCGGTCCTCATCGGATGAAGATAGAAGATGCTGCTTGGAAGAAGATGGTTGCCGGTCCGGATCTACTCTTCTTCCCGGATAGGATGAAGACTTTGGACCCTCTTCTGGACTTCTTCAGCCGTCGGATGATGGATGTCTAGCCCCCGCTTGGGCTTGGATGAAGATTTCGGAGCCTGGAACGATTGGTGATACCTGGCATGGTGAAGACAAGGTAGGAAGATCTTCAGGGGCTTAGTGTTAGGTTTATTTAAGGGGGGTTTGGGTTAGAATAGGGGTATGTGGGTGGTGGGTTGTAATGTTGGGGGGGTATTGTATGTTTATTTTTACAGGCAAAAGAGCTGAATTCTTTGGGGAATGCCCCGCAAATGGCCCTTTTCAGGGCTGGTAAGGTAAAAGAGCTTTGAACTTTTGTAATTTAGAATAGGGTAGGGCATTTTTTTATTTTGGGGGTCTTTGTTATTTTATTAGGGGGCTTAGAGTAGGTGTAATTAGTTTAAAATTGTTGTAATTTTTTTCTAATGTTTGTAAATATTTTTTTTATTTTTTGTAACTTAGTTCTTTTTTATTTTTTGTACTTTAGTTAGTTTATTTAATTGTATTTATTTGTAGGTATTGTATTTAATTAATGTATTGATAGTGTAGTGTTAGGTTTAATTGTAGATAATTGTAGGTATTTTATTTAATTAATTTATTGATAGTGTAGTGTTAGGTTTAATTGTAGATAATTGTAGGTATTTTATTTAATTAATTTATTGATAGTGTAGTGTTAGGTTTAATTGTAACTTAGGTTAGGATTTATTTTACAGGTAATTTTGTAATTATTTTAACTAGGCAGCTATTAAATAGTTATTAACTATTTAATAGCTATTGTACCTGGTTAAAATAATTACAAAGTTGCCTGTAAAATAAATATTAATCCTAAAATAGCTAAAATATAATTATAATTTATATTGTAGCTATATTAGGATTTAATTTACAGGTAAGTATTTAGATTTAAATAGGAATAATTTATTTAATAAGACTTAATTTATTTCGTTAGATAAAAATTATATTTAACTTAGGGGGGTGTTAGTGTTATTATTATTATTATTATTTATTTATTTATAAAGCGCCAACAGATTCCGCAGTGCTGCCCATGGGTACAAGGATAACAGTACAGTGGAGAAACAATACGATAAGACACAAAATTTTACAGACAAATACAGGGGGAGTTGAGGGCCCTGTTCCCGTGGGAACTTACAATCTAGATGGGTAGGAGGATTGGAAACAGGAGGTGGGGACTGCAGAGGTGAGAATGATATTAGTGAGGAGATAGAGGGCAACTGTTAGTTAGTTGGTTAGTTTGTTAATAAGTCGGGTGATAAGCTTCCCTGAACAGAAAGGTCTTTAGGGAACGTTTAAAGGAGGAGAGAGTCTAACCCTAGTGTTAGGGTTAGAATTAGCTTAAGGGGGTTAAACAATTTATTAGAGTAGCGGTGAGCTCCGATCGGCAGATTAGGGGTTAATACTATTTATTATAGGGTTATTGAGGCGGGAGTGAGGCGGATTAGGGGTTAATACATTTATTTTACTAGCGGTGAGCTCCGGTCGGCAGATTAGGGGTTAATAATTGTAGGTAGCTGGCGGCGACGTTGTGGGGGGCAGATTAGGGGTTAATAAATATAATATAGGGGTCGGCGGTGTTAGGGGCAGCAGATTAGGGGTACATAGGGATAACGTAGTTGGCGGCGGTATACGGAGCGGCAGATTAGGGGTTAAAAATTTAAATATAGTGGCGGGGATGTGGGGAGACCTCGGTTTAGGGGTACATAGGTAGTTTATGGGTGTTAGTGTACTTTAGAGCACAGTAGTTAAGAGCTTTTTGAACCGGCGTTAGCCCAGAAAGCTCTTAACTACTGACTTTTTTCTGCGGCTGGAGTTTTGTCGTTAGAGTTCTAACGCTCACTTCAGCCACTACTCTAAATACCAGCGTTAGAAAGATCCCATTGAAAAGATAGGATACGCAATTGACATAAGGGGATCTGCGGTATGGAAAAGTCGCGGCTGGAAAGTGAGCGTTAGACCCTTTAATGACTGGCTCCAAATACCAGAGGGCGGTAAAAACCAGCGTTAGGAGCCTCTAACGCTGGTTTTGACGGCTACCGCCCAACTCTAAATCTAGGCCATAGTGTTTTATTTTTGTTCTTGTTTCTTCTAGTCCAAGTTGGTATTTATAATCTTAATGTTATAAATTCAAGCTATAGAATTTTCATTGTCTTACTTATAGGTTTTGTTTTTACTCTACCTATTTTCTCTTTTGTTTGGATATGAGGGGGTTAATTTGACTGCCTCACTTTCAAATAAAAGTGCTGAGTTTAGACACAGACTTTAGTCTATGAGTAAGCGCCTGTTGTGGTGTGAAACATGTTAGACTGTCTGTCACCTATACTGCCTTGTCTGCATGTATTCTTTTTAATATTGCCTCAATAAAGTGTTATTGTTTTTAAACACTATTGCGGTTTGGAGAGTGCCTGCCTATTTTTGTTTTTGCTACTATTTCGGCTTGATTCGCCGACACGGCTACGGCATTCCAGGAGGTCAGGAGTTTAACGCCCACACAGACTCTGGGGTTTCTGGGTCAGGAGCCGCTTGCCAAGGTTGCGGTAATCTCTACGTTTGTAAGCACATTGGATTATATTATTAACCCCTAATCTGCCGCTCCGGACACCACCTCCACCTACATTATACCCATGAACCCCTAATCTGCTGCCTCCAACATCGCCGACACCTGCATTATGTTTATTAACCCCTAATCTGCTGCCCCCAACATCGCTGCCACTATAATAAAATTATTAACCCCTAAACCTAAGTCTAACCCTAACACCCCCCTAATTTAAATATAATTTAAAATAATCGAAATAAAATTATTACAATTAAATAAATTAATCCGATTTAAAACTAAATACTTACCTATAAAATAAACCCTAAGATAGCTACAATATAACTAATAGTTACATTGTATCTATTTTAGGATTTATTTTTATTTTACAGGCAACTTTGTATTTATTTTAACTAGGTAGAATAGTTATTAAATAGTTATTAACTATTTAATAACCACCTAGCTAAAATAAATACAAAAGTACCTGTAAAATGAAACCTAACCTAAGTTACAATTACACCTAACACTACACTATAACTAAATTAAATCCCTAAACTAAATACAATTAAATAAAATAAAGTACAAAAAAAACACTAAATTACAGAAAATAAAAAATAATTACAATTTTTTAAACTAATTACACCTAATCTAATCCCCCTAATAAAATAAAAAAGCCCCCCAAAATATTAAAAATCCCTACCCTATACTAAATTACAAATAGTAATCAGCTTTTTCACCTGTAAAAAAAAATACAATACCCCCCCAACATTAAAACCCACCACCCACACACCCAACACTACTTTAAAACCCACCCAATCCCCCCTTAATAAAACCTAACACTAACCCCTTGAAGATCACCCTACCTTGAGACGTTTTCACCAAACCGGGCAGAAGTGGTCCTCCAGACGGCCAGAAGTCTTCATCTGATCCGGGCAGAAGAGGACCTCCAGGCGGCATCATCTATTTTCATCCATCCGGAGCGGGTCCATCTTCAAGCCAATCGACGTGGAGCATCCTCTTCTACTGGCTGATTGGAACAGCCAATAGAATGCAAGCTCAATGCTATTGGCTGATTGGATCAGCCAATAGGATTGAACTTCAATTCTATTGGCTGATTGCATCAGCCAATAGGATTTTTTCCTACCTTAATTCCGATTGGCTGATAGAATCCTATCAGCCAATCGGAATTCAAGGGACACCATCTTGGATGACTTCATTTAAAGGAACCTTCATTCGTCGGGAGTCATCGGAAGAAGAGGATGCTCCGTGTCGGTTGGCTTGAAGATGGACCCGCTCCGGATGGATGAAGATAGAAGATGCCGCCTGGATGAAGACTTCTGCCCATCTGGAGGTCCTCTTCTGCCCTGATAGGATGTAGACTTCTGCCCGTCTGGAGGACCACTTGTGCCCGGTTGGGTGAAGATGTCTCAAGGTAAGGTGATCTTCAAGGGGTTAGTGTTAGGTTTTATTAAGATTGGGTGGGTTTTAGAGTAGGGTTGGGTGTGTGGGTGGTGGGTTTTAATGTTGGGGGGGGTAAAAGAGCTGATTACTTTGGGGCAATGCCCCACAAAAATCCCTTTTAAGGGCTATTTGTAATTTAGTATAGGGTAGGGATTTTTATTATTTTGGGGGGCTTTTTTATTTTATTAGGCGGATTCGAATAGGTGTAATTAGTTTAAAAATTTGTAATAATTTTTTTATTTTCTGTAATTTAGTGTTGTGTTTTTTTGTACTTTAGTTTATTTTATTTAATTAATTAATTATAGTGTAGTGTTAGGTGTAATTGTAACTTAGGTTAGGTTTTATTTTACAGGTACTTTTGTATTTATTTTAACTAGGTAGTTATTAAATAGTTAATAACTATTTAATAACTATTGTACCTAGTTAAAATAAATACAAAGTTGCCTGTAAAATAAAAATAAACCCTAAGATACAAACATATGTAACTATTAGTTATATTGTAGCTAGCTTAGGGTTTATTTTATAGGACATATTTAGTTTTAAATAGGATTAATTTATTTAATTGTAGTAATTTTATTTAGATTATTTTAAATTATATTTAAGTTAGGGGGGGTTAGGGTTAGACTTAGATTTAGGGGTTAATACATTTAGTATAGTGGTGATGACGTTGGGGTGGCAGATAGGGGTTAATAAATGTAGGTAGGTGTCGGCGATGTTAGGGACGGCAGATTAGGGGTTAATAATATTTAACTAGTATTTGCGAGGCGGGAGTGTGGCGGTTTAGGGGTTAATATATTTATTAAAGTGGTGGCGATGTCCGGTCGGCAGATTAGGGGTTAAAAATGTTATTTAAGTGTTTGCAATGTGGGGGGGGGGGGGCTCGGTTTAGAGTTAATAGGTAATTTATGGGTGTTAGTGTACTTTTTAGCACTTTAGTTAAGAGTTTTATGTTACGGCGTTAGCCCATAAAACTCTTAACTACTAACTTTTAAATGCGGTATCAGTCTTGACAGGAGAGGGTGTACCACTCACTTTTTCCAAGACTCGTAATACCGGCATTAGGAAAATCCCATTGAAAAGATAGGATACGCAATTGACGTAAGGGGATTTGCGGTATGCTCGAGTCGCGGAAAAAAAGTGAGCGGTGAGCCTGTACCTGCCAGACTCGTAATACCAGCGGGCGTTAAAAAGCAGCGTTGGGACCCCTCAACGCTGCTTTTTAAGGCTAACGCAAGACTCGTAATCTAGGCATGTGAATGGTAATGTTTACAAATCGATAAAAAGGCTTTTGAATTTTGAGAGCTTTGTAACTTACCAATTAAAACAGTATTCCTCTCTTTATAGCTAATAAGCGATAATATAAACATTGGCGGGAATATAAAAAACAAAACTAAGTGGGCATCACACAATATGCAATCACCCACAGGGTGAGATAACACAGGCTGAGATCTCATATAATCATTGTTTATCTCTTTTGGGCAGGGTGATAGAGGCACAATCCCTGGGCCCCCTGATTTGGGGTGCCCAACTCTGTCATCAAAGGTGAGGGCATGAGAAGATTTAATGTACATTATGTATTTAGTTTATGAAGAAGTGTTTATGGTATCAGAATGTGTAATATATAGTGTTATTCGTTATGTAGGACACACTGTATGTGGTGACAGAGTATACAGGGGGATGAGCCACACATTTATCTTGCTCAGGGCCCTGCAAATGTTAAAGGTGGCTCTTAATTCATACCAATATATCTGTGGCTGTCATTGTTTCTTTCATTGTGACTTTTTATTTAAGCTTCAGAGGTTGATATTTTTGTAGGGTTAACATCCTAATTTAATATTTTTCCTTCCATCACTCAATAGGACATTAAAGCAAATCTGAAATTTTAACAGAAGTATTTTTTCTAATACAAAAAATCACAGGTTCTGTGATAACTCTATGTATGCCCTGTATTTTCACATCTAAAATCCCTCACACACAAGCGGAACACTGTCCTCCATATTGTTTCAACCATCATTTGCTTTGTAAAATTATGTCAATTGTTGCAGTTTTAACACAATATTCCTCCATTTTCTCCGAAGTACCTTTCCAATTTCCATGGAAAAGTTACATTTTTTCAATATTTTATTGCTGAAAGCTTCATCTGCTTTAACCTCAGATAAAATAATGTATTAATGTTCAGGTTTCTAATTTACTTTGTTTATTTTCTTTTTAATTTGCTTTAGTTTCTATTCAGTAAATGCAGGAAATTATTTATTTTATAACTAGATGTTCCTCCAAATATGTATTATACTATATTGACACTATTCAGGTTCTTTAGTCTTTAGAACTGGATAAGGATTTAATTTCTATTTAGCTTTAAAAAAAACATTCATTATATTTGTTTTCAAGTCCTTGTGATAGGCTACTTTTGTTCCTTTATTGACATATTATTTGTTAAATTGTCAGATAGTGATAAAGGCAAAAATCCTTCATCCTATACATTTTTGTATAATTAATTTCTTGTCTGGGTTTTTAATTTTCATCTTTTTAAACCTACAAAGCCCTAGATTACAATTTGCGCGCTATCGTCAGCTTAAGGAGCACAAACGAGATGAAACAGTGTTTAATGTACGCAAATTTGTTTGTACAAACTTACAGTAATTTAGGCTCCCCATATTTACGTGAATTCAAAGCTCAAGTAAAGAGTTTGGGCTGAGAAAAAAAGTTGCACTAAGTATATATAAAAAAAAGATAAAAATGTTCCACCTACACTATCCACCCCCTACACTATTAATCCCTAAACTGCCACATCCCCACCAAAAATGATACAGCTACACTATTAACACCTAAACTGCCACATAGTCCACAGCAAATTACCCCACTACACTATTAACACCTAACCGTCACATAGCATTTTGTAATGCAAGTATTTTTTAGTTTTTGTAATGGTAGTGTTTATTTTTGTAATTAACGGGGTCTTAGGTTAGAGGGTTTTTTTGGAGGGTAGCTGTTAGGGGGCATTTTGAGATGGGGTTTGGGGGTAGTTTGTGATTGGGGATGCAGTGGTTAGGGGGTTAATAGTGTTAGGGTATTAATTGGTTAGAGGTTAGTTTGCGATGAGGGGGTCTGGCTTTAGGGGTATTTTGTGATGGGGATGTGGTGGTTAGGGGGCTAATAGTGTATGGAGTTTTTTGTAATGGGGGTTGTGGTGGTTAGAGGTTAATAGTGTAGGGTGTTTATTGCAGTGGGGATTGTGGCAGTTAGGTGGTTAATAGGTTAGGGGGTCATTTGCGATGGTAATTTAAGTGTTTTTATTTTTTGTAATGGTATTGTTTATTTTTGTAATTTAGGGGGTCTTAGGTTAGAGTTTTTTTTTGGGGGGTAGCTGTTGGGAAGTTAGGGAATATTTTGTGATGGGGGTTAGGGTTAGTTTGCGATTGGGGATTTTGCGGTTAGGGGATTAATCGGTTAGAGGTTAGTTTGCAATAGGGGGTGTTGCAGTTTGGGGTTAATAGTGTAGGGAGTTTATTGTGGTGGGGGTTGCAGAGGTTTAGAGGTTATAAGAGTAGGAGGCTTATTTCCAAGGGGTTAACACATGAGTGTAGGTGTTAGGTTTTATTTAACATTGTGGCTCCATTGAATTCAATGGGTTTACTGTGATATCCCAAACACAATATCCTCTAGTTAACTTCATGCACGCGCCGGGGTTTCGTGTGAGCGAAAACTCTGATGCGCACAAAAAGTTAACCTCTAGTGATGTTAATGCTCGAGTGGGAGTAGTATTAACCACTCCACTTGAAATCTAGCCTAAAGTAGGCCTAACAAATCAATTGTCACTGTATTTTATTGGTGATATATCTGATTTAATAAGCACCTTTAAGGTCACAACACAGGGTCAGTCCCAATGAAAATTAGTTCATGCTCTTCTTTTCATATTTTATAGTGGTAGCTTTTTTATTCTTGTCACTGTGTTGTCATCTTAAGTTCCCCCAATATATTGTCAGACTCATCAAAAGCACCTGAGAAGCCCCATCTTGTTATACAGTTTCCAGTACAGGCAGTCCCCAGGTTATAGGTTCTGTAGGTTTGTTCTTAAGTTGAATTTGTATGTAAGTTGGAACAGGCACTTTTTTTAGGTGAAACTCTAGCCAAACATTTTTTTTTGTTTTGGATAGCATAGGATAAAGTTTGTTTTGCTATCTGTGCCCCTGTTCAGAAAATTTCACATCACTTTCTGTCCTTGTGACAATTGGATTTTCAGTATTTTGGATTATCCTGGAAAGAAGGATTGTCGATAAAGCTCTATTTTCTCTGTATGTAAGTACGAGTTGTACTTAAGTCGGATGTCTGTAACTCGTCTTTGAAAAATCCATTTCTACCATGACACTCAGAAGACACCTCTATAAGGGAAGTCCATGGACAAAATCCCATAGCTTAGTATTATGGATAGAACTAGAAAAACACAACATCAACACCTGCATACTTTGGCAAATATAGTGTGGCTGGCTGATAAGAACATTTCTACTATCAGTAATGGAGCAAGCCTTACCCAAAAATAAAATAAAACCAGGTTTCTTCAGCATAGGTACATCTGATTTTAAAACACAAAAAATGTTGTTGTATGCAAAGGTTTGGGCACCCCTTACCAAATAACATATTGTATTTGTTTCCTAAGTGAAAAGAAGTTAAAAGGACAGTAAAGTCAAAATTAAACTTAAATGGATTGGATAGCGAATAACATTTTAAAGAACTTCCAATTCAATTCTATTATCAATTTTGCTTATTTTTTTGGTATCCTTATGATGAAGCGTAATCCTAGGTGAGCTCAGACGTGAGTGTGCCTGTCTTTAGCCATCTGGCAGCAAAGTTGGCAACAATGCTCCTATCAGCCTAGCTAGGTTTACGCTTCAACAAAGGATACCAAGAGAATAAAGCAAATTTGATAATAGGAGTAAATTGGGAAGTTTTTTAACATTGTATGCCCTATCTGAATCATGAAAGTCTCATTTTGTCTTTCCTGTCCCTTTAACACAAACTCTGAAGCTACTTCTGGAACCTTTTAGGTTGTTGTGTTTAACATGGCTCCTCTAAGCAGCTTACTTACGTAAAAATACTTGATTCAGTCAGAGGTGACACCTGTCCACAACCAACAATCTGTTTGGTCTTCAAGAAAAGCTGCTCCTTTCCACGCAAATTTCAGGTAGCGTACATCTGGGATACACAAAAAAGGGGGAAGTGTCTCTTGCAATGGTGCTTTATTGCCACTAAGACCAAAGAAATAACATACACAACCAATATACTAGCAAAGTTTGGCTCACCAAGAACGTTCTGCAAGTGCAGGCTCAAACCATTAGCAGCCATCAAGCTGACTGGAAGAAGGATGTCCCATATTTTTTTCTTTCACAATTCAGAGTGTTCCATTTTAAACAACTTTTCAATGTATTTCTATTATCTAATGTATTTTGTTTTCTTTGTGTCCTTTGTTGAAAAGTATACCTAGGTAGGCTCAGAAGCTGCTGATTGGAGGTGGCGCATATATGCTTCTTGTTATTGACTTTGAGCTAGCTACCAGCATTGCTTTACTGCTAGGGATGGACGAATGTTTCTAAACATTTGAAATTTAAAACAAATTTTGAAACATTTGTTCGTTCTAATCGAATTTCGAATGTTTATATAACATTCTAACATTCTATTTTTTAAGCCAATAGAATGCAAGCTCAATCCTATTGGCTGATTGGATCAGCCAATAGGATTGAACTTCAGTCCTATTGGCTGATCCAATCAGCCAATAGGATTTTTCCTACCTTAATTCCGATTGGCTGATAGAATCCTATCAGCGATTCGGAATTCAAGGGACGCCATCTTGGATGACGTCATTTAAAGGAACCTTCATTCTTCGCTTGGACTTCGTTTGATGAGGATGCTCCGCGTCGGCTGGATTGAAGATGGACCCGCTCCGCTCCGGATGGATGAAGATAGAAGATGCCGCCTGGATGAAGCCTTCTGCACAACTGTAGGTCCTCTTCTGCCCGGATTGGATGAAGACTTCTGCCCCTCTGGAGGACCACTTGTGCCCGGCTGGGTGAAGACGGCTCAAGGTAGGGTGATCTTCAAGGGGGTAGTGTTAGGTTTTATTAAGGGGGGATTGGGTGAGTTTTAGAGTAGGATTCGGTGTGTGGGTGGTGGGTTTTAATGTGGGGGGGTGTATTGTATTTTTTTTTCCAGGTAAAAGAGCTGATTACTTTGGGGCAATGCCCCGCAAAAGGCCCTTTTAAGGGCTATTTGTAATTTAGTATAGGGTAGGTATTTTTATTATTTTGGGGGGCTTATTTATATTATTAGGGGGATTAGAGTAGGTGTAATTAGTTTTAAAAAAATTTAATTATTTTTTATTTTCTGTAATTTAGTGTTTGTTGTTTTTCATACTTAGTTTATTTAATTTAATTGTATTTAATTGTAGGTAGTTTAGGTAATTAATTTAATGATAGTGTAGTGTTAGGTGTAATTGTAACTTAGGTTTGGGTTTATTTTACAGGTAAATTTGTATTTATTTTAACTAGGTAGTTATTAAATAGTTAATAACTATTTAATAACTATTCTACCTAGTTAAAATAAATACAAAGTTGCCTGTGAAATAAAAATAAACCCTGAGATAGCTACAATGTAACTATTACTTATATTGTAGCTAGCTTAGGCCTAGATTTGGAGTTTGGCGGTAGCCGTGAAAACCAGCGTTAGAGGCTCCTAACGCTGGTTTTAGGCTACCTCCGGTATTTGGAGTCATTAAAAAAAGGGTCTAACGCTCACTTTTCAGCCGCGACTTTTCCATACCGCAGATCCCCTTACGTAAATTGTGTATCCTATCTTTTCAATGGGATTTTTCTAACTCCGGTATTTAGAGTCGTGTCTGAAGTGAGAGTTAGAATTCTAACGACAAAACTCCAGCCGCAGAGAAAAGTCAGTAGTTAAGAGCTTTCTGGGCTAACGCCGGTTCATAAAGCTCTTAACTACTGTACTCTAAAGTACACTAACACCCATAAACTACCTATGTACCCCTAAACCGAGGTCCCCCCACATCGCTGCAACTCGATTAAATTTTTTTAACCCCTAATCTGCCGACCGCCACCTACGTTATCCTTATGTACCCCTAATCTGCTGCCCCTAACACCGCCGACCCCTATATTATATTTATTAACCCCTAATCTGCCCCCCACAACGTCGCAGCCAGCTACCTACACTATTAACCCCTAATCTGCCGTCCGCACGCCGCCGCCAGCTACATTATAGCTATGTACCCCTAATCTGCTGCCCTAACATTGCCGACCCCTATATTATATTTATTAACCCCTAACCTGCCCCCCACAACGTCGCCGCCACCTACCTACAATAATTAACCCCTAATCTGCCGGCCGCAAAGAGCCGCCACCTACATTATAGCTATGTACCCCTAATCTGCTGCCCCTAACACCGCCGACCCCTATATTATATTTATTAACCCCTAACCTGCCCTCCCTAACATCGCCAACACCTAACTTCAATTAATAACCCCTAATCTGCCGACCGAATCTCGCCGCTATTCTAATAAATGTATTAACCCCTAAAGCTAAGTCTAACCCTAACACTAACACCCCCATAAATTAAATATAATTTTAATCTAACGAAATTAATTAACTCTTATTAAATAAATTATTCCTATTTAAAGCTAAATACTTACCTGTAAAATAAATCCTAATATAGCTACAACATAAATTATAATTATATTATAGCTATTTTAGGATTACAAATTATTGAAATGTGTGCACTCTATCTTGATCACAAACAAAAACAATTTTGGTGCTAGCAGTCATAATGAAATATTAAAAACTAAACTACCAATAGCAAATGAATAAATAAGAGAGTAGTCACAGCTAAAAGTAAATGCTGTGAAAAAGAATGACAAGGCAGCACACAAATTGCATAAATAACGAGTGGTTTATTTGCTAAACCTACACATGTCAAAAACAAAATTCACAAAACCCTTAATTGCAATAAAAAGAGTGACTATTAAACCCAGGCCTGGTTGGTACTGTTATCTGACACACTACTGTAAAACTACGGTTATTACAAATAATGTTCGAAGTATATAACATATCTTAAACTATGCGCTGTTATAAATGAACAATGTGTGAAAGATAAACTGTTGCAACATAATTCAAAATAGACACAGATTAACAATGTCCGTTTTAACAGAGCACTTAGTGTGAATCACACGCTCTGTGAATGAAATGTGTTACAAAGAAGCAGTTCCAGCGTTTCTTATTGGGAAACCAACTGTAATAGAATTACTGAGCAAACAGTCTCACCACATTCGCGGTACAAAGTTCCAGTATTTGCTCCAACACTAGCTTGTATAATTACCACTTGATCACTCCAAGCTTTGCATGTTTCTCATGCCGGATCCTGGTAATTCTCCAAACAAAGCGGTTTGTGTTAAGGCTCCATTGCGGTTAATGCCTCCTGGTATTTACAAAACCGGAACTTCCATTCAAGACTGCTGCATGCTTGTCAGTTGTTAAAACCACATAAAGTAACTCGGTATGCTTCAGACCAGCTGCCAGGGACTTGGCACTCCACTTCAAACAGTTGCCGCTTCACAAAACGTCAGGCATGACGCGTTTCGCCCCTCCCCTTGGTGGGCTGACTTTAGGGCTTCATCGGATGCTTGCTTCTGGTGATAACACCCCTTTTATAGCTCAATAGCTAATTTAAATTTTTAATTGATGAAAGTTTTGGCACCATATTGCAACCTCATATTCAAAGATAAACGAAAAACTTTCAATTGCACAAACATCATATTTGTTAAATAATTACATGTTATGCAACATATATTTGGGTTTATTCTTTTTCATTCCGGGATGGCAGAATCAGAACTACACAATGTATTTACCATTGCAATTTTTTACATCTCAAAACTTTGCTTATCTTTTAAGCCAAACTAATGACTATTACATACACAACTGAAATAATGTAAGTATAGAGATACCAAAGGTTTTTTAGCATTTATCCCCTACTAGGGAAAAGTTCTACAGAAAGCATGAGAAATCTATTTTTTCATTAAGGCCATTTGGAGCCAGTGTATTTAATCGATAAATCCATCGGGATTCATTCCTTAATAGCATATTGTCAACATCACCACCGCGGCGGTGCTGTTTTATGTGCTGAATGCCAGTTACTTTCATAATAGTAAAATCAGAATTATGATATAATTCAAAGTGTCTGGCCACTGGGCTATCCTGCTCTTTGTTCTTAATGTCATCCCTATGCTCTCTGACTCGATCTTTCAGATCACGCTTAGTTTTCCCTATGTAAAATAGGGGGCATGAGCAGTGCAAGAGTTAAATGACACATGTGGTGTTGCAGGTTATCCACTGTTTTATATTGTATTGTCTACCTGTTAAAGTTTCAAATTCACATGTTTTTTGTATGAACCTGCAATACACGCAATGCCCACAAGGGCTACAGCCTTGCCATTTGCCTCTTGTGCTTAACCAATTGGTTTTCAGTTCTCTTATGTATTCACTTCTAACAAGCTTATCCTTAAGACTATCAGCTCTGCGTGCTGTCAACAAAGGGAAGTCTCCTACATAATCTTTCAGTTCAGTATCAATAGTCAACATATGCCAATATTTATTCATTATGTCTCTAAGTTTGCCCCAGTGTGCATTATACTTAGTTATGAGGCGTACCTTATCACCATTCCTTTTAACTGCATTATGTTTGTAGAGCAGATCATTTCTTATGCTGTTTCTAGCCCTCGTCCAGGCCCTTTTTACCTGTCTCTTAGAATATCCTCTTTCAAGGAACCTAGACGACATCTCTTTGGCCTGTGATTCAAACTCCTCTAAGTCGGAACAATTCCTTCGTAACACATTTCAATAATTTGTAATTTGGACACATGCAGCTGATTTAATGCTGTTTCAGTTGAGCACCTATCTTTGATTACGAACCGAGTGGAGTCTATTTATTATTTGGTATCCTCCATATTGTCAAGAACTCTGTTGTTTTTCATTCTGGGGTGGCAAAATGGCATTTAAAATTACTGATGAAAGATGGCAAAGTGATGTGAGTGAAGCTTTTAAAGCCACAATTATCATTGATGAGCAAAACATTGATGAAAAAAGTGAGGATGTGTTTACAGCATTTAAACTATATAAAGCTAAAGCTATTAAATAATTGAAACTCAAATGGGAGATTGCTAGCCTTGAGAACTATGTTAGAGAAAAACTAATACCAAGAGGTCTAAGGATTAAACTGGACCCTGGCATTAGTTTAAGAGGACCAAATGCTGACAATGAATTTGTTGCAAAATGGAATGCAATTCTAACTAAATGTACAATTGAACGGATGGAATTAATGATATCAGAGGATAAAATTAAGTTAGAAGTAAGATAGAAGTAGAAAAGGCATACATAGCTGTAAATATTTTTTCTGTAGATCCAGCTTTCGAAAAACTAAATAAAGAGATTCAAAGGAATCTAGATAAATTACAAAATGAAGTGAAATTCAGAAAGAGGAAAAAATTAATGAGAGATCAGGATGATGAAAGGAAAAACAAGATCTATATCTACAGAAATAGTAATAACAGCAGGTTTTCATATGACTCAGGGACTGACAACTCAGATAATGAGCAAAATGAAATTGTGGTGGGCTCTTCTTCAGACCTGCCCCCTTTAGGCGGAAAACAAGGAGGGGGGGCAGGAGAAAGAGAGGGAGGTGGACGCTCTTCAAACAGGAGAAGAGGTGGTGGGAGATACAAGAACAACAGAGGTACACGGATGTTAACCAGGAATCAGAGGGTATAACCTCTATTCTTGGCTCACATGGGTCTGGGGGTGTTGACACCCTCAGGGTTGTGAACCTATCTTCCGTTCCACTTTCCCTCACACAAATGTCACTGCTAAGTAAAGGTTTGTCGTTCTGTCCATCGGCACATCTGGAAAAAATTTGAATTCATAAAAGATCTTAATTTATTTGCCAGGAAGTTGGTACTTAGAAAAGTGATGAATAGAAAAATGGGTCCGGATGTGCCTCTGGACAGAAGTGACAAACCTGCCCTGGATGATTTACTGTCACTCTTAGAGGAGCAAAATGAGGATGTTGATATTACTCAACACCCTAAAAAATCCAATTTTAGACCGACTTCAAAATACATGCCCCCACTCTCAACAGCTCCAGAGATTCAAAACTTTGTAAGATGCGTTGAAAAAGAGATTGAAGTTGTTCAGGATAATTTGAGTATAGATGAGAGAAGGTCTCTCAAAGAATTACTCAATAGTAAGGGACTCATTTTCAAATCATCCGACAAGGGTGGTAATTTGGTGGTCATGAATGATCATGATTATGTGACAGAAATCCAGAGGCAATTATCTAACACTACACAGTATGAATTGACAAACAGAATTGCATTTGACACATCTTGTAATGAGCTTTTGTTTATTCTCAATGATGCTTTGAGAGAGGGGCTAATAACAACTAAAGAACATGCATTCATGTTCAAAAAGTTTCCAATTGTGCCAACCTTTTACTGCATCCCCAAGCTGCACAAAAGCATGAGCAAACCGCCGGGACGACCAATTATCTCGGGCATAGGGGGGCCTATGGAAGGAGCGAGTAGATATATAGACTACTTTATGAGACCCTTCCTGAGTTCACTGCCCTCCTATGTCCAGGATACTTCGGATGTCCTTAGGAAATTAGATGGCATTGACGTTGATGAAGACACATGGTTAGTAACCCTTGATGTCGAGTCGTTATACTTCTCGATCCCCCATAATGTGGGAATCAGAGCAACCAGATATTTTCTTGAACAAAGAGGGCATGATTTTCAAAAACATACTGATTTTGTAATCTCTTTGTTACAACTCATATTGAACAATAATATATTCCAATTTGATGGAAGATATTATAGACAGCTCCAAGGCACGGCCATGGGTGCCACATGTGCCCCCACATATGCCTGTTTACATCTTGGCTTATGGGAGGCACGAGAGGTTTTTTCTCGTGTTTTGAATCCCTGGAGGCACATGTGGCACTCTGGCTCCGCTATGTGGATGATATTCTACTCCTGTTGCGGGGCAGCAAAGAGTTGTTAGAGAATTTCTTGAGTATTTTGAACACTGACAATGGGTACAACATCTTTCTTACATGTGAAATGAGTAAAGATGAAGCAACTTTTTTAGATCTATCAATTAGGAAAGAAGGTAGACATCTAACCACTAAGGTCCATCGTAAATCAACGGCCACTAATAGCATTTTACATGCTACTAGCCACCATCCTGAATGCCTAAAAACTGGCATTCCAGTTGGCCAATTCCTTCGGTTACGAAGGAATTGTTCCGACTTAGAGGAGTTTGAATCACAGGCCAAAGAGATGTCGTCTAGGTTCCTTGAAAGAGGATATTCTAAGAGACAGGTAAAAAGGGCCTGGACGAGGGCTAGAAACAGCATAAGAAATGATCTGCTCTACAAACATAATGCAGTTAAAAGGAATGGTGATAAGGTACGCCTCATAACTAAGTATAATGCACACTGGGGCAAACTTAGAGACATAATGAATAAATATTGGCATATGTTGACTATTGATACTGAACTGAAAGATTATGTAGGAGACTTCCCTTTGTTGACAGCACGCAGAGCTGATAGTCTTAAGGATAAGCTTGTTAGAAGTGAATACATAAGAGAACCGAAAACCAATTGGTTAAGCACAAGAGGCAAATGGCAAGGCTGTAGCCCTTGTGGGCATTGCGTGATCGGAACAGCCAATAGAATGCAAGCTCAATCTGATTGGCTGATTGGATCAGCCAATCGGATTGAACTTGATTCTGATTGGCTGATTCCATCAGCCAATCAGAATATTCCTACCTTAATTCCGATTGGCTGATAGAATCCTATCAGCCAATCGGAATTCGAGGGACGCCATCTTGGATGACGTCCCTTAAAGGAACCATCATTCTTCAGTTGGACGTCGCCGGATGAAGATGGGTCCGCGGTGGAGGTCTTCAGGATGGAGCCGGTCCTCATCGGATGAAGATAGAAGATGCCGCTTGGAAGATGATGGTTGCCGGTCCGGATCTACTCTTCTTCCCGGATAGGATGAAGACTTTGGAGCCTCTTCTGGACCTCTTCAGCCGCCAGATGATGGATCGCCAGCCCCCGCTTGGGTTGGATGAAGATTTTGGAGCCAGGACGGATCAGTGAACCTGGTATGGTGAAGACAAGGTAGGATGATCTTCAGGGGCTTAGTGTTAGGTTTATTTAAGGGGGGTTTGGGTTAGATTAGGGGTATGTGGGTTGTGGGTTGTAATGTTGGGGGGGGGGGTATTGTATGTTTTTTTTTACAGGCAAAAGAGCTGAATTCTTTGGGGCATGCCCCGCAAAGGGCCCTGTTCAGGGCTGGTAAGGTAAAAGAGCTTTGAACTTTAGTAATTTAGAATAGGGTAGGGCATTTTTTATTTTGGGGGGCTTTGTTATTTTATTAGGGGGCTTAGAGTAGGTGTAATTAGTTTAAAATTGTTGTAATATTTTTCTTATGTTTGTAAATATTTTTTTATTTTTTGTAACTTAGTTCTTTTTTATTTTTTGTACTTTAGTTAGTTTATTTCATTGTAGTTATTTGTAGATATTGTATTTAATTAATGTATTGATAGTGTAGTGTTAAGTTTAATTGTAGGTAATTGTAGATATTTTATTTAATTAATTTAATGATAGTGTAGTGTTAGGTTTAATTGTAACTTAGGTTAGGATTTATTTTACAGGTAATTTTGTTATTATTTTAACTAGGTAACTATTAAATAGTTCTTAACTATTTAATAGCTATTGTACCTGGTTAAAATAATTACAAAGTTACCTGTAAAATAAATATTAATCCTAAAATAGCTATAATATAATTATAATTTATATTGTAGCTATATTAGAATTTATTTTACAGGTAAGAATTTAGCTTTAAATAGGAATAATTTATTTAATAAGAGATAATTAATTTCGTTAGATGTAAATTATATTTAACTTAGGGGGGTGTTAGTGTTAGGGTTAGACTTAGCTTTAGGGGTTAATACATTTATTAGAATAGCGGTGAGCTCCAGTCGGCAGATTAGGGGTTAATAATTGAAGTTAGGTGTCGGCGATGTTAGGGAGGGCAGATTAGGGGTTAATACTATTTATTATAGGGTTAGTGAGGCGGATTAGGGGTTAATAACTTTATTATAGTAGCGCTCAGGTCCGCACGGCAGATTAGGGGTTAATAAGTGTAGGCAGGTGGAGGCGACGTTGTGGGGGGCAGATTAGGGGTTAATAAATATAATATAGGGTCGGCGATGTTAGGGGCAGCAGTTTAGGGGTACATAGGGATAATGTAAGTAGCGGCGGTTTACGGAGCGACAGATTAGGGGTTAATAATAATATGCAGGGGTCAGCGATAGCGGGGGCGGCAGATTAGGGGTTAATAAGTGTAAGGTTAGGGGTGTTTAGACTCGGGGTACATGTTAGAGTGTTAGGTGCAGACGTAGGAAGTGTTTCCCCATAGCAAACAATGGGGCTGCGTTAGAAGCTGAACGCGGCTTTTTTGCAGGTGTTAGGTTTTTTTCCAGCTCAAACAGCCCCATTGTTTCCTATGGGGGAATCGTGCACGAGCACGTTTCTGAGGCTGGCCGCTTGCGTAAGCAACTCTGGTATCGAGAGTTGAAGTTGCGTTAAATATGCTCTACGCTCCTTTTTTGGAGCCTAACGCAGCCTTTCTGTGGACTCTCAATACCAGAGTTATTTTTATGGTGCGGCCAGAAAAAGCCAGCGTTAGCTACGCGGGTCCTTACCGACAAAACTCTAAATCTAGCCGTTAGGGTTTATTTTATAGGTAAGTATTTAGTTTTAAATAGGAATAATTTATTTAATTGTAGTAATTTTATTAAGATTTATTTAAATTATATTTAAGTTAGGGGGTGTTAGGGTTAGACTTAGGTTTAGGGGTTAATATGTTTATTATGGTGGCGGCGACATTGGGGGCGGCAGATTAGGGGTTAATAAATGTAGGTAGGTTACGTCGACATTGGGGGGGCAGATTAGGGGTTAATAAATATAATGTAGGCGTTGGCGATGTTGGGGGCAGCAGATTAGGGGTTCATAGGGATAATGTAGGTGGCGGCGGTGTCCGGAGCGGCAGATTAGTGGTTAATAATATAATGCAGGTGTCAGCGATAGCGGGGACGGCATATTAGGGGTTAATAAGTGTAAGATTAGGGGTGTTTAGATTTGGGGTTCATGTTAGGGTGTTAGGTGTAGACATGACTTTTGTTTCCCCATAGGAATCAATGAGGCTGCGTTAAGAGCTGAACGCTACATTTTTGTAGGTGTTAGGTTTTTTTCAGCTGATTCAGTCCCATTGATTCCTATAGGGAAATCGTGCACGAGCATGTTTAGCCAGCTTACCGCTACCGTAAGCAACGCTGGTATTGAGGTGAGATGTGGAGCTAAATTTTGCTCTACGCTCACCTTTTTGCGGCTAACGCCGGGTTTAAAAAAACCCATAATACCAGCGTTGTCTTAAGGGAGCGTTAAAAAAAATGCTCGTTAGCAACGCACCCCTGTTACCGCAAAACTTGTAATCTCGCCGTAATTTTTTACTTGTGCTTAGGGTTCTGTTCATTATATGAATTTGAGTCCTTTTCATGAAGAGTAGCAAGTTGTAATTATTTAGACTTGTGCATGGCGGAAAAATTCGGTTCGGTTCGGATCGATTCGGATGTTTTCGAATTTCAGTGCGGATCGATTCGAATTCGGAAAAATTTGAATGCATTCGTTTCGGATTCATTTCGGATTCATTCGGATTCGAATAAATTCGGCTGGATTAGGTTCGATTCGGAAATTCTGAATTTTGGTATGTGTTAGGTGGGATTTGCTGTGTATTAGACTAGTATTATGTACTGTATATTAGGTGTAACCCATAGCAGAGTGATATAACCTAATATACTGTACAATACTAGTGTAATCCATGGCCATCCGAATCTACCGAATAAATCCGAACTAATTTGGATTTATTCGGTAGATTCGGTACTACCGTAATTCGGAAATTTGAATCGATCCGAATCTCCAAATTTAACAAATTCGGCCAAATTTCGATTAGTTCCGAATCGAAACGCACATGTCTAATTATTATTTAGTAACTTGCATTATTTTAATGAAGAGTAGCGAGTTCCTATTTGATCACAAGCACAGTTGGCCAGTTTGTGGAGGTTATGCATTTGAATGTAGGGGATGCAAAGGGTACGGGTATTTAAATGCAAGTGGGACTGTTTTAAGCATTGTTTTTAGCCTAATGAAAGGTCATTGATTCATTCTAAGAAACACTTTTTATTAAAGTTTTAATTAATGTAGCCCCGTTTGTTTGTTTTCAGTCTGGGAAAAGATCAAGAATGCTTCCTTTAAGCATTGACTTGTTTGGGATATATTTATACATGCTATGAACACTGTTGCTGAAAGACTGAGAAGTTTTGGAATATCCTTCTTCTAGACAGCTGGATGACTTTTAACAGGTCCAGTCTGCGAGTACAGCACCTTGGGGCTCAACACTTTGTAAATATACTAGTTGTGTACTTTATTTCTTAGTGGCAATAAAACGCCATTGCGGAATTCTCTCTCTTTTCTGTATATCCCAGAGTCTTTGAAGTTTATAAAAATATATCTAAATGCTCCCTGCTTGCAGCATTAAAATGTGCAGAAATATGTTGAGTTTAAGTTTGTTCACTGCATAGGTTAACCTCTTTTCACTTAGATGATTATATATAGCTGCACCCAGGTGGTAAATCGCCAAAGAGCAGGTTAACAATGGTATTGATCCAGTTGTTCGTTCCTGTGCACTTCTCTCTGTATATATATATATTTATATATATATATATATATATATATATATATATATATATATATATATATATATATATATATACACAGTATATATATATATATATATATATATATATATATATATATATATATACAAACATACACTTTACCCTTCAAAGCATACATCTAAGGTAATACCTATGCATCATATTTACTATAACATATAACAAAATTGTATTGTTCTGTATACAAAATGAAAGAGGTAAACTATACTAACAGTAAATGATGCAGATTTTGGTGGCCAAGGACTTCTAGGTAGAATGAGCTTCGACTCCCACATAGGTTCTGGTGGTTTATATAATGTAAAGCTTTTAGCATTTGTGTTCTTCCAGATTTCTGGCAAAGGATGAAGCCCATAGACTGAAAAATAGTTGTAAAACAGTTATTAGTAAAACAAATCTAAATCTGCTTAATAGATAAAGCATGCGAGCACACTTACACATTCACTGTATTTTTCTGTTGAATGGTTATATCAATGTTATAAGCTATATCAGAACTAATATAAGTGATGTAAGGATTTACTTTACCTATATGGAGCCATATATCCTCACAATAGTATATAATCATATACATATATATTTACAGGGAACACATAGTTCCCATAGACCACAATGTAAAGGCACTTTTCAGTGCATTTTTTTTTTCTAACACCCGACACCTGCACCTTTTAACCCATAAAAACTGCTTACTTTTTATTTAAAAAATGGACCTAACGTTGTTTTTTTGTGGGCAATTGAACCCTCTGGTTAATTTTCGGAGTGCTAATTGCTAGCAATAACCAGCCACTTGTAATGGCTGGTTATTTATTACGTGCCTGTAAATGGGTGAATTTGCCCATTTACGGGTGCGCAATAAATCAGCACTCCACTTGTAATCTGGCCCTAAATTGATCTACACATAACCTCTCCCCGTCCCTTCTATATCATGATATACATATACAATTGCAATGTTTTTAATCTCTCCAATTCTTGTTTTTATTCCATTAAGCCTTAATTAACACCTGGGCAGATCTGTCAAGCTTGGTCTTACTGTAGTATAAGAGATAGAGGTATTTTATGGTTTTATTAAAAATAATACCAGGGAGGGTTATATATTTGTAAACAAAAATAAAAACAAATAATAAAAAATAAATGTGATTATGAGCCAGTAAATTATATATAATATAAAACTGATTAAAAAGTGTCTTAAAATTGTAGTAAATTACTGTGCACCCAAACAAACAATACTTTACAGAACTCTTCTTAAATGGTTTATTAACAGACAATAGTTTAAAAAAAACCCACCAAAATCATTCGGGGTAAGCCCAGACAGCCTAACTCCCACTAAGGTGCAAACAGTGCATATAAAAGCAAACTTAGGCCTAGATTACAAGTTGGGTGTAAAAATATTAGCTCTATTTTGTGTTAAAGGGACAGTCTACAATTTAGTCATCTTAAAGTCTTACTTTAGATTAAGCTGCACATATCCTCCTGTACCCTTTCTATATCATGCAGCAGTAACAGTAAAAACATTATTTTAAAATGAATATTGTTTCTGCTCACATTGAAATGGCTGCCATGTTCCACCCACTGATGACATCACAATATGGGCTGCAGTAAAGGCTTCATTAGTTACAAAATATTTACTAATTGGATTCAACAAACTGTCAATGCTATTCCACAGAGAGCATAGATGCAGCCCAGCTTGTGATATCATCAGTGGGTGGAGCTTGGCAGCCATTTCAAAGTGACCAGAAACTATAGTCATTTTAAAATAACTGTTTTACTGTTACTGCTGCATGATATAGAAAGGGTGGATATTTGCAGCTTAATTTAAAGTAAGATTTTAAGATGACAATGGTGTAGACTGTCCCTTTAACATCATTTGAGCACAATCAATATGACTTCTATTTTTGCTATACAGTTCTTATTATTTATCTCTTGAGCAATAGCCTAGTGCATGCTAGCGTCTGCATGTCTGATAGCATTGGGTGCGCTAAATCCCTCACATAATAGGCTTCTATGGGGGCACACACATTCATGTTCAATGTCACTTAAAGACTAAGCCAATGGCCAACTCAGCTGGGTGCAAAGCCAATATCAGCAAGTAGGGGAGTTCTGCATGTAGTTCTGCCCTATACTGTTAATAATAATGGTTTGCTTCAGTTCTTAAAGGGACATTCCAGTCAAAATATAAATGCACATAGATTTATTGCATCTTTGAATAGAAACATAGATGTTAGTGTTAACATTTTTCTCTGCATGTGCATGTGAAGCATAGCTAGATATTTTCACTGCACCCACATGTTAAATAATGCAGCTGCTCAGATCATCAGTGGGGCTTGTATCATGTCAGCAATTAACAAATTGAGTCATTACCAGCTGGTACAAGCACCTTGGGCTCTCCAAACAAGTGTTGTGTTTAAAATGGTGCATGGTGCATACTTAAATACACTTTTGAAACAGCTATAGCTTTTATTAGAAGCATTTTTGCTAATGCATGTATATTACAAAATTGCATCTGTTCAATACCGAAATGCACCCATGTGGTTTCAAATTTTGGCTGGAATATCCCTTTAAAAAGCACTACATTTTCCAGTGGTATTTTGGTTTGTTATTGAGTGCAACACTTTACTCACCACATCTAACGTGAGCAAAATGAATGTGCTTAAAAATATTCCTGCATTATCTTTGCATACGGTGCTATAAATAAAGTTTTTGCTGTTTTAAGATGCTTTGGTTAAAAAGATTATCCATCCTCTTCTAATACCAGATTTGCGTCATGCTTTCTGCGAGATTGCACCCTGCACTATCAATTACCCTCTACTTGTAATCCAGCCCTTTAACAGTGACAGTACTTTAGCCTCTCTTATGGGAAATCCTGTAGCTGTCTGTTGGGCAAGTCCCTTGCTCAGACATCCCAACTCTCCCTGAAGTTCAGGGAGTCTCCCTGATTGTAATAGCGACTCCCTGATGCCAGCAAATGGAATGCAATTTCCCTGAAAATCCAAGTACCATTATCCAATGTGGCCCAAATCCGGAAAAGTGTTTCTTTAAGGAATGCCTTTAGTTTTTGGGAAGTTATAGAACCCTCAAAGCATGCATCAGTAACCAAAAAGCACCCACTGATTCTAATAAAATAAAACACAAATACTACCTTATTTACTGCACGTAATTAAACTTTGTATTCTAAAATATTTATGCATTCAACAAGCGTACGATCACTGGAAAATAGGTTTGTGTATGTGGTTGTGCAATAAAGCTACTTTTCTTAAAATGTGACTTTAGCAGGAAGCTACTTTAACCCCTTAATGACCACAGCACTTTTCCATTTTCTGTCCGTTTGGGACCAAGGCTATTTTTACATTTTTGTGGTGTTTGTGTTTAGCTGTAATTTTCCTCTTACTCATTTACTGTACCCACACATATTATATACCGTTTTTCTTGCCATTAAATGGACTTTCAAAATATACCATTATTTTCATCATATCTTATAATTTACTATAAAAAATATTATAAAATATGAGGAAAAAATGGAAAAAAACACACTTTTTCTAACTTTGACCCCCAAAATCTGTTACACATCTACAACCACCAAAAAACACCCATGCTAAATAGTTTCTAAATTTTGTCCTGAGTTTAGAAATACCCAATGTTTACATGTTCTTTACTTTTTTTGCAAGTTATAGGGCTATAAGTACAAGTAGCACTTTGCCATTTCCAAACCACTTTTTTTCAAAATTAGCGCTAGTTACATTGGGACACTAATATCTTTCAGGAATCTCTGAATATCCATTGACATGTATATATTTTTTTTTAGAAGACATCCCAAAGTATTGATCTAGGCCCATTTTGGTATATTTCATGGCACCATTTCACCGCCGAATGCGATCAAATAAAAAAATTATTTTACTTTTTCACAAATTTTTTCACAAACTTTAGGTTTCTCACTGAAATTATTTACAAACAACTCATGAAATTATGGAATAAATGGTTGTAAATGCTTCTCTGGGATCCCCTTTGTTCATAAATAGCAGACATATATGGCTTTGGCTTTGCTTTTTGGTAATTAGAAGGCTGCTAAATGCCACTGCGCACCAACCGTGTATTATGCCCAGCAGTGAATGGGTTAATTAGGGAGCATGTAGGGAGCTTCTAGGGTTAATTTTAGCTCTAGTGTAGTGTAGTAGACAACCCCAAGTATTGATCTAGGCCCATTTTGGTATATTTCATGCCACCATTTCACCGCCAAAAGCAATCAAATAAAAAAAAATTGTTCACTTTTTCAAACTTTAGGTTTTTCACTAAAATTATTTACAAACAGCTTGTGCAATTATGGCACAAATGGTTTTAAATGCTTCTCTGGGATCCCCTTTGTTCATAAATAGCAGACATATATGGCTTTGGCGTTGCTTTTTGGTAATTATAAGGCCGCTAAATGCTGCTGCGCATCACATGTGTATTATGGCCAGCAGTGAAGGGGTTAATTAGGTAGTTTGTAGGGAGCTTGCAGGGTTAATTTTAGCTTTAGTGTAGAGATCAGACTCCCACCTGACACATCCCACCCCCTGATCCCTCCCAAACAGCACTCTTCCCTCCCCCACCCCACAATTGTCCCCGCCATCTTAAGTACTGGCAGAAAGTCTGCCAGTACTAAAATAAAAGGTATAAAAAAAAAAAAAAAAAATTTTTTTTAAGCATATTTACATATGCTGCTATGTAGGGTCCCCCCTTAGCCCCCAACCTCCCTGATCCCCCCAAAATAGCTCCCTAACCCTCCCCCTCTGCCTTATTGGGGCCATCTTGGGTACTGGCAGCTGTCTGCCAGTACCCAGTTTGCAAATAAAAATGTTTTATTTTTTATGTTTTACTTTTTGTTTCTGTAGTGTAGCTTCCCCCCCACAGTCCAATACCCCACCAGCCAAACCGATCACCAAAAAAACCATATTAACCCCTTTGATCCCCACTTCTAACATAAACATTTTCTGTAGGTAGTGGTTCCCACCCGCTCCCTCCCCGTGCACGCGCCCGCCCGGCCTCCCCGTGCACGCGCGCGCGTCCGTGCGCGTCCCCCCGGTCGTCCCCGCCCCCAATCCCGCCCCCCTCCGCATCACAAAGGCCATCGATGGCCGCCACCCACCTCCCATACCGGCTCCCACCCACCAACGAACGTAGCCGTTAATGTCCGGTGCAGAGAGGGCCACAGAGTGGCTCTCTCTGCACCGGATGGCTACAAATGGTTATTGCAGGATGCCTCGATATCGAGGCATCACTGCAATAACCGGAAAGCAGCTGGAAGCGAGCAGGATCGCTTCCAGCTGCTTTCCAAACCGAGGACGTGCAGGGTACGTCCTCAGGCGTTAACTGCCTTTTTTTTGAGGACGTACCCTGCACGTCCTCGGTCATTAAGGGGTTAATTATAAGTCTCTATCTTATTTAGGGTTTCAAGGTGTCCAATATATAACTGGGAGGAGGGTTGTTGCGGTACAGTACCGGGTGAAGCCACCTCCCTGAAATGAGTTTTTGCAGGTTGGGATGTCTGCTTGCTTATGAGGTATAAGGATAAAATCCCATAGTTTAACCACTCTCCTTTGCCTATTGTGAGTAGTATTATTTGGGGGCATTAATCCGGTTTTGTTTGTATCAGTATAACCCTATGGGCAAGATTACAAGTAGCGCAGTATCGGCTAGATTTAGAGTTGGGCGGTAGCCGTCAAAACCAGCGTTAGAGGCTCCTAACGCTGGTTTTTACCACCCTCTGGTACTTGGAGTCAGTCAGGAAAGGGTCTAACGCTCAGTTTGCAGCCACGACTTTTCCATACCGCAGATCCCCCTACGCCATTTGCATAGCCTATCTTTTCAATGGGATCTTTCTAACGCCGGTATTTAGAGTCTTGGCTGAAGTGAGCGTTAGAAATCTAACGACAAAACAGAAAAAAGTCATTAGTTAAGAGCTTTCTGGGCTAACGCCGGTTTATAAAGCTCTTAACTACTGTGCTATAAAGTACACTAACACCCATAAACTACCTATGTACCCCTAAACCGAGGCCCCCCCCACACCGCCGCCACTCTATTAAATTTTTTTAACCCCTAATCTGCCGATCCGTACACCGCCGCCACCTACATTATCCCTATGTACCCCTAATCTGCTGCCCCTAACACCGTCGACCCCTACATAATATTTATTAACCCCTAATCTGCCGCCCCCAACGTCGCCGCCATCTACCTACACTTATTAACCCCTAATCTGCCGACCGAACCGCACCGCTACTATAATAAATGTATTAACCCCTAATCCTCCTCACTCCCGCCTCAATAACCCTATAATAAATAGTATTAACCCCTAATCTGCCCTCCCTAACATCGCCGACACCTAACTTCAAACATTAACCCCTAATCTGCCGACCGGACCTCACCGCTATTCTAATAAATTTTTTAACCCCTAAAGCTAAGTCTAACCCTAACACTAACACCCCCCTAAGTTAAATATAATTTAAATCTAACAAAATAAATTAACTCTTATTATATAAATTATTCCTATTTAAAGCTAAATATTTACCTGTAAAATAAACCCTAATATAGCTACAATATAAATAATAATTATATTGTAGCTATTTTAGGATTAATATTTATTTTACAGGCAACTTTGTATTTATTTTAATCAGGTACAATAGCTATTAAATAGTTAATAACTATTTAATAGCTAAAATATTTAAAATAATTACAAAATTACCTGTAAAATAAATCCTAACCTAAGTTACAATTAAACCCCAACACTACACTATCAATAAATAAATTAAATAAACTACCTACAATTACCTACAATTAAACCTAACACTACACTATCAATAAATAAATTAAATAAACTACCTACAATTACCTACAATTAAACCTAACACTACACTATCAATAAATTAATTAAATAAAATACCTACAAATAACTACAATTAAATAAACTAACTAAAGTATGCCCCAAATAATTCAGCTCTTTTGCCTGGAAAAAAAACATACAATTCCCCCCCCCCCAACATTACAACCCACCACCCACATACCCCTAATCTAACCCAAACCCCCCTTAAATAAACCTAACACTAAGCCCCTGAAGATCTTCCTACCTTATCGTCACCATGCCAGGTTCACCGATCCATCCTCGGAAGTCTTGATCCAAGCCTCCAAAGTGTTGAACTAAGCCCAAGCGGGGGGCTGAAGAGTGACGTCCATCCTCCGGCTGAAGCCTTGATCCAAGCGGGCAGAAGAGGACATCCGGACCGGCAAACATCTTCTTCCAAGCCGCATCTTCTATGTTCTTCAATCCGATGACGACCGGCTGATCTTCAATACCTCCAGCGCGGATCCATCCATCTTTATCGACGACTTCCCGACGAATTACAGTTCCTTTAAGGGACATCATCCAAGATGGCGTCCCTCGAATTCCGATTGGCTGATAGGATTCTATCAGCCAATCGGAATTAAGGTAGGAAAATTCTGATTGGCTGATGGAATCAGCCAATCAAGTTCAATCCGATTGGCTCATCCAATCAGCCAATCAGATTGAGATCGCATTCTATTGGCTGATCGGAACAGCCAATAGAATGCGATCTCAATCTGATTGTCTGATTGGATCAGCCAATCGGATTGAACTTGAATCTGATTGGCTGATTCCATCAGCCAATCAGAATTTTCCTACCTTAATTCCGATTGGCTGATAGAATCCTATCAGCCAATCGGAATTCGAGGGGCGCCATCTTGGATGACGTCCCTTAAAGGAACCATCATTCATCGGGAAGTCGTCCGTGAAGATGGATGGATCCGCGCTGGAGGTCTAGAAGATCAGCTGGTCGTCATCGGATTGAAGAACATAGAAGATGCGGCTTGGAAGAAGATGTTTGCCGGTCCGGATGTCCTCTTCTGCCCGCTTGGATCAAGACTTCAGCCGGAGGATGGACGTCACTCTTCAGCCCCCGCTTGGGCTTGGATCAACACTTCGGAGGCTTGGATCAAGACTTCCGAGGACGGATCGGTGAACCTGGCATGGTGAAGATAAGGTAGGAAGATCTTCAGGGGCTTAGTGTTAGGTTTATTTAAGGGGGGTTTGGGTTAGATTAGGGGTATGTGGGTGGTGGGTTGTAATGTTGGGGGGGTATTGTATGTTTTTTTTTACAAGCAAAAGAGCTGAATTATTTGGGGCATGCCCCGCAAATGGCCCTTTTTAGGGCTGGTAAGGTAAACTTTTTTAATTTAGAATAGGGTAGGGCATTTTTTTATTTTGGGGGTCTTTGTTATTTTATTAGGGGGCTTAGAGTAGGTGTAATTAGTTTAAAATTGTTGTAATATTTTTCTAATGTTTGTAAATATTTTTTTATTTTTTGTAACTTAGTTCTTTTTTATTTTTTGTACTTTAGTTAGTTTATTTAATTGTAGTTATTTGTAGGTATTTTATTTAATTAATTTATTGATAGTGTAGTGTTAGTTTTAATTGTAGGTAATTGTAGGTAGTTTATTTAATTTATTTATTGATAGTGTAGTGTTAGGTTTAATTGTAGGTAATTGTAGGTAGTTTATTTAATTTATTTATTGATAGTGTAGTGTTAGGTTTAATTGTAACTTAGGTTAGGATTTATTTTACAGGTAATTTTGTAATTATTTTAACTATTTTAGCTATTAAATAGTTATTAACTATTTAATATCTATTGTACCTGATTAAAATAAATACAAAGTTGCATGTAAAATAAATATTAATCCTAAAATAGCTACAATATAATTATTATTTATATTGTAGCTATATTAGGGTTTATTTTACAGGTAAGTATTTAGCTTTAAATAGGAATAATTTATATAATAAGAGTTAATTTATTTAGTTAGATTTAAATTATATTTAATTTAGGGGGGTGTTAGTGTTAGGGTTAGACTTAGCTTTAGGGGTTAAAAAATGTATTAGAATAGCGGTGAGCTCCGGTCGGCAGATTAGGGGTTAATTATTGTAGGTAGCTGGCGGCGACGTTGTGGGGGGCAGATTAGGGGTTAATAAATATAATATAGGGGTCGGCGGTGTAAGGGGCAGCAGATGAAGGGTACATAGGTATAATGTAGGTTGCGGCGGTGTACGGAGCTGCAGATTAGGGGTTAAAAAAAAATGCAGGTGTCAGCGATAGCGGGGGCGGCAGATTAGGGGTTAATAAGTTTAAAGTTAGGGGTGTTTAGACTCGGGGTACATGTTAGAGTGTTAGGTGCAGACGTAGGAAGTGTTTCCCCTTAGAAAACAATGGGGCTGCGTTAGGAGCTGAACGCTGCTTTTTTGCAGGTGTTCGGTTTTTTTTCAACTCAAACAGCCCCATTGTTTTCTATGGGGGAATCGTGCACGAGCACGTTTTTGAAGCTGGCCGCGTCCGTAAGCCACGCTGGTATTTAGAGTTGAAGTGCCGGTAAATATGCTCTACGCTCCCTTTTTTGGAGCGTAACGCAGCCCTTCTGTGAACTCTAAATACCAGCACCCCTTTGGCCGCAGAACTCTAAATCTAGCGAGTTTTCCCTGCGCAATGTGGTCTTTTCGCAATCAATTTCCATTGTGCAGGTATTACAAGACTTGAAAAATCGTGATTTTCTCGCTCAAAGAGCTGTAGTTAACATTTTTGCGCAACATAAAAGTTTCACGACACTTAAAAAATACATTACAAAGTACAGTTTCACTCATATTAACACTGTCTATTAAAAATTATTTTAAAAAATATTGCACAAAAAAATTATTAGAGCTCAAACATACAAGATTTCGGGTGTTAGAAATAAAAAGCCGATGCAGGGATTTTATATTGACATACATACACATACATAGAGAAACGTATTTATATGTATACAGATATGTTTTACTATGGAGATAATGAAAATATTTCACATTACAATCTTATGCACATTAAACTATATCTCAGAGGGATTTTCATTTTCAATGCGATATTCGCATATATATAGATCTCGAGATATCTAGACATAAATATATATATTCATATACATATCTCGCTATAAATAGATATATCTTTCCAAAAAATCATCACATATATAGATAAATATTTATTTACAAATAAATAGAACATATTCCGTTGCGAAAACATTTTTACAATATGAAATTTTCGCATTTCCACGTACACTTTTCAAGGTGAATACGTCAAACGCTTTGCGCAACAGATTAGGGTTTTTGTGGGGGTTTTCTTTTTATCTTCTTCTTTGACTTCTATGGGGAATGTGTGAACGTGCATGCAATTTGTCTGTTTGCATTATGTGGCTTAACGCTTGCGCAAAATAAGTTCTTTTTCAACTTGTAATAGCTGCGCAACCCCAAATGCAAAAACGTCATAACACGAGCTGTGTTTTCACAACTGATGTGAATAAAGTTTTTTCTTTGTAAATGTAAAAGGTACAGCTGTATAGAAGAAATTTTCTTCAATAAAAGTGAATATATAATATCACCCTTAGTGTGTTTTGGTTGCTAGATAGATAGATAGATAGATAGATAGATAGATAGATAGATAGATAGATAGATAGATAGATAGATAGAGATAGATAGATAGATAGATAGATAGATAGATAGATAGATAGATAGATAGATAGATAGATAGATAGTCTCACACCAACCTTTGTCTAGTGTACAGTTTACTACTCATAGGTAAATTCTCTAAAGCATTTTACAGCTTAGACCTTGGGAAAATATTCACCCTTTCTTCTTTAAAAAATTCACACCTGAATTTTATTGCTGTAATACACTATATTAACTGTCGGCTCCCCTTCATTTAAATCTCCACATGTCTCTTACTCTAATCAACATCACCACTGTTGGTTAACTAATAGAATTCTTTGGACTCTGACACTCATTTGCTTTGTGAAGTGTACGTTCTGCCAACTGGGTATTAATAGAGGGTTCTCTCATATTTAAAGTAGAACATAAACATAGGAATTTATTATTGACATCTTATTTACTTACCAAAGCTCAAGTTTTGTGATTTTAATTTAAGGTTCAACGGATCCCTGGAATAACTAGCAGAAAAGTCAGGTATGCCAGTATCATACTGCAGGATAAGACACATGAAAATTAGTTCACTTTATTATTCACTATTTCATAGACATATACACTGTTTAATATTTAGGTTTTTCTGTGCTGATTTAGGAGCCAACTATAAATATAAGTAACAATGAACTCAAAATACAGTTCACATTCACATACAATATGTAATTATGGGTAGTAACAATTTTATTTTTCAGGTAATTTAAATTTTGATCCCCCCCCGACCCTGAGAGGTTCGAGTGTTTTCAGCAGTACTAATTAACTCTTTAATGTGCTGTCAGTTATTGGTTGATCAGTGAAAGAGCTCAATTATATCCTAATTGGCCACAGGCAAACACAAATAAGTTGCAAATACTCAACATTTTTTTCAAGGGATATATTGATGGACTGCAAAACAATGTCAATTTTGCTAATAGAACGTATAAACTACTTACTTTGTATGTATATCTTTCAGAATGCAGTACATAATTGTTGCTATATACCATGTTGCTTTAAATGTCTGAACTAAGCATTACTAAGCCTCTCAGTGAGGTCTTAGCTAGTAGAAGTATATCTTAATGAAAATGTCCTTTGATATTTATTGATTTGTGCAGTAGCTCTGTCTTTGTAATACTAAGTACTTCAAACAAACCCCACTATTATAAGGTTGCTAGAAAAGTACATAAACAAAGTTTTTTCTAAACTGGCAGTGCATCATTGAAATATCTGAATAGTCTTTTAACAGTGTTTTATTGACTCTTCTTCTTATAATGGAAGAAAGATAATAATTGAAATGGTGATGTAGATGAATGACAAGGGGTAATTGATATGAATTGCATTAGTAGGACAAAATAACAAATTGTATGTTTGAAGTTAATTAAATGGCTGACATAAAAGAGAATGTAAGCTTGCTGCTTTGGCACTGTTACCCTAATTATATAGCACATTGACATTAAGGAGAAAATGCAAAGTGCCTTCCTTTTTCCACTATCCTCTTAATGCCTTTCCTGGGCCTAGGGGTTAATCATTGCTTGGTATATTACAAAAACTTGTTTTTGTGTTATTGGAAGTTAAGTTGGTTAATCACATTGTGATGTGTGTTACTGGGAACCAAAAGGGTTAATAATAATGTCTGTGTTTTCAGGGTTTATGATAAGAAAGGTTTAATCATTGTTTCTGTGCCTAAAAGAATAAGGGTTCATACTCAATGCCTGGTGAGGTATGTTGAGATATTAAATTTTACTCATGGGTTTAAGTGCCCTGCAAACAGGGTTTGCGCTTGTGTTTCTGGAGGTGTCTTCTTGTGTGTGTTGGGGGGAGGGTTTGTCTGATTGTGTGTGTGAGCCAATGTGTAGGTTTGTGTATGATATTTGTATGCATATTTGCTGGTGTAAGGGACTGTGTTTAGATAAACTTGTGTATAATTTGGAGGACCTCTTTGTTTGCATGGGTGGCTGCACTGGTACTCACACATGCACTTTAACGTAAGTTTCTACATGTGTATGTGGGTGTCACTATAAGGGTATGGTGTATCATGGAACCTGTGTGAGTGTGAGTGCTCTGTGAGCACCTGTTTGCATGTGTTTAGATTTGATACTGTATGTCGGTGGGCATCCAAATGTTTCTGTGTCTGGTGAGCTACATTTGAAGGTGCTTTTAAATGCTTGTATATAAAAAAGTGAATCTGCCTATTCAAAATGATAAAGTATAGCATGTTCATATGAATATAGATGTTCAGTCCTTATACACAGTACAATATTTATTATACAGCAAGTGCATAGATATTCAGACTCCTTATACATAGTAGCAGATTTATTGTAAGTGCATAGATAGACACAGTGATTTTTTTTGAATGCTTTACTTTGTTACCTGCACCATGATCTACTGTATTTACTTGCCCCTGGACCAAGAATTGGTCTATGAATATTCAAATTTCCAATATAAAAATATTTGGAAGCCATTGGCCTGTATTTGTATGTGGGTGTATAAAACTATAGTACTACTGTACAGAGTCCATTCAATCAATACATTCCACACATTTCTGAATGTGAATTCTTTGCTGAGGCACATAGCAGCTTTCATTAGCTGCTTACTTCCCTATTGCACCATGACCTATAACAACAACTCATTGTCCCTAAAGTCTTTCATTTCGAAACAAGTGGAGAATTCGTTTTTTAGACAACTAAGGGCCAGATTACGAGTGCCGTGCTATTTATTGCTCCTGCTCACATGCTAATCTTTTTGTGCGTATTGGGTAGCGCTCAGATTACAAGTTGAAAGTAAAAAGTTTTCACTCACACACTAACCCAACACACACAAAATCCCGATCTAATATCATGACGTGTTAACGTACTCCCCAATAGACTTCAATGAAGTGTGAAAAGTTGAAAAAACCTAACACCCTACTTGTGTGCAAACCCGATTGCATTTTCTCAAGGGCGCTAACCCGGCATGAAAAAAAAGGAATATTTCACATCCCAATGTTCTTCAAATAGAATAATATGTTCTTTTTATTAATGAATACATATTTCTATATATATTTGATGGTATTTTGGTAAAATATATGTCTATGTCTATATATATATATATATATATATATATATATATATATATATATATATATATATATATATATATATATATATATATAAAGAGGATGGGTAATCAGCGCTTAGAACTTCTAATATTCCCAGTTTGCTGCCCCAAAAAACAAATAGATCATGCAAAGGCCCCCGCCTAACAATGACTAATGTGAAAAGTAATTAAAAAATAGGTAAAAAGATAGGAGATAGGGCGCAGAGCAGTAGTACTGAGAAGTCTATGATTATCCTCCGCTCGTCGCAAAGCCTCTTCCTGGGTCTAAAATGAGGAATCTGGCATCCTCCAATCACGGCGTTGAATCAGACACTGATTCCCCCAGGGGACAAGTCGTGATTGGAGGATGACCGATCCGTCATTTCTGATGTATGAAGAGGCTTGCGACGACCGGGGGAAGCTGGAGTGGCTGTCAAGATTAAAAGGTAAGTATTTTCACAACACGAGTGAAATGTAAATTTTTATGAATTAAAGTGCCCCTGTTTTTAATCGAATTTTTAAAAACCTGGCACTTTATCATCAAAATTTACATTCACTTTAATATCCAAGCATTTTTAACACTTTAAATTAATTTAATATCTCAATGCAAAGAAAATATGATAAAATAAAAACTAGATAGGTAAATAGATGAATGCATAGAAAAATAAATAAAAGGTACTAGAAATGTAAAATAAATATAAATATAAAGTAATGTACCTAATCCCAATAGTTAATAATGTCATATTTGGAGTTGAGGCCAAATGGTTCACAGGTTTTAAGTTTTAATATCCAAAACAACTCGCGTTTGGCCAGCATTTGGTCGCGATTTCCCCCTCTCTTCTTGGGAAGCTCTATTTTTTCTATGGCACATCATTTAAACGTGTCCAGTTTACTGTCATGGTGACGTGCAAAATGTAGCAACAAAGGGGTTGTGGACTTGCCCACTATTATTGTAGACTGATGTTCCCTGATACGGGACTTTATGTCCCTTCTCATAAGACCTACATACTGTACCTCACAAATGTCACAGGTTATGAGGTAAATCACATATGTAGAGGTGCAGTTTATACAAGCATTTATCTGAAATACTTATTTAGTAACTGTAGATCTAAAATGAGTAGTCACATCAACATAGTCACAAGGTTTGCATCTATTGTAACCGCACCTGAACATACCCAAATGAGTTAGCCAGGAGCTGTTAGATCTCTCTTTTTTAGGTAATTGAGAAGCGGATAGAGCAGATCATATAGTTCTACATTTCCTGTAAGAACAATTGAGTCCTTTTTCTACTACTCCCACCAGACCATCATCTGCTGATAAAAGCGAAAAGTGTTTGGGAACTATACGACAAATATCAGTGTACTGAGCACTGAAGTTGGTAACAAAGGTAATCCCCTTATCAGAATAACATTTTTTGTTTTTATTGGATTCTCTAGAGTATGTATGATTATCCAATAGTAAATTTCTAGGGGTACCCTGAACCTCTTTTTTCACTCTCTTTATATCTCTCTGGGAATATCCCCTTGCAGCAAGTCTGTCACCCAATGCATGTGCTTCTTGTATGTACATCTCTGATGAAGCGCATGTACGCATGCATGAAACGCGTCAGTTAAGAGTTTACCTGGCTTACGAATAACTGTACCCAAATAAATTGGTGGATATACTCTAAAGACCCAGTGTGTTCTCCTTTTTCCTCATCTTCTTGTATGTATGTTGCTTCTTGAGAACAATTCCATCTCAGTCTGGCAAACTGTCCTTTTGACACAGCATACGGGACATGCCTAGGATGACAGCTTTTTGCGTGCAATAGGGAATTACCTGAAATTGGTTTACAATATATTTCTAAAACTACTCTACCACTTGGGTCACCTCTAATGGTTAGGTCCAAAAAATTATAGTGGATGGTTGATGTTCAGAAGTGAAGCTCAAGCCTACATCATTATCATTGAGCATAAATAAGAAAGTCATCTGCTTCTTCTGTAGACCCTGACCAAATAAATATAAGGTCATCTATGAAGCGTTTGTATAACCTTATCTTGTATCTAAAAGGATTTTCACTCCAAAAGACGCGGGACAGCTCCCAAAAACCTAAAAAAGGTTGGCGTATGATGGGGCAAATTTAGCCCCCATCGCTGTCCCTCGTCTTTGTAGGTAAAAAAACATCCTCAAACTGAAATCATGTGTTTAACAAAAATATAGCCACACTGACAATATATTCTTGAAATTCTGATGTATAGTCTGTATTGTAGGATAAGAAAAACTTTAATGCCTCAATACCTTTTGCATGCGGGATGGAGGAATATAATCAAACCGCATCCACTGTCAGCCATGAAAAGTTTATTTCCCAATGGGTCTGTCCAATAAGTTGAAGAACCTGTTTCTTATCTCTCATATGAGATGGTAGTGACAAAACCATTGGTTGAATAAGCCCATCAAGCCACTGTGAGAGGTGTCTTATAATTATATATAGGTGTGTGTATATATATATATATATATATATATATATATATACTGTATATATATATATGTATATATATATATACATACATATATAAATATATATCTATTTATAAATACAAAGAACATATTCTGCTATGTGCAGAACAATGGAATGTGAAATATTTACAGTAAATACATAGATAAAACAATTATTAAATATGAATTTTGCAAAAGTACTTTATTTCATGTTTTCATCTACTTAACTGCACAGGGCTACAATGCAAATACATAAATACACAAATATAGACCTATATTTAATTGCATTGCATATTTAGAGATGTATATGTATGTATCTCTATGTTAAAACCCTTTACCTGCTTTTTTTTTTCTAACACCTGAGACTACAGGGTTTATTTATCCTATAGCGAATCATGTCCGCCCTGCATCGCTAAATAGCATACGCTGTTGGCATTTAACATTGCACAAGCATTTCACAAGAAATCAGCCGCTACCAGGGGGTGTCAATCATCCCGATTGGGATGACTGCTGCTTCATAACTATGCTTTCCGGCAAGCTGGAAACTACGTGGGGAGATAGCAGGATCCACTGCTTGGTAAATCTCCCCCCTCATATCTTTGAGCCATTCTAACTTTTTTGTGCAATATTTTTTAATAATTTTTATAAGATGGTTTTATTATGAGTGTAAGTGTACTTTGTAATATATTTTGAATGTGTTTTGTAACACTTTTTTGCTTTCCAAAACAGTTAACCAGAGCTCTGAGGTAGCGCTAATCCAACGAGCGTTAATTGCAATTGCTCACTTGTAATATGAGTGCCCCCAGAGGCGTAACTAGAAACCACAGGGCCCAGGTGCAAGAATCTAAGAATTGGCAAGAGTCCATGAGCTAGTGACGTATGGGATATACATTCCTACCAGCAGGGGCAATGTTTCCCAAACCTAAAAGTGCCTATAAATACACCCCTCACCACACCCACAATTCAGTTTTACAAACTTTGCCTCCTATGGAGGTGGTGAAGTAAGTTTGTGCTAGATTTCTACGTTGATATGCACTTCTCAGCATGCTGAAGCCCGGTTCCTCTCAGAGTGCAGTGAATGACAGAGGGATGTGAAGGGAGTATTACCTATTGAATACAATGGTCATCCTAATGGGGATCTATTTCATAGGTTCTCTGTTATCGGTCGTAGAGATTCATCTCCTACCTCCCTTTTCAGATCGACGATATACTCTTATATATACCATTATCTCTACTGATTCTTGTTTCAGTATTGGTTTGGCTATCTACTTTATGTAAATGAGTGTCTTTTGGTAAGTATGTTTCCTTTTATTTAAGACACGCTCAGCTATGATTTGGCACTTTATATGTAAAGTTCTAAATATATGTTTTGTACTTATATTTGCCATGATTCAGGCTAATCAGTATATTTCCTTTTTGCAGACTGTCAGTTTCATTTTGGGAAATGCATATAAAAAAAAATAAAAAAAAAATTCTTAGCTGATATTTTCAAAATGACTCTCTTTTTTAAATTGCGGGCTGTTAGGCTTGCGGGAGCGCAAAATACTATAATTTATTGCATCATTCTTGGTGCAAGACTTTTTTGGAGCAAGAATTACATTTGTTGACGTCATTTCGTCATTTCCGGCATCTTAGTTGGCGCCAAGAATTTTCACGTAGTTGCGTCATCTATGATGCTCGTGTTTGTTGCAGACGTTCTTGGCGCCAAAAAATATTTTGTCATTTGTGGGCGTTATACTTGGCGCCAGATTTCTGACATTATTTAAGTCTTTATTTCATTTTGCTTCTGGTTTCCAGAGGCTTATTTTGTTTGCATTTTTTTCCAATTCCTGAAACTGTCATTATAAGGAAATTGATATTTTGCTTTATATGTTGTTTTTTTTCTCTTACATTTGCATCAGAAAACACTGTTGGATTCCTGGTGACTGATATCAGTCCTACCAAAGCTAAGTTAATTTATTTAAATGTTATGAATTTTTATCTTTAGCTATGGTTTGTAATAAGTTATCATGATAAAATTTTACATGCAGAGAAATGTCCATCAGTTTGAATGCATTGTCTATTGCTATTCTTTTAACATCTAATGTGCAAGATATACCTAGGAATTTATAAGAATATTTTTCAGATTCTATTCTGAAGGCTTTGTCTGCCATCCCGCCTTCTAATAAAATGTAAAGGTCTTTTTTTAAACTTCTCATTTAGTTGATGAATTTTCAAATGACTGATAACATACTGAATTATCCTTCTCTGATGATGATTTATCTCATTCAGAATATCCTTCATCAGATATTGACACTAACAAATCTACTTTTTTACTTTTTAATAGAGTATATTCGTTCTTTGTTGAAAAGGTGTTGATTATATTGGATATTGAGGAGACTAGTCCTCTTGATTTTAAGACTAGCTAACATTTAAATTCTGCTTATTAACCTCCTGTGGTTACTTCAGAGGTTTTTTTATCCAGTTCCTAATACTAGGAATAAGCCTGGGATTTCTTTTATTCCTTCTTTAAGGTTTTAAAATTGTATCCTTTGCCAGCAGTTAGTTTTGGAGTTTTGGGAAAAGATCCCCAAAGTTAATGGGGCTATCTCTACTCTTGCTAAACATACTACTATTCCTATGGAAAATAGTATTTATTTTTAAGATCCTTCAGATGGGAAACTTGTATCTTATCTAAGGAAAATTATTTTATTTTCAGGTCCTTTTCTTAGGCCTGCAATTTCTTTGGCTAATGTTGCAGCTGTTTCATCTTTTTTGGTTGGAAACTTTAGTGCAACAAGTATCGGATTATGATTTGTTTAGCATTGTTAAGTTGATTCAACATGCTAATAATTTCATTTGTGATGCCATTTTTTTATATTTTTAAAATTGTGGTTAAATCTATGTATTTAGCTATTTTAGCTAAAAGAACTTTGTGACTTAAATCTTGGAATGCTGATTTGATTTCTAAAATCCAGATTTCTATTTTTTCCAAGGTAATAAATTATTTGGTTCAGTTGGATTCAATACTTTCGACTGTTACTCTGGGGAAGGGAGTTTTTTTGCTTCAAGATTAAAGGGACAGTAAACCTTTAACTCTAGTTCCCATTAAATTAAAATATTCAAGTTAATATATTGATTATTCCTACTATGCAGAGCAAAAGCGCAGTGGAAGCGTTTAAAAAATTATTTTATACTTACTCAAATAACACATCTTCTGTCCGCCTACGAATTTGATTATTTTTTTCAATACTTACCATCATAGCCCCTGCAGCCAACAGTGGAGCGAACGTCCGTCTTCTGCAATTTTGACAGCGCGTTCCCTCTCCACGTGCGCATGCGCATTACATCTCAGTCTTCAGCCGTATACACAGAGAATCTCAATGCTTCGTCGTGCATTGAGATTCTGTGTATCTGAATGAGCGGTGAGTCACTCCTATTGACAAACGAGCAACTCCATTACTTTATCGAAAGAGAAGATAATGTTTTATTAACTACTTTTTGAAAATTAAAATTTTAATTGCATAAGCTATTAGAAAAATAAATTGACATTACAACAACCTTAGGACAACATTTTTAAATCTAAATAAATTTATATGTAATAAATAAACTTACTAATTAAACTATTTTATTTATATTTGCTCGTTATAGTCTAGGGGGTAATTTAACACTCAATAGATTAGTTCTTTTTAGTAGCATATAAGCAGTAAATCACAATGCGGTTAGCATCACGATCCACTGCTTATATGTCAGTGGTTGAACTGCGCATGCGCAACAGAAGTGTAAATGCGTGCTCCGGATCCGAAAATGGGCGTATTGAAAGTAATGATTGATGGAAGGACCCCGCAGCGATGTCGGTGAAAAAAGTATCTGCGGCTACATGGGCGGATAGTGGATATTGAAAGAGGTAATTATTTAAACCGGTTTTAAAACGCTTCCGTAGCGCTTATACTCTGCAAACTAAGTTCAAATCGTTATGATTTTAATGATTAACATTAATATTGTAATAGAGGGGTTAAGATTTACAGTCCCTTTAAGTTCTAAGGGTAAATCTTAAGCTTCTATTAGTTTTTGTTCTTATAAGGAACAGAAACCTAATTTTTTCCCAAGTAACATGTTTCTAATTGGAAGCTTTCTTCAAAATTGAATGAATTCAAGCCATTTAAGAGATCAAAGCCAGCCCTAAATTCGCATGAAGGTGCGGTCCTTATTCCAGCTTAGCTGGTAAGGGGCAGGTTAAGACTTTTCTAAAGTTGTTTGGTTCAATTCAGTCCAAACTTTTTAGATTGGGGTACAGAATAGGATTCAGAGTAAGACTGCCTGTGAGAAGTCTTTTTCTCTCTCACATATTCCAGCTATTCCAGTAAAGGCTCAGACTTTCCTGAAGTGTGTTTCAGACTTGGAGTTATCTGGGATATTCATACCAGTTCCGTTTCAGGAACATGGTCTGGGGTTTTGTTCAGAACTATTCATTGTCCCAAAGATAGAAAATCTTTTGAATTGTCATGTAAGAGTACCATCTTTCAGAATGGTGTTTATGTCTATTCTGCCTTTTGTTCAGCAAGGGAATTATTTGCTTACAATAGACATACAGGATGCATATCTTCATATTCTGTTTTTTTTTTCAGATTATTTTCATTTTCTGAGATTCTCTTTTTTAGACAAGCATTACCAATTTGTTGCTTTTCCTTTCTGGCCTAGCGACAGCTCTAGGAATCTTTTCAAAGATTCTCGGTGTTTCCTTATTTGGACGATATCGTGGTACTTGCTCAGTCTTTTCGTTCTGCAGAATCTCATACAATTCAACTTCTCTTGTTTCTTCAAAGACATGGTTGGAGGATCATTTTACCAAAAGTTCCTTGATTCCTCATGACAAGGGTCATCTTTTTTAGGTTTCCAGATAGATTGTGTCAATGTCTTTGTCTCTAACAGACAAGAGACAATTTTTATTGGGTTCAGCTTGTCGGAACCTTCAGTCTCTATTATTTTCTTCAGTAGCTATAAGCATGGAAGTTTTAGGTCTCATGACTGCAGCATTGGATTCGATTCCCTTTGCTTATTTTCATATGAAACTTCTCCAGTTTTTAATTAGTGATGTCGCAAACTTACATTTTTCCGTTCACAAACGGCGAACCCGAACGTCCGCAAAAGTTTGCGAACGGGCAAACCGCCATAGACTTCAATAGGCAGGCGAACTTTAAAACCCACAGGGACTCTTTCTGGCCACAATAGTGATGGAAAAGTTGTTTCAAGGGGACTAACACCTGGACTGTGGCATGCCGGAGGGGGATCCATGGCAAAACTCCCATGGAAAATTACATAGTTGATGCAGAGTCTGGTTTTAAGCCGTAAAGGGCATAAATCACCTAACATTCCTAAATTGTTTGGAATAACGTATGGTGTTGTATCGATCAGGTAGTGTAAGGGTTACGCCCGCTTCACAGTGACAGACCAAACTCCCCGTTTAAAGGGACAGTCTACACCAGAATTTTTATTGTTTTAAAAGATAGATAATCCCTTTATTACCCATTTCCCAGTTTTGCATAACTAACACATTTATAATAATATACTTTTAACCTCTGTGATTATCTTGTATCTAAGCCTCTGAAAACTGCCCCTTTTTTCAGTTCTTTTGACAGACTTGCAGTCTAGCCAAACAGTGCCTGCTCCCAGATAACTTCTCGTGCACGAGCACAGTGTTATCTATATGAAATACATGAACTAACACCCTCTAGTGGTGAAAAACTATTAAAATGCAATCTGAAAGAGATGGGCTTCAAGGTCTAAGAAATTAGCATATGAACCTCCTAGGTTAAGCTTTCAACTAAGAATACCAAGAGAACAAAGCAAAATTGGTGATAAAAGTAAATTGGAAAATTGTTTAAAATTACATGCTCTATCTGAATCATGAAAGTTTATTTTGGCCTAGACTGTCCCTTTAACGCACCGCAAACAACCGCAAACAGTCCATTTGCACAACCACAAACTCCCCATTTGCACAAGGTTGGATACCAAGCTAGCCATGTCCCATTCCTTGTCCTCACCGATGTCATTGAAGGTCTCTTCCTCCACCCAGCCACGTACAACACCAAGGGTCCCCGAAAGGTGACAACAAGCCCACTGGGACGCCTGCTGTGTTTGGTCTTCCACCTCCTCAAAGCCACCTTCCTCCTCTGACTCCTCTTCTTCAGACTCCTCTCTCTGCGTTGCCTCTCTCTGCGTTATTATAAGGTGTGTTAAGTAGTACTATTCCTATCAGTTTAATCACTGTTCCGTCCCCTATCAGGGGACATGTATATGGCATGGATTTTAGGAACCGGGAGATGGAAAAAGATGCTTGGTCGGTCCTCCTACTTCAAATTTGGGGCACTGCGCGTGCAATCTAATGTGCCACCAGATAGGAGTGGTGTGTTAAGTAGTACTATTCCTATCAGTTTAATCCCTGTTATGTGCCTTTTTTATTGGTTTGGTTTTTGAAGCCACAGTGCTGCACCAGAGGCCAGAAAAATTAGGCATGTACACATGCCTGAAAAATTAGGTATTGTTGCAGCCGCTGCTGTAGCAGCGGCCAGAAAAATTGATGTTTGTTTCCCAGGCAGAAAGTGCCCTAAAACATTGCGGCTTGAACCCTAGTTGGTAGCAGATAAGTCACGCAAGTCATCCGACATTCGAAGATAAAATACAGCACTGTGTGGACCATTTTTAGCCCAAGGCAGCTCATCTCATCGGGCCTTTTTTACTCGAATGTATCGCCCAATATCAGTCCCTTCGGGATCCATCCCTCATTCATCTTAATAAAGGTGAGGTAATCTAGACTTTTTTGACCTAGGAGACTTCTCTTCTCAGTGACAATACCTCCTGCTGCACTGAAGGCCCTTTCTGATAGGACACTTGAAGCGGGGCAGGACAGAAGTTCTATCGCAAATTGGGATAGCTCAGGCCACAGGTCAAGCCTGCACACCCAGTAGTCAAGGGGTTCATCGCTCCTCAGAGTGTCAAGATCTGCAGTTAAGGCAAGGTAGTCTGCTACCTGTCGGTCGAGTCATTCTCTGAGGGTGGACCCTGGAGGGTTGTGGCGATGCATAGAAGTTAAAAAGCTCTGCATGTCCTCCATCAACAACACGTCTGTAAAGCGTCCTGTCCTTGCCGGCGTGGTCGCGGGAGTCATAGGATTACTTTAACCTCTTCCCCTGTTAGATTCCCATTGCGCTGTGACATCACCCTTATACGCTGTGTAAAGCATACTTTTTAATTTATTTTGGAATTGCTGCATCCTTTCCGACTTGCGGTAATTCGGTAACATTTCAGGCACTTTATGCTTATACCGGGGGTCTAGTAGCGTGGACACCCAGTACAGGTTGTTCTCCTTCAGCTTTTTTATTCGAGGGTCACTCAACAGGCACGACAGCATGAAAGACCCCATTTGCACAAGGTTGGATGCCGAGCTACTCATGTCCCATTCCTCGTCCTCAGTGATCTCACTGAAGGTATCTTCTTCCCCCCAGCCACCTACAACACCACGGGTACCAGATAGGTGACAACGAGCACCCTGGGATTCCTGTTGTGGTTGGCCTTCCTCCTCCTCCTCAAAGCCACATTCCTCCTCTGACTCCTCTTCCTCACAATCCTCTTCCAGCATTGCCGCTGGTCCAGCAAGTGATGCTGATAAGGCTGTTTCTGGTGGTGATGGTGACCACAACTCTTCCTCTTCACGCTCATCTATGGCCTGATCCAGCACTCTTCGCAGGGCACGCTCCAGGAAGAAAACAAATGGTATGATGTCGCTGATGGTTCCTTCGGTGCGACTGACTAGGTTTGTCACCTCCTCAAAAGGACGCATGAGCCTACAGGCATTGCGCATGAGCGTCCAGTAAGGTGGCAAAAAAATTCCCAGCTCCGCAGAGGCTGTCCTAGCACCCCGGTCATACAAATACTCGTTAATGGCTTTTTCTTGTTGGAGCAGGCGGTCGAACATTAGGAGTGTTGAATTCCAACATGTCGGGCTGACGTAAATCAAGCGTCTCACTGGCATGTTGTTTCACCGCTGGATATCGGAAAAGTGCGCCATGGCTGTGTAGGAATGCCTCAAATGGCCACAAACCTTCCTGGCCTGCTTCAGGACATCCTGTAAGCCTGGGTACTTATGCACAAAGTGTTGTACGATCAGATTACACACATGTGCCATGCACGGCACATGTGTCAACTTGCCCAATTTCAATGCCGCCACCAAATTACTTCCGTTGTCAGAAACCACTTTGCCGATCTCCAGTTGGTGCGGAGTCAGCCACTGATCCACCTGTGCATTCAGGGCGGACAGGAGTGCTGGTCCGGTGTGACTCTCTGCTTTCAGGCAAGTCAACCCCAAGACGGCGTGACACTGCCGTATCCGGGATGTGGAATAGTACCTGGGGAGCTGGGGGGGTGCCGTTGATGTGGAGCAAGATGCAGCAGCAGAAGAGGACTCAGCCGAGGAGGTTATGGAAGAGGATGGAGTAGGAGGAGTAGAGGAGGTGGCAGCAGGCCTGCCTGCAAGTCGTGGCAGTGTCACCAACTCCTCCTCTGCAGAGCCACGCATTCCATGCTTGGCAGCCATCAGCAGGTTTACCCAATGTGCAGTGTAGGTGATATACCTGCCCTGACCATGCTTTGCAGACCAGCTATCAGTGGTCATATGGACCCTTGCCCCAACACTGTGTGCCAGACATGCCATTACTTCCTTCCGCACAATCGAGTACAGGTTGGGGATTGCCTTTTGTGCAAAGAAATTTTGGCCGGGTACCTTCCACTGCGGTGTCCCAATAGCTACAAATTTTTTGAACGCCTCAGACTCCACCAGCTTGTATGGTAAAAGCTGGCGGGCTAAGAGTTCAGACAAGCCAGCTGTCAGACGCCGGGCAAGGGGGTGACTTTGTGACATTGGCTTCTTACGCTCAAACATGTCCTTGACAGACACTTGACTGTGGGCAGATGAGCAGGAACTGCTCCGGAGTATAGACGGAGTGGCGGATGGTTGAGAGGGGGCAAGGAGGACAGCAGTGGTTGAAGTGGCTGAAGATGCTGGACTAGGAGGAGGATGGCGGCTTTGAGTTTGTGTGCTGCTTCCAGGGCCGCCACTAGAAATGTCGGGGCCCCTGACTTAACCATTGATCAGGGCCCCCCCCCCTCCTTTGACATGTGCAATTTTTGACCAAGTGACTAAAACGTATATGCACTTTATTCTTAAGTGTCTATTTAAACTTAAAAATGTTGTAAAGGTAGTAACATACACACACGCAGACAAACTCATACACTGAAACACACACTCACACATAAGGATTCACATATAGACACTCTAGCAGACATGCAAATAAACACAAAAACACAATCAGACACAAAAACTCAGCACTTGTTTACATTGACCTGACAAGTAATGAGGTAAACTACAGTTTTGTAAAAAAAGGAGATTTAGAAAACAAAATATGGAGTTCTGATTATCTTTTTGTAAAGGAAGATGCCAACTAAATGATGGCAACAGCATGCAGTGGCTGAAAGGAAGGGCCCTGAACAGCCTAAACAATAATTTAAAGGTTAAATGGTGGATTGGTGACTTCCGGAAAGGTCTCGTTAGTTTCAAAGTCTGTAGAAAGATGTGAATAATCAGTAGTGAGGTCAAAATGTCCTAAAAAGGAACAGACAATGGACACACACTCAAACTTGCACCCAAGGAAACACCGACAGAGACAGCCTCAGAAAACACACAAAAACATACACACACACAGAGACAGCCACAGAAAACACACAAAGACATACACACAGAGAGACAAGTTCAACCACATAAAACACAGAAAGAAATGAATACACACACCCTCACTGAGACATCCACAGAAAACACACAAAGACATAAAAAAACAATCTCACAGAGACACTCACAGAAAACACACACCCTCATAGAGACATCCACAGAAAACACAGACATACATACATACATACACACACACACACCCTCACAGAGACATCCACATAAAACACAGACATACACACCCACCCTCACAGAGGCATCCAGAGAAAATACACAAAGACAAACATACACACACCCTCACAGAGACACCTATAGAAAAAGCTCAAAGACATATGCACACACCCTCAGACATCCATAGAAAATGCACAAAGACATATCCACCCTAACAGAGAGACCCACAGAAAAAAACACACACTTATAGAGACACAAACCAAAGCACAATGACATAAACACAGACACCCACAGAAACACTCACAGGAGGAAACATTTATGCTTTGCATCCCCTAAATCAACATTGTGTGACATGCATGATAAAAAAAATTGCAGAAATTAAGAGATCACTTTTGAAAGAATCATATGTGTAAATGTGCAAACAAAAATAATTTTGTGAATTCAAAATTGTACATTGATGATCTGGGTAGATGGCTAGATGAAGAAAAGTACTTTAAAAAAGGTTGACATATGTTTGTTTGTTTTTTCCCCATTTTACCCAACCAAGTGCACCACTTCAAATATAGTGTACAAATGTTCCCATCTGTCAGCTGTACTTATGGATTTTGAAAATGCTGTAATCTATATGGTCTTGGTAGAACCATAAGCTGTGGTACTCATACCATTAGATCTGGTTAAATGCAGGATTTTGGCTCGTTGGTATGTATTTCAAAATTAAGTCAGCTGTAGTGTAAACTGAACAGTTTTAAGTTAACCTGTCTCATTTCAAACACTGAGCAATCTTAGTCTGAGAGTATAACATTTTATGCAGATGTAAAAATCTTAGATAAAATGCATCCTTGCATCTGGAAAGTCCTTGCATAAAGGGACAGTAAACTGGAATGTAATATTACATATATATATATATATATATATATATATATATATATATATATATATATATATATATATATATATATATAAAAATGCATATCTGCCAAAAGGGCACCTACCATTTGTGTATTGAGGAGGAAACATTTCTGCATGGTTCTAAATATAGAATTTCTACAGGATTGTCAAATAATCATAAATACGCTGCTGTTAAAAAAATGTGTTTTTATGGACCCCTGTCCCCACCATACAACTACTACCACACTGAAGTTACAATCCGAAATTGCACAAAGAAATAAGAAAAACATTTGCTCAGTAAGTCCTACCTCCTCTGCAAATGAAAGTGATCTGCCGTCTGACTCAGGCACACACTGTACAAACAAAATGCCAAGTCTGTCTCACACTGTGCATAGTGGTTTAGTGCACACTCAGAAATCCTCTCAAATTCTAATACTTTACTACTTGTAATAACATTTCATGCTTCATGCTCAATTAGCACTCTGCTGTAGTACCCACTGGTAGCTACCAAAATTGAAATTTTTTTTTTTTTAGTTCTTGCCTCATGGGGCCCGCCTGGCCCATTGGGCCCCTGACAGGAGTCACCCCTGTCACCCCCTGATGGCGGCCCTGGCTGCTTCTACTCATGTGTTGATCCCATAGGCGTTTGTGATGTGCGATCATGTGCCTTCGCAAAGCAGTTGTACCTAGGTGGGTGTTGGACTTCCCACGACTCAGTTTCTTTTGGCACAGGTTGCAAATGGCATCACTGTTGTCAGAAGTAGACACACAAAAAAATGCCACACTGCTGAGCTCTGCGATGACGGCATTCTGGTGGTGGCAACAACATGCGTTGATTGGCGTGCTGTCTGGCTGACTCCGGCCCCGGGTGCCGATGCATGCTGTCTGACTGTGCCACTAGCTCCTTGCGACGACCTCCCCCTGCTTCCAACTCGTCTCCTCCTCTCTGTCTCCCCATCTGAACTTTCCCCCTGTTCTTCTTCTCTTCTAGCGGGCACCCACGTGACATCCACGGACGCATCGTCATCATCAACCGCTTCACTTGTATCTGACGAATCAACAAAGGAAGCAGGAGCGGGTACAACATCATCATCATCACACCATACGTCCATGTCTGTAATGCTGCCTGATTGAGACATATCACTGTTATCTACATCCTCTGTCAATGATGGTTGCGCATTTCTTCCAACTGATGTGTAAAAAACTCCTCTGACAGATCAAGTGAAGAGGCTGTGGTGCTAGTGTTGGTGGTGGTGGCAGGCGGGTGAGTGGTAACTTGAGAGGTGCCTAAAGATAAGCTGGAGGAGGATGGTGCATCAAGGTTTGGAGTGGAAGCTATAGAAGATTGGGTGTCCTGTGTTAAAAAGTCAACTATTTACTCAGAAATGTTTGAGTTCATGGGACGTGGCCTCTGAACACTGGGCATTATTCTAGGGCCAAAGGGAATCACAGCAGAACGAACACGATGGCCCCTGCGGGGTGGCCTGCCTCTGCCTGTCATTTTTTTTTAAATGTACACTTACACTACTATTAAACAAAATATGAGTGGTGGCACTGGGCAAGTGGGCACAGTATACGCTGTGAGCCTGACACAAAAAAGCAGACTGATGTTTCACAGTCCAAAAAGTTTTTATTTTTTTAAATGTACACTTACACTACTATTAAACAAGATATGAGTGGTAGCATTGGGCAAGTGGGCCCAGTATAAGCTGTGAGCCTGACACAAAAAAGCAGACTGATGTTTCACAGTCAAAAAAGTTTTTTTTTTTTTTAAATGTACACTTACACTACTATTAAACAAGATACGATTGGTGGCACTGGGCAAGTGGGCACAGTATAAGCTGTGAGCCTGACACAAAAAAGCAGACTGATGTTTCACAGTCCAAAAAGTTTTTTTTGTTTTTAAATGTACACTTACACTACTATTAAACAAGATATGAGTGGTGGCACTGGGCAAGTGGGCACAGTATATGCTGTGAGCCTGACACAAAAAAGCAGACTGATGGTTTTTTGTTTTTTTTTTAATTTACACTACTGTTACACCAGATATGAGTGGGGCCACTGAGCACGTGGGCACAGTATACGCTGTGAGCTTGGCACACACGCTGGCAGGCAGGCAACTGCAATTAGATTACACTAGCAGACTGATGTTTCACAGTCAAAAAAGTTTTTTTTTTTTAAATTTACACTACTGTTACAGCAGATATGAGTGGTGGCACTGGGCAAGTGGGTCTGGCACACACGCTGGCAGGCAGGCAACTGCAATTAGATTACACAAGCAGACTGATGTTTCACAGTCAAAAAAGTTTTTTTAAAAAATTTACACTACTGTTACACCAGATATGAGTGGTGGCACTGGGCAAGTGGGCCTGGCACACACGCTGGCAGGCAGGCAACTGCAATTAGATTACACTAGGAGACTGATGTTTCACAGTCAAAAAAGTTTTTTTTTTTTAAATTTACACTACTGTTACACCAGATATGAGTGGTGGCACTGGGCAAGTGGGCCTGGCACACATGCTGGCAGGCAGGCAACTGCAATTAGATTACACTAGCAGACTGATGTTTCACAGTCAAAAAAGTTTTTTTTTTAAATTTACACTACTGTTACACCAGATATGAGTGGTGGCACTGGGCAAGTGGGCCTGGCACACACGCTGGCAGGCAGGCAACTGCAATTAGATTACACTAGCAGACTGATGTTTCACAGTCAAAAAAGTTTTATTTTTTTTTAAATTTACACTACTGTTACACCAGATATGAGTGGTGGCACTGGGCAAGTGGCTTGGCAGGCAGGCAACTGCAATTAGATTACACAGGGAAAAAAACAAAAAAATAAAAAATGATGTTCTAGCCGTAAAAAAAGGGCTTTTTGGGGTGCTGTCCTTACACCAGAGATCAGATGAGTCCTTCAGGACTGTAGTGGACACTGAATACACTAGCCTAGCTATCAATTTCCCTATTAAATCACCAGAAGCTACACTGTCCCTCCTCTCACTAACAATTCAGCTTCCGAATGAATCTAAAATGGCTGCTGTCCAGGAGCTGGGAGGGTCTGGGAGGGAGGGTCTGCTGCTGATTGGCTGGAATATGTCTGAAGACTGTGAGATACAGGGTCAAAGTTTACTCAATGATGACGAATAGGGGGCGGTGAACACGAACATGTTATGTTTGCTGGGAACTATTCGCCGGCGAACTATTCACAACATCACTATTTTTAATGCTGAATTAATGGTTCAGGGTTTATTCTAGGATATCACATTTAATATCCTTGAATCCCAATATTCAACTATCTCTGACTTGGTGGTTAGATCACCATCTTATAGTTCTACGGGTCTCTTTGGTTCATCCAGCCTGGACCGTGATCACAACAGATGCAAGTCTTTTAGGTTGGGAAGCTGTCTGGGGATCTCTAACAGCACAAGGGGTTTGGAAATCTCAAGAAGCGAGATTACCTATCAATATTTTGGAACTCCGTGCAATTTTCAGAGTTCTTCAGTTTTGGCTTCTATTTGAAGAGAGAAACATTTATTGGTTTTCAGACAGACAATGTCACAACTGTAGCGTATGTCAATTATTAGGGTGGGACTCACAGTCCTTAAGCAATGAAAGAAGTATCTCGGATACTTGCTTAGGCAAAATCCAGCTCCTGTCTAATTTCTGCGGTCCATATCACAGGTATAGACAATTGGGAAGCGGATTATCTCTGTCATCAAGCTTTACATCCGGGAGAATGGTCTCTTCATCCAGATGTGTTTTTTTTCAAATTGTTCAGATGTGGGGCTTTCAGAAATAGATCTGATGGCTTCTCATCTAAACAAGAAACTTCCCAGGTACCTATCCAGGTCCAGGGATCCTAAGGCAGAATCAGTGGATGCATTGACACTTCCTTGGAGTTATCAACCTGCCTATATTTTTCCGCCTCTAGTTCTTTTTCCAAGAGTGATTTTCAAGATCATCATGGAGCAATTGTTTGTGCTGCTGGTGGCTCCAGCATGGCCGCTCAGGTTTTGGTATGTGGATCTTGTTCGGATGTCCAGTTGCCAACCTTGGCCATTTCCATTAAGGCCAGAACTTATATCTCAAGGTTCATTTTTCCATCAGGATCTCAAATCATTTAATTTGATGGTATGAAAATTGAACGCTTAGTCATAGAGGTTTTTCTGACTCAGTGATTAATACTGTGCTGCAGGCTCGTAAATCTGTGTCTAGAAAGATTTATTATCGAGTTTGGAAAACTTACATTTCATGGTGCTCTTCTCATAAATTTTCTTGGCATTCTTTTAGAATTCCTAGAATTTTACAGTTTCTTCAGGATGGTTTAGATAAGGGTTTGTCTGCAAGTTCTTTGACAAATCTCTGCTCTTTCTGTTCTGTTCCACAGAATAATTGCTAAACTTCCTGATATTTATTGTTTTGTACAGGCTTTGGTTTGTATCACGCCTGTCATTAAATCAATTTCTCCTCCTTGGAGTCTTAATTTTTTTTTTAAGGCTTTATAGGCTCCTCCGTTTGAGCTTATGCATTCTCTGGACTTTAAATTACTTTCTTGGAAAGTGTTGTTCCTTTTGGCCATCTCTTTTGCTAGAAGAGTTTCTGATTTATCTGCTCTTTCTTGTGAGTCTCCTTTTCTGATTTTTCATCAGGATAAGGTGGTTTTTGCGGACTTCGTTTAAATTTTTGCCTAAAGTTGTGGACTCCAACAACATTAGTAGAGAAATTGTTGTCCCTTCTTTGTGTCCTAATCCTAAGAATTCTCTGGAGAGATCCTTACATTCTTTGGATGTGGTAAGAGCTTCAAAATATTATGTTGAAGCTACTAAAGATTTCAGGAAGACTTCTAGTCTATTTGTTATCTTTTCTAGTTCTAGGAAAGGTCAGAAGGCTTCTGCCATTTCTTTGGCATCTTGGTTAAAGCTTTTGATTCATCATGCTTATTTGGAGTCGGGTAAATCCCCGCCTCAGAGGATTACGGCTCATTCTACTAGGTCAGTTTCCACTTCCTGGGTTTTTAAGAATGAAGCTTCTGTTGTTCAGATTTGCAAAGCAGCAACTTGCTCTTCTTTGCTTACTTTTCCTAAATTCTACCATTTTGATGTTTTCTCTTCTTCAGAAGCAGTTTTTGGTAGAAAAATACTTCAGGCAGCTGTTTCAGTTTGATTCTTCTGCTTATATTTTCAGTTTTTTTCATTATAAGATTAAAACTTTTGATTTGGGTTGTGGATTAATTTTTCAGCGGAATTGGCTGTCTTTATTTTTATCCCTCCCTCTCTAGTGACTCTTGCGTGGAGTTCCACATCTTGGGTATTTGCTATCCCATACGTCACTAGCTCATGGACTCTGGCCAATTACATGAAAGAAAACATAATTGATGTAAGAATTTACCTGATTAATTCATTTCTTTCATATTCTTTCATGAGACCCACCCTTTTTATGGTGGTTATGATTTTTTTGTATAAAGCACAATTATTCCAATTCCTTGTTGATGCTTTCACTCCTTTCTTATCACCCCACTTCTTGGCTATTCGTTAAACTGAATTGTGGGTGTGGTGGGGGTGTATTTATAGGCACTTTGAGGTTTGGGAAACTTTGCCCCTCCTGGTAGGAATGTATATCCCATACATCACTAGCTCATGGACTCTTGCCAATATGAAAGAAATGAATTTATCAGGTAAATTCTTACATAAATTATGTTTTTTTTTTTTTTTAATTTAACACAGAAAAAAATGTGAATCAGATTACATGTCTGCAAAAGGAGATACCCTGTGCTCACAGTCTGTGAGAAGGTCTGACCCCCTATTACTGTAAATAGTGACACTGTTTAACCCAGCAGTACTGTATATAGTGAGTCAGTGACACAGTCTGTAATCTGCCGGTGAGATGGCTGGCCTGACCCTACCTGCCACAGTACTTTATAAAGTGACCACAGTAGTCTGTGACATAGTCCAGCCCCCCATACTGTATATAGTGGTACTGTATAGTGACACTATTAACCCCCTCCCCCATGCTGTAGTAACAAGGTCTGTAATTTGCTGGTTCCACAAACATACACACACACACATGCATAAATACACACACCGTCACATACATACATACACACATATATACACACATACACACACATAAACATTAATGGGTAAAACAGAAAGACTAACCCCTGTAGTCAGAGACACTAGTGAAGCATCATGTCACACTCACATGATATTAGTGCAGGCAGTGGCAGGTCATCGTTTTTCATTAAAAAAAATTCATTTTTTTTTTTTTAAAGCTGGACCCCCTGTAGTTTTGCCCCTGAGCGCCACTTCTGATGCGCGCAAACACCCACGATAAATACCTTATCACATGCATGCAACAGTTAACAAGCCACTTGTACTCTAGCTCTTTGTTTTGACTATATTCCTTTTGCTTTTGTAATGTTTGTCTGATACTCCTTTTTCTTATAGTTTTGTTTTTCATTTTTATTGGTCTTTTAGTTTGTCACAATGGACTGACTCTCCTCATCACAAAGATGATCACTCCCTTTATCTGATGATTTAAAGCTACCAATGCACTCTCTCAAAATGTACATATTACCCTTTTCCTTTCATCCAAAACCCACAAAGCCATAAACTTGCCCTTTTACTGAGGAAGACATTTCTGCCCTTATACTGTCCTCTCACCTCACTACCTGTCCTCTCGATCCTATCACCTCACAGTTACTCCCTTCCCTCTCATCTACCCTTACCCCTATACTCACACACATTTTCAACCTCTCACTCAGCACATCATCTCTAAAACATGTACTGGTCACACCTACCCTAAAAAGACTTCTCTTGATCTCCCCATCCAATTACCGCCCTATTTCCCTACTCCCCTTGCCTCAAAGCTTCTTGAAAAGTTATTATATGCACGCCTATCCCATTTCCTTCCATCAAACTCCCTCCTTGACCTACTGCAAGATTTCGCCCCCAACACTCCACAGAGACAGCAATCGTTAAGGTTACCAAAGACCTACTTACAGCTAATTCGAAAGGCCACTTCTCTCTGCTAATCCTCCTTGATCTGTCTGCAGCCTTTAATACTGTTGACCACCCTCATTTTTGCTCCAAACCCTCCAATCCTTTGGCATTTGCAACACAGCCCTTTTGTGGTTCTCTACCAACCTGTCTAACCATACCTTTAGTGCATCCTCTTCCCCTTTACCACTTTCTGTTGGGGAACAGCAAGGCTCTGTTCTTGGTCCTCTTCTCTTCTCAATCTATACATCATTGTTAGGTTCTGTAATAAAGTCCCATGGTTTTCAATATCATTTGTAAGCTTATGACACCCAAATCTACCTCTCTGCACCAGACCTATCTCCTTCCTTGCTAACTTGTGTCACTAAATGTGTTTCTCATATATCATTCTGGATGTCCTCTCACTACCTTAAGCTAAATCACTCCAAAACTGAGCTCCTTATTTCTCCCCCATTTTTCTATAACTGTTGATAATTCCATCATTACCCCTACCCCACACGCCCGATGTCTTGGTATCATACTTGACTCAGATCTTTCTTTCACTCCTCACATTCAGTCTTTGACCAATTCCTGCTGCTTCCACCTTAAAAACATTTCCTTACACAAGACACAAACTAAAATTTTAATCCATTCTCTCATCTTTTCCCGCCTTGAATACTGTAACTCCATCCTCTCTGGTTTCCCTAGCTGTCATTGAGCTCCTTTACAATCCATAATGAATGCCTCTGCCAGGCTCATCTTCCTTACATGTAGCTCTTCATCTGCTGCACCTCTCTGCCAATTCCTTCAATAACTTCATCTTTCCTCCAGAATTAAACACATAATTATGACTCTGACTTACAAGACCCTCAACTACACTGCTCCCCCCTATATTTCAGACCTTGTCTCCAGATACTCTCCCTCCTGTCCCCTTCACTTTGCTCACAAACTCCTCCTATTCTCCTACTCTCTTGTTACCTCCTCACATTCCCATCTACAGGACTTCTCCAGACTGGCTCCCAACTTGTGGAACTCTCTGCCTTGCTCCACAAGACTCTCCCCTAGTTTTAAAAGTTTCATGTGCTCCCTAAAGACTCTACTATTCAGGGATGCATACAATTGACACTAACCTTTGCTAACCCTAGTACCTCTCCTCCTTTTTTATCCCCCTGAACCCCCTTAGCATGTAAGCCAATGAGCCCAGCTGCTTGTCGATCACTTTCATAAGAGCTGACTACAACTGTGCAGCTCTTGGCAGGGCCCTCTACTCACTTGAGCCCTATAAATGTTACTTTGTATACCATGCCTTTGTTTATAGCGCTGCGGAACCTGGCACTTTACAAATAACTAATGATAAAAATAATAATAATAATATTGTATGTTTATATTTTTTTGTCTTTTTATTAGAGATTTGTAAAACTTACATAACAAAAGTAAGAACTAATTAAAGTAAAGGATCATATGGAACAGCACAACCATTGAAGGAGTAGACCTACCTAATTCCCATCTTCCATGTTGATTGTGTAAAATACCGGTAGGCAAGTTTCAGGGAACCTATCATGAAAGTTCTATGAATATATTGTAGGTTTGTGTTCCATTGTATTCTTCCCAATACATTTTAACTGAACTGAGAAATCTATATTGTTTCTTTTATAATAACTGTATTCTTCTAACACTAGAAATTCTCTCATATAGGGCTAGAAAGTGATATTTGCGCTACTCTAAGTAATACCAGCCCACGCAAATGTGCACTGGTATTACAAGTTGGGTAATAAAAAAAATGAATATAGGATGTGGAGAAAAAACAGATAAAGCTATCCCTCTAATAGCCTCACTTCCACTCCCAAAGAGAGGTAAAACAGAAACAAAAAAGGAAAAGAACAGAGGAAGCGCTCTACAAGGAGCTATCTGTAATACATCTGTGAAAGAACATTTATTTTAACACAAATAAAATAAAAGCTTGATACCGGTATCAATAAATTATGAAGTACATATAAAAAATTGTATACATATAAAAATATGCTATGCATATATAAATGTCTTATTGGTGAATGTGCAAGTCTTATTTGTGAATCAATGTCCCACTTAGGGATATTACGATCCTTGATGAGAATGGATATTTACAAGTGGGTAAAGAAAAGTCTCACGTTCCTTGAAGTAATACAGGCTCCAAACTTTGCTGGTGTTAGCATACACTGTTCCGACATCTGTATGAGATCACGTTATCTCTGTATCCAATCAGGAGGCTTTGAATAGTATTGTAGGAAGCCGATTCTCATTACACAAATGTAACTCTGTAATTTTTGTATCCACAATGGGGTTGTCAGTGCTATGATTTAGAAAACAAACACCACAGATGGTGGGCACCACAACAGGGGGTCAGCAATCCATCCGTCCAGCCTACGATCCATACATTAGTGTTTCCTAGAGATATCAGTGAGCGCCACAACAATGGCTCCAAATAAACCACTTATGTTACCATCCAGCTCACTTTTACTACGTAAATAAGGTTTAGTCATCTATGAGTTTCAGCTGATAGCACAGCCTTTATCAAGATGCTCAACCTAAATAAATGATTACTTTAAATAGCCTGTGTCTTTACTCCTGTGGATTCAGCTACTAATCACAGGTGTCATTGGTGCGGCCATATGAGCCAATAAGAACAGTGGTTGTAAACAAAAGTTAAAAATTGTTTTGTTTTTTTAGGCTTAATATTTTTACAATATGTGAAATAAAATACATTAGAAAAAAATCTGCAATAAGTAAGATAAAAAGTAAAATAAAAGTAAGAAAGCAAAAACAGAAAAAGGAGAGACGAAAAAGAAAAAATGTAAAAACAAGAAATTAAGGTCAAATTCCATATTTAGACCATGGGTTGAAGTGTTTTAAATTAAATATAGCATCTGCTTCTTGTTTAAGTAACCTGGATTCTAAATTACCTCCTCTTTTATCTTGATTTATCTTTTTTCAAGCCCCAGAATTTAAAACTTGAGGTCTCTACATTATGTATATTTTTAAAATGTTGATATAAAATAGTTTTTGGAGTTTTATGTTTAATATTCCAAAGGTGCTCTCGAATTCTGTCTCATAAGGCTCTATCAATACATACTAAGGGGTCAATTTATCAAATGCCGGGTGGACATGATTTGCTGTCCGTCCGACATCTCTAAATGCCAACAGCATTCGCTGTCGGCATTTAACATTGCACAAGCATTTCTTGGGAAATGCTTGTGCAATGCTGCCCCCTGGGGGGGTTCAATCATCCTGATCGTATTGGGATGATTGCAGTCTGCCACCTAAAAGGTGGTGAACAAGTTAAGGAGCAGCAATCTTACGAACGCTGCTGCTTAACGTTTCTGGCGAACTGGAAACTTTGCGCGTAGAAAGCAGGATCCGCTGCTTGTTAAATCTACCCCTAAGAGTTATATAAAAAAACTATACTCCAACAATTATATACAGTACATAATAATAGTTGCCATCATATAATGTAAATCAGATATATCCTAAAGCCAATTTTTAAGGATAAGAAAATTGTTCTGATTTAAGCTATCAGTGTGAAACACAGTCCAAAGTCTTGGTTAATCGTTTCAAAGATAAAGGCTATAAATTGGATCATAGAAGCAAGAGATAAGATCAAATAGATAAGAATAGCTTATTATAAACCAATACAAATAACAAACACAGAAAAATAGCTAACTCCAATTACATAGATGTACCTTTCATCACAGGTTACAGTTCCCAACATTTCGGAATTCAAAAAATTTAGGAGGTAAATTTTTTTTTAAAAAAAAAACAACAATAAAGTTTTCAAGAAAGCTAGAAATGTACATAATTACTTAGCCCCTAGTGAGTCTAAAAATAGAAATAAATTATATAATTGGGTAGACAGTGAGCTGGACAGTAACATAATAGGCTTATTTGGAGCCACCATTGTGGTGCTCACTGATATCTCTAAGAAACACTTATGCACGGAGCGTGGACTGGACAAATGGATTGCTGATCCCCTGTTGTGGCGGCCACCATCTGCTTTGGTTATGTTTTCTAAATCACAATATTGTCAACCCCATTGTGGATACAAAAGTTACATAGTTACATTTGTGTAATGACAATCGGCTTCCTACACTACTATGCAAAGATTCAGAAATCACGCATCTTTGAGCATCTTTCTCACTCTTGCAGTCCTCACCTCCTGTTTCTCAACCTCCTACTCTTCTAGATTGTAAGTTCCCATGGGAATAGGGCCCTCAATTTCTCCTTTATGTGTTTGTCAAATATTGTTTTGTCTCTTACAAGTTTTATATCATTGATTTATTTAAATTAATTGTACCCATGGACAGCACTGTGGAATATGTTGGCGCTTCATAAATAAAGTATAATAATAATATGCTAGCAATAGCTCAGAAATAACACATGTATGTCCTTTTATGAAAAATATTCACCCAACTCCTCTTTTTTTACAATGAACATTTTTACTAAAATGTTAAATATTATATCATTCCTGTGATATATCTCCGATGTAATTCTAAAAATCTGGTAACTTTTTGGTTACCGTTCTAGTTTTCCTGTAAATTGTTTTTTTTAGTACAGCTGAGGGGAATTAATTGATACAGTGCGATTCTCATGGTCTACTTATTCTTTACTAAATTTACTTTACAATGCCTGTCGTTTAACTGGTTGTTGTAGTTAATTAAATTGCCAAATAAATGGTTTCAATTACATGGTCAGTAGCTGTTTTGTGTTTATTTTGTGTAAACTGCTTTATCATGTCAGATACTCCTAAACATTGTTGGACTAAATATGTGATAAAGTTATTGCTGTAAACTAGCAGTTATATATATATATATATATATATATATATATATATATATATATATATATATATATATATATATATATATATATATATATATAAAATCTTCATTACAGTCATGTAGATTTTTGTTCTTAATGGGATAGAATACCCACATCATTATTATTTTTATTTTGTTATTATTAGCATTTATTTTTATAGTGCTGCAAACTTCTTTATCCTTATGTTAACCCTTTCCCATCCTAAATGCACTGGGCTTTAGCACAATTAGAACATCATGGAACGTCCTGTCTGTTTGGCTGTCCTGAAGCCATGGCCGCTTCGTAAATGAGATTTTGGGCTGTAGGGCGTGCCTAGCATAATATGCACTCCCCCTGACCTGATTCCTTTATTAAAATCACACAATCGCATGAACGATTGCGTGATTTAAATTTTTACTTATTTGTTTACAGTACCGATGTAGAAAAATAAGTCCTGGAGGGAAAGGGATAAGTCACTTGAAAGTGATGCAGCATAACTGTAAACAGCTGACAATAAACTATGAACTGAACACCTCTATGTAAAAATGTCTTCTGCTCACAATAGTAAGTGTTCTGTGAACAGTTATACTTCAGCTGCATATTGGGGGAGGGGGACAGCCAATCAGGTTCATCAGTGCTGATGCCATGACATTTCACTGAAATCTTGTGAGATTTCATAGTAAACTTTTTTAAACTGAGGGGGGAAATAACATGACTGTGCCTGCACATGCCAGATGCACACACCCTTGCAAGTCCTGGAACCAGCATCCTTATTGACTGCTTGAATTTCCTTTAAAATGGGATGTGGCAACCAGTGTTTGCTCTAAGGCCAGTTTTGTGAGCAGCCCAGCAGTGAAACAGTTAATAAGAGACCACACCTTGCAGTATGCATTTTTTAGTGTTTGCTAATTGCTCTACTTAACTGTTTAAATGCAGCGCCACTGACAAAACTGGCCTTAGAGGGAACACTGGTGGCAACTGAGGAAATTTTGAGGTGAAATATCTTCTTCCTTTAGATAGAGATGTTCAGGTGACATTTTCTATTCATATTTTTACAGATATGTGTCAGGATAGGAAAAGTCCAGAGCCAGACCCAAATGCTAGAATGAGGTTAATTACACCCTAGCACTGTGAGTGTAAACCAGGACCTGACCCCACGACAGCTTCAGTATAATAAGTACTCACTGAAATAGGGTGGAAGTTGGCTCAGCAGGATCAGGCGATGAGACTTCATGCAGATAGGGATTAACCAAGAGAGTAGTAAAACCAGCAATGTCCAGCAACGTGTAATCAGGCAGTAAGGGGTTAACCAAAAGAGTAATCAAGCAAGCAATGTCCAGCAATGTGTAATCAGGCAGGTAGGGGTTAACCAATAGAGTAATCAAGCAAGCAATGTCCAGCAACATGTAATCAGGCAGGTAGGGGTTAACCAATAGAGTAATCAAGCAAGCAATGTCCAACAACATGTAATCAGGATCGAAGTCTAACAAGCAAAAGTTCAGATAACAAGGAATTCAAAAATAGTACTCACTAAGCCACAAAGTAGAACAAACAGGCACCGGAGGAGAGGAGATGCCGGAATAAGAAGCCATTCTGACGTCAGCGGAGAGGGACGGCTGAGTACAGGGTTGCTAGGCAACAAAGAGAAGCGCAAAAGCGCGGAAGAGAGAGAGACGGAAGAGCGATCAGCTGAGCGATCGCGACAGACAATGTCCCCTCCTCAAGGACCCATCTGGGGGACTCGAACAGGTTTCGAAGGATTCTGGACGTGGGACTGCTTGATCAAAGCAGAGGCGCGGACATGAGAAGCAGGTTCCCAGGAACGTTCAGTAATGGGATATCCATTCCAATGAACCAAATAATATAAACGGTTACCCAGCAATTTGGAATCAAGAATTTGACTGATCTCAAATTCAGAAGTACCATCCACAAGAAACAGTGAAGGGACTTTATATTTGGTGGAAAATTGGTTAGAAACTACCGGTTTAAGAAGAGATACGTGAAATACAGGATGAATCTTCAGGATGTTTGGTAAAGCCACCCGGTAAGCAGAAGAACAGACCTTGGAAACAATCCTAAATGGTCCAATGTATTTAGGACCCAATTTAGCACAAGGTTGCTTGAGACGAATGAATCTGGTAGATATCCAAACTTTGTCTCCAGTGCAGAAAGAAGGTGCCTTACGGCGTTTGCGATCAGCAAACCATTTATACTTTTGAGAAGAGAGGAGAAGAATTTCCTGTATCTTCTTCCAGTGTTTACAGAGATTCTTCACAGTACGATCAGCTCCAGGAACTCCAGAACCACTAGAAGACATAGGAAAAGTTTTAGGTTTGAATCCATAGGCTGCCTTGAAAGGAGAAGTCTGTAAAGAAGAATTAAAGCGGGAATTGTGAGCAAGTTCCGCTAAAGGAAGAAGTTGAGACTAATTGGAGTGCTGATGATTAACATAGTGCCTGAGATAGGATTCAAGAGATTGGTTTACTCATTCAGTTTGGCCGTTGGATTGAGGATGATGGGCAGTAGATAGAGAAATGGTAACTTCAAATTGTTTAACAAGAGATTTCCAGAATCTTGAGACAAATTGAACTCCACAATCAGAAACAATGTCCAAAGGAAATCCATGTAATCTGGTGATATGGGGTATAAAAAGTTCAGCGAGTTTCTGGGCAGACAGCAATCCAGGTAAAGGAACAAAATGGGCTGCTTTGGAAAATCTGTCAACCACAACCCATATGGTCTTGTTTCCAGCTGAATTAGGAAGGTCAGTAATAAAGTCCATGGAAATATGAGACCAGGGATAATATGGTACTGGAAGAGGTTGTAAGAGTCCAAAAGGTAAGGCACAAGAATTACAAGCTGCAACATAATCCTTGACATCTTTGATCATAGAAGGCCACCAGACATGTTGTTTGAGACTCCATAACGTATTACGCACTCCAGGATGTCCTGCCAAAATATTATCATGAGCCCAATGAAGAAGTTTGAGACGGAATTCAGGAGGTACATACAGAATTCCAGGAGGTAATTTATAGGAGTAAGGAATTGTGGCTTGAGCAGACTGTAATGCTTGGAAAGGAAAAGTAGACAACTGAGCTAGAACTTTAGCTGGACGGAGAATGGGTTCAGAATCCAATAACGCTGGATCAGAGGCCTAAAATTGTCTGGATAAAGCATCCGCTTTAGAGTTCTTAGAACCAGGAATATAAGAAAGGACAAAATTAAATCTGGAAAAGAACAAAGCCCATCGGGCATGACGTGAGTTGAGGCGTTTAGCAGTATGAAGAAACAAAAGATTTTTATGATCCGTTCAGTTGAACCGTGCCCTCAAGCAAATGTCTCCATTCTTCCAAAGCCATCTTTATGGCTAGCAATTATTTGTTACCAACGTCGTAATTCTGTTCTGCAGGATTAAATTTCTTGGAGAAGAACCCCACTGGAAGGATTTTACTAGTGACTGGATTTCGTTAAGATAACACAGCTCCTGCAGCTATCAAAGAAGTATCCACTTCAAGGATGAATTGGAGATTTGGTACTGGATGACAAAGAATAGGAGCCGAAGTAAATGCTGACTTCAAAGATTCAAAGGCCTGTAAGGTTTTATCAGACCAATGTTTGCAATCCTGACCCTTCTTAGTAAGAGCAGTAAGAGGAGCAGTGATGTTAGCAAAGTCCTTTATGAATTTACGATAGTAATTGGCAAAGCCAAGAAACCTCTGAAGATATTTTAAGGAACTTGGTCTAGGCCAATCTTTAATAGCCGAAAGTTTATCAGAATCCATCTCAAATCCAGACTGTGAAATGATGTAACCCACAAAATGAATAGAATCTTGATGGAAAGAGCACTTTTCAAGTTTGGCAAAGAGAATTCTCACGTAATCTCTGGAGTACCAGCTTAACATGGTGAAGATGATCCTGCAAAGTCCGAGAATATATCAGAATATCATCAAGATAGATAATGACAAATTAATTAAGATAGTCTCTGAAGATTTCATTAACAAAATGTTGAAAAACAGCAGGGGCATTGCATAACCCAAAAGGCATAACTAAATATTCATAGTGTCCAAATCTAGTGTTGAAGGCAGTCTTCCACTCATCCCCCTTACAACTTCTGACTAAATTGTACGCCCCATGAAGATCCAATTTGGTAAAAATGGAAGCACCATGGAGACGATCGAAACAATTCAGGAATGAGAGGAAGGGGATAACAATTCTTGATTATTATCTGATTAAGAGCACAATAGTCGATGCATGGTCGAAGACCTCCATCTTTCTTTTCAACAAAGAAAAAACCTGCTCCTGCAGGAGAGGATGAAGGATGAATAAAACCTTGGGCCAAATTATCCTTGATGTATTCTTCGAGTGAAACATTTTCTTGACGGGAAAGAGGGTACGTTTTGCCTCTTGGAAGAGGTGCTCCAGGTAGTAGGTCAATGGGACAATCAAAAGTCCGATGTGGAGGTAATATTTCAGCATCTTTTTTAGAAAAGACATCACAAAAATAATGATATTGTACTGGTAAAGAATCAGGAATGTCCAAAACTGCCACAACAGTACTTGAAGGTTTGTAAGTATTTTGAAGATATTGTTTGAAACAAGAAGATCCCCAAGCAACAAGTTCCCCTTTAGACCAGGAGAAAACCGGATCATGAAGTTGTAACCAAGGAAGTCCCAAAATCAAAGGAAACTGAGGAGAGGAGATGATGTCAAAACTGATGGTTTCTGAGTGGAGTACTCCTACAGACATAAGAAGTGGTATTGTAGAATATCGAATGATTCCAGAACCTAAGGGTTGACCACTGACAGTAGTGACCTTAATCACTTGGCTCTTGGAAAGTAAAGGAATCCGGAGAGAATTGACAAAATCAAAATCCATAAACATTCCTGCAGCTCCGGAATCGATAAGTGCTTGAGCCTGGAACTTGGTGTTGCCACAACGAAAAGTGACTGGAACAAAAAGCTTAGGATTGAGGGTAGACAAAAGTTTTTGGCTTAACTCAGTCCCTCTTTGAGGAGTTAAGCCCTGGCTTTTACTGGACGAGTTGGACAATCCTTCAACAAATGTCCCTTAATACCACAGTAAAGACATAGACCAAGATTACGCCTTCTGAGGCGTTCAGCTTCAGATAACTTAATGGCACCAACCTCCATGGGTTCAATTGACTCGGAAACAGAAGAACTTTGACCAGGAAGATTAAGTGAATGGGTCATAGGACGGAAAGTTGGCTTGATAAAGGATCTCCTGTTACGGTCTCGTTCATGGAGACGCTCAGAATAGCGAGCATCTAATTTGATACATAAATTGATGAGTTCTTCTAGAGAATCAGGAAGATCCCTATAGACCAGTTAATCTTTTAAACGATCACAAAGACCTTTGCGGAAAGCTGATGATTCTACATAGTTTCAGCAGCTAAAGTCCGGAATTCTATAGCGTATTGTGCTACAGAAAGAGAACCCTGTTTTAAATCTAATAGTCCAGCTTCGGCTGCCGCAGACCTTCCAGGTTTATCAAAGACAGAAGAAAAAATGGATACAAAAGTATCAATATCATAGAGCAAAGGATCATCTTTTTCCAACAGAGGAGAAACCCAAGCTAAGGCTTTACCTTTCATAAGAGAAATCAAAAAGGTGATCTTGGAAGAGGAGGAAACAAACATTTGATGGTTATTTCTGAAGTGAAGACGGCATTGATTTAGGAATCCTCGGCAGTCTTCAGGATTGCCGTCATATTTATCAGGTAGAGGAATTCTGGGAATTAAATGTTCTGCAGGTTGTGGTGGATTATATGCAAGATTAGAACTGGCCGCAGGTACAACAGGGGTTGCAGAGGCTTGAGAAGGAGGAGTGAGATTATGCAGAAGAGTAGTAATTTGATCCAATTTAGAATCCAGGGATTGCAGGTGTGCAGAGTGGGTTCCAAGAAGCTGTCCCTGTAGAGTCACAGCTCTGGATAACTCATCAGGGTCCATTATATGGCCTGTTTGTAATGTCAGGATAGGAAAAGTCCAGAGCCAGACCCAAATGCTAGAATGAGGTTAATTACACCCTAGCACTGTGAGTGTAAACCAGGACCTGACCCCACGACAGCTTCAGTATAATAAGTACTCACTGAAATAGGGTGGAAGTTGGCTCAGCAGGATCAGGCGATGAGACTTCATGCAGATAGGGATTAACCAAGAGAGTAGTCAAACCAGCAATGTCCAGCAACGTGTAATCAGGCAGGAAGGGGTTAACCAAAAGAGTAATCAAGCAAGCAATGTCCAGCAATGTGTAATCAGGCAGGTAGGGGTTAACCAATAGAGTAATCAAGCAAGCAATGTCCAGCAACATGTAATCAGGCAGGTAGGGGTTAACCAATAGAGTAATCAAGCAAGCAATGTCCAACAACATGTAATCAGACAGGTAGGGGTTAACCAATAGAGTAACCAAGCAAGCAAAGTCCAGCAATGTGTAATCAGGCAGATAAGGGTTAACCAATAGAGTAATCAAGCAAGCAATGTCCAGCAACTTGTAATCAGGCAGATAAGGGTTAACCAATAGAGTAATCAAGCAAGCAATGTCCAGCAACGTGTAATCAGGCAGATAGGGGTTAACCAATAGAATAATCAGGCAAACAGTGTCCAGCAATGAGAAATCAGGCAGGTAGGGGTTAAGCAGGATCAAAGTCTAACAAGCAAAAGTTCAGATAACAAGGAATTCAAAAATAGTACTCACTAAGCGACGAAGTAGAACAAACAGGCACCGGAGGAGAGGAGACGCCGGAATAAGAAGCCATTCTGACGTCAGCAGAGAGGGACGGCTGAGTACAGGGTTGCTAGGCAACGAAGAGAAGTGCAAAAGTGCAGAAGAGAGAGAGAGAGCCGGAAGAGCGATCAGCTGAGTGATCACGACAATATGCTTCATTACTTTCAAGTGCTTCAACATTTGTATATCATGTCCCTTTAAGTTTACAAATTTAGGGGTTGATAATTTTCTCATTTTCTGTAGATAGCAATTTCTGAACTTCGGTTGGTATTATCAGTGTGTTTTTCCACTGATCACAATTCCACAATGCTTCTATAAAATTGTTGCCTCACGAAAACACAAAACTCTTATCGGTCTTTAATTTCTAGCCAAATGTCTTGGATCATATACATTTTGGGGATTTAGCTATTCCAGTGACTGTATGTTGATTAAATCCTTTTTATATTGTTTAGCAATGCTTAAAGATTTTGAGGGATATTTATCAAGTCGTCAACCTGAAATACGCTGGAATTCCGCAGCGTAATTGCAGACCAGCAAAATTTGAAAATCTGTGACGTAACATACGATCCGCCGGTCTCAATCCGACACAGATCGATGCTTGCGTCCCATACACATTCGGCACTATTTGACACTTTTTCAAAGTTATCAAATAGTTAACCGGTATGCTTGCGGCTATTCCGGCCCAGCGTACCTGGTTTTCAATCCACCACCCTGGAAGCCACGGATGCCATACGAATCAATGGGAGTCTGAAAGCAGCGAAAGCTTATGTTCGCTGCTGCCAGATATCCCATTGATTTCTATGGTAGAAAACCAGTAACAATTACACCTAACACCTAAACACCCCTAATCTGCCGCAACTAAATAAAATGTATTAACCCCTATCCCACCGCTCCCGGACCCCACCGCAACTAAATAAAAGTATTAACCGCTATCTCACCACTCCCGGACCCCACGACAACTAAATAAAAGTATTAACCCCTAAACCCATGGCCTCCCACATCACTACCACTAACTAAACCTATTAACCCCTAAACCACCAGCCCCCCACATTGCCATAAACTAAATTAATATATTAACCCCTTAAGCTAACAACCCGCTAACTTTACATTAAAATTACAACATCCATATCTTATAATAAATTTAAACTTACCTTTAGAATTAAAATAAACTATATTAAACTAATAATTAACCTACCCTAACTATTTTACTAAAAGTACATTAAACTACCAATTAAATTAACTATATTGCATATTTAAAAACCTAACCCTACTCAAATTATTTAAATCTACAATTAAAAATTTCTAAATTACAAAAAAAAACCACTAAGTTACAAAAAATAAAAACACTAAGTTACAAAAAATAAAAAAAACCACAGTATCAAAAATAAAAAAGAATTACACCTAATCTAATAGCCCTATCAAAATAAAAAAGCCCCCCTAAATAAAAAAAACCCTAGCCTACAATAAACTACCAATGGCCTTAAAAGGGCCTTTTGCTGGGCACTGCCCCAAAGAAATAGAGTGAGAGCTCAATCCTATTGGCTGATTGGAACAGCCAGTAGGATTTTAGCGACTCTAATTCTATTGGCTGATTGGAACCCTTCAGCCAATAGGAATGCAAGGGATGCTATCTTGGATGACTTCACTTGCATTCAAGATCCAGCTTACGGTGGAGACCGTATTGAAGAGGAGCTCCTCATCGATGTCTTCAGGATGGACCCGCTCCGCGCCAGATGTCTTCAGGATGGACATTCTCCTCACCGGATGGATGAAGATAGAAGAAGCCGCATGGATGAAGACTTCGCCGGCTGGATGAAGATGGAAGAGGCCGCCCGGATGAAGACTTCTTGCCGGCTGGATGGATTCTTCAAGCGGAACTTAAAAAACTGTAAGTGGATCGTTGGGGGTTAGTGTTAGGTTTTTTTAAGGATTTTTTGGGTGGGTTTTATTTTTAGAGTAGGGTCTGGGCAGTAAAAGAGCTAAATGCCCTTTTAAGGGCAATGCCCATACAAATGCCCTTTTTAGCGCAATGGAGAGCTTAGGTTTTTTAGATAGGGTTTTTATTTGGGGGGATGGTTGTGTGGGTGGTGGGTTTTACTGTTGGGGGATGTTTGTATTTTTTTTTACAGGTTAAAGAGCTGATTTCTTTGGGGCAATGCCCCGCAAAAAGGCCCTTTTAAGGGCCATTGGTAGTTTATTGTAGGCTAGGGTTTTTTTTATTTTGGGGGACTTTTTTATTTTGATAAGGCTATTAGATTAGGTGTAATTATTTTTTATTTTTGATACTGTGGTTTTTTTATTTTTTGTAACTTAGTGTTTTTTTATTTTTTGTAACTTAGTGTTTATTTTTTGTAATTTAGAAATTTTTAATTGTAGATTTAAATAATTTGAGTAGGGTTAGGTTTTTAAATATGTAATATAGTTAATTTAATTGGTAGTTTAATGTATTTTTAGTATAATAGTTAGGGTAGGTTAATTAATAGTTTAATATAGTTTAATTTAATTGTAGGATAAGAGTTAGGGTAGGTTAATTAATAGTTTAATATAGTTTAATTTAATTCTACAGGTAAGTTTAAATTGATTATAAGATAGGGATGTTGTAATTTTAATGTAAAGTTAGCGGGTTGATAGGTTAAGGGGTTAATAGCTTAATTTAGTTTATGGCAATGTGGGGGCTGGCCGTTTAGGGGTTAATAGGTTTAGTTAGTGGTAGTGATGTGGGAGGCCAGGGGTTTAGGGGTTAATACTTTTATTTAGTTGTGGTGGGGTCCGGGAGCGGCGGGATAAGGGTTAATACTTTTATTTAGTTGCAGTGGGGTCCGGGAGTTGCAGGATAGGGTTTAATACTTTTATTTAGTTGCAGCAGGGTCCGGGAGCAGCAGGATAGGGGTTAAACATTTTAGTATAGTGGCGGTGTTTAGTGACAGGGTATAAATAAAGTTGGTAAAAAGCCGAATAGCAGCGAGATCGATGACTGCTAGTTAACAACAGTCCGCTGCTCATCGCCCCGTACTTGGTGCACGGCTTTTTGACAGCTTTTTTTATAAATATGGAGATCGTATTCAGGTCCACGGCAGCGATGTTAGGCGAGAGTATTGGTGCCGTCGAATGCAAGAAAGTTGGCGGCTTGATAGATAGGCCTCAATGTGTGCAATTAACCTGTTGTGCTTCAAAACTATAGAGATACCTGTGTATGTCTTTTAAGATATTTGAATAAGTGAATTATCAGTACAGTGGGAATGTGTGTTTGATCGCCTATTCATTTGGCTATTTTTTATTATTGTAAAAGTATTTATTTTTTAACTTTAAAGGGACAGTAAAATCAAAATTAAACATTTATTATTCAGACAGAGTACACAGTTTTAACAACTTTTAAATTGACTTTTACTGAAATGTATTTTGTTATTTTGGTATCCTTTCGTGAAGACCATACAATGGTAGGCTCGGCAGGAGAAATAGACTACTGGGAGCTAGCTGGTGATTGGTTGCTGCACATTTATGCCTCTTGTCATTTGATAATAGAAGTAAATGAAAAGTTGTTTAAAATTGCATGCTCTATCTGAATCATGAAAATTTAATTTTTACTTTACTGTTCATTTAATTGATTGAACAGACAGCATTTCTATCTGGAGATAAGTTGTTTCAGTGTAAAACCAATGTCCTATTCTAAAACTTTTCAGGGTACTAGCTAATAATTTGAACAAGTATATCTTGTTTACACCATCACTCCTTGTATAGTTCTGTGATTTATTATTGCACCCTGTAAACTAAAGGCAATAAAAAATTCATCAGTTATGGAAATCAGCCCAATATAAGGTTTTCCCACCATACAAAAAGATGAAGAATAAAAACCAATGCACCAGCTAAAGACTGTTTTATAAACATGAAGTTAAAACACTATAAAGAAGAAAGAAACATTTTTTATAGTCTGCTAATTAGAATATGTTTATGTATGTCTTAAATATATTATAGACTCCTAAAATGTAATTTACTACCATGCTTTGACTCATGCTAATCATTACTTACTTGTCTAAAGTCATGAGGTTTTGGGTCCTTGTATTTGTCTTTTGGGTACGCTCCATTTTTGACATACATAAGATTTGCTTCAAATGGTCCAATATGTTTAAATCTTGTTTGGAATTTAAAAGGTTCTTTTGTTTTCACCAGTTCAGGGAAATGCGTATTATGGACCTGTTGTTCTTCATTAGCCTGTCTAGGAATTTGCAGCTTTCTCTCATTTTCTCTATCTTTCTTCTCTTTTTTGAATGTCTCTGATTTTCTTGGTAAATGTAAAGATCTGTAGAGCTTGACACTGAAGTCTGGTGGCTTCTTGCTCCAGATATCGTTGTCAGGTACATGTCTTGGTTTTTCAAAGTTTTTACTTCTTTTAATTGCTAGACTTTCACTGGCAGTAAATTTCACTTGGCTTGCAAATAGATAACTCAGTTCATTGTCATTATTGGATGTTTTATTGATAACCATTGTATCTTCTTTAAAAAAATCCATCCACCAACCACACAATAAAGAATAAAAAAAGAATGTGAGCAGGGATAAATACAATCATTTTACGGCAATCAATGCACTAATAGTTTCTAACTGAACTCATGGGTGAGCCAATCACAATAGATATATATATGTAGCTACCAAACAACAGCTAGAGCCTAGGTTCTCTGCTGCTCCTGAGCGTTCCTAGATAAAGCTTTCAGCAAAGGATAACAAGAGAAGGGAGCAAATTAAATATTATAAGTAAATTGGAAAGTTGTTTAAAATTGTATTCTCTATCTGAATCATGATAGAAACATTTTGGGTTTCATTTCCCTTTAACTACTATAGTATAGCTTAGTCAAAATAAAGCAAAAAAACGTATTAAATTGACCTTTTTTCTTTTCAAAATGTATAACTTTTTTTTAAAAAAAAAAGGATGCTGTTGTACTGAATAAAAACTATTTCCTGTGGGAGTTGTCCTAATCAGCCAGTGAACAGTGACGTTCCAAGACTTAGATGAACATAATCATCTACTTCATGTTAATTTCACTTTAATACATTCAATAAACATGTTTCAATTTTGATTCAAAAACTGTCAATGGAACATCTTAGAGTCTCATCAAGTTATAGTGACATTTACAATAAATTTACCATGAACTTAGTAATAAAATATAATTATTTCACAGATTTAATGTAAATTTATTGTGTGAATTTTATTTACTCAGTTAAATATCTCTTAAAATTACATTTTAATGATTAAATATATAATCTTATCTAAAATAATTTATTTAAGCACTGTGTGCTTTATGTTCCATACAAGTCCTCAGGACAGAGTTCCTGCATATCTAAACTACAGCACAGGTGATATAATCAGGTACTTGTGGTTATTTAATCTGTTCTCATACAAGGTAATCCTTATAACCCAGGTTTTAGTGAGTCCTGAGTTTTGCAGTTTTGCAGTTGATGAAGAACCCTGTACAAAGTGATATAATGCTGTATTGCTATCCTTTCATCACACTTGTTCCTAAAGATCGTAATCTCTGATGGAAACAGCCCTTTCATTTTGCAGCACAAGAGTGAGTTTGTTTGTATCATTAACACATATACTAAAATATAAATAATATGACATTTTATTGATTAAATAAAGTATGGAAAAATATTTATGTCAACATAATATCCAAATCCTTTTCTTCTAATTTTAGAAAATACAATAATACAATATCGTAAGAAGTGAGCAATTTGCATAAAAGTTGTCAGAATTCAGTTTACTTACCTTTTTTAGATGCAATTTAATTCAGATCTCCCAAAATTGTTTACATTTATTTTTTACCTCTAATGAAGCAAATAGGAACTATTTCAGCACTTGTTGAAATCTGTAGTTAAATGTGAATATGTGTGGAGCTGCTTTCCAAAAAACGGAGTTGCTAAGAGACAGGTTTATTGTGTCCTGCCATTGACAATAAGTGAACTGCAAATGGTATGTATGGGAATGTGTGTGTTGACTGCAAAATCTACACTGAAAGAAACCTAGCAACAACCTGGGTTCTATTGTTTAGTGTTAATGGAATGTTTTTGTTTTTTTGTAAAACTGTGAAATGGCTGGCTAAATAAATTATATAGTCTGAGTTACTTTGCTCATTTAGTTATATTCATTTTACAATTCAGTCTACTCTATACAAAACCACAGGTATATCACTGAACCAGATTGTGTTCAGATACTGCACTTGTGCAAGCATTAGACCTTGTTAAACATTGCTCTTTTGATGATTATTTATACATATGTACTGTGTGTTCATGATTATGAGAAACATGATATCTGTGCCAATGAATCAAGATGTGACATGCTATTTGGAGTCTACTCTTCAGAACAAAAAAAGCATAAATATATTCTTACACTATAAAAGTAAATAAAAAATTAATTTTGTGTAAGTCTCCTTCCATTTTGACCTGTGGTATTTATCCACATTATTGGATGTAAGTGATTTGAGTCTGTATTTCTCATGCTTGTGTCTTGCAATATTAAATTAGCTTTCTTTTTGAGCCATGTTGCATCAACTCTTTGTAGAAAATACACAATTTCAGGGGGAGAATTTACAGGGATTCCATTTTTTTAAGTGAAATATTAAGAATTAAGCCCGTGACACACTGCAAGCGATGCGGCGCGAGGCAAAGCAGCTGCTTTGCTCCGCGTCGCATCGCTTCTAAAGTTCAAATATTTCATCTCTGAGCGCTTAGCTACGCGACCTGACGCAGCAGAGTGCTCAGAGATGAAAAGGCAAGACACACTGAGCGCGCACAGCTGCATCTACACGCTGCGCACCGCTCCGCTTGCAGTGTGTCACAGCCTTTATACACAACAAGAATACAGTGCTGTTTATGAAAGGGAAATGCTGTATGCAGCTGTTTCACAGCTCCATACAGAGTTTGATGAATCGGCCCCAGTATGTGTTTTTAATTAACTTCCCAATTTACTTCTGTTATTTAATTTGCATTGTTCTTTTAATATACTTAGTTAACAAGTCAACCAATAGGCTCAGGAATAACAGTGCATTACTGGAAGCTAGATGCTGATTGGTGGCTGCCCCTGCCTCTTGTCTTTTGCTCACCCGATATGCTCAGCTAGCTTCCAGTGATACATTGATGCTCCTCCAACAAATGACACAGAGCATGAAGCAAATTTAATAATAAAAGCAAACTGGAAAATTATTTAAATTCCTGAATCATGAAAGAAAAATAATGGGTTTTGTGTCCCTTTAAGCCCACTCACATCTGCTGAAGCAACAAATGTAGCACTAAACTTATCTTGCTTTTTCAGGTATGTGAGTTAATGTCCTGATTTTCTCCTGGTCCATTTTTTTTACTGTTTTTATAGGTAAAATTTCTGTCAAGTTTATTAATTGACCCCGTCTTTTTGTATTGTCCTTTTCTGCAGTAATCTTTTCGTAACATGTTTTCTGGTGTAATTCTTACAGTTCATAGTCTTTTGTTTGTTTAACAAATGTACCCAGACATTTACTTTTACACACTGTATAACATAACTGATATTAATGCCTGGAAGACGAGCAATGTTTTATGCTTTGGAAAGCTTACCACGCACACCAGAGGCATAGAGATTTGTATATTTCTTCAAGGTAACAGGCTTACTTTATTCTTCTTTTTAAACAAGCTATCTGTTAAACTGCATGATGTAAGCACAGGTTATTGTGGATTAAAGATACACAGCAGACATCTTTAGTCAGGTCATTGGGGCATATTTATTAAGCTCCGTATGGAATATGATCGGGTTGATTGACACCCCCTGCTAGTGGCCGATTGGCCGCAAATCTGCAAGGGGCAGCATTACACCAGCAGGTCACAAGAACTGCTGGTGCAATGATAAATGCCGAGAGCGTACGCTACTTTGTATCATGTCTTCTCGCACATTGATAAATATGCCCCATTGAGACAACTTTCTAGTAACTAATACTGGAACAAGAAGGAAGTGAGTTAGAAAAGGTCAGCAGAGCATAGACGCAAGGGAGCATAAGGAATACATAAAGAACAACAACATACATTATCTTTATCACCCTAGGGTTGCCACCTAGGCTATGTTTTCCTGGACACTTATGAGCTACACATGCTGCAGCGTAAGCAGGGCGGAACATGTATTGTGCCTCACAACATCACATGAATAGTGCTGATGAACAGCGCAATACAGGTTCCTCCCTGCACACTCTACAGCATGAGTAACTCACACGTGTCCAGGAAAACATGGCCAAGGTAGCATCCATATATAACAATCTAGTATCCCCCCCAATCACCAAGACTAAATAAAGCTATTAACCCCTAAACCGCCATCCCTCCATATATCGCAAATACCTAAATTAATCTAGCAACCCCTAAACCTAACACCTTTTAACTTTAACAAAATTAAAATACACCTAAATTAAAGTTACAATATAAACTACCTTAAAATAAATAAAAACTTACCTGTGAAACAAAATTAAAACCTAAGCTTAAACTAAAAAAAAAAAAACTAACATTACTTGTTTTACAAAAATAAGTAAAAAAAAAATAAAAAGCTACATTACCAAAAAAAAGCTAACATTACTAAAAATAATAAAACCTAACATTACCAAATAAAAAAATAAAAACTAGCATTACAAAAAAAATAATCACTAAAATTTAAAAAAAAAAAAAAGCTACCATTACAAAAAATAACAAACAAACGGCCGGATTACGAGTTTTGCGTTATGGCTGGTTCGCTACTAACTTGCAAGTTATTGTCACCGCTCACCTTTAATAGCGCTGCTATTATAGGTTTGCAAAAACCCGGCGTTTGCGGGCGATATGGCTGCGTTGAGCTCCATACCGCACACAAATACCAGCGCTGCTTTGAGCTACTTTGACGTGCTTGTGCATGATTTCCCCATAGATATCAATGGGGAGAGCCGGCTAAAAAAAAGCCTAACACCTGCAATAACAGAGGGTAAAGCTCCGTAACGCAGCCCCATTAAAGTCTATGGGGAAAGAAAAGTTATGTTTAAACCTAACACCCTAACATAAACCCTGAGTCTGCTGCACCTAACATCACCGCCACCTACCTAATGTTATTAACCCCTAATCTGCTGCACCTAACATCACCGCCACCTACCTAATGTTATTAACCCCTAATCTGCTGTCCCTAACATCACCACCACCTACATAATGTTATTAACCCCTAATCTGCTGCCCATAACATCATCGCCACCTACATAATGTTATTTACCCCTAATCTGCTGCCCCTAACATCGCCTCCACCTACATACAGTTATTAACCCCTAATCTGCTGCCCCAACATCGCTGCCACCTACATAATGTTATTAACCACTAATCTGCTGCAACTAAAATCGCCACCACAACATTAGTTATTAACCCCTTAATGACCGAGGACGTGCAGGGTACGTCCTCAAAAAAAAGGCAGTTAATGCCTGAGGACGTACCCTGCACGTCCTCGGTGTGGAAAGCAGCTGGAAGCGATCCTGCTCGCTTCCAGCTGCTTTCCGGTTATTGCAGTGATGCCTCGATATGGAGGCATCCTGCAATAACCATACATGGCCATCCGATGCAGAGAGAGCCACTCTGTGGCCCTCTCTGCACCGGACATCGATGGCCGGTATCGTTGGTGGGTGGGAGCCGACTTGGGAGGCGGGTGTGCGGCCATCGGTGTGCTGTGTTAAGTCACGGGGGGTGGGATCGGGGGCGGCACCGCCGGGGGCGTGCACGGAGGGTGGCGGGCGGGCGCGTGCACGGGGCGGGAGCGGGTGGGAACCGCTACACTACGGAAAAATTTTTAAGTAATAATTGGCCTAATCTTGTTTGTGCAAAAGCACAAAAAGAGATCGTGGAGGGGTGGGGGGTTGGTTTTGTGTGGGGGGAAGCTATACTACAGAAATGCTTACAAAATGAAAAATAAAGACATTTTTTCTTCTAAACTGGGTACTGGCAGACAGCTGCCAGTACCCAAGATGGCGCCTATCAAGTTAGAGTGGGAGGGTTATAGAGCTGTTTGGGGGGGGATCAGTGAGGTTGGGGGCTAAGGGGGGATCGTACACAGCAGCATATGTAAATATGCTTTTTTTAAAAAAAAAAAAAATATATATATAGCTTTTATTTTAGTACTGGCAGACTTTCTGCCAGTACTTAAGATGGCGGGGACAATTGTGGGGTGGGGGAGGGAAGAGAGCTGTTTGGGAGGGATCAGGGGGTCTGATGTTTCAGGTGGGAGGCTGAGCTCTACACTAAATCTAATATTAACCCTGCAAGCTACCTAATTAACCCCTTCAATGCTAGCCATAATACACGTGTGATGCGCAGCGGCATTTAGCGGCCTTCTAAATACCAAAAAGCAACGCCAAAGCCATATATGTCTGCTATTTCTGAACAAAGGGGATCCCAGAGAAGCATTTACAACCATTTGTGCCATAACTGCACAAGCTGTTTGTAAATGATTTCAGTGAGAAACCTAAAATTGTGAAACATTTTACGTTTTTTTTTAATTTGATCGCATTTGGCGGTGAAATGGTGGCATGAAATATACCAAAATGGGCCTAGATCAATACTTGGGGTTGTCTACTACACTAAACTAAAGCTAAAATTACCCCAAAAAGCTCCCTACATGCTCCCTAATTAACCCCTTCACTGCTGGGCATAATACACGTGTGGTGCGCAGTGGCATTTAGTGGCATTCTAATTACCAAAAAGCAACACCAAAGCCATATAAGTCTGCTATTTCTGAACAAAGGGGATCACAGAGAAGAATTTACAACCATTTGTGCCATAATTGAACAAGCTGTTTGTAAATAATTTCAGTGAGAAACCTAAAGTTTGTGAAAAAGTGAACAATTTTTTTTATTTGATCGCATTTGGCGGTGAAATGGTGGCATGAAATATACCAAAATGGGCCTAGATCAATACTTTGGGTTGTCTACTAAAAAAAATATATACATGTCAAGGGATATTCAGGTATTCCTGAAAGATATTAGTGTTCTAATGTAACTAGCGCTAATTTTGAAAAAAAATGGTTTGGAAATAGCAAAGTGCTACTTGTATTTATGGCCCTATAACTTGCAAAAAAAGTAAAGAACATGTAAACATTGGGTATTTCTAAACTCAGGACAAAATTTAGAAACTATTTAGCATGGGTGTTTTTTGGTGGTTGTAGAAATGTAACAGATTTTGGGGGTCAAAGTTAGAAAAAGTGTTTTTTTTTTCAATTTTTCCTCATATTTTATAATTTTTTTATAGTAAATTATAAGATATGATGAAAATAATGGTATCTTTAGAAAGTCCATTTAATGGCGAGAAAAACGGTATATAATATGTGTGGGTACAGTAAAGGAGTAAGAGGAAAATTACAGCTAAACACAAACACCGCAAAAATGTAAAAATAGCCTTGGTCCCAAACGGACAGAAAATGGAAAAGTGCTGCGGTCATTAAGGGGTTAAACCCCTAATTTGCTGACCCTAACATCGCTGTCACCTACATTACAGTTATTAGCCCTTAATCTGCTGCCCCTAACATTGCCGCCACCTACATTACAGATATTAACCCCTAATCTGCTGCCCCTAACATCGCCACCACCTAAATTACAGATATTAACCCCTAATCTGCTGCCCCTAACATCACCACCACCTACATTACACTTATTAACCTCTAATCTGCCGCCCCCAATGTCGCCGCCACCTACATAAATGTATTAACCCCTAATCTGCCACCTCCAATGTCGCCGTCACCACTATACTAAAGTTATTAACCCCTAAACCTCTGGCCTCCCACATTACTAACACTTAATAAATATATTAAACCCTAAGTCTAACCCTAACGTAACCCTAACACCCCTAACTTTAATATAATTAAAATAAATCTAAATAAAACCTACTATTAATAACTAAATAATTACTATTTAAAATTAAATACTTACCTGCAAAATAAACCCTAAGCTAGCTACAATATAACTAATAGTTATATTGTATCTATCTTAGGTTTTATTTTTCTTTCACAGCTAAGTTTATATTTATTTTAACTAGGTAGTAATTAGTTATTAACTATTTACTAGCTACCTAGTTAAAATAAATACAAATTTACCTGTAAAATAAAACCTTTACATGCCTCACACTAACACCTAACATTAAACTAAAATTAATTTAAAAAAATACGTTTATCTAAATTACAAAAAATAATAAACACTAAATTACACAAAAAAAGAAATTATCAAAAATAAAAACGAATTACTCCTAATCTAATAGCCCTATCAAAATAAAAAATCCCCCGAAAATAAAAAAAACCCTAGCCTACACTAAACTGCCAAAAGGGCCTTTTGCGGGGCATTGCCCCAAAGATATCAGCTCTATTACCTGTAGAAAAAAAACACAAACACCCCCCAACAGTAAAACCCACCACCCACACAACCAAACCCCCCAAATAAAATCCTATCTAAATAAACCTAAGCTCCCCACTGCCCTGAAAATGGCATTTGGATGGGCATTGCCCTTTAAAGGGCATTTAGCTATTTTAAATTGGCCAAACACTAAGTTAAAATAAAACCCACCCAATAAACCCTTAATAAAACCTAACACTAACCCCCGAAGATCCACTTACAGTTTTTGAAGACCGGACATCCATCCTCATCCAGCCTGGAGAAGTTTTCATCCAAGCGGCAACAAGTCCTCAACAAAGCCAGGAGAAGTCTTCATCCAAGAGGCAAGAAGTCATCCTCCAGGCGGGCAGAAGTCTTCATCCAGACGGCATCTTCTATCTTCATCCTTCCGATGCGGAGCGGCTCCATCTTCAAGACATCCGGTGCAGAGCATGCTCTTCATACGGTCCCAGCCATACACTGAAGGTTCCCTTTAAGGGACGTCATCCAAGATGGCGTCCATTGAATTCCAATTGGCTGATAGAATTCTATCAGCCAATCGGAATTAAAGGGTAAAACATCCTATTGGCTGATGCAATCAGCCAATGGGATTGAGCTTGTATTCTATTGGCTGTTTCAATCAGCCAATAGAATGCGAGCTCTATCCTATTGGCTGATTGCATCAGCCAATAGGATTTTTTACCCTTTAATTCCGATTGGCTGATAGGAGCTTCAATCCTATTGGCTGACCCAATCAGTCAATGGGATTGAGCTTGCATTCTATTGGCTGTTTCAATCAGCAAATAGAATGCAAGCTCTATCCTATTGGCTGATTGCATCAGTCAATAAGATTTTTTACCCTTTAATTCCAATTGGCTGCTAGAATTTTATCAGCCAATCGGAATTCAAGGGACGCCATCTTGGATGACATCCCTTTAAAGGAACTTTCAGTGTACTTAGACAGATTGGTAGTGGTTAAAGAGATAACCACTGGAAAGAGTACACCCTTAGCACTCAAGAGCTGTATGTATATAGTTAACTGTGATTAACTATTTAGTAAGACTGATTGTTTAGTTCGAAGGTTCACAGATCTCTAATATATCTGATTGCTAACTAGTCTTAAAACTTAACATTTATTAATCAAACATTGCTTAAAATATGCGGAAAAAGAAGTTTAATTTAAAAACACAAACAATAATAGGTGAGTAAGTATCTAATTGTTCAAGTATCAGGCTAGTGTAATCGTTATAGAAATAAGATCACACCTGTGTAAAGATTGTGATCTATATTGCAGAGTACATTACAGTGTATTGAGGAAAATCAATGCAATAGCTATGTAAATTGTTTTCTCCAGAAGTGAGTTGTTTTTGTAAGTAGATATATCAAATAACCATTAATTCAATGTTGAATTGCAAATATGTTATAAATAAACAACTGGCAATTTTTGAGATATTTGTAATCAAATTATGGTTATGAGATTACATAGGTTCCAAGGTTACCTACTGAGGTTGTCCTTTTAAAATAAACAAGTTCTAGAATTATAAGTTTAGAATAGTGGATAATCTGGGTATCCTTTATTGAACATTACATTTTATCAGTTAGGTATTCTATTTGTAGATATTAGTCATATAATGTTGATGTAACTTGAATTGTTCAATATTACGTCTAGATGTGAACACTCAGTGTTTGTTATTAATAACCATAAATTGTGTTATTATCATCTAGTAATTGTCTAGTCTGATAATTTCTCAAGAGTAGACATATTTAGTTTCTGTTATTAACAATATTGAAAAGTGTAGTTGTCCTTTGTTGAACAATAGATTCTATCAGTTTGATATATTGATATAAACACAGTGGCCTAGATTTAGAGTTTGGCGTTAGCCGTCAAAACCAGCGTTAGAGGCTCCTAATGCTGGTTTTGGGCTACCGCTGGTATTTAGAGTCGTGTAGGTAAGGGTCTAACGCTCACTTTCCAGCCGCGACTTTTCCATACCGCAGATCCCCTTACGTCAATTGCGTATCCTATCTTTTCAATGGGATCTTTCTAACGCCGGTATTTAGAGTCGTGGCTGAAGTGAGCGTTAGAAATCTAACGACAAAACTCCAGCCGCAGAGAAAAGCCAGGAGTTAAGAACTTTCTGTGCTAACGCCGGTTCATAAAGCTCTTAACTACTGTGCTCTAAAGTACACTAACACCCATTAACTACCTATGTACCCCTAAACCGAGGCCCCCCCACATCGCCGCCACTCTATTAAAATTTTTTAACCCCTAATCTGCAAACCGCACACCGCGGCCACTTAAATTATCCCTATGTACCCCTAATCTGCTGCCCCTAACACCGTCGACCCCTATATTATATTTATTAACCCCTAATCTGCCGCCCCCAACGTCGCCTCCACCTACCTACAAATATTAACCCCTAATCTGCAGACCGGACCTCTCCGCTACTATTAAAAAGTTATTAACCCCTAATCCGCCTCACTCCCGCCTCAATAACCCTATAATAAATAGTATTAACTCCTAATCTGCCCTCCCTAACATCGTTGACACCTAACTTCAAGCATTAACCCCTAATCTGCCGACCGGACCTCACCTCTACTCTAATAAATTTATTAACCCCTAAAGCTAAGTCTAACTCTAACACCTCCCTAAATTAAATATAATTTAAATCCAACGAAATAAATTAACTCTTATTAAATAAATTATTCCTATTTAAAGCTAAATACTTACCTGTAAAATAAACCCTAATATAGCTACAATATAAATTATAATTATATTGTAGCTATTTTAGGGTTTATATTTATTTTACAGGCAACTTTGTATTTATTTTAACCAGGTACAATAGCTATTAAAGAGTTAAGAACTATTTAATAGCTACCTAGTTAAAATAATTACAAAATTACCTGTAAAATAAATCCTTACCTAAGTTACAATTAAATCTAACACTACACTAGCAATAAATAAATAAAATAAAATACCTACAAATAAATACAATTAAATAAACTAACTAAAGTTCAAAAAATAAAAAAAGCTAAGTTACAAAAAATAAAAAAAATAATTACAAACATAATAAAAATATTACAACAATTTTAAACTAATTACACCTACTCTAAGCCCCCTAATAAAATAACAAAGCCCCCCAAAATAAAAAAATGCCCTAGCCTATTCTAAAATTAAAATAGAAAAGCTCTTTTACCTTACCAGCCCTTAAAAGGGCCTTTTGCGGGGCATACCCCAAAGAATTCAGCTCTTTTGCCTGTAAAAAAAAACATACAATACCCCCCCAACATTACAACCCACCACCCACATACCCCTAATCTAACCCAAAACCCCCTTAAATAAACCTAACACTAAGCCCCTGAAGATCTTCCTACCTTGTCTTCACCATGCCAGGTATCACCGATCGCTCCAGGCTCCGAAGTCTTCATCCAAGCCCAAGCGGGGGCTGGCGATCCATCATCCGGCTGAAGTCTTCTATCAAGCGGTGGCTGGAGCGGCAGATTAGGGGTTAAAAAAAATAACAGCTCAAACAGCCCCATTGTTTTCTATGGGGGAATCGTGCACGAGCACGTTTTTGAAGCTGGCCGCGTCCGTAAGCACCGCTGGTATTGAGAGTTGCAGTGGCGGTAAATTATGCTCTACGCTCCCTTTTTGGAGCCTAACGCAGCCATTCTGTGAACTCTAAATACCAGCGGTATTTCAAAGGTGCGGGGGGAAAAAGCATGCGTTAGCTACGCGGGTCGTTACCGACAAAACTCTAAATCTAGGCGTCTGTGTTTTATGTTGATGTCCTTCGACTTTATTGTTACCATCTATTAACTGATGTAAAAGAGTGTTACTCAAGCCCAATATTGATATAGTATAGCTCTGAATGAAGTGATATCTTTATCAAATTTATTATCAAGTTAGCCGTTTTACTCTATTGATTTTATTGTTTGCAATTTCTAGCTATATATTATTTTCATTATGTAAATATTGAGTGGGTTGTGAAAAGATTGTATCCTTTATTTCATTTATATAGCATCAAAGGAATATTGTGGCTTTTGATATACAGGTTTAGGTTATTATCACCATTCAGATTTATATTTTTAACATTTATTTGAGTATATTTGTGTGAATTTTTTCCACATTGGACTACAGATTCTGTTGGTCACTTGGTTCTTTCCTGGGCCTAAATCCTTTTCCCAGTGCATAGACTACTGGATCTTTTATTGAGAGAGTTTATAAATGTTTGCTTGATATTTATTCTTATATTTATACATTGTTGCAATCACCATTACTTTGTACCGTAATGTTTTCAATCCTGTATTGGATTGACTAAATTGTAGCAAGTACAAAGTAATGGTGATTGCAACAATGTATAAATACCAAGCAAACATTTATTTAGTGGGTGTTAGGGTTAGTCTTAGGGTTAGGTTAAGGGGTTAATAACTTTAGTATAGTGGCAGGGACATTGGGGGCAGCAGATTAGGGGATGATAAGTGTAGTTAGGTGGCAGCGATTTTGGGTGCAGCAGATTAGGGGTTAATACATTTATTTTAGTGTTTGCAATGCGGGAGGGCCTCGGTTTAGGGGTTAATAGGTAATTTATGGGTGTTAGTGTACTTTGTAACACTTTAGTTATGAGTTTTATGCTACAGCTTTGTAACGTAAAACTCATAACTACTGACTTTCAGGTGACGTACAGATCTTGTAGTTATAGGCTGTACCGCTCACTTTTTGGCCGGACAGGCAAACTCGTGATACCGGTGCTATGGAAGTCCCATTGAAAAAGGACTTTTTGAAAGGTGCAGTAGTTACGTTGCGTGATGGCCAAAAAAGTGTGCGGTACAGCTGTACCTACAAGATAATAATAGCAACGGTAGTAAAAGAGCAGCGTTATGAAGCTTTTTTTTACTAATAATGCAAAACTTGTAATCTAGCTGAAAATTATCCAAAATAATAAAAAGTATTCCTATTCTAATACTCCCCCCAAAAAAACCTAATCTAAAAATAAACTATCAATTGCCCTTAAAATGCCTTTTGCAGGGCATTGACCTAAAGCTAACAGCTCTTTTACCTTAAAAAATCCCCACCAATTACCACCTAACATTGCAACCCCCACCGCCCCAAAATAAAAAAACGAACTAAAAAATACCCTAATATAACCATTGCCCCAAATGGGATTTGAGCTCTTTTTCAGCCCAAAAATAAATAAATAAACAAATCCCTAATCTAAAAAAAAAAAAAAAAAAAAAAAATGCTTTCATACTATTGGCTGATTTGAATTTGGCATCCAATAGGAATGCAAGGGTACCCCCCTATAAAAGGCATACCTTGCATTCAATCTCAAGTGTGCGGCTGGAGAGTGCATGCAGAGGAACTCTATGTTGTGCGGATGAAGAGGACCACCAACATCAGCGCTGCCAACGTGATGAAGCTAGCAGATTGACCGCGGCCTAGATGAAGTTTGGAGAAGATGCTCCGCCAATGGATGAAGATTTTTCGCTGCCGGGATGAGGATGGATCACCACCCTTTATCATTGCTGAGTACCAATTTGGGGATTAGTGTTAGGTTGGTTTTTTTTTTGGGGGGGGGGGGTGTTTTTTAAGATTAGGGATTTTTGGGGGGGGCTGAAAAAGAGCTGAGAGCCCTTTTAAGGGCAATGCCCATCCAAATGCCCTTTTCGGGGCAATGGTTAAATTAGTTTTTTTTTTTAGTTAGGTTTTTTTATTGTTGGGGTGGGGGGTTGTAATTGGTGGGTTTTTTAAGTTAAAATAGCTTTTAGCTTTGGCAAAAGGCCCTTTAAAGGGCTATTGTAGGTTATTTTTAGATTAGGGTTTTTTGTTATTTTTTTGTAATGGTTTTTATTTTTTATTTGGTAATAAAAAAGTTGTATTATTTTTGGTAATGTTATGTTTTTTTGTTGTTTTTGGTAATGTAGCTTTTTTTTTTTGTATTTATTTTTGTAAAACAAGTAATGTTACGTGTTTTTTTTTTTTAGTTTAAGCTTAGGTTTTAATTTTTTTTCACAGGTAAGTTTTTTTAAAATTATATTTTAAGGTAATTAGTATATTTTAAATTAAATTTCAATGTATTTTAATTTTGTTAAAGTTAGGGGGTATTAGGTTTAGGGGTTAATAGTTTAATTTTGGTATTTGCATTGTGGGGGACATCGGTTTAGGGGTTAGCTTTATTTAGTGGTGGCGATGTGGGGGAATGTCGGTTTATTTATTCGTTGTGATGCGGGGGGATGGTGGTTTAGGGGTTAAAAAGTTTATATAGTTTTGGCGGTATGGGGGATGGCGGTTTAGGGGTTAATATCTTTATTTAGTGCTAAATAAACCGGAACAATACATTGTAATTCAGAGTGACTGCCTTACAGGGCTTCCACGTTTGTCTAAGAAACAGGATCTTTGGTATTCCTGTGTGAGATCTTTCTACGTGTGTTCTCTAGGTATCTACTTTTGTATACAGAGGTTCTTTCCACCCCCTTGAGGTCTTCACGTATCAGTGCTATTTCCCGATAAAGAGAAAGGAGATCACAGGAAATGTAAACAAGCTACTATCTCTTAAGACAAAGACCTTTCGTGAACTCGACTTCGTCTCCAATACGGCTGAACCCTTACCTCATAAGATTGAGGGTAAATTCTGTAAGTAGTTTGGCTGTTCTATTTGGGATAATTGGAATATAACCGGTGTGACTAATTTATTCAAAACGGAATTGGTTGCAACTTTGTAAACATATCAATGAATGTATCTTTTCCCTGAATAAGTCACTTGTTATACATAATATACTTGTTATAATGCTTACAATTTTATGAGAGAGAGAAAGAGAGGGAGAGAGAGAAAGTCCCCATATTAATATATATACTGATTGCAACTGAGAGAAGACTGCCATTTGTACCACTTTATAGAATAATATAATCATATACAATAACTGTATGAAAAAACATGAAACTTAAACAGTTCAGCACGTTAGCAATTTATGTAGCTGAGAAAAAAAAGTGGGATATACTGCCATATAACTTATACAAGGCAGGTGGTGGAGGAATAGTATTAAGACTGTTACCCCAAAGGCAGCAAATAATACATATAAACTGCCATTAAGACTCAACTATTGCAAAGAGATTAGCTAATACTTGAGATAAAGAAATAGCAAAATAGGAAGGGGTGAAGCCCTATTAACACTAACGATAGTGGGTATAATAAACAATACCCGCGGCTCATTCATATCAAGCAACGTGAAGCACACCTCCACCAACCCATGCGGGTATGCCAGCAAAAAAACAACAAAAGCTTGAAACACCAGCCAAAACCAAAATGATTAACCACTACCTTCGCCCACAACTTCTGATCCTTCAATATCTACCTCAGCACCCCCCACAACAATTGAAGCACAGACCCACAATATGGGAGACCATCGCAATCCTAACGAAATAACAAAAGAAGACCTGAAACTCGACAAAGGATGATATAAAATCAGCTATGTCGGACATGCGTGACATGTTTAACAATATGAAAAAAGATGTTAAAAAAGTGAAACATAGAGTAACAACTTTAGAAGAAAGCCATAATACTACCACTCAGGATATTTATCACCTCTCTCAATTATCATACAATAAAGAAGAAACTATTCACAACCTTTTGCAGAAAGTGGAAGACCTCGACAATAGAGGGCGTAGGGACAACCTGCGAATAAGAGGGGTACTCGAATCTGTCCAACCTACAGCATTACAAGGCTATTTGCAGGATCTCTTTAGAACCATAAAAGGCACTAGCAACTCGCCTAACATAGTTATGGAATGGGCTCATCGAGCCCTTAAAGCCAAACCACCAGCAAAAGCCCCGCCAAGGGACCTAGTGGTGAAGTTCCTTATCTACCTGGATAAAGAAGTAATACTGAAGCACTCGAGACAAAAACACAAAGGGGCCTATCTATCAAGCTCTGTATGGAGCTTAAGGGCCCGTGTTTCTGGAGAGCCTTCAGGTTTTTTTGCTGGCATTTGACAGAAACCTCACTACCGGCCCTTTTTAAGAACACTTGCAGATTATGTCAAATTGTCAAACTTTCATCTTAATCTATCCAAATCAGAATTACTTAATATAAACACACAAACTCATAACATAGATAAATTGAGACCTAGATGCCCCTTGCATATCCAGCAATCACAACTGAAACACTTGGAAATACTCTTAACTAAGAACCACCAAGATTTATTTTCCGCTAATTATCGCCTATTGTTAAATAACATTGTCAGAGACCTGTTGGGCTGGAAAAATTAACCACTTACGTGGTTGGGGAGAGTACATGTTGTTAAGATGAACATTTTACAACTCATCCTATATGTCCTTCAGACATTACCCATAACTCTACCAAAAGACTACCTTACTCAATTACAGGGCAATATAGAAAAATTGATATGGAATGGAATCAAACCTAGAGTCCCAAAAAAAACACTCTATCTGCTCAGAGAGAGTGGAGGATTGGGTGTCCCAAATATAACACAATATAGAGTAGCAATTTTATTTCAGAGAATAATAGATTGCAGTCACAATTCAAACAATAAACAATGGGTCCAATTGGACAGGGAAATACTACAAACAGAGACTGTGGGATGGCTGGCTTGGCTGCAGCCTAAACATAGACCGTACAAACTCCAGAAATACCCATTACTAACAGAACTCTTCTCACAATGGGAACTATAAATACAAGCACACATATAACCACTAGGCCAGCCCCTCTGACTCTGATAGTTGATAACCCGGACCTTTCGTTTTTTAAACAATTTAAAACTGAAAAGCCAAATCCCCCAAAACGTAAGGACCACATACTGAAGAGTATTGCCCCAGGAAGGGAGACCTCTATCAAGACAAGAAATAGCAAATAAAACAGACAATATATCACTGTCATGGTTTACTCACATACAATTAACTCACTATCTCAATAACCACAAACAGAAACATAACATCTTGCGCCAACTGACAACCTTTGAAACCCTTTGCACTCTTACGCACTATCCCCGCCATACTATGGGGGGTAGTTATCAACGCGTCTACTTTACCTGCCTTCGCCGGACCAATACGCCTGCCTAAGCTCGCCTCACATCGCCGCCGCGGACCTGCAAAAATTCGCCTAAGTTAACAAAAAAGCTGTCAAAAAGCCACGCACCAAGTACGGGGCAATGAGCAGCGGACTGTGAGAGTTATCACTCATCCGATCTCGCTGCTCTTCGGCTTTTTGACAGCTTTCTTGCTAGCCTGTCACTAAGCACCCACACTAACTACACTGTTCTACCCCCTATACCGGCGCCCCGGAGCCCCCCGCAACTAAATAAAGTTAGTAACCCCTAAACCGCCGCTCCCTGACCCCGCCACAACTATAATATATGTATTAACCCCTAAACCTCCGCTCCCGGACCCCGCCGCAACCTATATTAAAATTATTAATCCCTATCCTGTCCCACTACATCGTTGCGACCTATAATAAATTTATTAACCCCTATCCTGCCCCCCACTACACCGCCGCCACTGTAATAAAATTATTAACCCCTAAACCTAAGTCGAACACTAACCCTAACACCCCCTAACTTAAATATTAATTAAATAAATCTAAATAATATTTCTATTATGAACTAAATTAATCCTATTTAAAATTAAATACTTACCTTTAAAATAAACCGTAATATAGCTACAATATAAATAATAATTATATTGTAGCTATGTTAGGATTTATTTTTATTTTACAGGCAAGTTTGTATATATTTTAACTAGGTACAATAGCTATTAAATACTTATTAACTATTTAATAGCTTACCTAGCTAAAATAAAGATAAATTTACCTGTAAAATAAAAACGAACCTAAGTTACAATTACACCTAACACTACACTATACCTTAATAAATTATTCCTATTTAAAACTAAATACTTACCTGTAAAATAAACCCTAAGATAGCTACAATATAATTAATAATAGTTTGGGTTAGATTAGGGGTATGTGGGTGGTGGGTTTTAATGTTGGGGGGGTTGTATTTTTCTTTTACAGGCAAAAGAGCTGAATTCTTTGGGGCATGCCCCACAAAAGGCCCTTTTAAGGGCTGGTAAGGTAAAAGAGCTTTGAACTTTTTAAATTTAGAATAGGGTAGGGCATTTTTTTATTTTGGGGGACTTTGTTATTTTATTAGGGGGCTTAGATTAGGTGTAAGTAGCTTAAAATTGTAATATTTTTTAAATGTTTGTAACTTATTTTTTTATTTTTTGTAACTTAGCTTTTTTATTTTTTGTACTTTAGTTAGTTTATGTAATTGTATTTAATTGTAGTTATTTGTAGTTCATTTATTTAATTAATTTAATGATAGTGTAGTGTTAGGTTTAATTGTAACTTAGGTTAGGATTTATTTTACATGTAACTTTGTATTTATTTTAGCTAGTTAGAATAGTTATTAAATAGTTATTAACTATTTAATAACTACCTAGCTAAAAGAAATACAAAATTACCTGTAAAATAAATCCTTACCTAAGTTACAATTAAACCCAACACTACACTATCATTAAATTAATTAAATAAATTAACTACAAATAACTACAATTAAATACAATTACATAAACTAACTAAAGTACAAAAAATAAAAAAAATAAGTTACAAACATTTTAAAAATATTACAATTTTAAGCTACTTACACCTAATCTAAGCCCCCTAATAAAATAACAAAGCCCCCCAAAATAAAAAAATGCCCTACCCTATTCTAAATTAAAAAAGTTCAAAGCTCTTTTACCTTACCAGCCCTTAAAAGGGCCTTTCATGGGGCATGCCCCAAAGAATTCAGCTCTTTTGCCTGTAAAAGAAAAATACAACCCCCCCAACATTAAAACCCACCATCCACATACCCCTAATCTAACCCAAACCCCCCTTAAAATAACCTAACACTAATCCCCTGAAGATCATTCTACCTTGAGTCGTCTTCGCTCAGCCGAGCAGCGATGGAACCGAAGAGGAGATCCGGAGCAGCAGAAGTTATCCTCCAAGGGGCGCTGAAGAAATCTTCCATCCGATGAAGTGATCCTCCAGTCGGTGCTGAAGAAGTCTTCCATCCGGGCGATGTCATCTTCCAAGCGGCGCTGAAGAAGTCTTCTATCCGGGCGATGTCATCTTCCAAGCGGGGTCTTCAATCTTCATCCCGCCGACGCGGAACATCCTTCTTTCCCGACGGACTACCGACGAATGAAGGCTCCTTTAAGGGACATCATCCAAGATGGCGTCCCTTCAATTCCGATTGGCTGATAGGATTCTATCAACCAATCGGAATTAAGGTAGGAAAAATCTGATTGGCTGATGGAATCAGCCAATCAGATTCAAGTTCAATCCGATTGGCTGATCCAATCAGCCAATCAGATTGAGCTTGCATTCTATTGGCTGTTCCGATCATGCCCCACAAAAGGCCCTTTTAAGGGCTGGTAAGGTAAAAGAGCTTTGAACTTTTTTAATGTAGAATAGGGTAGGGAATTTTTTTATTTTGGGGGGCTTTGTTATTTTATTAGGGGGCTTATGTGTAATTAGCTTTAAAATTGTTGTAATATTTTTTAAATGTTTGTAACCTTTTTTTTTTTTTTTTTGGTTACTTAGGTTTTTTATTTTTTGTACTTTAGTTAGTTTATGTAATTGTATTTAATTGTAGTTATTTGTAGTTAATTTATTTAATGATAGTGTAGTGTTAGGTTTAATTGTAACTTAGGTTAGGATTTATTTTACAGGTAATTTTGTATTTCTTTTAGCTAGGTAGTTATTAAATAGTTAATAACTATTTAATAACTATTCTAACTAGCTAAAATAAATACAAAGTTACCTGTAAAATAAATATAATTCCTAAAATAGCTACAATGTAATTATTAATTACATTGTAGCTATCTTAGGGTTTATTTTACAGGTAAGTATTTAATTTTAAATAGGATTAATTTATTTAATGATAGTGTAGTGTTAGATGTAATTGTAACTTAGGTTAGTTTTTATTTTACAGATAAATTTCTCTTTATTTTAGCTAGGTAAGCTATTAAATAGTTAATAACTATTTAATAGCTATTGTACCTAGTTAAAATAAATTGAAACTTACCTGTAAAATAAAAATAAATCCTAAGATAGCTACAATATAATTATTATTTATATTGTAGCTATATTAGGTTTTATTTTAAAGGTAAGTATTTAGTTTTAAATAGGATTAATTTAGTTAATAATAGAAATATTATTTAGATTTATTTAATTAATATTTAAGTTAGGGGGTGTTAGGGTTAGTGTTAGACTTAGGTTTAGGGGTTGATAAATTTATTACAGTGGCGGCGGTGTAGTGGGGGGCAGGATAGGGGTTAATAAATGTATTATAGGTGGCGACGGTGTAGGGGGGGCAGAATAGGGGTTAATAAATTTAATATAGGTTGCGGCAGGGTCCGGGAGCGGCGGTTTAGGGGTTAAACTATTTATTTAGTTGTGGCGAGGTGCGGGATCAGCAGGATAGGGGTTAATAACTTTATTATAGAGGGCGGAGGTATAGGGGGGGCAGGATAGGGGTTACTAGGTATAATGTAGGTTGCGGCGGTGTCCGGGAGCGGCGGTTTAGGGGTTAATATGTATAGAGTAGCTTGCGGTGGGCTCCGGGAGTGGCAGTTTAGGGGGTAATACATTTATTTAGTTGCGGCGGTGTAGGGGGGGACAGCTTAGGGGTGTTTAGACTCGGGGTACATGTTAGGGTGTTAGGTGTAGACAGCTCCCATAGAAATCAATGGGATGTCGGGCAGCAGCGAACTTGTACTTTCGCTATGGATCCTATGGGATCCGCCGCCTCCAGGGCGGCGGATTGAAAACCAGGTACGCTGGGCCGGAAAAGTGCCGAGCATACCTGCTAGTTTTTTTATAACTAGCAAAAGTAGTCAGATTGTGCCGCACTTGCGTGCGGAACATCTGTAGTGACGTAAGAATCAATCTGTGTCGGACTGAGTCCGGCGGATCGAAGCTTACGTCACAAAATTCTACTTTTGCCGGTCTCTAGCCTTTGATAACTAAGGCGAATCAGCCTCGCCACAAATACGCTGCGGAATTCCTGCATATTTGAGGTTGACGGCTTGATAACTAGGCCCCTTAATCCTTATTATATAAACCTCTCCCGGACACAAAATCAGACCCCCTCCCTGGGTGAAAGTTTTTAGCCCAGTAATGCTTTTCACAGAGTGGAACTTTCCTGTAGTATATCAGTCTGATCCTGCCTATTACGGTCAGTCCAGCGCCAAAATACCATGCAATTCCTCTCTGAACAAGGAAAACAGCAACCCCAGACAATCATTTCGGCCTTCATTGGGCCTCGTCAGTGAGGTGTAGCCATATTCCTCTAAGCACACTGAGTAAGGAGTCCACGTCTGGTTGCCCATTTCTCCCATAGGGAGACTAAAAACAAACAGAGAGAAGTGCACTCACAGGAACGAACAACTGGCTCAATACCTTTTATTAGCCTGTTCTATGGCGATTTACCACCTGGGTGCAACTTTTTAGCCCAGTAATGCTTTTCACAGTGTAGAACTTTCCTGTAGTATATCAGTCTGATCCCGCCTATTATGGTCAGCCCAGTGCCGAAATACCAGGCAATTCCTCTCTGAACAAGGAACACAGCAACCCCAGACAATTGTTTTGGCCTTCATTGGGCCTCGTCAGTGAGGTGTAGCCATATTCCTCTAAGCACACTGAGCAAGGAGTCCAAGTCTGGTTGCCCCTTTTTCCCATAGGGAGACTAAATACAAACAGACAGAAGTGCACTCACAGGAACGAACAACTGGCTCAATACCATTGTTAGCCTGTTCTATAGCGATTTACCACCTGAGTGCAACTTTTTAGCCCAGTAATGCTTTCACAGAGTGGAACTTTCCTGTAGTATATCAGTCTGATCCCGCCTATTACGGTCAGCCCCAGCACCGAAATACCAGGCAATTCCTCTCTGAACAAGGAACACAGCAACCTTGCTCATTGTGCTTAGAGGAATATGGCTACACCTCACTGTTGAGGCCCAATGAAGGCCGAAACGATTGTCTGGGGTTGCTGTGTTCCTTGTTCAGAGAGGAATTGCCTGGTATTTTGGTGCTGGACTGACCGTAATAGGCGGGATCAGACTGATATGCTACAGGAAAGTTCTACTCTGTGAAAAGCATTACTGGGTTAAAAGAAGCTGCACCCAGGTGGTAAATCGCCATAGATTAGGCTAACAATGGTGTTGAGCCAGTTGTTCGTTCCTGTGAGTGTGCTTCTCTCTGTGTGCATTTAGTCTCCCTATGGAAAAAAGGGGAAACCAGACGTGGACTCATTGCTCAGTGTGCTTAGAGGAATATGGCTACACTTTACTGACGAGGCCCAATGAAGGCCGAAACGATCGTCTGGGGTTGCTGTGTTCCTTGTTCAAAGAGGAATTGCCTGATATTTCGGTGCTGGACTGGCCGTAATAGGCGGGATCAGACTGATATGCTACCGGAAAGTTCTACTCTGTGAAAAGCATTACTGGACTAAAAGAAGCTGCATCCAGATGGTAAATTGCCATAGAACAGGCTAACAATGGTATTGAGCCAGTTGTTCATTCCCGTGAGTGTGCTTCTCTCTGTGTGTATTTAGTCTCCCTATGGGAAAAAGGGGAAACCAGACGTGGACTCCTTGCTCAGTTTGCTTAGGGGAATATGGCTACACCTCACTGATGAGGCCCAATGAAGGCCGAAACGATCGTCTGGGATTGCTGTGTTCCTTGTTCAGAGAGGAATTGCATGGTATTTCGGTGCTGGACTGACCGTAATAGGCGGGATCAGACTGATATACAACAGGAAAATTCTACTCTGTGAAAAGCATTACTGGGCTAAAAGAAGCTGCACCCAGGTGGTAAATCGCCATAGAACAGGCTTACAATGGTATTGAGCAAGTTGTTCATTCCTGTGAGTGTGCTTCCCTCTGTGTGTATTTAGTCTCCCTATGGGAAAAAGAGGAAACCAGACGTGGACTCCTTGCTCAGTGTGCATAGAGTAATTTAGCTACACCTCACTGACGAGGCCCTATAAAGGCCAAAACGATCATCTGGGATTGCTGTGTTCCTTGTTCAGAGAGGAATTGCCTGATATTTCGGTGCTGGACTGACCGTAATAGGTGGGATCAGACTGATATGCTACAGGAAAGTTCTACTCTGTGAAAAGCATTACTGGGTTAAAAGAAGCTGCACCCAGGCGGTAAATCGCCATAGAACAGGCTAACAATGGTATTGAGCCAGTTGTTCATTCTTGTGTGTGTGTGTGTATATATATATATATATATATATATATATATATATATATATATATATATATATATATATATATATATATATATATATATTCATACAGTATATATACATTATATGTATATGTGTGTGTGTGTGTGTGTGTGTGTGTATTGGAGCCCTTTGTAGTCAAGTAGATGAAAACCATGAAAAAGCCCATTTATACAATATTTATTTTTAATGCAGTGGCATACTGTGTATTTACTGTAAATATTTCACATTCCAATATTCTGCACATAGCAGAATATGTTCTATGTATTTATAGATAGATATTCCTATATATATATCTGTATATATCTCTACCTATATAATACAGATGAAACTCGAAGAATTAGAATATCGTGCAAAAGTTCATTTATTTCACTAATGCAACTTAACAGGTGAAACTAATATATGAGATAGACTCATTACATGCAAAGCAAGATAGTTCAAGCCATGATTTTCATAATCATGATGATTATGGCTTACAGCTCATGTAAACTCCAAATCCACAATCTCAGAAAATTAGAATATTGTGAAAAGGTGCAATATTCTAGGCTCAAGATGTCCCACTCTAATCAGCTAATTAAGCCATAACACTTGCAAAGGGTTCCTGAGCCTTTAAATGGTCTCTCAGTCTGGTTCAGTAGGAATCACAATCATGGGAAAGACTGCTGACCTGACAGTTGTGCAGAAAACCATCATTGACACCCTCCATAAGGAGGGAAAGCCTCAAAATGTAATTGCAAAAGAAGTTGGATGTTCCCAAAGTGCTGTATCAAAGCACATTAATAGAAAGTTATGTGGAAGGGAAAAGTGTGGAAGAAAAAGGTGCACAAGCAGCAGGGATGACCGCAGCCTGGAGAGGATTGTCAGGAAAAGGCCATTCAAAAGTGTTGGGGACTTTCACAAGGAGGGGACTGAGGCTGAGTCAGTGCATCAAGAGCCACCACACACAGACGGATCCTGGACATGGGCTTCAAATGTCGTATTCCTCTTGTCAAGCCACTCCTGAGCAACAAACAACGTCAGAAGCGTCTTACCTGGACTAAAGAAAAACAGACCTGGTCTGTTGCTCAGTGGTCCAAAGTCCTCTTTTCTGATGAGAGCAAATTTTGCATCTCATTTGGAAACCAAGGACCCAGAGTATGGAGGAAGAATGGAGAGGCACACACTGCAAGATGCTTGAAGTCCAGTGTGAAGTTTCCACAGTCTGTGTTGATTTGGGGAGCCTTGTCATCTGCTGGTGTTGGTCCACTGTGCTTCATTAAGTCCAGGGTTAACGCAGCCATCTACCAGGAGATTTTGGAGCACTTCATGCTTCCTTCCGCAGACAATCTCTATGGGGATACTGACTTCATTTTCCAGCAGGACTTGGCACCTGCCCACACTGCCAAAAGCACCAAAACCTGGTTCAATGACCGTGGGATTACTGTGCTTGATTGGCCAGCAAACTCGCCTGACCTGAACCCCATAGAGAATCTATGGGGCATTGCCAAGAGAAAGATGAGAGACATGAGACCGAACAATGCAGATGAGCTGAAGGCCGCTATTGAAGCATCCTGGTCTTCCATAACACCTCAGCTGTGCCACAGGCTTATAGCTTCCATGCCACACCGCATTGAGGCAGTAATTGCTGCAAAAGGGGCCCAAACCAAGTACTGAGTACATACAGTATGCATGCTTATACTTGTCAGAGGTCCAATATTGTTCTATGTACAATCCTATGTTTTATTGATTGCATGTAATATTCTAATTTTCTGAGATTGTGGATTTGGGGTTTTCATGAGCTGTAAGCCATAATCATCACAATTATGACAAATCACTGCTTGAACTATCTTGCTTTGCATGTAATGAGTCTATCTCATATATTAATTTCACCTTTTAAGTTGCATTAGTGAAATAAATGAACTTTTGCACGATATTCAAATTTTTCGAGTTTCACCTGCGTGTGTAATTCATAATTTCATGTTGGGTTAACGCAGTTGACAATATGCGATCAGGCTTGCGGGCGCGAATAGGGTGTTAGGGTTTATTTCCACTGGTTTTGCTCTATTGACTTCTATTGGTGGAATTCGTTAACATGGTCACGATATTATAACTTCGGCTTTTTGCCCAGGTTAGCAGGCCAGCAAAAACTTTTTACTTTCAACTTGTAATACGAGCACCACCCGACACTCACAAGAAGCTTACTTCTAGTGGAGTTAGCACAGGAGCGTTCAATACCTCTCCACTCATAATCTGGAACTTTGAAGGCTAAGAAAAAAAATAAAAAGATAAAAGTTTAAAAGTAAAAAAAAAAAAAGGTTTGCCTTCACACTCATGAACATTAGCCTTGCAAGCTCCAATTGTGGTAGGTACAGATTATATAGTACACATTACCCTGTGCTTTGCTAATTATATATAACTATGTATACAGTACTTTATAGAGATTATTTGCAAAATGTCCAAATCACATAATGTCCAGTTTCGCAGAAAGTATCATGGACATGAACGTTAAGAGACACATACCTGTAGTTATATTATAGCCTTTGCCTTATATGTTAAATTCTAGGTTGCAGAATATTTTTCTTTTCTCTCTTTAGTACTATTTACTGTATTTGGATGTTTGTACTAGTGATGACATGACTGTACCACTGTTTTGATACATCTTTACTATTTTGTTTTTATCTGTAGCTGGCGTTTTTTCTGTCTGAGGTTGGGTTAAAATTCAAAAACATTTACACTTTTGGCAATAAATGTATTAGAAAATTCCTTGACAGACTGATATATATATATATATATATATATATATATATATATATATATATATATATATATATATATATATATATATATATATATATATATATATATATATATATATATATATATATTGTGACAGAAAGCAAGGCCTGGTTATAAATGGAAGATATTTAAGACCAAGCATTGTACATGCTATTTCTCCTTTCAGTTAAAACCCCAGGGAGAAAGAGTGTGTATTTGATTATCCCAGACAGCTGTGAAGCTGTCCAGCAGCTAATCACAGGTGTGGCTAATTAGAAGTTATGAGGGTTTAAATAGCAGTCTCACTTAGGCCTTGAGAGAGAGATATACAGCTACAGAAGCTGGTGTGTGTGTTTGTTACACTGTGTAAAAGACTTTTGTTCCTGTGAACTGTAAAAGGACATTATTTTTACAAAGCACTTGTGGAATGCTGTGAAGTGCTGGGACACATTTAAAAGCACTTAACTTTGCTGCAGAGGAAGGATTTCCCTCTTTTGGAAATGAACTGCCTGTTTGTTATTGCTGTGAAAAATAAAGCCTTTTAAACTACAGTGGATTGTCCTGTGCTGCATTTGTGCCCTAGAAGACCGTGGTTAAAAGTGTTCCTGTCACACTTGGTGGAGAATGCGGGCAACCACGTTGTATGTCTGTGGGCATAATAATCTGCAAGCAACATGGAGGAAGTCATTAAAGCTTTGATCCATTCTAATGCTATACAGCAGGAGACTAACAGAAAAGCTGCTGAAAATAGTGCAGCACTGCAACAGTTGGTCTTGGCCCAGTCAGAGAGTGCTATGCTGCTGGCTAAATCACAGAAGGAGAACACTGAATTGTTGATACAACAGATGGCTGCTGTGCAAGCTGAGACATTCAGGAAGACCCGGGAGGAGCAGCAAAGTGCTACACAGACTCTGCAACGAGAGGTTCAAGCCATATCAGAAAGACTGAACTCTGAATATGTTGGTGGCAGCCAAGGTTCCAGAGTCATAAGGGCTAGTCATTATCTTCAAAAAATGACAGCAGCTGATGATGTTGAGGCGTATCTTTTGGCATTTGAACGCACAGCAGAAAGAGAAAAATGGCCAACAGTTGAGTGGGCGAGTATACTTGCGCCATTTCTTAGTGGTGAACCTCAGAAGGCCTACTTTGATTTAGAGCCAGCACAAGCCGGTGACTATGAGAAATTGAAAGCAGAAATCCTTGCACGCCTGGGGGTGACTTCGGCAGTCCGTGCACAAAGATTCCATTCCTGGATGTTTTCATCTCATAATGCTGCAAGATCCCAGATGTTCAACCTTATACACCTTGCCAGGAAGTGGCTGCAACCAGAGGTTAATTCGGCTACCAAAATAGTGGAACTACTGGTGATGGACCGTTTTCAGCGTGGATTACCTGCTTCCCTGCGGCGGTGGGTTAATCAAGGTGATCCTCAAACAGCAGATCAGTTGATTGTATTGGTCAAAAGATTTATAGCTTCAGGAGAAGTTTTGCAACAAACTTCAATGGATCAGCCCCACAATCCCAAGTCCCAGAGCTCTACAAGAACTGGTAAGACTGTTCAGGGGATAAAGGGGATAAGAGAGCAGCAGGTGTATAGGCAAAACACCAGAGACATTTCCCCAGGAATTAAGGAAACATTTAAATATAACCAACCTGTAAGATGTTTTAAATGTAATGAGGTTGGGCATATTGCTAGAGACTGTGATAAAGATGAATTTATGGACTGTAATGTTGCACATTCACTATTGTCTAATAGCAACAGCTCTGTTAATAATGATTCCCATTGGTGTACTGTGATGGTTAATGGTAAAGTGTCTAGGGCTTTGCTTGATTCAGGAAGTATGGTCACACTAGTGGCTAAATCTTTAGTCCCAGATGCAATATTAGATTATGAAAAAATGGGAATTATCTGTGTTCATGGAGATAAACGGGAATATCCTACATCTGAGGTGGAGATTGAGACTCAGTGTGGTAAATTAAAATATTGTGTTGGTGTAGTACCAAATTTAGCCCATGAGGTGGTGATAGGGAGAGATTTTCCAAAATTTCTGGAGTTATGGGAATCTCCAGAAATATGTCAAACTTCTGATATTTATGTATTTCCTTTCTCTGAAACTGATTTTGAAGGGGGTTCCATTGAAAAGGAGAAAAATAAGATTTATTGCCCTATGCCTGTATTAGTAGGTGATCAACCTTCTCAGAGTAATGAAGTACCAAGTACTAGCTCGGAAAATATTGATGATTTGATAGATCTGGTTGGTGGCCCTGGTAATTTTAAAAAAGCCCAATGGGAGGATCCAACATTGGTAGAGGCAAGAAATAATATCAGGGTTATAAATGATGTTGTGACACAGCCAGGAAATGTATTACCCTATCCTTATTTTGAAGCAGTTAATGATTTGGTATATCGTGTAGAGAAGAAAGGAACAGACATTGTTAAACAACTTTTGGTGCCCCAGACTTTTAGGAACACTGTTTTAAATCTTGCACATAACCACATTCTAGGGGGGCATTTGGGAGTTGAGAAAACCAAAGAGAGAGTTCTTAGAAGGTTTTATTGGCCAGGGATATTTGTAGCCATCAAGGATTATTGTGATTCATGCCCTAAGTGTCAACTTACAGCTCCTGCTAAAGATTTTCGTAACCCTTTGGTGCCCTTGCCTATAATTGATGTGCCTTTTGAAAGAATTGCTATGGACTTGGTGGGTCCGTTGGTTAAATCTGCTAGAGGACATCAGTATATACTGGTAATCCTTGATTATGCTACACGCTATCCTGAGGCAGTTCCCCTTCGTAACAGCTCTGCAAAGTCCATAGCAAAAGAACTCATGCTAATGTTTAGCAGGGTCGGGATACCTAAGGAAATTTTGACAGACCAAGGAACTCCATTTATGTCCAGGGTTACAAAAGAATTGTGTAAGTTGTTTGGCATAAAACAACTAAGGACCTCAGTATATCACCCTCAGACTGATGGTTTAGTAGAAAGGTTTAACAAAACTCTCAAAAGTATGCTAAGAAAGGTAATTGACACAGATGGGAGAAATTGGGACCTTCTGTTACCCTATTTAATGTTCTCTATCAGGGAGGTTCCCCAGGCTTCTACAGGTTTTTCCCCATTTGAACTGTTATATGGGCGGCATCCCAGGGGATTACTAGATATAGTTAAAGAAACTTGGGAGCAAGAGACAACACCTTATCGAAGTATTATTGAACATATTTCCCAAAAGCAGGATCGTATGGAAGCTGTCATACCCATTGTAAGGGAACATATGGGAAAAGCACAGGAAGCACAAAAGTACAGCTACAACCGTAATGCTAGAGCCAGGGTGTTTCAACCTAGGGATAGGGTGTTAGTTCTGGTCCCTACAGTTGAAAATAAATTCTTGGCTACTTGGCAGGGCCCATATGAGATAATTGAGAAAGTGGGTGATGTTAATTATAAAATAAGTCAGCCAGGGAGAAGGAAACCTGAGCAAATATATCATATAAATCTGTTAAAACCTTGGAAAGATAGGGAAGTTTTAGTTGCCTTAAAACCTACAGAACTCCCTGTCACTGAACCAGAGGTAAATATATCAGAAACCCTATCTGTACATCAGAAGCGAGAGGTCAAGGATTTTATTAGAAGAAACAAAGAGGTATTTTCTGTGGTACCGGGAAAAACTAATGTTATTAAGCATGACATAATAACAGAACCAGGGAAGAAGGTCTGCCTTAAACCCTATAGGGTCCCTGAGGCTCGTAGAAAGGCTATTAAACTGGAGGTAGAAAAAATGTTAAAGCTTGGGGTAATTGAGGAATCACAAAGTGAGTGGAACAGTCCAATCGTGCTTGTTCCAAAGCCGGATGGTTCATTAAGGTTCTGTAATGACTTTCGTAAGCTTAATTGTGTTTCCAAATTTGACACCTACCCAATGCCTAGAGTAGATGAGTTAATAGAAAGGCTAGGAAAAGCACGTTATCTCACTACAATTGATTTAACAAAAGGGTATTGGCAGGTGCCTCTCACTAGTCAAGCAAAGGAAAAGACAGCTTTTTCAACCCCAGAGGGCTTATTTCAGTATACGGTGTTGCCATTTGGTTTACATGGGGCCCCGGCAACTTTCCAGAGGATGATGGATAGAATTCTGAAACCCCATGTTCGTTATGCGGCAGCATATTTGGATGATGTTATAATTTATAGTACAGATTGGGAATCCCATCTTCCAAAAGTTCAAGCAGTACTTGATGCAATACGGTCCGCTGGGTTAACTGCCAATCCTGCAAAATGTACTGTTGGTTTACAGGAAGCTAAGTACTTGGGTTATACTATTGGTAGAGGATTAGTTAAACCTCAGACAACAAAAATAGAGGCCATACAGAACTGGCCACAGCCTCTAACTAAAAAACAAGTAAGAGCATTTATTGGGATAACTAGTTATTATAGAAGGTTTATCCCGAATTTCGCTACAATTGCGGCACCCTTGACGGATCTCACAAAAACAAGGGCCCCAATTATGATAAAATGGTCCCCAGAAGCAGAACAAGCTTTTAAGCAGTTGAAAGATGCCCTTTGTGCCCATCCAGTTTTGGTAACCCCCAATTTCGCTAAAGATTTTATTGTACAGACAGATGCCTCTGATGTTGGTTTAGGAGCAGTTCTCTCGCAGGAGTGTCAGGGAGAAGAGCATCCTGTCCTTTTCCTAAGCAGAAAACTTATTTCACAGGAAAAGAACTATTCTATAGTAGAGAAAGAATGCCTTGCCATTAAGTGGGCTTTAGAGACCCTTAGGTACTATCTGTTGGGAAGAAAATTTAAATTAATAACAGATCATGCTCCTCTCACATGTATGAGTCAGAATAAGGAAACAAATTCAAGGGTTACTAGGTGGTTTCTTAGCTTGCAACCCTTCAATTTTACTGTTGAGCACAGGGCCGGTCTTTTGCAGGGCAATGCTGATGGTTTGTCTCGGGTACATTCATTGATGTCCATGGTCGCTCAACCCACTGGGTGTGAGCTGGGGGGGAGGATATGTGACAGAAAGCAAGGCCTGGTTATAAATGGAAGATATTTAAGACCAAGCATTGTACATGCTATTTCTCCTTTCAGTTAAAACCCCAGGGAGAAAGAGTGTGTATTTGATTATCCCAGACAGCTGTGAAGCTGTCCAGCAGCTAATCACAGGTGTGGCTAATTAGAAGTTATGAGGGTTTAAATAGCAGTCTCACTTAGGCCTTGAGAGAGAGATATACAGCTACAGAAGCTGGTGTGTGTGTTTGTTACACTGTGTAAAAGACTTTTGTTCCTGTGAACTGTAAAAGGACATTATTTTTACAAAGCACTTGTGGAATGCTGTGAAGTGCTGGGACACATTTAAAAGCACTTAACTTTGCTGCAGAGGAAGGATTTCCCTCTTTTGGAAATGAACTGCCTGTTTGTTATTGCTGTGAAAAATAAAGCCTTTTAAACTACAGTGGATTGTCCTGTGCTGCATTTGTGCCCTAGAAGACCGTGGTTAAAAGTGTTCCTGTCACAATAAATATATATATATATATATATATATATATATATATATATATATATATATATATATATATATATATATATATATATATATATATATTGTACCAAGAATAGTAAGGTTCTTATACCGTATTACGCTCATCAGATGATCTGTAAAGTGACATAAAAACCTAACAATTCCTGGGGCAATTCTTTGACAGGCTGTACTAAATATATATATATATATATATATATATATATATATATATATATATATATATATATATATTGTACCAAGAATAGTAAGGTTCTTATACCGTATTACGCTCATCAGATGATCTGTAAAGTGACATAAAAACCTAACAATTCCTGGGGCAATATATATGTGTATATTGCACTAGTAATTGTAATGTTTTTATGTCACTTTACAGATGACCTGAAAAACGTGATACAGTTATCCAAAAGCCGACAGCCTCACTGAACCTCACTTCTGTCACAAGGTGTGAGAATACCTGTACTCCAAAATGGCAGTGCCAAGTATGAAGAGGTGGAGCATTTTGTACCTTAAGATGTTAAAAGAGAAGAGGGGCTATGAAGAAGGCTGCAGGTACAGGATTAAAACACATAGCATAGTGAGTATATTTTACTGTAGTTTTGCCTAGCAGTTTCTTGTTTTTTTTTAGATGACACTTTATAACAAATTCAGACAGTCTTGTTTTGTCTCTTTCTTATCTGAATTCAAAATCTTTTTCAATGTAAACCTCTACTCCATATTAAATGTTACCGGGGCAAGAATCACCTGAAATACAATATATAATAGTAAAATGCATTCTTATTTTCAGGACACCATCACTCTTGCTAACCTGTAGAGGCAATTTCCAGCAGTATAAGGTACATTTTATTGAAAACTGAACATGAATGTATTTCAATTTTGAATAAAAGATTTTTTTTTTTAATATTAACATATCTTAACAAAAATGCTTCTAGTAAAAAATATCCCTTTCAGTGACAGATTTTACTGTGCATGGAACATACATAGATATGTCCTTGTGCACTGGAATTAAAATGCCCATTGAAGGCAGGTACACAGGGCATATGTCCTGAAACAAGGAATCGGCAACAGCTTTTACTAGAGGCATTTTGCTACTATAGACTATAGAGTCTATGTTAATTTTAACTGGAATGTTGTTTTATTATGGAACCGTGGGCCTAGACAGGCAGAACATATATTTATTTTACTTAAATTGACATCCCATGCAATTGTCCATTAATAAAATTGTTTTTTTTGTTACGGTATTAAACAGGGGGAATATATAGCCCATTGTGTGAAATATTGAAGAGAATAGAATGATGCATTTTATTATACAATTAGCCACTGGGTGGCAATAGAGTGATTTTGTTAAGCTTGAAGGCTTGTTAAAAAATTCTGTTATTTGCAACATACATGTACACTCTTTTATGAACCAACTACAAATTAATTAATTAGCAAGATACATTTCCTGAATATTTTTCACACTTGTGCTGAACCTGCTGTGCAAGCCATATTATTTGTTACAGTTAAATAAGTCATATTACATTTTTAACTATTTTGTCACTATCCAGTATCAGGTATAGTTTTCTAGATTTCTATATATATATATATATATATATATATATATATATATATATATATATATATATATATATATATATATATATATATATATATATATATATATATATATATACACACAGTATCTCACAAAAGTGAGTACACCCCTCACATTTTTGTAAATATTTTATTATATATTCTGGTAAGAGACCAAACTTTTGAAAAGAGTGAACCATGTCACTTCCTGTGACGTTACATCAGCTGTTTTACACTTTTGGCCCTAATGCGCATGCGTGCCAGCGTCATCACATACCTGGCCGCATAAGTCACTGGTAAACTATTTAGACCTGTGAAATGTAGAAACCCTTTCTATAGCACATGCGTGGGATTTTCTATCACAAATGGGGGGTTTATGGAAAGCTGTTTATTCGTCTCCTCTGCAATATTCAGAACTCCGCCCCCCCCCCACTGCAACTACTCCCATTAAGCTGAGTCTCCGTGCGTGCATGACAAACAGCCACTCGGCTATCGCCACTGCTGCTTCTGCTGATCCAATGCAGCTTTTCACAGACTCCCTTCAATGTCATTGTTTAAACATTTGTTGCAGCAGTAAGCATTGGATCAGCAGAAGCAGCAGTGGCGATAGCCGAGTGGCTGTTTCTCATGCACGCATGGTGACCCAGCTTAATGGGAGTAGTTGCAGTGGGGGGGCGGAGTTCAGAATTTTGCCAAAGAGACGAATAAACATTCCATAAACCCTCCATTTGTGATAGAAAATACCACGCATGCGCTATAGAAAGGGTTTCTGAATTTCACAGGTCTAAATAGTTTACCAGTGACGTATGCAGCCAGGTATGTGATGATGCTGGCACGCATGCGCATTAGGGCCAAAAAGTGTAAAACAGCTGATGTAACATCACAGGAAGTGACATGGTTCGCTCTTTTCAAAAGTTTGGCCTCTTACCAGAACACCGGTTGTCATAGAGACAGACGCAGCAAACATACACACAGCTGTTACACTAACAACAGAAGGAGCATGTAAACATAGAGCCACTGTCAGAGTGATATTATACCATAAATGCAAAAAAAATCACCAAAATTAAGTGACTAAACAAATATACACTATCAGAAACCTAAAGAGAATATCAAAAGCACAACACTTAGTAGTAAATAAAACTACAGAATCTGAGTTACCCTCTATACTCACACGGTATCAGGGTAACGCCAGAGGAACATGTAGTAAAAGCATTCATATGTGAGTTAACCTAGACACATTTATCAGGAGGATGAGTGCAGAGCGCCCCAGGGTCATGCCAAATAGAATGAATGAAATGAAAAAGATGACTCCCAAACATGCCAGGTTAGGCCCTATAACAGCAGTCAAAGTCTATGTTAGTGTTTAGACCACGGGGGGTAACCGTGTTCAGATTGAATATCCACCAAGCTTCCGTTCGCAATAACGTCAGTGCCCTGTTGCCTCGACGTCTTGAACGAGGTACATGATCTATAAGCATGGTTTGCAAGGAGGAGATAGGGTTGTCTGCAGTCAGAAAGTGATGGGCTACCTGCTGTTCTGAATGTCCTTTATCCAAAGCCTGACGTATATGGCTGTCTTGTTATTGGCCAGCCGTTCCCTGAATGTAGTCACAGTCTTACCTATGTAATACAGGGAGCACGGCCAAATAATAGCATACACAACAAAGTCTGAAGTGCAGGTTAATCTGCGTTTAATAGAGAATCTCCTGTTAGTGTGTGGGTGGCAAAAAGTATTGCCAGTAATAAGGCTATTGAAAGTCACACAATTTCCACAGTGAAAGCACCCAGGTTTTAACCTCAGGCAGCCACATTTGCTACTCATAGCAATGCATGGGGTCATTTAAGATCAAAAGATCCCTCAAGTTGTTAGCCCTCTTGTACACCATTCGTGGGGCCGGAGAGTCCATGAAAGGAAGGCTTGTATCCTTTGAGATCACCATCCAATTTTTCTTAATAGTATTCGCCACAGATTTTGATACTGGGGTGTAGGTGGTCAGAAAGTTTAACTGATGTGACGTTTGTTCAGGTGTTTTCCTGGTTGTAAGTGTCTCTTGTGTCCACTCTCTGGCTGTGAGGCATTGTTGTTCAATCACAGACATTGGGTATCCCCCTCTGTAGGAATCTTTGAGCCATTTCACTTAACTGCATGTTTTTACGGGAGTCATCAGTATTGTTGCATACGACCCGCAGGAGCTGTGAGGAGCTGACCCCATCTTTTTGAAATTTAGGATGAAAGCTAGTGTAATGAAGAGTAGAATTCTTATCAGTAGCTTTCTGAAATAGTGTGGCGTGTAGTCCGTACCCCTGCTGGGTTTGAACCTTAAAAATTTCTACATCTAGAAAATAGACTTTATCTGTGTTGTGTTTCATTTTAAATCTAATAGTGGATTCAAGGCTGTTGAGGACATCAGTCAATTCCACCAGGGCCTCAGATGAGCCTTTCCAAATAAGGAAAACGTCTATGTAGCAACGGTAACATTTTATGGAATCCTATCTGGATAGTATGTTTTGTTGTTCATGCATTGCCATGTAGATGTTGGCATATGATGGGGCCATATTCGACCCGATCGCCGTCCCCATGGATTGTAGAAAATAGTCATTTTCAAAATGAAGAAAATTATTTTCCAGACAGAATTTCATAAGTTGTAACAAAAATTCTATAAGTGGTCCAGCAGTATAGTGTGCATTATCAAGTAGTATTTTTCTGACCATATTAATACCATGGGTGTGAGGTATGACAGTATACAAACTCTCCACATCCATTGTTATATAGATATAGAAGTGATGGTACCGATTCTAATTTTTATCTAAAGGGAAATTAGAGTTTTTAAAGAAATTTAAAAAAGTAATGTGATACATTTTCAAGATAATTTTTAAGATCACAAGAGGGCAGCAGAGTTCTCACAAACAAACTGCCTACTTAGGTATACTGAATATAGGGGTTGTAAAATATAATTATATTTTACAAGACAGAGGATAAAACATTAAAATGTTAAAAATTGGAAAACATTTTTTTAATTTGTCCACTGTGATGACTTACTCATCTGGGACTAGTGGAAAAATTATATATACTTTTTGAAGAGGTGAAAAAACATACCTGCCAATAATTGATTACTCTGCCCATTCCATACCAGAACAGATAGACTCTCCTGAATCCCCAGAGATAAACCCAACTTTGTTCAAATGCACCCTGTCCCTCAAACCAAACTCACCTACATTCTCCAAATGTATGGTGAGTTATTACCACTTTCATCTTTTAACCAAAAGCATCAACTTATTAACCTACAACTATTATCTACCCTACTGAGATCATATTCTGCACACCAAACTAACTAGGGAACAATATTAGACTATACTATTGTAATGGAAGGAAGGAAACAAACTAGCTGAACCAGATCTGTTTCTACTTGACCAACCCCTTCTGAAGTAAAACCATAGATCATTTCTCCAGCGTGCACCTCAAGGATGTCTGAAGGCTCAAAAAACTTAAAGTAATTTACTAACTTCAAAGGACCTGCTTCCACTTGAGACCTCTTACAACAAGCCAGGAAACATCAAAATTGTGAAGTTAAAAACATATTAAAATGTCCTTTCCTTAACTGTATTCATTAGAATGTCAGACAATTCAAATTCTTAAAGGCTCTGAAAATAAATTGAATCAGGTCAAACATACAGATAAAAGTGATTGAAATACCATATTTCCACATTCTGAATAACATGCTCTCCAAAACCCAATGCCACCACTTTAGTAGCAGCACACAGCCTGAATGTATATGAAACACTCTCAGAAAAATTAAAATCCGATTTAAAGAAATCATAACTAAGAGCTGCCCTGATGAATCAAGAAAACACCTTTGTCAATTGGACATTCTGAGAGAGTCTCTAACTTCTAATCTGCCTAAATGAACTTAGAATGTATTAAATATGTAGACACTGACTCTTCAGCTGAGTTATCTCCAAAATGCACATGGAAAATATTGTTATGACTAAGCAATTTAAAAATATAAAAATGACTAAGGAGCTCCCTAAACAAAACATTCTTGTACACTTCCATTCCTAGCTATCCAGCCTATCTAAAAGAGCCAATGAAATAGGCCATCACTGATCACTTCTGTGGAAGCATCTATTCAAAACCTTTACCATAACACATAACAGCTTTATAATATCCTGCAAAAAACTAAATCCTGTTCTCATGACTGACAAAGGAGACAAATCCTTCTTTTTTATGGCCAAACCAGTTCCAACAACACATCAACCTCAATCATCTTAAAATTAGAATCCTATAAAGCCAAATGACCAATGGTGAGGAAGAAGAACTACTAGTGATGGCTGAAACCTTAAACAGATTATCATTGTACACATCACTGACCAAGGGTGTATTATTTTTTTAGTTTCTTATAATGTATATTATTATACCAGACTTAGCGAATGGACAATCTTTTACACATTCTACAAAAAACATCTATCACCTGAAAAATCTTACAAGTACAAATAAAGCTTTTTAAGTAATAATTGCAGGGTCCACAGCGCAATCTTGAAGGCAATCAAAAATCCTTTGCACAGCTAAATGCAAGTGCTCAACTTTATCATTAACATTTTGGCAAAAATTATATAGCTATGTAATCAATGGTTATACTTAACAAAAACTGAAAATTGACATAGGACCTAGATATGTGCATGGCGAAAAAATTCGGTTCGGATCGATTCGGATTTTTTCGAATTTCGGTTCGGATCGATTCTAATTCGGAAAAATTTGAATCAATTCATTTCGGATTCGTTTCGGATTCCAATAAATTCGGCTGGATTCGGTTCGATTCGGTTCGATTCGGTTCAGTAATTCGGAATTTCGGTAAGTGTTAGGTGGGATGTGCTGTGTATTAGACTAGTATTATGTACTGTATATTAGGTGTAACCCATAGCAGAGTGATATAACCTAATATACTGTACAATAATCTACCGAATAAATCCGAACTAATTTGGATTTATTCTGTAAATTCGGCACTATTTTTTAATTTGGAAATCCGAATCGATCCAAATCCCAAATTTTAAGAATTCGGCCGAATTTCCGAATCGATCCGAAACGAATTGCACATGTCTAATAGGACCCAAACAACCCAAACATCTCACAAAACATATTACACAACTGTAGAAAAACTTTGTCTCTGGATTAACAAAAACAACCCACCCACCCCAGAGGTGTACTGAAACATAATTTATTTTGAACATTCTTTGGATGGGCAGCATTTGGATAAGCTTTTCAACTTGAGAAGTTGTCCACACACCTTTGCTGCATACGGGCAGCGGATCTGTTTGTCTGCTTGCACATATGCATCATTGCACATTCCGCAGAGTGTGCATTGTCCGCCCCTTCTGTGCGAGGGAAGGATCTGTCAATCACTAAGAACAAACGAGTTTAGGGTGATTTCTCTTCGCCACCTCAAAGGTGGCAAAGAGTATAAGAAGCAGTGGTCTAATGACTGCTGCTTCTTATATTGCAGGAAGCAGTCTCACATGTGCGAACCTGCCCAGCAAGGGCTCTGGAGAAACTTACACTGCTACGTACATGGAGCCCAATGGCTTATATTCATAGACGTTTGTGATGTTGCTGAGAGGTCTTTTAAAGGTGAAATAATTTTCAAAATTCGTTGAGCATTACTTCACCTATCTTTTCCGCTGTTCCATTAGTAGAGGTTCCTTCCATTAGCATCTATAGTTTTGTCAAGTAGCAAATATATGATATATCATACATCAAATAAGAACTGCTATTGATGCAGAAAACAGTAATTACCACCACAATACATAGAAAACACAAACGCTGGTTTATGTAAAAGTTTGTAATCCTTAAATATTTGCATATCTGTTTTGTTAAAGTAAAGTAGTCCTGCGAAATATAATGAAAGGTGTCTCCAGGTGCTGGCCACCATTTTTATTTTATTCCTCTGGAACTGTTTTCAAGTTTTCTTATGTGCATATGTTAGAGAAAACGGTTTCATGACTGTGAGGGGCAGATAGAAATCTCTTTTAATTCTACCAATTTAAAGTTGCAATGTTGAATATTAGTTTCACCAACAGATTTTATTGACTCTAGATCTATAAGCCCCTTTATATTAACAGCCCAATAAAAAGGAGACTTGGAATTTACTGAAAAACACCATCAGTGTCAATTTTTGCCATCAAAACATGTTGACCCACCTCCCTAACCAAAGCCAAGAGCTGATTGAACATAGAATTTTTCACAAAGCCAGTTTCTCTGGGATACCATTATTTACAGATTATCCCTTAGGATAAGACTGGTGAATCAACTGAAACCTGCCAAGTTACTTTTTTGGTACCACATCAAATGGAGAAATCCTCAAAGTCAGTATAGACAGCTCCTGGAAAGGACCAGGCATACAACCATATGCTGTGTCCTTCTGTAACTTTTTTCGAACAACATGAAGTAATTTTCTAACTGAGCCTTTTTCTTACAATTTTTTTATACTCTCATTGGAATTTTCCAAGCTTTTCCTTTTGAAAACAGGAATAAGAAAAGAGTGGGCTCCTTTACGTACCAAACACACATGTTGAAGGCAAAACAAAAACCTTTTATTGACAAGATTTAACTGACCTGATGCAGCCGAGATATCAGCTGCAGATCAAAAAGGCTGCAAAGCCTGTAACCATTATTTGTAACCATAACCTCATATCTCAATGGTCCCATTTCATAGCAGGCTTAATTGCTAAGCTCTGATGAAACTACTCCTCATAGGTCTACCAGGCCATAGTACATTAGGTAAACTGAGCAGTCACAGTTTTGTCCAAAAAAAAAATTGCTGCCACCTGCTCTGGGAACACTGGTATAGATTAGAAATGATTAAAACCAATTTGAAATAGTTTTAGGACATTTAGGGTAATGCTCCTTGTGCTCATCTCCTTCCTTATTTGCGTAATCCTTCTTCAGATCTTCTGGCATTTCCAAAATGTGCTCCAGTATTGTAATACATTTTATCTTAAAGGGACACTGAACCCAATTTTTCTCTTTCATGATTCGGATAGAGCATGGAATTTTAAGCAACTTTCTAATTTACTCCTATAATCAAATATTCTTTGTTCTCTTGCTATCTTTATTTTAAAAGCAGGAATGTAAATCTTAGCAGCCAGTCCATTTTGCGTTTAGCACCATGGATAGTGCTTGCTTATTGGAGGCTTACATTTACCCACCAATAAGCAAGCATAACCCAGGTTCTCAACCAAAAATGGGCCGGTTCCTATGCATCACATTCCTGCTTTTTAAATAAAGATAGCAAGAGAACAAAGACAAATTGATAATAGAAGTAAATTAGAAAGTTGCTTAAAATTGCATGCTCTATCTGAATCATGAAAGAAAAAATTTGGGTTTAGTGTCCCTTTAAATATATTAAAGTCAAATTAGCTTATCTTCTAAAATCAAATTAGAAGTTTAAGCTTAGCATAACTTTTTAAAGTGAGCTAGTTATTTAAGATCAGTATAACTTCTAGAATCATATTAGGTATTTAGGTCCCAATTAATTATATTGCGGATGACAATATTTTCCAGGTAGGGAACCCATATCTATTGGGTTTGTTTATGTGAATACCTGTTAAAAAATTTTTTTGGTGTGTCATATAACGGAGGTTGCCTTACATTGTGTATTTAGCCATTGGACATTTGGATATGACCGCATACTAGATCTTATATATATATCTTTTGTGTATTTTTTATGCATTTGGAGTATACATAGCGATCCCTTGAGTTGTGTTGTGTGTGCCTTTTTCCACCCTTGTTTTAATACTATAGGTTAATTGTTTATTTTTTAATTAAATTTGGCTTTTTGTAAACCCAAAATTTGCTTTTTTGATATACTATACATGTACTTTTTTATCCACTGTGCATGTACTCTTCTGTACAATATGCCCCCTTGATTAATTCTTCCGTTTACCATCCGGTGCTAATGGATCTACCAACTATTGATTAGCTCAATATTCCTGCATTTGACCGTGTTAGGGACTGTGTCTGTGCTATATATGGCAGATGCGTATCCAGTGATCTCTTTTTCCAGCTGCTCTTGCTGCTGTCTTTAGCTGTTTGTTGCCTGTTGACAACATAGGGGCTTTTCTCCTCTAACCAATTAACTTTCACATAGCGATAGCCTTAGGGGCGTTGCTTAATTGCGATACGCATGCGCAGTACTCCAAGCTTATTGTATCTCCGGTAACACACACAACTCTCCGCGGAGCTATATCCCTCTAAACCCATCAGGTATTTATCTTCTCCTTATCTGTATGCATAGAGTGTTTTTACTGGTTACTCCATGTTCATGTGCCTTGATAGCTCTTCCTGCCAGCGCTACATTGATACTAATGAGATAAGTCCCAATACATATACCTTGGACACCCCCTGCTAATATATGCTAATGTATGCCTGCAGTGTGATTTCTACTTATAGTCGTTCCGCTATCTTGTCTACCTGCCTGTATGATGGGGATAGTATGCCCTGTATATGTATATATTGCTTGCTCAGTATAAGTCTGTAATGAAATGTTTAATCTAAGCATTGCTCATTGGTCCTGTTAACTGCTGCCCATCCATAACATCTATCTATGCTGAATACTTTTTTCTATTGATAATCTGTTTGATCTTTAATTGTATCTACCGTTTGCATTATGATTCCCACTTGCTCTGTATATGTACATGGTTGCAATGTTCACTTATTTGGTATATTGTGGTATATTTTGTTTTTTTAATTCATTTGTTTTTTTAATTCATTTGTATGGGGTTTGTTGACACTTGGTGGTTGCCATGGCAACAATTTTGGCGCAATTTCACACTGGAGGAGGGTCTTATGGAACAGTATAAATGTTTGCTTCATTCTATGTACTCTGGTCTGATGAAGGGGTGTATTCCCCGAAACGTCACTGAATAAATCCAGTATTGTCAAGACCAGTGAGTGCTGTCTCCTGATTTACATATTCTACCCCATATTCTAGCACCCTGGCATTTGGAACTAAAGTGTTAGTGAGAGTGCACCTGCCAATACCTGCTGTGTGTATGTGTGTGTATATATATATATATATATATATATATAAGGCAGCATCATTTCTAATATAAATATATATATATAAAGGATCAGCATTTGTCCTGAATTATGTATAAATTATTTAGCTACATAACACAAATGGTCATAGCATTTAATTTAAGCTGCTTTGTTTTGTTTTACTGTGTGTAAATGTGAGCAGGTTTGAAATGTTGCCACTTTGATAAAAAAAAAACAAGCAATAGATCCAATGATTTAACACTTCAAACGAAGCTATGATAACACCGCCCCAGGAGCTCTATTTTAATGACAAACTTTAGGGACTGCAATAATTGCCAGTCATAGATACACTGCTAGATGTCTGCTAAATTAATTTAGTTGAGCTTTTGAAAACTGGATTGCCTTTTTGAATGTGAACTATATATGCAGTGAACAATCTTACGCATAGTGAATATAAACACACATGCAGTAAACGATCTTAAGCATAATGTAACAAGTATTTTGTAAGCATTTTTTTTACATAAAAAATTAGGTAGCATGCGCATGCTTTAGCACCAAAAATGTAGTGTGTAGGCAGCAAATAATGACTGCATTCCTGTGCTTAGAGGCACCTTAATGGGCCAATCTACCCATTCCCCAGCTTTGCACAACCAACATTGTTATATTAATATACTTTATAACCTCTAAATCTCTGCCTGTTTCTAAGCCCTTGCAGGCCGCTTCCTATCAGTGCATTTTATTAGCTTTTCACAGCCAGACAGTGAAAGTTCATATGTGCCATTTAGATAGCATTGCACTCACTACCGTGGAGTTAGGCAGGAACCAGCACTAATTGGCTAAAATGCACGTTTATAAAAAGCACTAAGATAAAGAAACAGTCTGCAGAGGCTTAAAGGTATTCAGATACATAGTATATATGATATTACTATAACAGTGTTATGTAAAACTGAGGAATGTGATTGGGTAATAAAAGGAATATCTATCATTTTAAACAATAAAATAATTCAAGTAGACTGTCCCTTTAACATAGGGCTGGGTTTAAAGCATAAACAAAGGCATAGCTATCTATCTATATCTATCTATTTATCTACCTATCTATTTCTATCTACAATAAAGCTAAAAAAAAAACCTGGGCAGTAGCAATGCTTATCAACCACCATAAGAATTTTTAAAACAACCATTGATTTAATATAATGTAAAAAAAAATACTCCTTATTGGTTACATCTAAATAACCACAGTAAATACATATTAAAGACTTATATTGAGACTGACTTAGCAATTGTTATCCAACTAAAGATTCTGTATTTCTGTGACTCGCTTTGGCCTTTTTTATTTAGTTATATATTTTTTTGAGAGACTAAATTTTGTCATCTGTCATATCCATCACTTCATTCTTTTATTATTTCACACAAAAATTACAGATATTGGACATATTTATCTGTGAATTGCTGTATATTCTCATAACCACCATTTAAGCTGTTTTGTTATTATAGTCATATGGGAAAAAAGGACTATGGAGCTAGCATACACCTGTGAAGATTTGTTGGTTTTGTCTGGAAAACAGTACACATCTGGATATCATATAGGGAATGTACATAGGTCACATCAACAATATGAGCTTTGTCTTACTTAGATTGCAGATAATATAGTATTCAGCTATATGAATCCAGGACTGCTGTAGTTTCTTACAAATGTGCGTCTTGGTCTGTTGTACCATTTTCAAAATGCATTCCATATGTAATAAGGTTAAGGGATACATGAATTTTTGATGTAAAATACTATTGCGTTGAGTCATCATGATGGTATTTATCAAGCACTTTCACAGTCTAGTATGTGCTACAGTATATAGACTGTATAACATTTTTGTAATGTGATATTGTTGAGAAATGTATGTAGATATGTGTATATTTGTATAGGTAGCATAACATATGAACCGTAGCTTATAGAACTAAAGGGAGATGTGTACTGCAGAGGAAACTAGTCATTATTTTAGAAAAGAACTGGAAAATCTTGAATAGTATCCTTTTCTGTCTTCACTCTGGTCCCAATATTCAAAACATCGACGTTCGCAGGCCGACGGCCCATCAAATTCTTTTTTATAAAATGGGGCGTGTCCGAGCCATACCGGCGAGTGGCGGTCTCTTCTATAGAAGTCAATGGGAGCATGATGTCACCACCCACATCGACAACATCGACGCTCACCTACATTTTACTGCGGAGGGTGCCCTATTTGAAGTGTAGAAACAACAAAAAATAATATGGTGAAACTAAAGATACTCCCCTCAAGCGGGACCTCTGCCGTCTCACAGTTTTCTCCCAAAAACCGTCAAAACTTGTTCTGTACTTTATAAGAGGCGCTGGACCCAGGGGTACATCTTATCTTGAAAACTCCTTTTGGACGCTTTCCAATCTCACTTCCAGAGATGATTAGGCACTAGGAAAAATCCACAATGGTGTAGTATGCCAGTAAAAAAAAATCCCAAATAATACTGTACTCACAAGCGGTTAGATAACAAGTTTTGCGTTACGACTTTTAACGCTGAAAAAAATGGCAATTCCAGCGTAATGGCCAGGAACACAGCCATTACGAGTTGTGTTGGTATAGCTATACCGCAAGCATTTTAGCCTGTAATGCAAAGTCAATTCCGCACTCAAAAAAATTAAGTTTCTGTGTGGCATTTTCATAGCGCCGGTATTACAGGTTGTGCGTTGAAGCTAAAATGCTTGTGTTACAGCTTATACTGACACGATCCATACCGCCATCTGAGAGCAGTAGTTATGAGTTTTGCGCAACAAAAATGTTTCACAAAACTCATAACTAAAATGTTACAAAGTACACTATCACCCATAACATACCTATTAACCCCTTAACCACCACGCTCCCGCATGGCAATCAGTATATTAATCCTATTAACCGCTAATCTGCTGCCCACCCACATCGCGACTATTAAATAAACCTATTAACCCCTAATCTGCTGCCCACCCACATCACCAACACTATAATAAAGCTATTAACCCCTTATTCACCGCTCCCCGACATCGCCAACAATATAAAAGAGCTATTAACCCCTAATCATACGGCCTCCCAAATCGCTGCCACTAAATAAACCTATTAACCCCTAAACCTCCAGCCTCCCAAATCGCAAAACACTAAATAAACCTATTAACCCCTAAACCTCCGGCCCCCCACATCGCTGCTACTAAATAAACCTATTAACCCCTAAACCGCCAGCCCCACATCGCAAAACTATCTAAATTAAACTATTAACCCCTAAACCTAACACCCCCTAACTTTAAATTAAAAGCTATAACTATCTTTAAATAAATAAAAACTTACCTGTGAAATAAAAATAAACTTTACATTAAGCTATAAATTAACCTAACCTTACTATTCTAATAAAATAAAAAAATACTACCAATTAAAAAAATCTAAATTACAAATTTAAAAAAACCTAACACTACGAAAAAAAATAAATCTAAAGTTACAAAAAATAATAAACACTACAATATGAAAAAATAAAAAACACTAAGCTTACAAAAAATAATAAACAAAATTATCAAAAATAAAAACAATTACACCTAATATAATAGCCCTATAAAAATAAAAACACCCCCCCAAAATAAAAACACCCCCTTGTCTACAATAAACTACCAATAGCCCTTAAAAAGGGCCTTTTGTAGGGAATTCCCTAAGTTAAACAGCTCTTTTACCTGTAAAAAAAAAGTCCCCCCAACAGTAAAACCCACCACCCAACCAACCCCCCAAAATAAAAAAACCTAACTCTAAAAAATCCTAAACTACCCATTGCCCCTAAAGGGGGCATTTTAATGGGTAAAATCCTACTGAAATTCTATTGGCTGTTTAATTCAGCCATTTTTAAATTTGTAATTTAGATTTTTTAATTGGTAGTATTTTTTTTATTTTATTAGAATAGTAAGGGTAGGTTAATTTATAGTTAATGTTAGCTTTATTTTGATTCACAGGTAAGTTTTTATTTATTTTAAGATAGTTAGATTGTAATTTTAAATTGGGGGGTGTTAGCTTTAGGGGTTAATAGTTTAATTTAGTGTTTTGCGATGTGGGGGCTGGAGGTTTTGAGGTTAATAGGTATATTTAGTGGCGGCGATGTGGGAGGCCGGAGGTTTAGGGATTATTAACTTTATTATAGTGGTGGCGATGTGGGGGAGCGGCAGATTAGGGGTTAATAGCTTTATTATAGTGTTGTGAGTGGCGGAATAGGGGTTAATAACTTTATTTAGGTGTCGGCTATGTTGGAAGTGGCGGAATAGGGGTTAATAGCTTTTATTAGTGTCAGCGATGTCGGGAGCAGCAGATTAGGGGTTAATAATTTTATTAAGTTGTCGGTGATGTCGGGGAGTGGCGGATTAGGGGTGTTTTTCGACTCAGGGTTTATGTTAGGGTTTAAACGTAACTTTTTTTCCCCCATAGACAGCAATAGGGTTGTGTTACGGAAAATTTTCATTCCGCACTTCAGGTGTTGTTAGTTATTTTCTAACACTTTCTCCCCATTGATGTCTATGGGGCAAAGCGTGCACAAGCACGTCAAAGCAGCCTTTGGATTTTGTCAGGTATGGAGCTTAATGTCACTATATCGCACGCACAAGGAGGCTTTTCAGTAACTTGTAATGGCAGCGCTATGGAGAGTGAAATAACGCAACTTTTTTGCGTTAGTTTCGCACCCTGTTTAGCGCAAAACTCATAATCTAGGTGAAGATAAGTTACGAGTGTTCAGCCAGTTTATTGCAGATCGAGTAAACAACTCCTTCATGAAAAGTAAAAAACGGTGTTTTACTTCAAGGTCTTGAGAAAGATGGGGTAACACAGTTGAAAAGCGTTTGGAAATAAAAGTGAATAATTTTTATGAAGGAGTTGTTTACTCGAACTGCAATAAACGGGCTGAACACTCGTAACTTATCTTGTGAGTACAGTATTATTTGGGTTATCTTTTTACTGGCATACTACACCAGGGTGGATTTTTCCTAGTGCCTAATCATCTCTGGGAGTGAGATTGGAAAGCATCTAAAAGTAGTGTTTCAAGATCAGATGGACCCCTATTTGAAGTGTGCATACACAATGCAGACAGTGCGCTCACTGAAATTAAATTTGTTTCAGTGTACGCACACTTCAAATATTACCTACTCTAAATAGCAGCTGATAGCTGTCAAGACAAACATGGCTGCTACCCTCCTCACAACCTGCACTTTGCTTTTTTGAACTATCGATCTTGTGTCAATGTGTCCATAGCAGGTTACTCCCATTAGCACACCTCGCTAACTCCCCCTAAACTCTTATATCTATGTCATGAGTAACCTTCACTCCCCTGCTCCACCTCGCTACCTCCCACCGACCACCGTCATGGGTAACCTACACACCCCTGGAATGCCAAGCTAAGTCTCTAATACCACCTACACCTACGTCATATATAAACGACACCCAGTTAACTGCCCACTGTCAAAAAATATTTTACTATAATAAATTATACTATAATTAATAAACCTCCTTATTAAAACTATGAAGCTATGTCACTAAAGTTATCAATGTTTAAATAATGTGTCACAGATGCGCTAAAATGCCAGCGACTGATCGCCGGAAGACCAGAAAAACCTCCTTCGCCTATCCAGGCTCCTGGAACTCAGTGCCGGACCGGAATTGAGCCCCAGACTGCCACTACTTAAAAGGGGTGTCAATCGAGTAGGGTGTAAGGGATCAAGTCGGTCTTTTAGTATGTTGTCTGCAATTTGATGAGGCAACTAGGGGTACCACTTGTTTGGAGGTGCTACTTTCTAGGAGGAATGGAGGACACTTTAAATCTGGTACCCCATTTGTCCCAGAAGGTAGCACCCCCAAACAAGTGGTATCCCTAAGTGCCTTATCAAATTACCGACAATATACTAAAAGATTTGAATCAGCCAATACCAATAACTTTTTAAAATTTAAATTCTAATCATCCAATTGAAAAGGATAATTTAGAATTCAAATTTAAAAAAGTTCTTGCTATTGGCTGATTCAAATCAGCCAATAGGGATTGAAGGATTTGAAATCAGCCAATCAAAATTAAGTGGTACCCCAATATATTGGGGCTCAGCCCTTCCAGGATTTCAGTGTGGAATGGAGATCGCATGAAGAGAAGGGCTCCCTGAAGAGAGCCAAAGAAAAGAAGATGCAGAGCGGAGGCGGTGGAAGAGGCCGCAGAAGTCCGCTGCTGCGAAGATGGGCCCTCTTGTGCCTGGAGCCTGGCTGAAGATTGGCTCCACCATTGAAGAAGATAGCAGAGCGGAGGAGGCCGAAGAGGCTGCAGAAGTCCGCCGCAGCAAAGATGGGCCCCCCGGTGCCTAGACCTTGGATGAAGATGGGCCCAACGTCTGATCAAGAGGAGCCGGAGTGAGTAACACTTTTGGGATTAGAAAGGTTTTTTTGGGGGGTGAGCTTTTTATTTTTAATAGGCTTTGTTGTTTTTAATTTTATTGATTAAGATAGGTTTTTACAGTAACATTTTTTTTTTTTAATTTGGGGGGTTGGGTTACTTTAATGTAGGGTGGGTTGTAAATTTTAAGGGCTATTGTAGTTTATTTTACAGTTAGGATTTAGTTTTTTTATTTTGGGGGGCTTTTTTATTTTATGGGGCATGTAGTTTAGTGTTTAGGTATATTTTTTTGTTTTGGATAATGTAGTTTATTATTTATTGTGCATTTATTATAATTTAGTGGGGTTAGTTTAGAGGGGGGTTATGTAGAGTAGGGTTAGACTTTTTTTTATTTTCAGTTTAGGATTTTTTTTAGTTAGATTTTTTTTAGTTTAGTTTTAATTCAGGGGGTATAGTTTAGAGGGGGGTTAGGTTTTAGGTTAGTTTGCATTTGTGGTTTATGGTGGCATAGGGGGTTAATAGTTAGTACTTGCGGTGGGTTTATGGTGGCATAGAGAGTTAATAGATAGATGTTGGTATGTGGTGGTTTAGAGGTTAATAGTTGGCTACTTGTGGTGGGTGTGTGACGGTTTATATATTTATTAGTTCGATGTTTATTTGCGATTGTGGGGTACTTCGGTTTAGGGGTATTAGGAGTAGCAAATAGGCAGACGGCAGTTATTCAAAGAGATCGCTTACTATAGATCGCCAATATGGTCAGCGATGCTGGGTGTTGTTTATAGCCAGCATTGCAGACCAATATCATGTATAGTAAATGTCTCTTTGCAAAGCGGCTATGTCGAGAGCTTGGAATATTCTAACAATCTCGCTCGACATAGCGGTGTATCTCTTTGAATATTTCTCTGCCTTGTAGCACTTTCGATCATCTGGGCCTCTGTTCCCCTACAGAGTTTGCCAGAGAGCTAAACTCTTTCCACACAGATAAGAGGGTAAATTTAGATCCAAGCTTTATTGCACATCACCAAACTCAGTAACAAATAGCTTACAATATCAATGGGCAGTATAATAACTAAGATAATGGACTTAAATATAAGCTGCAAACAGGATTGCATATTTACATACAAGATATGTAATGGCAAAGAAATGCTTATTGACTGATACATAACACCAAATGTAGGCTATAATAACTGACTAATGTACTGAGGAACTGACTAGATATGCAAACTAACGGCTAGATTACGAGTTTTGCATTAGAGGCTGTGCTGTGCTAATGAGCAGTTTTCTCTCACTGCTCACTTACATACAACGCTGGTATTACGAGTTTTTACAAACCCAGCGTTTAAAGACAAAAAGTGGGCATAGAGCAAAATTTACCTCCAAATCTCACTCCAATACCAGTGCCGCTTAAGTCAGCGGTGAGCTGGTGTAACGTGCCCATAGGAATCAACGGGGAGAGCCGGCTGAAAAAAAGTCTAACACCTGCAAAAAAGCAGCGTATAACTCAGTAACGCAGCCCCATTGATTCCTATGGGGAAATAAAAATGATGTCTACACCTAACACCCTAACATGAACCCCGAGTCTAAACACCCCTAATCTTACACTTATTAACCCCTAATCTTCCGTCCCGACATCGCCGTCACCTACATTATAATTATTATTATTTATTTTTTTTAAATAGTTTTTTATTTTGATCAACAACAATAACAGCAATATCAGGTATACAATTAACAGTGATAAACAGTGCAATATTTTCAATATACCATTTTTTATCAAAGTATACACATCCATTGGAAGGTTATCTGGATGACAAAATCCATTGTCCATAGGTATCTAAGACTCCTCCTGGAATACCCGGGAGGGGCTAACAAGAAGCAACCATAGTAAGACAAGGCAAACATTTCAAAGCGGACAGTCTCATTTCCGATTTCCGTTCGTCTAAGTGCAACGAAAAAAGAACATATATATATATATATATATATATATATATATATATATATATATATATATATATATATATATATATATAAAAACTGTTCTTACCAGCATTAACATTTAACCATTTTTAGTTCTAATATAGAATAATAAGTTAGCCTCTATATCTGTGCTGAGCAAAATATAAATAAGAAAAGGAAAAAAAAGGGGGGGGGGGGGGGATGCGGGACGGTTTCATTCAAAGGGATGGGGGAGGGAAGGTGGTGGGACGGGTAATTGGAAGTATTCACAGGGTTGTGAGGTATCATGGGTGAAAGAGCAGATGAGGTTTATAGCTGAGCCTTATTCAGGACCATACTCCCAGATCATAATCTGGAGGTCCTCCGAACCAAGTATGTGGGAAACATATGATTCAATCGTCTTTACAAAGCTCAGAATATCCACCACCTGTTCCCAGGAGGGCGTGGTCTGTTGGAGCCACATCCTAGCCAGAGCTAGTTTTATTGCTAGGAATAGGTATATACAGAACATCTTCTGTGGTAGCGTCAAAAATGCAGGTAGCATATGGAACAAGCCCATGCTTGGAGACAACTGTATTGGGATACCTTTCATAGTACAGTACTGGGTTGCTTTTTGCCAGAGGGTTTGGATTTGTGGACATGTCCACCAAATATGTAGTGGAGTCCCCAGCGCATCACATCCTCTCCAGCACTTAGGAGAGTTAATGGGTGAGATATTAAACAGATGCAGAGGCGTCATATGCCATTGTAGTAATATTTTGAGGAACAGCTCATATAGAGTTGTACAATGAACCGCTTTTTTGGTTAGTTGCTTTTCGGTCTTCCATTGTTGTGGTTCATATGTAACAGCTAAGGAAGTTTCCCAGTGTCTTAATGGGGAAGATTTATAAAAAAGAGGGGGATTCACAAGATCTAGGTATGAAGTCGAAAGCAGCCTTGTTGGAGGAGACGCCGCGTCCCATCTAACTTCCCACCTAGTTTTAGCTCTCAAGGGGCTTTTATCAAATCCCCATGATTTGAGATAGCTACGCAGCCTCCAAAATTTGAAGTGTAAGATGGTAGGTGGATTGAACTTCCGAATAAATGCTTTGGAGATTAACAGACTATCCCCTTCAAAAAAGTCTGCCACCCTGGTTAAACCTAGATTAGCCCACAGATTTGGGTGGATTTCAGGTAAGGTTAGTAGCAGCCCTCTGAGCATATGAGATGGTGACGGATGGGGAGCAATAGATACTAAATTATGTATTTTGTCCCAAAACTTCAAATTTTTGCAAACTTTTGCTTGTGCTGTCACCACAAACCCAAGTACATGTAGAAGTGGCAACTAATGAAGAGGCTTGTCCTTGTTTATCTTCCTCCCTACCTTGCTTCTTTCTTAAACCAAGGTGCTGGTCTATCATGAAGAGCTACTATATGTCGGTCATTGTCACACTCTGAACATTTTATTATTGTTTTACAGTTTTTTGCTTGATGGCTGTTTGAAGCGCAGTAACGGAAGCAAATAGTTTTCTTTTAAAAAGGTTTTCCTTTTTTTTGTCTGATTATTTTTTAAAGGGGCTCTCTACTCAAAATTAAACCTTCATGATTCAGATAGGGCATGTCATTTTAAACAACTTTCCATTTTACTTTTAACATCAAATTTGCTTTGTTCCTTTGGTATTCTTTGTTGAAAGTTAAACCTAGGTAGGCTTATGGGCTAAAATGAATAAATGTATTACAGAATTAAAAATAGATTGTAAAAAAATGTATTGTTAAATAGTTTTAAAATACGTAACAAAATTGTTCTACAAAAAAATCTATTTTATGGTAAAAAATGTAATTCATAATATTGTGTAGGAAAGAAAGGATTTAAGGTATATGGCAGAAATTGTAATATCACTACACTGCACATGCAAAAAACCGCAGGGAAATTCGTATTTGTAATATGAAATTCAAAGAATATTATTTTCTCTATTGTAAAATTAGTTTCTCCACCTCAGCTAATGGGCTAACAAAGGTGTTCCATGGGTATAGCTGAAATTTCTCCTCTAGGTTTGGCATATTCTATAAACATTTCCCCCCTGCAGATCTTGCAAATTAAAAAGTGTCAAAATATGCAAAGCACTTAAAGGGATAGTCTACACCAGTATTTTTATTGTTTTAAAAGATAAATAATCCCTTTATTACCCATTCCCCAGTTTTGCATAGCCAACACAGTTATATCAATATACTTTTAACCTCTGTGATTATCTTGTATCTAAGCCTATGCAAACTGCCCCTTTATTTCAGTTCTTTTGACAGACTAGCAGTTTAGCCAATCAGCGCCTGCTCCCAGATTACTTCACGTGCACGAGCACAGTGCTATCTATATGAAACACGTGAACTAACACCCTCTAGTGGTGAAAAACTGTTAAAATGCATTCTGAAAAGAGGTGGCCTTCAAGGTCTAAGAAATTGGCATATGAACCTCCTAGGTTAAGCTTTCAACTAAGAATACCAAGAGAACAAAGCAAAATTGGTGATAAAAGTAAATTGGAAAATTGTTTAAAATGACATGCTCTATCTGAATCCTGAAAGTTTATTTTGGCCTAGACTGTCCCTTTAATAGGAAAACACACAAAGATACAGAAATAGAGATTATTGTAATATATTATGGGGTATATTTATCAAAGTGCGAGCGGACATGATACGAAGTAATCGTATCATGTCCGCTGCACATCGATAAATGCTGTCGGCATTTATCATTGCACCAGCAGTTCTTGTGAACTGCTGGTGCAATGTCGTCCCCTGCAGATTTGCTTGCAGGGGGTTTCAATCAAACCCAATCATATTCGATCGGGTTGATTTCTGTCTGCCTCAGAGCAGACGGACAAGTTATGGAACAGCGGTCTCAAGGCTCGCCGGAAACAAGGGGCCTCAAGCTCCATACGGAGCTTGATAATTATGCCCCTATACATTGAAAAAAAGAGTAATCTGATTTGTATTAGCTGCAGTATTTCATTTTTTTTTTTTATTTTTTTTTATTGTCACAGCTTTATTGAAGAATAAACAGAAAATAAACAAGCAAAATACGTACATCAAAAATCATGAGATACAGGATTACATGTACAGGTGACTCTATGGAGTCCATTAGGCTGCGTAAAGATATAGTTTCAATGAATGGGTTAGGTTTAGTAGAAAGTCCAGATAAGATTCTGAAAGCCCATTCATGCTCATCTCGATGTACTAGAACAATATTATAATTGTATAACAATTTTTAGTCAGAAAAGATAATAGAAAATCGGTCATGGGGTAACTTTCAGACCCATGTCCGAGGTAAGTGGAAAAGGAAGAAACTAATGTAAAAAAGGAAGGAAGGGGAGGAGTTAAGGAGAGAGAAAGAGAAAAAAAAAAGGGGGGGAGGAGGGAAGGGAAGATAGATGAGGAGGGGGAGGGCAGGTGTGAAGGAAGGAAAATCAGACATGTCTCCTAAAAGGAGGAGGTGATTCTATACAGGACCACGCCGTAGACAACAGGTCTATTATGCCGCCCCTATCCGTAAGGGTTTAGGCCACCAAACTGCAGTCCGGCCTCCCTTGTTTCCACATCTCCAGCATGTATTCGTGGATTTCTATCCTGTCGTCTCTCATATATCTATATCTCTCTAGTTGAAGGTATCTGTTTACTTGGTCAGCCCAGTCACTCAATGTGGGCACATTTGTATTTTTCCAATTTTTGGGAATAAGGGATTTTGCACTGTTGAGCATTAGGTAGAAAAGGTATTTTGTGGCCTTATTTTTAAATTTGGGAAGATCATGGTACAAAAGAAGGCTAGGTGACCAAGGCAGGGAGGTCCCAACGACCCTTTCCATTGCAACCAGCAATGAGTGCCAGTATGGTCCTATGGCGCCACAACCCCACCAAATGTGTAGAAGGGTACCTGATTCTCCACACCCCCGCCAACACCTCCCATCAGTCTGTTTGAACATTTTCTGTAGTCTGGCAGGAGTAAGATACCATCCAGACAAATATTTGACGTTAGACTCCAGTACTTTTGCTGAGACCGATGTCTTTGCATGCGCTCTAAATATTTTCCTCCAGTCTTTATCTGTCAGGGGTAGGTTAAGCTCCCTATTCCACTGTCGTGTGTAAGTAGGCAGTGGGGTGCCAGTATGTGAGGAGAGCAAGCGGTAGGCGATAGAGATCATATGTTTAGGTGTATGCGGGAGTAGGCACAGGGATGCAAAGGTAGTTGGGTTCCTAGTGATGTTGTGTGGTTTTTTTATGTGTCGTCAGATAATGCTGAAGTTGAGTGTGAAAGTACGAAGAAAGACCGAGACCGGACTTCTCCAGCTCAGTCCTACTTCTAAGTTTATGATCTGTAATGAGTCGATGGAAGGATACCTGTGACACCTGTTTTTTATCCACCACCACTCTTTGCGTACAAGTAAAGGGTATATCCGGATTGCCTAAGAAAGATGTAAGAGGCGAGGAGTATGTGGAGATGTGTGGATGTTCTATTAGTAATCTGTCCCAGCATGTAAAAAACTCTCTGAGAAAGGGGTAGTTATTAATAAGTTTTGGTCTGGTCTTAGGTGAGATCCACCCCAACAGTCCAGTGTTCTGTTTACCCAAGATTGCTCTGCAGATTTGGACCCAAGTTTTATCTCGAAGATTATGACACCACTCTACTTGATGTTGCATGAGGATGGTGTTTTATATAATACCAGGTGAGGCACTCCCAGCCCCCCCCCCCCTCTTTTGACAGATATAGGGTCTTTCGTGCAATTCTCGGTCTCCCCCCCCCCTCCATATGAATTCCTCCAGTACATTTTGTAGTTTGTATAGAAAATGGGACGGTAAGGGGATTGCAAGGGTCTGGAGATAGTACAATATTCTGAGTAAAATATTCATTTTGATAATGCCTATTCTCCCAAGCCAGGAGATGGGCTTGTTTCTCCACGAGGAGAGATCACCCGCAATCATAGTGAGCAGGTTTTTATAATTTGCCTCAAAGAGTCCCTCCGCAGATGGGGTGAGATTAATCCCCAAGTATTTTAGTTTCCGTGTCTGGATACGTAAGGGGCATAAGGAAGAGAGTTGGCTAAGTTCTTTTGGAGGGAGGTTAATATTTAGAATTTCAGATTTGGTTTTGTTTAAATGGAAGTTCGAATGTCTACCATATTCCTCAAATTCTCGTAAAGCCTCGGGGAGTGACCCGCAGGGGTCAGTTAATGATAGTAGGACATTGTCCGCATACATGGACAGCTTGTGTTCTTGGTCCCCAATTTTAATTCCCCCTATCTTAGTATTGCTTCTAATTCTTTGGGCCAGAACTTCCATCACCAGCACAAACAGCAGTGGAGACAGAGGACACCCCTGCCTAGTGCTATTTATTATACTAAATGGGTCAGAGAGAATATTGTTAACCCTGACCTGTGCTGAGGGGCCTGTATAAAGAGAAAAGACTCTGTGTGTGAAGGTGTGGCCAAACCCCATCTTCGACAGGACCGCTTTCAGAAACTTCCAGCTGATCCTTTCGAAGGCTTTCTCGGCGTCGGTGGATACCAAGATCGCCGGGATCCCATTCAATTGGGCATAGTTTCCAAGTAGGGTTGCTTTTATGGTGTTGTCCCTTGCCTCACGGCCCGGGACAAAACCCACCTGGTCAGGTGATATTAAATTGGGTAGGAATTTATTTAACCTAGTTGAGAGGATTTTCGCAAATATCTTAATATCCACGTTGAGGAGGGAAATTGGGCGGAAGTTTTCAGGTTTATTAGGTGGTTTGCCCGGTTTGGGAATAGTCGTTATATGTGCCAGAAGCATGGAAGGGGGGAAGCCCTGAGAGGTGTCTATAGAATTGAATAAGCAGGCCAAGTGAGGGGCCAGCACAGTTTTGTAGATTTTGTAATACATGGCACTAAAGCCGTCTGGGCCTGGGCTTTTGCCAGAAGGCAAGCCCTCAATTGTATGCAGTACTTCCTCAGAAAAAATGGGAGCATCTAAAACCTCTGCCTCTGTCTGTGATAGAGTGGGTAATGTGACCGAATTCAGATATAGACTCATGTCGGGGGGAAGCTGTCCATTGTCATCTTCTGATGAGAGGCAGGGGGAGCCCTTCAAATTATATAGGCCAGAGTAATATGTCCTTAGGATTTCAGCTATATCCGGACTGTTTGTATGTACGTTGTTTAGCTTGTCGACTAGGGAGTGAATGTGTGATTTCAGGGTCTTTCTCCTGATGGCTCTTGCCAGCAGTTTCCCAGGTTTGTCACCAAACTCATAGTATTTTTGTTGAGTCCTCAATGCCATTTTCTGGTGTTCAGTCATGTGAATGTCTTGGATATCTTTTCTAGCTTGTGTCAGTGCGGAGAGGGTAGTGTTGTCTTTTGGATCTTTTTTGTGTTTGATTTCTAATTCTCTTATGTTAGATATAAGGGAAGAGTACATAACTCTGGTCTGTTTCGCCAGAATGGCTTTTTGTTTGATCAGTTCCCCTCTCAGGACACATTTATGTGCCTCCAATATTGTGTGTTTAGGGATTTCAGGTGTATCGTTCAGAGTGAAATAGTCGGTCAGAGTGTTTTCAATCTTACTTCTAATTAGTTGGTTGTTGAGCATAAAATTGTCAAATTTCCAAATAAAGGGCCGGTCAGGTGCTGTGGGCCATTTCAGTCTACAAATAACCGGGGCATGATCTGACCGGGTCATGGGCATAATCTGAGTGTTCAACACTGATGCCAGTGTGGACTGGTCCGTAAATATATAATCTATTCTGGTATATAAGTCGTGGGGATGGGAAAAGAATGTGTAGTCTCGTCTTGTAGGGTATTGGGTACGCCAAGTGTCATGAACTGCAAGTTCCTCCAATCTACTGTTGCACTGTTTAATGATTCTCTTTGGAGTGGAGGCCACACCCCTGGAGGTGTCTAGTTGAGGGTCAAGTGGCAAATTGAAGTCTCCTACGAGGAGCAAAGCTCCCTTCAGCAGGTCCAATATTTTGTTAGTGAGTGTCGACATAAATTTGTGTTGGTTTTGATTGGGGAAGTAGGCGTTAGCTAGAGTGACTGGGCGGCCATGCAGGGTGCCCACTACTATTAAATAGCGGCCTTCTGGGTCTTTGTCTACCTGTTGTGCAATAAAAGGCGTCGAGTGACGGATAAGTATCCCCACTCCATTCCTTTTAGAGGGGCCGGATGCAAAAATGGTCTGAGGAAATTTGGAGTGCAGCCAATTTGGCTCCCTGCCTCTTTTGAAGTGCATCTCCTGCAGGAATAAAATGTCGCAATGCAGCCTAGCTGCATCTCTTAGGAGATGAGACCTCTTCTCTGGTATGTTAATACCTTTGAAGTTTAGGGACATGATAGAAAGATTATGGGCTGTTTGGGGTACCATTTTGTTCCCTAAGTGTTTGTTGATGTTGGGGGTTCAAGGAACAAGGGGGAAGTGAGGGAATGGGTTGGTGTAGAGAGAGAGAAAAAAAAAGGGGGAGGAGGATGAAGTAGGGGGGGAGGAAGGAAGAGGGATAGAGATAAGTCTAAAGTAAGAGATTAGTTTAGTGAAGAAACAAGTTTATAATAGTATGAAAAGAACAATAAGAAGAAAGACTTATACAATTCCTCCCACCTGTAAGAGGAAAGGATAGGAGGATAAAGTAAAGTAAGTGTGGGGTCAGTATCTCCACACCCGGTCAATGAATAACACATAATTTGTGAATCAACTTAAACTGTCTGAAAAACAAATACAATTGCAAAAACAGGTACAACATGTTTCTTAGTAAAAAGCCTGAAAAACAAGTACATTTGCAAAAACAAGTACAACCCCTTTCGTGTATAGGACCGTGACAAATAAAAGCTAGACTAGTGAGGTAGCTCCTCCCGAGAGGGATATTATTGCCCAGGCCTAAGTCCTGAGTATGTAGGGTTTCCCCAGAGGAGTCGGGTATAAGCCCTTCCCCCAAGGGTCCCCTCAGCTCTTGGGTAAGTGCCCATAGGGATTTGGAGGAAACTAGATGTGGCCCTTCCTTGGGTGGTTAGAGGATGGGAGTATGTTTAAACCCAGCATTTCAGTTGTCTAAGGCAATGGGCAAGTTATGGCATGTAAATTGAGCTTTAGTGTTGTGTGGGCACTAGTCATAAGGTCATACAGGGCAAATCGCTCGGAAAATAAGGGTTCTATGAATTAGTGAATAACCCAGAACCAATTGCTGGGCATGGGTGAGACATCTTGCGGTGGGATCAGGGTAACTGGGAGGTCTTGTGCCATCAAGACTCTATGTCTTACTGGTATAGTACTAAAAACAACCAACATACTTGTGGAATTGTGTGAAACATCTCGGTGGGCCCCCGGCTTCCCCGGAAGCACAATAATATCCACATACAATGGGCATCATCAGGCTACTAATCATATTAAATCCCAACCTAGGTAACTGTAAGAGGAAAAAGAACAATTAACAATCAAACAGTAACATTTAAACCCAAGCCACTTCAGATTATAGCGTCTCCAGAGGCATAGTCAATGCAATGGGGGAAGTAATGACAACCTTTACCCCTGGTGTAAACTAAATGTGATATTAAAGTCTCAGAAGGCTAGATTTTTTCAGGTGTCCCTTGTGCGAAAGGAGCCCCTGAAGCTTTGAGGTGGAAAGTCTTGGGACGGAGCCCCTGAAGGCTCCGGTTGCTGGATGTTTATATCAAGTGTCCTGCAAAATTCAGAAAAGTCATTGGGGGACCTATATATGGCCTGAGCACCATTTTTGGAAGCCATTAAGCACACAGGAAAGCCCCATTTGTATTGTATCCCATTTGCCTGGAGTTCTGAGGTGATGAATTTGAGATCCCTTCTTTTCTGTAGCTTGATTAGACTAAGGTCAGAAAAGATCTGTAAAGGGATTCCTGCATGGGTGATGTTTTTGATGTTTCTCGCCTTTAATGTGATTGTTTCCTTATCCTTGTAACTAAGGAATTTAACAATAATGTCTCTTGGTGGGGCTTTGGGTGGGGGCCTAGGTCTAAGGGCCCTGTGAGCTCTCTCAATAGGTATGCTTGGCGATTCAGGTGTACCTTTCAGTGTACGAAACAGGTCCTGCAGATAACCCTCTAAGGCCGTGGAGGAGACGGATTCAGGGACCCCCCTTATCCTTATGTTATTGCGACGCCCCCTATTGTCCAAGTCCTCAACTTTTGAGAGTAAAAACTGAATGTGTTCCTCATGGTCACTAAGCAGCTGGGAGTTAGTGGTAACTGTATTTTGAAGGGTTTCATGTTTGGCCTCTAAGGCCTGCACTTGCTGGGTAACCTGGGTTATATCCTTTTTTATGTTTCCAAACAGGGCCCTCATTTCTGAGAGAACTTTATTTATGTCCTCCTTTGAAGAAATGGTATTGAGGTCATGTCTTGTAAGGTACACTTGCTGATGTGGGGTCTCTGTATTGGGTAACTCAGCAGCCATGTGGGTAGGAGAGGGGGGACTGGAGTCTGATGATTAGGTGGGGTAACCCTGAGGAAATTAGTGAGCCTGGAGGATTTGATTCCCTTGTCAGGTTTATTGCTGTTTTTCCTGCTGGTCATGTTTGTCTGTGTGCTCTAGACCAGTGCTCAGCCGGTGTTCTAGGAAAATGGCAGGGAAAGCACAGTGAAATTTTGCAGCAGGCCTACTAAATTGGTGCAGATGATTAAGCTGGTATAGGCCCCACGTGGCTCTGTGATATAAAGATGGCTTTAGCGATCTGCGGTCAATGGCCTGAGGTAAAATATAAAAGTAAGCCCCTGGTGTACCAACTATCCCCTTCAGGTGTGAGGCTTTTCACCGGACTGTGTGTTATATGCGGAGGCTGTCTTTGCTATGATAGTTCTGTGTTTTGAGCGTATGGAGCGTGAGGTGTGAGAATAATTTTGTGCAGGGAGGTTTCTTACCGGCTTCTGTAAGTATTCAACCGGTCTCCGGTAATAGTTTCTCAGCCTCTGTGATGATCGCCGGGTGTCGTCGTCCTCCGTGATGCGGTACAGCTGCCAGCAGCCAAAGCCGTTTAAGGTTAGACCCAGTGAGGAGCGGCTCGTTATACCCCCCGCAGGGCCACTGTGTGAGTATCCGCAATTCCGCTGTCCTCTATGTGTACTCAGAGGAGCGGGTTTGTCCCACCAGCCTCTTTGACGTCTCTGTGTCGTAGTAGGATGCCGATGCAGACCAGGCCTCAGTTTGAAAGCCCCGGTGTGGCGACAGAAAAAGCTCAGCCCCAGGATATTTTCAGCACTCAAAAAGGTTCAGGATGTTGTTTTGATAAGATCAGCTACAAAAGTTATCAAATTTTAGAATGTTGATAATGATTTATAGATATTAACCGGGTGTGGAGCATCAGAGCCAAGTTTTATGCTGCCATCACCCTGCGTGGCCAGGCTCCGCCCCCGCAGTATTTCATTTATAATCTGTACCCCCTTCCTTCCATTCTAGCCAGATCCATTACTTTCTATCACCTAGATTGCAAGTGTTGCGTTACGGCTATACTACTGAAAAATTGTCCTTTGCGAGCAGAATATTCAGCTCACCCGTATTACAAGTCTCTTTAGTGCCCAATTAAAAAATAAAAAAACCCTAATCTAAAAAAAATAAACCAGCCAAAGGATGAGAGCTGCTTAAAAATTTCAGCCAATAGGAATACAAGGTAACCCAATATAAAAGGGGTACCTTGCATTCAATATTCTGTGTGTGGCAGAGATCGCATGAAGAGGAGGCTCCATGTTAGACGTCCGTGCCGTTAGCGAACTGAACCTGCTCCACGCCACCACAGCTCCACGCCCAGGGCCGCCATCAGGGGGTTAAAGGGGTGACTCCTGTCAGGGGCTCAGTGGACCAGGGGGCCCCATAAGGCAAGCACAATCAGAGGGCGCTACAGCAGAGTGCTATTGAGCGCAGGAAATGTCATTACAAGTAGTAAAACATTAGCATTTGAGAGGATTTTTAAATGTGCACGAAACCACTATGCACAGTGTGAGACAGACTTGGCAACTTCAGTTTGTACAGTGTGCCTGATCAGACGGCAGATCACTTTCATTTGCAGAGAGGTAGGACTTTGTAAATGTTTTTTATTTCTTTGTGCAATTTCAGATTGTAACTTCAGTGTGGTAGTTATATGGTTGGTGCATGCAGAAACACTCTAGCAACCAGCAATTTCTTTAAAAGACCTTTATTTCCATAGGTTGGGTCCAAAAGACAAGAGGATAACGTTTCAAGCCTGCAATAGGTACATTAACTAAGAGCCTATTGCAGGATTGAAACGTTGTCCTTTGTCTTTTGGACCCAACCTATCGGCTAGATTTAGAGTTTTGTCGGTAAAGACCTGCGTAGCTAATGCAGCTTTTTCCCCCAACGCACCCTTAAGACAACGCTGGTATTTAGAGTTGTCTGAAGGGCTGCGTTAGGCTCCAAAAGGGTGCGTTGAGCTGAATTTACCGCCACTTCAACCCTCAATACCAGCGTTGTTTACGGTAGCGGTAAGCTGTCAAAACATGCTCGTGCACGATTCCCACATAGGAAATAATGGGGCAGTTTGGGATGAAAAAAACCTAACACCTGCAAAAAAGCAGCGTTAAGATCTCAACGCAGCCAAACACTTTCTAAGTCTGCACCTAACACCCTAACATGAACCCTGTGTCTAAACACCCCTAATCTTACACTTATTAACCCCTAATCTGCCGCCCCCGCTATCACCTGCATTTTATTATTAACCCCTAATCTGCCGCTTCGGACACCGCCGCATCCTACATTATCCCTATAAACCCCTAATCTGCTGCCCCTAACACCGCCAACCCCTATATTATATTTATTAACCCCTAATCTGCCCCCCCAAAGTCGCCGCTACCTTACCTACACTTATTAACCCCTAATCTGACGACCGGACCTCGCCGCCACTATAATAAATGTATTAACCCCTAAACCGCCGCACTCCCGCCTCACAAACACTGTAATAAATAGTATTAACCCCTAATCTGCCGACCGGACCTCGCCAATACTATAATAAATGTATTAACCCCTAAAGCTAAGTCTAACCCTAACCCTAACACTACCCTAAATTAAATCAGCCAATCAGATTGAGTTCGCATTCTATTGGCTGTTCCGATCAGCCAATAGAATGCAAGCTCAATCTGATTGGCTGATTGGATCAGCCAATCAGATTGAACTTGAATCTGATTGGCTGATTCAATCAGCCAATCAGATTTTTCCTACCTTAATTTCCGATTGGCTGATAGAATCCTATCAGCCAATCGGAATTCGAGGGACACCATCTTGGATGACGTCATTTAACGGAACCTTCATTCGGCGAGTAGGCGTCGGTTGAAGAGGATGGATCCACGTCGGCTGGAAAGAAGATGGCTCCGCTCCGCTCCGGATGGATGAAGATAGAAGATGCCGCTTGGATGAAGATGTCTGCCGGTCCGGATGTCCTCTTCTGCCCGGATAGGATGAAGACTTCTGCCGGTCTGGATGTCCTCTTCTGCCCCATCGGATGAAGAGTTCGGCCCGGCTGGGTGAAGATGACCCAAGGTAGGGAGATCTTCAGGGGGGTAGTGTTCGATTTATTTAAGGGGGTTTGGATTAGAGTAGGGGTATGTGGGTGATGGGTTTTAATGTTGGGGGGGTTGTATTTTTTTTTACAGGCAAAAGAGCTGATTACTTTGGGGCATGCCCCGCAAAAAGCCCTTTTAAGGGCTGGTAAAAGAGCTCATTACTTTTTAATTTAAAATAGGGTAGGGACCTTTATTATTTTGGGGGGCTTTTTTATTTTATTAGGGGGCTTAGAGTAGGTGTAATTCACCTAATATTCTTGTAATCTTTTTTTATTTTTTGTAATTTAGTGTTTTGTTTTTTTTTGTAATTTAGTTTAGTTTCTTTATTTTTTTTAAAATAGTTTTTATTGAGGTTTTGAAAAATGTTACAAACAAGAGTCATCTTTAGACAACAATAACATGATAACAAGATAACAATAAGACATACATTATTGAGGCATTAACATAATCTAATATCTGAGAGGTAACAACTCTGGACACAGAGTCAGAGCCTTTCTGGAGAGATGTATGTACTATAACCATAAAGTATATAGCTATGTCCAAATTCCAACTGCCTACGTGGAAATAAAGGGAAACTACAATATGAAGATGGAGGTGATATTCCAAAACATGGTTAGCTTGTATGTCTATAAAAAAGATGATGGATTTTATAATGAAACCTCTATTTTATATTATATAGATAGGAAAAATGAAAAATGATCCCCTCCTGGCCAGAAAGAGCTTTCATACAGTTATCTGTTCAAATAAGATTGGGGTAAGAGGGGAATTAGCTTTTTTTTATGTTGATCACTCATGGACCGCAATATACAAGGAAGGGGGAAAGGAGTGCAGCGTGCAAGAGCCGCTCTAATTGGAGTAAGGGGTGGGTGGGGGGGCAGAGCCATTTAGAATGTCAAAGTAGTAGAGTGGAGAGCATAGATGCAGGTCCCACTACATGGCTTGGAAAAGTGGGCCCCATAATGAGCATTATAAGAAAAACAAATAAGTCATGTATAAATATGTTAAATAAGGTCTGTTGGGGTCCACTAATATGTCAGTACCATAATAGTTTAGTTTATTTAATTGTATGTAATTGTAGGTAATTTATTTAATTAATTTATTGATAGTGTAGTGTTAGGTTTAATTGTAACTAAGGTTAGGATTTATTTTACAGGTAATTTTGTAATTATTTTAACTAGGTAGCTATTAAATAGTAAATAACTATTTAATAGCTATTGTACCTAGTTAAAATAAATACAAAGTTGCCTGTAAAATAAATATAAATCCTAAAATAGCTACAATATAATTATTCATTATATTGTAGGTATATTTTACAGGTAAGTATTTAGTTTTAAATAGGAATACTTTAGTTAATAAGATTTAATTTATTTTGTTAGATTAAAATTATATTTAACTTAGGGGGGTGTTAGGGCTAGACTTAGCTTTAGGGGTTAATACATTTATTATAGTAGCGGCGAGGTCCGGTCGGCAGATTAGGCGTTAATACTTGAAGTTAGGTGGCGGCGATGTTAGGGAGGGCAGATTAGGGTTAATACTATTTATTATAGTGTTTGTGAGGCGGGAGTGCGGCGGTTTAGGGGTTAATACATTTATTATAGTGGCGGCAAGGTCTGGTTGGCAGATTAGGGGTTAATAAGTGTAGTTAGGTAGCGGCGATGTTGGGGGGGCAGATTAGGGGTTAATAAATATTATGTAGGTATCAGCGATGTTAGGGGCAGCAGATTATGGTTCATAGGGATAATGTAGGTGGCGGCGGTGTGCGGTCGGCAGATTAGGGGTTAAAAATATTTATTATAGTGGCGGCGATGTGGGGGGACCTCGGTTTAGGGGTACATAGGTAGTTTATGGGTGTTAGTGTACTTTAGAGCACTGTAGTTAAGAGCTTTATAAACCGGAGTTAGCCCATAAAGCTCTTAACTACAGCCTTTCCATGGGCGGTAGGAGTCTTGTCGGTAGAGGCTCTACCGCTCACTTCAGCCAAGACTCTAAATACCGGCGTTAGGAAGATCCCATTGAAAAGATAGGATACGCAATTGGCGCAAGGGGATCTGCGGTATGGAAAAGTTGCGGCTTGAAAGTTAGCGTTAGACCCTTTTCTGCCTGACTCTAAATACCAGCAGGCGGCCAAAAGCAGCGTTAGGACCCCTTAACGCTGCTTTTGATGGCTAACGCAGAACTCTAAATCCAGGCGTATGGAAATAAAGCTCTTTTAAAGAAATTGCTGATAGCTGGAGTGTTTCTGCATGCATCTACTTTGACAGTAATGACCTGGCAAGTCTGTTACTCCGTGCCCCTGTACCAAGTGTGCTGATTTCCCTTCCTTGTGGATTTCAGTTGTATGGTAGGCCCCGGGGTCCAAAAAAAAACATGTTTTTTAGCAATATGCAGCAGTGTATTTATGATTATTTGACAATGCTGTAGAAATTCTACATTTAAAACCATGCAGAAATGTTTCCTCCTCAATACACAAATGGTAGGTGCCCTTTTGGCAGATATGATATTTCTTTAATTGATATATATATATATATATATATATATATATATATATATATATATATATATATATATATATATATATATATATATATATATATATATATATATATACACTATATTTTAATTACATTCCACTTTACTGCCCCTGTATGCAAGGACTTTCCAGATGCCAGGAGGCATTTCATCTAAGATTTTTACTTCTGCATAACATGTTATACTCTCAGGCTAAGATTGCTCAGTGTTTGAAATGAGACAGGTTAACTTAACACTGTTAGGTTTACACTACAGCTGACTTAATTTTGAAATACATACAAACAAGCCTAAATCCTGCATTTAACCATATTTAATAGTATGAGACTGAGTACTATTGAAGATTAATTATTCATTTTGGAATATAATATTTATATTAATAATAATAATAATTATTATTATTTATGAAAGAATTTGCTTATGGTTCCACCAAGATCATATAGAGTACAGCATTTTCAAAATCCATAAGTACAGCCGTGAAGTGATGCTCTTGGTTGGGGAAAATGGGGGGGAAAAAAACCCAAACATATGTCAACCTTTCAAAAGTACTTTTCTTCATTAATGTACAATTTTGAATTCACAGAAGTATTTTTGTTAGCACATTTACAAATATGATTCTTTATAAAGTGAACTCTTAATTTCTGCATTTTTTGGCAATGTGCAGAAATTTGACCTCTTGTGAGTGTTTCTGTGGGTGTCTGTGTTTATGTCTTTGTGCTTTTGTTGGTGTCTCTATGAGTGCGTATGTATTTTTTTTATGTGGGTCTCTCTGTAAGGGTGTGTGTATCTGTCTTTGTGCATTTTCTGTGGATGTCTCTGTGAGAGTGTTTGTATGTCTTTGTGTATTTTCTGTTGATGTCTCTGTGAGGATGTGTGCGTATGTCTTTGTGCATTTTCTGTGGGTGTCTCTGTGAGGGTGTGTGTATGTGTATGCATATCTGTGTATTTTCTGTGGATGCCTCTGTGAGGGTGAGTGCGTATTTATTTGTGCATTTTCTGTGGGTGTCCCTGTGAGGGTGTATGTGTGTGTATGTATGTCTTTGTGCATTTTCTGTGGTTGTCTCTGTAAGGGTGTGTGTGTCTGTCTTTGTGCATTTTCTGTGAATTTCTCTGTAAGGGTGTGTGTAGGTCTGTGCATTTTCTGTGGATGTCTCTGTGAGGGTGTGTGTATGTATGTATGTATGTATGTGTGTTTTCTGTAGATGTCTCTGTGAGGGTGTGTGTATGTATGTATGTGTGTTTTCTGTAGATGTCTCTGTGAGGATGTGTGCATATGTCTGTGTGTTTTCTTTGGGTGTCTCTGTGAGGGTGTATGCATATGTCTGTGTGTTTTCTGTGGGTCTCTGTGATAGTGTGTGCATATGTCTGTGTATTTTCTGTGGGTGTCTCTGTTAGGGTGTGTGCATATGCCTGTGTGTTTTCTGTGGATGTCTAAGTGAGGGTGTATGTGTATGTATGTCTTTGTGTGTTTTCTGTGGGTGTCTTTCTCTCTGTGTATGTCTTTGTGTGTTTTCTGTGGGTGACTCTCTGTGTGTGTATGTCTTTGTGTGTTTTCTGTGGGTGTCTCTCTTTGTGTGTGTGTCTTTGTGTGTTTTCTGAGACTGTCTCACTGGGTATTTCCTTGGGTGTATGTGCAAGTTTGTGCTTGATTTTGTGTGTGTGTGTGTGTGTGTCCATTGTCTGTTCCATTTTGACCTTACTACTGATTATTCACATCTTTCTACAGACTTTTAAGGCCAATGAGACCTTTCCGGAAGTCACCAATCCACCACTTAACCTTTAAATTATTTTAGCTTAGGCATGTTGTTGGCATCATGTTGTTGACATCCTCCTTGACAAAAAGATAATCAGAACTCTATATTATGTCTTGTAAATCTCCTTTTTTGACAAAACTGTAGTCTACCTCAGTACTTCAATGTTAAGAAGTGCTGTGTGGGTGTCTGTGTCTGTGCCTGAGTGTGTTTGTGTGTTTCTTTGCGTGTCTGCTAGAGTCTCTATAAGTGAATCCTTATGTGTGGGTGTGGGTTTCAGTGTATGAGTGTGTCTGTGTGTTTATGTTTCTGTGTTACTACCTTTACAACATTTCTAAGTTTGACTACACTTAAGAATAAAGTGCATATACGTTATAGTCACTTGGTCAAAATTGCACATGTTAAAGGGGAGGGCCCTGATACAGTGGTTAAGTAAGGAATTTCTAGATGCGGCCCTGTCTGTGCCACCAAGAAAGAAGATGTCTGAGCGGATTATAGTTGCAGAGGGTTGAACAGCACACTGGTACGCCACAACTATGAACCGCTCACATAATGAGCAAGTGATTTTGTTCCAGTTACAAATGTTCCTCCTTCAGCATAATAGGCGCATTGCACATGCGCTATAGCAGGTTACGAGGGGGATCGCAAAGTTACTGCGATTACAAGAAGATGATGATGTAGTTGATGACGAAATAGGGAAGGGGCCAAACAGACATTTTCAAACGGCAGCGGCGCAAACAGTAAGTGCTTGTACTTGCAAATGATAAAGATCACAAAACTGGGATACATTTGTAAATAATGATCAATTTAAAATTTATATATATAACTTAGAAGAATTTTTGGGTTGACTGTCCCTTTAAGCATGTATTTATTTTGGCATTAACAAAAGTTAAACCAAATGTTCTGGATTAAACTACAACAATAAAATTCTTAACTTAGGTTACTGCGACCTACATTGTTGTATATTCATCACTAAATGACACTTAAAGGATATTGAACACTCTTAGAGAATAATAAAAAATACTCCAATTTTTTTTTCACTTTTTCTTGTAATTTAATTCTAAAAATTGTGGGCTTCATGATAAATGATGAATTGCAGATTTCCACACAGCAATTGGTTTCACGCTCTAGTGACCAATTAATAATTGCTCCTAATTAGAGAAGGAACCCTAGGGTAAAATATGGCAGTGACTATTACTTTATGGACACTAACGGCTAGATTTAGAGTTCGGCGGTAGATGGGCTGTTAACGCCACGCGTGTTTTATGTCTAACGCACGGCATTGTTTGACTCCGGTATTTAGAGTTAATATAAGACCATCTAACGATGCTCCTAACGCGTGTATGTCACACGCGTAATCCTGCCCGCGTTAGACAGTCTCCCATAGAGAACAATGGGAAAGGCAAAAAATAGCTTTTTTCACCTAACACTCGATCTCGCGAGAAATACGCACAGCTCGGTCATATGACGCATACCACATCATGCACAACAATAACACGCCGCAAATGTCACAACATCAATCAATCAACAAAGCACACAAGCATTACACATTCACAAGCGGGGGAAGTTTTAATACTATTTATACGTGGAATACGCATATACTTTAAGATGCGGAAATCGCACAATAACAACAAGGATTAAAAAAATATATACATACACTAAAAAAAAAATCGCATTCAATATCATTATATATTATGAAAAACATACATATACAACACTTCACGAAGAACACACCATCGCAAATTCACATTTAAAAAGAATACTATTGGACAATGTTAGAGAAAACGACCACTATGACATCATCGCATTCTACACATTCCACAAATACCAACTCAAAATGAGCATGCGCAAATTAACACACCTAATACACATTGCAATAATATTAATTGCTAATAAAGCACACCTGAACACTAATTACAATGGAAATTGGGACATCATTAAACATTTACACAGGGTATATAAGCACCACACAAGCAGGGGCTTCTTTGACTGTGTTGCTGGTGGGTCTTTGGAGAGTTAAGAATAGAGATTTTGCGATTTTTTGAGAGTGAGTTAGTGTTAGTGTGAGAGAGTCAGTTGGTAGTGTTAGCGTGAGAGAGTCAGTTGGTAGTGTTAGCGTGAGATAGTCAGTTGGTAGTGTTAGCGTGAGAGAGTGAGTGAGTTAGTGGGAGGTAGCGGGAGTGGGAGAGAGTCTGTTAGTGGGAGCGTGAGTGAGTTAGTGGGAGTTATTAGTGATAGTTGTTAGTGTGAGCGTCAGTTAGTGGTAGTTAGTGAGCGTTAGTGGGAGTGTTTGTTATTGAGAATTAGAAGTAGTGTTAGTTAGCGAGCGAGTGATTTATCTGTACACTTAACACATTTACACGCAAACACATTCAATACATACATACACTTATCAATAACACTACATACACTCCATACCCCCTACCCCCTCATACTACACTCCATACCCCATTCCTTGTAGTCCCATTCCCTTTCATCCCATTTACTCTTATCCCATACCCCCATACCCATCCCATACCCATCCCCTAGTTACATTTAGTTTACATATCCTCCTTTTAGTCTTATTCTTTTCGTTTATTTAAATACTCCTTACCCTCTTTGTTTTTTTTTACATCCCTCACACTTTAAGCACCTTTTTTGTCTTTTTAGTTCTTTATTTTGACCCCCTTTCATTTCATCACACTCACTTTTTTTTTATTATTTGGGGTTTAGTTTAGGGAGGAGATGGAGGCCAGGCAGGGGACAGGTAGAGGGGGGAGTAGAGGGAGGGGGAGAGGAACAGGGCAGGAAGGGGGGCAGGAAGGGGGGCAGGAAGCGGGGGCGGAAGCGGTGGGTGGACCCAGCCACTTGGTTCAAGATGACCAAGTGGCTGGGCCCAGTGGCGGTCAGAGTAGGGCTTCACAGTCCGGGAAACAGAGGGCATCGTCACAGGGGAAGGCCAAGGCGACTAGGGAGGCGAGGTTTACGATGGAGGAGAAGGAGGCCCTCGTAGAGGCCTATATGGCCAGGTATAGGATGCTGCAGCACCAGAAGACTACCCCGACTGACAGGAGGAGGCTCTGGAACGAGATTCGGAATGCAGTCAATGCAGTGGGTTGCCGGAACAGGGATATGGATTCCATCAAACATCGGTACCGGGACTGTAAACTTGAACTTAAAAAAAAGTTAAGCCTGGAGGCCCGACATGCCGCAGGGACCGGTGGCGGCCCTGCCCTTGAAATGGAGTACTGCAGATGGGAGGAAATGTTGCGGCCCCAGCATCTCCGAGGTGGAAGTAGTCGGTATCGGAGGAATCGATACCGGGAACCTGCCACTCTCATCTGACGGTAAGCTCATTTAACAATAATTTCACATACGAATGTATTTCAATGGACACTATACGCAAACATTTACTTTCATGATTGAGGTAGCGAATACAATTTGACAAAACATTCAAATGTACTTATATTACATAATTTGATTCATTCTTGAGATATATTTTAATGAAGAAATAGCCATGCACACGGTGAAACAATCACAGGAGGCAGCTATATTCAGCTAACAATCAGAATCTTATAAACATATTTAGATATGCTTTTCAGCAAAGAATATCCAGAGAATGAAGCTAATTAGATAACAAAAGTACATTCGAAAGTTGATACTAAATGTATGCTTATAAATCATGAAAGATAAAACATTGGGTTTCATGTGTTAAGGATCCGATTAATGCTATTACGCTGTTTACACGCATTCTATTACTTAGCGGTTACATCAGTATCTAGGCTATAGGTTAGGTGTGCATTTAAACAGACTGAAAACAAACGCAAAAACATTCACATTGACCAGATATCACAAACACTGTTTAGAAAAAGCGGAAATCGTATTGATTGTTTGTTAGATTTCAAAGTGGATTAATGATTCTGCATTTGTAATTGTATCGTAAGCTAAGTCATTTAAACCTTTATTTGCAAATATGCTAATATATACATTTCTTTTTTTATTTTTTTTTTAATATACAGAGTCTGGGGACGAGGCAGCACAGCCTCCTGCATCTCCCCGGGATGAGAGTGGTGGTGAGGAATTCCCACTTCGGAGGGAAGAGGCCCCCCGTGACGAACAGCGCACGGGAGATGATCAAGAGGCCCCGGAAGCACAGGAGGATGCCGCTGAAGCCGCGGAACCCGAGGTCCCTCAAAGACCCGCACTCCGCCGTGCACGGGCACCCCGCCGTGCACGGGTTCAACAGGCACAACAAGAAGAAATAGCGGAGGTGCGGGTTCTACTGGAGTACATAGACCAGATGCGTACCTCCCGGATAGAAAACATAGAAGGACGACGCAGAATACTTGATGGGCAGAATCAAATAATTCAAGGCCAAAACGAAATAATCAGTATACTGAATACAATACAAGAAGGACAAACAAGAATGTTCAATCTTCATCAGGAAATGTTCACATTTTTCCGGGAGGCGCATGCTGGTCTACCTCCTGTTGCTGGGCCTCTTGTTGCTGGGCCTCTTGCTGCTGGGCCATCTCCTCCTGCCGGCCCATCTCATCCTCCTCCTCAGCCATCTACTCCTCCTCCTCCTCAGCCATCTTCTCCTCCTCCTCCTCAGCCATCTTCTCCTCCTCCTCCTCAGCCATCTACTCCTCACCTTGGTCGTCCCAGTACTCTTCCTTCCACTCCTCCCACAACAGCTCCAAGGAGGACTCTTCGGAGTCGGCAGTTGCCTCTCCCAGAGCCTCAGCCCCCGTGGGAAGAGGGGAAGGAAGAGGAAGTAAGTTTTTTTTTCAATCTTAAATTTTGTTTTTTGTGTAATGGATAGGTATGTGATGATGTGGTTTTCATACACTTGTGGACCACACTCTGTATATAATCGACATCTATGGGACCGGGTCCATGGAGGAAGATTCTTTGCAGAGTGTGGGTTATAAGTGTGTGAAAACCACATCATCACATACCTATCCTTGTTCATGATATTGATTGGTTTCTGTGATGTGATGTCCAAACTGTTTCCCGAATCGCTAACTAAATTACCATAACAATTATCCATGATGGCATATTACTGTTTGAATGCCAATAACACAGCTTAAAGGGACAGTCAGAAAATTATTGATTACAAAGAAAACACTGTATTACGCATTATAAAGTTTGAAACAACAAAACATGGAGAAATACATGTGTGACTTATGTGCTTACCCTTGTATCTATGACTATGAAAAATGACCACTTATTTGTTGTTCTGACATAACAACATTTTAGATATCAATGATCAATACATGGTCAATAATATGCTGTATGAGCACAAGATTTTACATATACAAATGCTATCCAAATGCCCTCTAGTGCTCAAATTGTATAATGATTACAAGCACTCTTCAAGATTTAAGAAATGAGCACACCAACCTCATAGGTTTAGATAGCAAATTTAGATAGCAAATGTTCAATTGTTGAGAAACATTTGATATCCTTGTTATTACAGAATTGACTTTTCGAATAATGTAAAAATATTTTTTTTCGAAACTGTCCCTTTAACAACATTACATATGCTAACACATTTTAAGCTTGTTGCTATATCTACATGTACTTTGTCAAAAAAAATATTTGAAAATCACATTTATATTGACGTGTTAAATAAAGTCTATTTTCTTTAAGAGACATTATTGTGTTAATATTTTATTGTAACTATTTTTATTTTAACAATGAATATGGTTTAAAGTCCTTTTAGGAGTGGGGGGGTGAAATATGCTAACAAAAATATATTTGAAGATTAAACTATGTGGATCTCATACATGATACAAAAAAACAACATTTGCATTCAAGGGACAGTATCCTATATTTTTTACATAACTGTATGTAATAGACACTACTACAAACAACAAGATTAACATATACTGATAGCAATATTAAAAAGCTTCAAACACTTGCAAATAAAATAGGGTTAGCTATATTTTAAATATAGATGAACCACCATTACAACCGTAAAACACAATACCCCATCATTAACATATGAAAAGAACCTTTACACAAACTGGACAAAGCTGGAGATGGTACTCACATGAAACTCATTGGCTTTGCGAGGAGTAAGAAAATTACTTACATTTTCTTACAACACAAGACAAAATAAACCTATTGGTTAAACAATGGACTATCTAACTAGAGACAAAATCAAATATTTTTATTTATAATGTGAGTGTCTAATGAACCTTTCATAAAATATACAACGAAATTACATTTAGAAGAAGTCGGCATCATATATTTAGCATATGATAAATGCATATTGATTACTTTATTCAAACACAATAGCGCATATTTATTAATTAGATATGTTCAACATTAAACACAACATTAATTTTTAAGAAAAAGGAACATTGTTGACAAACATATTAAACATGGACTGTAGAGATTTGCACTTGCCTAGAAATATCCTATGCATGAAAACATTTTGCTTTCGTTCGTTGATTCAACCAGACATCCAGCAAAAGAGAATGTGTTGGTCTTTATCAGCTACGGGTCAACAATGTAACATGATGCAAATAATACATATTCGCAAGCTTTTTAAAATTGCATGCAGTCACAAACGTTTTTAACGTGCACAAATATTGCGGGACTACGCAATCCAATCACACGTTTTTTTAACTTTACATGTGCCGTCTTAACATGGCGCTTCCTTGATCACGTAAGAACGCCATCCAATGAAAGGCACATTATTGATCACGTAAGAACGCCCAAAAAAAAAAGGCGCATCCTTGATCGCGTCAAAACGCAATCCAATAAAAGGCATATTCCTGATCACGTAAGAACGTCAGTCAATACAAGGAATCATTGGACAGCCTGGCAGGTGACGTCTTAAGCAACATGGCGCATCCGAGATCGCTGAAAAACCGCAGACAATACAAGGACTCAGTGACATCTTGGCATATCATTAAGAAACGTATTTATATTTTAGGAACTAGTATGTGTGTAGATTGCTATCTAGGAATGTCACCAAATTATGAATCATCTTTTCGGACTTGACTGTCCCTTGAACTATAGCTATGGTGTATATCTTTAACATTTAAAAGATACACATGAGAAATACATATGCCATTGATGTTTTAAGATATCTTTGGATTGTTGTTGAATAACAATAGTTATACATGTATTGATTAAACGTGTCATTTATTCAAGTTTAATTATGGTCAGCCTACCTATAGCCATATATGGGAGGAGATGTATTTTGTTAACATATTAGTTAACTAATATTCATCATCTACATTATTTGTATTACACACAGAGATTGATTTGGTTACACTTTGACAATAATATAGATTTGAAAATGAAATACAGGTGCTGTCAACATTACAATAAGATTGTTTATTAATAAAACTATATGTCCTTGTTCTTGTAAAAAGGACAAAAACGCTTTACAAATGGAAATACATTCATTTACAATAGTGATCAACATCACTTAAAGGGACATTATTTTGTTTTTAAAAAGAGCATACACATAGTCAATACTATTTAAATAAAATGAACACTTTACAGGGATTATATCATTGTATCAATACTCAGATCATTTGGTAAAGGTGCATCAATTCATGCAGAGTTTATAAATACACACATGGATATGAACATTTAAATATACATATATACACAAATACAAAAATATATATACATATATAAAGAAATTACTCTGCTAATCATAATCAGGCAATGATAGAGCTAAGAGAAAATAATATAAACACAAATAATAAGATTACATTGGAGATGTTAATCTTAAAGTCATTTACTATTGTCTTACATATATGATTTCATTATAACAAATAGATTTGTTAGGTCCCTTTAAGGATAAACAACATAAACTAGAGCTTGCAAAAAATAACAGGAAGAATGAGGACAAAGATTTGTGAAATAAAATTTATTTTATTAGTATGTAAGAAAACATACACAACGTTTATAAATAATCTTGTAAAAATAAGGAATATATGAGCCATATGACAAGGTAACACAGTGCATCACAGTCCATGAAGAGAGTTGCCAAGGGCCAGCATAGCCCCATTGGAGACACATGACAAGGTAACACAGTGCATCACAGTCCATGAAGAGAGTTGCCAAGGGCCAGCATAGCCCCATTGGAGACACATGACAAGGTAACACAGTGCATCACAGTCCATGAAGAGAGTTGCCAAGGGCCAGCATAGCCCCATTGGAGACACATGACAAGGTAACACAGTGCATCACAGTCCATGAAGAGAGTTGCCAAGGGCCAGCATAGCCCCATTGGAGACACATGACAAGGTAACACAGTGCATCACAGTCCATGAAGAGAGTTGCCAAGGGCCAGCATAGCCCCATTGGAGACACATGGCAAGGTAACACAGTGCATCACAGTCCATGAAGAGAGTTGCCAAGGGCCAGCATAGCCTCATTGGAGACACATGACAAGGTAACACAGTGCATCACAGTCCATGAAGAGAGTTGCCAAGGGCCAGCATAGCCCCATTGGAGACACATGACAAGGTAACACAGTGCATCACAGTCCATGAAGAGAGTTGCCAAGGGCCAGCATAGCCTCATTGGAGACACATGACAAGGTAACACAGTGCATCACAGTCCATGAAGAGAGTTGCCAAGGGCCAGCATAGCCCCATTGGAGACACATGACAAGGTAACACAGTGCATCACAGTCCATGAAGAGAGTTGCCAAGGGCCAGCATAGCCCCATTGGAGACACATGGCAAGGTAACACAGTGCATCACAGTCCATGAAGAGAGTTGCCAAGGGCCAGCATAGCCCCATTGGAGACACATGGCAAGGTAACACAGTGCATCACAGTCCATGAAGAGAGTTGCCAAGGGCCAGCATAGCCTCATTGGAGACACATGACAAGGTAAAAGAGTGCAACAGGCACAACAAAAAACTGATAAAAAGGCCAAATGGCAACAATATAAATACAAATTCAACATGTGGACAGAGGATTATTATCTGCCACCATGGAGCATATCCAGATCCTCCACTTACTGGTCATCCTCTTCATTGTCCTGTGCATGTCCAGCTCCAGATTCAGGCCTTGAACGTAATTGCATAATTTCACGCAGAGTCAAGTCCTGAACCCGGAGCTGGGCCTGCATGGTGTCGTTCATCCCTCTCAGGACAGCTGCGTTCCTCAACACGGCCTGCTCTACTCTTGCTATCCCTTCTAGCATGAGCCATGCTGAGTCACAGCCTAAAATAAAATAAAAATTAATATTAAGGATAATTACACAACAGAATAAAAGATTTTAATACATACATTGTCATCATAAAGACAAATAATTATTTACATCAATTATTTTTCATATATTCTTTACACATGAATTAGGTTATTCAGACAGACAGAAATCATTAAAGGCTCATGTTACTCAAACATGTTGAACCCTTTAATTGGTTTTAGATGATCCACTTATACAGCTTGAGTGTATCAAATCTTGTTAAAGGATTTACATTGTACTTACATTAGCAATTTAAAAATTCAATTTAGACTGTGGTAGGCACACATATCCTTAAACATTTTGGCATTGAGGACAAGCTGTGTAAACATAGCAACCAGAAGAAATTACATTCCCACTGGGTTAGACAAGAGATAATGTATCCACATTTGGACATAAAATTTTGTATCCAAGTAGTGGTGTTTGGTATATGTAGTGATATCCAATTAAAGGGACACTGAACCTAAATATTTAATGGACTGATTCAGATAGAGCATGACATGACAAATCTTTAGAAATTACACATATTCATTATATGTTTTAATTGTCAAGCTATATTTTGAATGCAAGAATGTTGGTTTTTATGGAAGCCAATATTTGTTGATGAACCTTGTTTGTGCATGCTGGTTGATGGATACATTCATCCAACAATAAAGAAATGATGGCCACATTTATTTTATTGTTTAAACTAATTATAGGAATAAGTTGTTTTCAATTAATATATCAAGAGAATGACGAATAATTCATAAGAGTATTCTATTATACATTGGCTTAACATTGCATGCTGGATTTGAATCACAATTTAACCAATTTAACTTCACTGTACCTTTAAGTATCTTATAAAGTGTATTTAGAATGATACTTACAGCTGTGCCTGGGAAGGACAATCTGACACCCAGGACAATGAAGGTTTAAACAGGGGGGAGGGATGGGATTGGCTCGGGGAGGGATGGGAATGGCTTGGGGAGTGGTGAGCTGCTGCTCCAGGGTAGGCCGTACAGCTGGGGAGTGGGGAGTTTGGGTCTGGGCAGCTGTACGGGCCAGAATACGGGGAGAGCGGCGAAGGGGGGTGTATGGGCGTTTTTTGGGAGGGACAGGATATGAAATATGGGAAGGGCTGGCAGTGGTCGGGGCATGGTCATGGGTTTGGTGATGGGAAGGGCTCTGGGTGTGTGCAGAGGTGTGGCCATGGTCAGGGGTGTGTGCACGGGGAGGGGTCTGTGACTGGGCAGGGGCGGAATCCAGATGACCAGAAGTGGTGGATCCATCTGAAAATGTAAAATAAATATATTAACATCTCATACATCCTGACATCAAATCAACGCATTTAAAATTGATTATGTTTTCAATATACCTCGAAGTGTGTTTGAATCTGTAAACTATTCTGAAATGAGGATATGGTATCTATATAGGCACTCAGATGAATCTCAATGACTGTCTGTACAATGTGAAACTTATTATTGTGTTTTGGCATGGAATATGCATGTGACATAATGATGGCATGAATTATATATTCTTAAAAAAATATATACAAGCAGATTTTCATGCTGCCTGATATAGAAAGGGGGCAGTAGTGTATTTGAACAGACAAATAATATTCCTTTTTAAAGGGAAAAAGCTGTAGACTTTGAATGTCTTCAATAAAATGATTTCAAAAAAAGAAACATGTTGGAAACATGATAGATATATTTCACATACCATCAGACTCCAAGGCAGCCTCTTCCTCCTCCATCCCACATGTGACATCAATCTCTGTAAAACATAACATGTTGTGTACACCTTAAGATCAGATATTATAACATATGTTACTGTTGCTCAAATACGCACATCAATGTTGCATTAAAGATATACACACACAAAGTTATGATTTACATCATTTTGATGGAGCATACAAATGACAATAGATTTGTTATTGTCAATAAATCAGAATATTAATGTATTGTTTGTCTTAATGTTAAATTCATAAAAGCATAGTACATAGAACATTTAAGATTTCTCATGTGTGTATCACTTGATGACTGTTGTTAAAAAAAAAAAATTTAAAAAAACATATGTTAGACATCTTATGAATAACAAATGTGTAGAATAATAAAGTAGAAATTATTAATCGCTCAATATAAAAAATAAATATATAATCAGAAGATAAATTCTATGATTTTTTATAATGTTATGCTTCATCGGAATCATGATCATAATATTGATTAGCAATACACCTTCAATTACATATAAATGAGTCAATGGACTTACCAGGAGACCGCAAAGGCGGCTCTATGTCACTGCTGGATTCCTGTGGGCTCCCCACACCAACTCTCTCTATGAATGATATAGATATATATTATTAAACACATTTTGGATATCACTAAATCACATCTGTCTAGAATTTTAACATTAATCAACTTTAAAATGTGAAGAATAGAGCAGTCATTACACCAGAAAATGCTTGATTGAATCAAGGGGATTCTGTAAACATATCTGTATTCAACATATGTTTAATGTCAGACTACATTAGACATCAAATTCATCTCAGATGCTGCTATTGCATATCTAAATATACCCAATGATCAATGTTCTTAACCATTTAAGGACACAGCTTTCACTTAGCTCAATTGTTTTATGACGGAATAATTCCGTCATATGTCCTTAAGAAGTTACAAGAATACACACAAACCACATATTGAGGAGCATCTGTTGACAAATCTAAACAAACATGTGTCACATCGAGCCATTTTTTCAATGTACAGTAATCTTGTTTAGGACACAACACATATTTATCACAATACATAACAAACTTTATTATTACAAATATGTAATCATGGTGCTGTTAGAGTATGCAGATATATATAAAGTAACTCCAACAGATAATTAGATTTATATATCAATAGTTTTTAATAAAAATAATGTAATGATGAATGAATCTATTTTGTCTTAAAGGGACACTGACATGATTAATTTAAATAATTGATTTCTATGTTCAAACTGTAAAAAATGATTTAACATTGACTCCTATTATAATTCGAATGTTGTTCGATATTAATCTTAAAGGCAGATAAGGAATATTGGATTCAATAAATATTGTTTGTTGAAGGTATCCACCAATCATCAATATAAACCCAGGTTGGTCAACAAATATTTAGATGCACATAAACGTACTTTATTTATTTTAAAATACATTTAGCAATAGAATATGTCACATATGATGATAGTATTATATTTTATGTTTATTAATATTGCATACTGTATGTGAAAGACAATATTAATAATTGTAGTTCAGTATCCCTTTAATCTAAAATTAAATAGATTCCACAATGTTGTTGTTTGTTAATGAATTATCTACTCCATATGTTGATGTAATGAATGGTATTGAGCATGCAATTAAAATCAAATATGTTATTTAAGTATATCCGAATAATTATATAATTTTCATCTATTAAATAGACATTACATATAAATATAGAACAATGTGTATTTAGTATGTAATGTTCATTCCATGTTTCTAAGACAAATGTCAATTAAAATGAGACATACCATACTGTGACAAGCCCTGGCTTGAGGATCCAGCAGCCACATCCATATCTGTAATATATTAAATGAGGATTGCATATCATTAATACTAATCATGCCATGTTTAAAATATTTACATTAATAACAAATCAATAGAAAAATATTAATCCTTTGGTAGTCCCATGAGTTAATAGTTTCCGCAATTAAATGAATGATAAATATATCCTGGACTCTTATTTTCAATCAGTTGTGTTGTTTACTGTATCTTTAAGAATATATGCTTGTTATTACATAATCATCAATTGATGGCCATATGTTATAATTTATTAGTATTATTCGTTTTTTATTAGATATAATATTTAAAATAAGAATACTGTATTCTTCACTAATCTAAGATTTTCCATTTAATTTTTAACAACATGTATAAAGCAATGCCACTTTCCGCAAACCCATGTTAACGTGGATGAGAAATGCCATTTTCGCGATCATTGCGCAATGATTCCAAGCGGAATTACGCATCCGTCATTTGACCAACATGTATAAAGCAATGCCACTTTCCGCAAACCCATGTTAACGTGGATGCGAAATTAGATTTCCGCTCTGTGACGCATATTCTGTAGAGCGCAATAAACATCATTCCAATTTCATGTATCACTAATGTAAAATCAGATATCTAAACATCATATGTAGTGTATGTTGTGAGATCTGTATAGGTTTAGTATCTGACTAAATACACATTTTGGATTTTTAACATTATAAATATTATATGAAGTTGGATAATTACCTGGTTCAGATTCTCTATCGGGTCCTCCCAGGCCACCGGACGGAGAAGCATCTGCCCTGTCCCCCGCGTCAGGACTTTCAGATCCCGCAGCTGGGAGGGAAGAAGAGGAGGCCGAGGATGGCGAGGATCTAAATCTTTTGGGGACCCGGAGATTGAGGAGCTCGCATAAAGTCACCTCATAAGGGAGTAGGTACAGTTTCCGCGGGGCCTTTCTTTGGCCCCCTCTTTTACGGGCTTGTACCCAGTCCCTTATGAGGTTGACTTTTTTCGATAAACGCAACCTCATATCTCCGAATCTCCTCATGATCTGATCCTGGGTCCTCTGGACGTCACACACCAATCTAACCGCATTGGTGATAGACTCCCAGAGGGCCTTCTTAACAGGCGCATCTGTCGAGCTCCTCTTGTTCCCAAACAGCTGGGGATAAAAGTCCTTGACGGCGTGGACCAGTGCAGCGCTCTCCTCCTTGGTGAACCTGGGAACTGACATGCCTGCTCGGTTGGCTACTAAATATATTATAATAATATTAATATATAAGACTGCCTGCAGGCATTAGAGAACTGACAAAGATGGCAACGTGTAATGGACTTTTATATGGTGAAGTAAACATGAGATGCACCATGGGACAATTTATCTGTACATCTGATTGGATAAAAGTTTGAAATATTGTTATAATGTCTGTGAGACCATCCTGACTCAAGTTGTGTTTGTGTGATGAACTCTGATTGGCCGTTCCTTAATGTTTCATATCTTAGTAACTTCCTTACACATACCGCTTGGTGGTGCTGTAACTTCATTTTTCATGTAGACTTATTTGTAACTCATGGGCCTGTCATGCGGATATGTGTGACGCAGATTTAATATCCGTGATCCGTGAAATATTAATGATTAAATACTCTTTAAAATCTCATCCTGTCACATTATTAATGTTGTAGACATTTCTCGGTTTAATAACGGTCTGTTTCTTTAATACAAATACACATTTAATATTGTATGTCTTTATTGTTCTTTAAATAAATTGATTGTGAAGTATTGACATTGCTCTATTAAATGTATTTATAATGCACATTGATTGTGTGCTATTGCGTGACATTACACTAATGTTTAAATATGCTAATCTGGTGTTTGAAGATGCGTTTCCCACGCAATATTTATTAATGTTAAAATTCCGGGAAGAATGTCAGTAACTTTGATAATCTGTTTATAAATGTTAAACTACAGCTTTGTTATTCGCAAATAAACCTCGAGCTTGTATTTCTCTGAAGTGCTCATATATGTTATTGTGCAATGGCGTCTTTAGTTTTAAAGAGACATTACAAACAATTGTATCAAATGATCTGTAGAGATAGAAGATTGTTTAGACTTTAAAATGTAAATCATTTTCTCTTAGTATTTATATATCCTCAACATAAGAAATTTAAATGCACATGGTTGAGCCAATCACATAAGGCATCTCTGTGCATCCACCAATCTTCATCTACTGAGCCTATCTCGATATGCTTTTCAAGCAAAGTATGTCAAGATAGGAAGAGAAGTAAATACACTATTTCAAGCTCTTAAAGGGACACTGTCCAAACAAATTTACCATTGGTGATTGAGCATTAAATGTTAATCAACTTTATTATTTAATACGATTATCAAATGTTAAGTTATCTTGTTATGTTTCTTTGAAAATCAATAATGATATTTTATATTACGGACAATTGTTTAATAAAAACCTGGGTTGTCCTTGACGATTGTTGCATCAATTATTCCAAACAATCAAGTTCTGTCCAGAGTACTGAAGCAAATAAATTAGCTATTTACTGCCTTATTTCTAAAGTAATGATAGCAACATCACAATGAGCATTCATAATATGAGACAAGTTTTAAAGTTGATTAAAATAGAATACTCATTCAGAATGTATAAATCATTGTTTTTTTAAATGGCTACCTTTAAGTATATTTTGAGTTCATGTCCCTTTAAATAAACATTTCACAATAATGCTTAATATATCATAAACCTAGGCACCTTCCTTTTGCTAAATGAGTCTAACATATGAGTAAAGCAAATTTACATTAACTTCTAGATTGTTTTACACACTGACTGAAATATATTTATTAAATGAGGTATTTTTTAGCCTTCAGCGTAGAGGGACATTAAGCTATATGTTATGTATGCATTTTGTATCATAATCTTATATTTGACCAACTTAATATGTTTTGTTATTCAATCATTATATTGTAATTATATATATTCGTGGATTAAATACATCTCTACATAGGCTATTTTGATGCTGATTGTTGTTTGCATATAGATGCCTTATATCATTCACTAAGATATGTGCATTTATTTTTATTTTAACAAGTATATTTAAAGACTGAATGTAATTCTATAGTACATTCTAAATATGTTTAAATTCTTGTATGATATTTGTAACAATGTATACAAAATATACATTTTGAATGACCCCTTTAAGGACCCAAACATATTGTATTTTTATTTAACATTGACAAAATAAACTAAAGGGGAAATTACATTCTATATAGATATTTGATGTCTAACCCAAGAGGTAAGATTGTAATAAATACATAATATTACTAAGTATAGTTAAATGACTCCACTAGAAAATTACATAGATTAACCTGGCATCCAATAACTAATTATTAAAAATTATAAAGTTAAATGACCTACCATTTATAAATGTAATAATTGTAAAATATTTTCTAATAATGTTTTGAGATACCTAAGGAAGATACATGATCTTATACAATTCTTTTTACATTCAACAACACTGTCACTTTCATGTAATTGAACCACTTCACCTTATTAAATGTTAAAACAATCATAATATTAATACATATCCTAAATATTTTTAATATATACTTTTTCAATATAAAAGCATTGAAGAATATGACTCCCCAATTAATGTTAAAATATATCTTTTAATATTCTCTGAAGAATTTTATTTTCTACTATTAATGCATTATTTTCTCTTATGCATGTGCTTGTCAAATAGCCAACTACCAGTCATGGGAGTCCAAGTTTTATTTATTTACAGATTATATTGATATATATTAGAATCTGCTAAAAAAAAAATATATATTTAATAGAAAATAAATAAATATTCCATGAAGTCATCAGATGCCAATCTGAAATGACAAATAATAAAAATGGAACAAAGTTAATACACACGTTGTAAAATATTCATAAAATACATTTAAAATCATATGGTGTCTATGCTCTAACTTTGATCAACATTTTTTAAAGATAATCATTACATTCATTTTAAATTAATGAAATACATACACCATTATATTGTTGATTAAAAATAATATTTAAATTTCAAAAATTAAATTTATACATAATAATGTATATCACATGTAAACAATATATGTATGCTGAACATAAATGTAATATTTCATGTCCATTCAAATACCTCTATATCAACTATAATATGTATTCCTTTTTCTGATTGTGATCCCTAAATATCTAATTAAGAACTAAATATGACTAATGTATGTAAGCTACTAATATTCTACAGTCTTCACTAGCATGCATTGGTACACCAACCTGGACAATGCATGGTCTTTGAATGTCAATTCAGGGGTAAACAGTTGATCTTCAATAGGTGTCTTATTCATCAGTTCATTAAATAGAGGACTGGGAAATACCATCTAAAAAAGTAAAATCATCTAAGTGTCTGATTGTGATCCCTAAATATCTAATTAAGAACTAAATATGACTAATGTATGTAAGCTACTAATATTCTACAGTCTTCACTAGCATGCATTGGTACACCAACCTGGACAATGCATGGTCTTTGAATGTCAATTCAGGGGTAAACAGTTGATCTTCAATAGGTGTCTTATTCATCAGTTCATTAAATAGAGGACTGGGAAATACCATCTAAAAAAGTAAAATCATCTAAGTGTCTGATTGTGATCCCTAAATATCTAATTAAGAACTAAATATGACTAATGTATGTAAGCTACTAATATTCTACAGTCTTCACTAGCATGCATTGGTACACCAACCTGGACAATGCATGGTCTTTGAATGTCAATTCAGGGGTAAACAGTTGATCTTCAATAGGTGTCTTATTCATCAGTTCATTAAATAGAGGACTGGGAAATACCATCTACAAAATAGAAAATCATCTAAGTGTCTCCAATAGGATGTCTCCACAGCCTTATTCTATCAAATAGTTTGCACTTACCATGTGAACATGTCTTTGTATGGTTTTCAAGGTCAGCAGAATTTAAATATGCCAGACATGATCCCATTGGTATACTTCAATTTCAATCTTGGCTTTTTCCCCACTGTCAGTCTTGGAAATCTTCACTGTCAGGCTTCAAATTGTTCCCTTTCAGTCTTTATATTAAGTCATCTCCCTAATGTAAGAAATTATATATAAAGATTTCATACAAGTGTGTGAATCAGTTCTGTACCCCTCTCCCACCCCCCATTTCATAATAAATATCTATCACTAGCTTACTAAGCCTGTGTATGAACCTGTGTTATTTTCTATCAAGTGTGAAGATGAGTCATATTGAGCAGAACAAACCTCTGTGTGACATTGAACCATAGTCATTCTAGAGTATCCCTTTCTGATTATGTACATAAGTAATGTGTAAACAAAGTTATATTTTTAAAAATTTATGCCATATTATGTATTTGTGTACAAATCATGCCAGCAACAGTCCATACATTTCTACTTACCATCTGATGTCCTCTATAAAAACCAGGTGGCAAAGACTCGCTATAGGACCCAATGCCCAGAGCATCACCTATATTATGAGAAATAAATATTATTATAACATTTTATCAATACTAACATGTTTGCACAATTCTCTACTTGTCATTTCCCTAGAGTTCACATCTATTGAAAATACTCCAGTGTAACTTCTATTATTTACCGTCTAAAGTGGCGGTTGATGACGTCTGCTCTGACATCAAGTCCCTCGTCCTGGAATTCCCCCTCTAGAACAGGATCATCCTCCTCATCTCTGAGGAGGTCTCTGTCCACCGGGACGGCCTGCAGCATCCCAGCCCGCTGTGCAATATTATGCAGGACGCTACAGGCTACAACGATCTTAGCCACCTTCTTTGGGTTGTACTGGAGTGCTCCTCCAGAACGGTCCAGGCACCTGAATCTCATCTTCAGGAGCCCGAACATCCTTTCAACCACCGCCCTGGTTCTCTTATGAGCCCTATTGTAGCGCTCCTCAGACACATCAGTTGGGCTACGCAAGGGGGTAATGAGCCAAGGCCGGCTCATGTACCCAGAATCACCTATAAATTTAGAACAGAACATAATTCAAACAGAATACTTAAACTAGTATATTGTTGTATAAATATATTTTTTAAAAACCATAATCCATATTAAAAGTTGTCAGAAACATAAAAAAAAAAAAAAAAATTATATCTAAATCTGTATCTAGCCATTTCATCGAAGACATGCTACATATGCGTATTTCTCCTAAACCAAACCTTGTGTAAAATGCTAACTACATGTTTACATTGCATTCTCTATATGAACACTTAAGGTAAGACATGCTACATATCTGCATTTCAATAAAACTAGACATTAGCAGAAATAGACAATGACAGGGTTAAATTGAATGAGATAATATCTTGCCATTTCATCTAAGACATGCTACATATGCGTATTTCTCCTAAACCAAACCTTGTGTAAAATGCTAACTACATGTTTACATTGCATTCTCTATATGAACACTTAAGGTAAGACATGCTACATATCTGCTTTTCAATAAAAATAGACATTAGCAGAAAAATACAATGACAGGGTTAAATTGCATGAGATAATATCTTGCCATTTCATCTAAGACATGCTACATATGCGTATTTCTCCTAAACCAAACCTTGTGTAAAATGCTAACTACATGTTTACATTGCATTCTCTATATGAACACTTAAGGTAAGACATGCTACATATCTGCATTTCAATAAAAATAGACATTAGCAGAAAAAGACAATGACAGGGTTAAATTGCATGAGATAATATATTGCCATTTCATCTAAGACATGCTACATATGCGTATTTCTCCTAAAACAAACCTTGTGTAAAATGCTAACTACATGTTTACATTGCATTCTCTATCTGAACACTTAAGGTAAGACATGCTACATATCTGCATTTCAATAAAAATAGACATTAGCGTCGGTAAATAACAAATGGTTAAATTTAATCCTATAGCTGAACATGACGCTAACAGTTAAAAAATACAGGGGCAATTGTCAAAATAATTAACCATGTTGTGCACAAATACTCACCAACGAGATAACCAGGGGGCATTTGTCTTTCCTCAAACTGTCTCCACAGGGACGACAGAGAGAGGATGCGGGCATCATGACAAGCACCTCCAAAATTCGCATACACATGCATAATCCTCATCCGTGCGTCACAAACATACTGCACGTTGAGGCTATGAAAATGTTTGCGATTTCTGAAGGGCAAGTCATCAATTGGAGCACGCAGCGCAATGTGGGTACAATCAATGGCTCCCAAGACATTGGGCAATTGAGCAATATCAAAGAATTCCCGCTTCAGGCGCCTCCAATCACCATCATTCTGTGGGAATCCTATGTATTGCTTACTGATACGTACCATGGCGTTCAGAAAGTTATCAAACACCCCAGAGAATGTACCTTGAGCCAGGCCATGCATGTACAGTTCTCCGGATTGAAAACTCCCGGAGGCCAGGACGTATAGACAGCTTAGCATCTTACTCATGGGGGGAACAGCAGTCCTTATTTGTATACGTGGCTCCAAATGAGGTTTAAGAAGCTCGTAAAGGCCAATGAGCTGTTCGCGATCGAGCCGATACTTATCAAAAACCTCAAAGTCACTCATGTTTTCCAAGGTGGGTCTCACCCTGTAGACACGAGGACCTCGAACCAGACGACCCCTTCGTCTCGGTCTGAGCCGCCGAGGCTGCCTGATTCGACCAACAGCTAGTTCGCCAATAGCACCACCAGCAGCGTCTACCATGTCATCGTCATCCATCTTTCAAAACAGCGTAACAAGGTAAGCACTTGATCTGATGTGGATCACAAGTGATGCATTGGCCATGTTGTTTGGGGGATTTATAGTACAATTAGTCCAATGGTAGTGAGTTTGTAATGATTGCTGATTGTATTCACCTGTTTGTATGTGAGCGGCGCGAATGCTTTCACAGTGGGCGTTTATTTGTTGTTTGCTGAAATGTTAGTTTCAAACAATGATTCTCAATGTGAAAGTGTCAAATATCACACATACAGTGCATGTTTGTAATGTTTGTTCATATGCGTAATCAATATTTCCTAAACGCGATGTTATAGTAACAAGCACACGTCCAGGCTAACATGAATGAAAGTGCATAGTTGTGTATAATGTGCATCGAATGTGATCGATCAATGTTGCTGCAATATTGTTTGTAAATGATAAAGGAACATCTGCCATCTGTAGGATTGTATATATAAGTTATTGCCGAGCTGTCAATATTGTATGCGTCCCTTTAAAATCGCAATAATAATTCAGAACTTCCCGTCTGCCATCTGTAGTATTATATATATAAGTGATTGCCGAGCTGTCAATATTGTACGCGTCCCTTTAAAATCGCAATAATAATTCCGAACTTCCCGTCTGCCATCTGTAGTATTGTATATATAAGTGATTGCCGAGCTGTAATATATTGTACGCGTCCCTTTCAAATCGCAATAATAATTCCGAAATTCCCGTCTGCCATCTGTAGTATTGTATATATAAGTGATTGCCGAGCTGTCAATATTGTATGCGTCCCTTTCAAATGGCACTAATACTGAATAACTTCCGGCTGTCATCTGTAGTATTGTATATATAAGTGATTGCCGAGATGTCAATATTGTATGCGTCCCTTTCAAATGGCACTAATACTGAATAACTTCCGGCTGTCATCTGTAGTATTGTATATATAAGTGATTGCCGAGATGTGAATATTGTACGCGTCCCTTTCAAATCGCACTAATACTGAATAACTTCCGGCTGTCATCTGTAGTATTGTATATATAAGTGATTGCCGAGATGTGAATATTGTACGCGTCCCTTTCAAATCGCACTAATACTGAATAACTTCCGGCTGTCATCTGTAGTATTGTATATATAAGTGATTGCCGAGATGTGAATATTGTACGCGTCCCTTTAAAATCGCAATAATAATTCCGAACTTCCCGTCTGTCATCTGTAGTATTATATATATAAGTGATTTTCGATCTGACGATATTGTATGCGTCCCATAAAAATTGCACGAATACTGAATAACTTCCGGCTGCCATCTGTAGTATTATATATATAATTGATGTGCGATCTGACAATATTTCTGAATTGTCCCATTGAAATCTCCATAATAATGCTGTTCAAAAGTGTGTTTTACGTATATGTTGTATTGTAGTATTGAGTGTTAAAGTTCCTAAAGGGGCGGTACAGTGGTGAATCTGTGATGTGTATGGTTGAATCTTGTAATGACGTCATGATATTATTAACCTGCCTATGTAGTTGTGAAATCCTCATTGTGTTGTTGTATTGTGCTACATTGTTATTGTGTGCTGAATAAAATCTAAATGTGTGCTTTGTGGTTGCGTGATGGGTGATGCGTGTTATGTACATGTACGTATATATTGTGATTGTGTCCCACATATGCTGACTTCTATATAGCGGTCTGGCATTGTTGTTCCTTCCCATAAAGTGACATCTGTAATCTGGTGTAATGATGTTCTTGTTGTAGGTAATTCCTAATGGTTTCTGGTGATGGAATCATGATGTTAAAAGTACAGTAAAATCCATATGTTGTGTTTTGTGATTCCTCGAGAGAATGTAATGTGTTTTTCCCCCATCATTTGAATGCACATGTATGAGTGAATGTTAAAAGTAATGTATGTGCATCCATGAGTGATCATGTGTTAAGCCTATGTAGATATGCAGTTGCTGCAAGCATATGAGTTGAATAACAGAAATGCAATAATAAAGGTAAATGAGAGATGTTTCCCATTGTGTAGTGTTTGTGAATCCAGAAATGTGTATTGAATTTTATTTTAATTGTAAATGTAATTTTATTGAAATAATAATGTGTTACTAGTGATGGGGATTTGTAGTTGATGTAATCTAAAAGTGTTAAAAATATTTATGGTGTGGTGAATATTTAATATTAAAAAACATAAATCCACCATAGGGAAATAGTCATTTCTTGATCTATTTATCATAGCTGGGTCTAACGCATAAAAGCATGTATTTTCTAGCGCTGGTATTTGGAGTTTTTCCGTCTACGCTATTTGCGTGCGTTAGGGAAATGAGGGTTTCGCGTGCACGAGCACGTCTTCCCAATAGAAGTCAATGGAGGCTCCAAAGATTTCTATATTTTTTTTTCTAAGACTGGTTTTCCTCGTAAAGTGAGTGACGTCATGAGCTTGTGTGAAAAAGTAACTAAATCGTGTTCTTTTTGTAATAAATAAATATTTTGTGTATGTAATGTGGTGTATATTGTTTGTATGCATCGATGAGTGTATGTTTGTGATAATGTTATTCGTTAGATGTAGGTATATGAGGGTCTTTTCCCGTATGTCCATGTAAGTCAATGGGAAAATGGATTTGTGTGGATTTTTTTCAAACACCCGAGATCTCGCAACTTTAATCCTTTGTATTTTAAAGAAAAAATAACAATTCCGAAAAATAAAGATAGTGTTGTGTTTGTATGAGTGTAAGTGTACTTTGTGTAATATTTGTTTTGTGATTCGTGGATGTTTTTTTGTGCGGTATATGTTTACTACTGGGTCTGAGGTGGCGGTAGAAAGTTGAGCGTTAGGTGTATTTTGAGTCGCGGTAAATAAACTCTAAATACCGGAGTGCGTAAAAAACCCGCGTTAGGAGCCTCTAACGCTGGTTTTGACGGCTACCGCCGAACTCTAAATCTAGGCCTAAATCTTTACTATGAATACATATTTTTTCAAACATTGATTTAGAGTTTCATGTCCCATTAATACATTTCCAGTAATTGATTAGGTATAAATAAATAAGCCAATGAGAACTTAGTATTGAGCATATACAAGTGCAAGCTATTTTAAAGGGACAGTCAACACCAAAATTGTTATTGTTTAAAAAGATAGATAACACCTTTACTACCCATTCCCTGACTTTGCACAATCAGCATTGTTATATTAATATACTTTATATAATTTAAACCTCTACATTTCTGCCTGTTTCTAAGCTACTACAGACAGCCTCTTACCACATGCTTTTTTATTAGCTTTTCACAACAGGAGACTGCTAATTCATGTGGGCCATAAAGATAACATTGTTCTCTCTCCCGTGGAGTTGTGTCTGACACTGTACTAACTGGCTAACATGCAAGTCAATAGATAATAAATAAATAGTCATGTGATCAGGGGGCTGTCAAAAGATGCTTAGATACAAGGTAATCACAGAGGTTACAAATATATTAGTATAACCATGTTGGTTATGAAAAACTGGGGAATATATACTATAATCGCATTTGTAACACGTCCGTTGCCGTCATAGGTTGCACACAAAGCCAAATCCCTGCAGCATGAGACTATTGGTAAGTAAATATAAGTAATAACCAATAGAGGGCACTGTATATCACTAACAACCAATAGTGGGAGCTGTAGATCACTAACAACCAATAGAGGGCACTGTATATCACTAACAACCAATAGAGGGTGCTGTATGTAACTAACAGACAATAGAGGGAGCTGTATATCACTAACAACCAAGTGAGGGCGCAATATGTAACCAACAGGGTGCTGTATATCACTAACAACCAATAGAGGGCGCTGTATATCACTAACAATCAATAGAGGGCTCTGTATATCACTAACCAATAGAGGTCGTTGTATATCACTAACAACCAATAGAGGGTACTGTATGTAACTAACAACCAATAGAGGGTGCTGTATATCACAAACAACCAATAGAGGGCGCTGTATGCAACTAACAACCAATAGAGGGCGCTGTATATCACTAACAACCAAAAGAGGGTGCTGTATGTAACTAACAGGGTCCTGTATATCACTAACAACCAATAGAGGGTGCTGCATATCATAACAACCAATAGAGAGCACTGTATTCACTAACAATCAATAGAGGGCACTGTATATCACTAACAACCAATAGAGGGCGCTTTATATCACTAACAATCAATAGAGGGCTCTGTATATCACTAACCAATAGAGGTCGTTGTATATCACTAACAACCAATAGAGGGTACTGTATGTAACTAACAACTAATAGAGCGTGCTATATATCGCTAACAATCAATAGAGGGCACTGTATGTAACTAACAACCAATAGACGGTGCTGTATATCACTAACAACCAATAGAGGACGCTGTTTGTAACACTATATCATTATTATATTATATTGTATGTTGTTAGTTATATACAGTGCCCTCTATTGGTTGATAGTGATATACAGCGCCCTCTATTGGTTTGTAGTGATATACAATGCCCTCTATTGGTTCTTAGTGATATACAGGGCCCTCTATTGGGTGTTAGTTATATTCTGCACCCTCTATTGGTTGTTAGTGATATTCAGTGCCCTCTATAGGTTGTTGGTTAAATACAGCGCCCTCTATTGGTTTTTAGTGATAAACAGCATCCTCTATTTGTTGGAATGATATATAGCACCCTCTATTGGTTGTTAGTGATATAGTGTGCAGCATTATGGTTAGATTTGCCACTCAGCAAGTATTCTACCTTTACAAATGTTTAATTCCGGTCTGTAGGAGACTTACATGCAGACTTACTTCTGTTTAATATTAATAATAACCCTCCTGTCCACTTAAACAGTTTTTTTTTTTCTTTTCTTTTTGCAAGCTATGTGTAACAAGGGGCTGAATCAGATAGCAGTTTGAGTTTATGGGGCCGATTTATTAAGATGCGGGCGGACATGATCTGCTGTAGTGGATCATGTCCGCCTGACATCGCTAAATTTAAATTTAACATGAAATGCTTGTGCAATGCCGCCCCCTACAGATTTATGGCCAATCAGCGGCTAGCAGGGGGTGTCAATCATCCTGATCATATCTGATCAGGGTGAATGCTGTCTGCGCCTCAGCAGTGGTGGATAAGTTAAGGAGCAGCGGTCTTAAGACCAGTGCTTCTTAACTTGTGTTTCCGGTGAGCCTAACAGCTCGCACGGAAACTGCTGTATTCGCAGCATGTTAAATCGGCCCCTAGAATAGGCCTAAATAACATGTGAATGGCTGCTTGGAGCAAAGCTGTATACAAAAACAGCCTGTGTGAGATGTTTCCCATCCCAAACAAATTCTTAGCCAGTTCTTAAATGTTGACAAGAGGTTTTTAGAAACAAAACAATATATGTTTTCTAAAAGCTTTTTTTGCTGATATATGTGATACTTTAATGTTAATGTAACACTTTCATTTATCTTTAAATGTGTGAGTTCATATCTTAAAAGAACAAATTCATCATTTTAAGTGTAACCTAAAGTGCTAGGAACTAGAAAAGTAAAGATCCTCCAATGTCTGTTAGAGGCTGAGTGGAAGGAAGTGTAGATTTACAAAATATAGACAGCTGGGAATCATAAGAATATCATTGTGACTAAAGACATCTATTTTACTATTTACCAGTGAGCAGTGTAAATAGATTTTCTTTCATGTAATTGGCAAGAGTCGATGAGCTAGTGACATATGGGATATACAATCCTACCAGGAGGGGCAAAGTTTCCCAAACCTCACCACACCCACAATTCAGTTTTACAAACTTTGCCGCCTATGGAGGTGGTGAAGTAAGTTTGTGCTAAGATTTCTATGTTGATATGCGCTTCTCAGCATTGTTGAAGCCCGATTCCTCTCAGAGTACAGCGAATGTCAGAGGGACGTGAAGGGAGTATCACTTATTGAATACAATGATTTCTCTAACGGGGTCTATTTCATGGGTTCTCTGTTATTGGTCGTAGAGATTCATCTCCTACCTCCCTTTTCAGATCGACGATATACTCTCAATTTACCATTACCTCTACTGATAACTGTTTCTGTACTGGTTTGGCTATCTGCTATATGTAGATGGGTGTATTTTGGTAAGTATGTTTTTTATTACTTAAGACACCTCAGCTATGGTTTGGCACTTTATGCATTTAAATAAAGTTCTAAATATATGTATTGTACTTATATTTGCCATGAGTCAGGGTCATATATTTACTTCTGCAGACTGTCAAGTTCATATTTGGGTAATATAAACATCTTTTATAGAATTTTTTTTCTTACCTGGGGTGCGTCAAATGCTAAACTTTATTGCGTCATTCTTGGCACAAAAATATTTTTGGCATGGAAAAATACGTCTATGATGCAACTTCGTAATTTCCGGCGTCATACGTGACGCCAAGACCTTTCACACGGTTGCATCATTAGTGACGCAAGTGTGTCATTTCCGTTTATTTTTGGTGCCAAAAAGTTTACGTTACGTTGTGCGTCATACTTGGCGCCAATCTTTTTCATTATTTCAATACCCCATTGATGTTTGCCTCTTGATTTTTTTCTCTATCAGAGGCCTATGCTATTTGCTTTTTTTCCCATTCCTGAAACTGTCATATACAGTGGGGAAAAAAAGTATTTAGTCAGCCACCAATTGTGCAAGTTCTCCCACTTAAGAAGATGAGAGAGGCCTGTAATTTTCATCATAGGTATACCTCAACTATGAGAGACAAAATGTGGAAACAAATCCAGACAATAACATTGTCTGATTTGGAAAGACTTTATTTGCAAATTATGGTGGAAAATAAGTATTTGGTCACCTACAAACAAGCAAGATTTCTGTCCTCCACTAATTACCTGTATTAATGGCAAATGTTTGAACTTGTTATCAGTATAAAAGACACCTGTCCACAACCTCAAACAATCACACTCCAAACTCCACTATGGTGAAGACCAAAGAGCTGTCGAAGGACACCAGAAACAAAATTGTAGCCCTGCACCAGGATGGGAAGACTGAATCTGCAATAGGCAAGCAGCTTGGTGTGAAGAAATCAACTGTGGGAGCAATAATTAGAAAATGGAAGACATACAAGACCACTGATAATCTCCCTCGATCTGAGGCTCCACGCAAGATCTCACCCCATGGGGTCAAAATGATCACAAGAACGGTGAGCAAATATCCCAGAACCACATGGGGGGACCTAGTGAATGACCTGCAGAGAGCTGGACCAACGTAACAGAGGCTACCATCAGTAACACACTACGCTGCCAGGGACTCAGATCCTGCAGTGCCAGACGTGTCCCCCTGCTTAAGCCAGTACAAGTCCGGGCCCGTCTGAAGTATGCTAAAGAGCATTTGGATGATCCAGAAGCGGATTGGGAGAATGTCATATGGTCAGATGAAACCAAAGTAGAACTGTTTGGTAGAAACACAACTTGTCGTGTTTGGAGGAGAGAGAACACCATACCTACTGTGAAGCATGGGGGTGGCAACATCATGCTTTGGGGATGTTTCTCTGCAAAGGGAACAGGACGACTGATCCGTGTACATGAAAGAATGAATGGGGCCATGTATCGTGAGATTTTGAGTGCAAACTTCCTTCCATCAGCAACGGCATTGAAGATGAAATGTGGCTGGGTCTTTCAGCATGACAATGATCCCAAACACACCGCCCTGTCAATGAAGGAGTGGCTTCGTAAGAAGCATTTCAAGGTCCTGGAGTGGCCTAGCCAGTCTCCAGATCCCCATAGAAAACCTTTGGAGGGAGTTGAAAGTCCGTGTTTCCCAGCTACAGCCCCAAAACATCACTGCTCTAGAGGAGATCTGCATGCATGAATGGGCCAACATACCAGCAACAGTGTGTGGCAACCTTGTGAAGACTTACAGAAAACTTTTGACCTCTGTCATTGCCAACAAAAGATACTTAACAAAGTATTGAGATGAACTTTTGATATTGACCAAATACTTATTTTCCACCATAATTTGCAAATAAATTATTTCCAAATCAGACAATGTTATTGTCTGGATTTGTTACCACATTTTGTCTCTCATAGTTGAGGTATACCTATGATGAAAATTACAGGCCTCTAAATACTTTTTATCCCCACTGTAAGGAAATAGATCATTTTGCTTTTTATGTTGTTTTTCTCTTACATTTTGCAAGATGTCTTTATCTGATCCTGCCTCAGAAGTTTCTGCTGGAACATTGCTGCCTGACATCGGTCCTACCAAAGCTAAGTGCATTTGTTGTAAAATAGTTGAAATTATTTCACTGAATGTCATTTGTAATAGTTGTCATGTTAAACTTTTACATGCAGTTAGTGTATCCATCAGTAATAGAACATTGCCAGTTGTAGTTCCTTCAACTTCTAATGTGCATGATATACCTGTACATTTTAAAGAATTTGTTTCTGATTCTATTTTGAAGGCTTTGTCTGCATTTCCACCTTCTAATAAATGCAAAGGTCTTTTAAAACTTCTCATTTAGTTGATGAAATTTCAAATGACCAACAACATAATTTATCCTCTTCTGATGAGGATCTATCTGATACAGAAGATACTTCTTCAGACATTGACACTGACAAATCTACTTATTTATTTAAAAGAGTATATGTGTTCTTTATTAAAAGAAGTGTTAATTATTTTGGATATTGAGGTAACCAGTCCTATTGACATTCAGTCTAATAAACATTTAAATGCTGTTTTTAAACCTCCTGTGGTTTCTCCAGGGGTTTTTCCTATTCCTGAGGCTATTTCTGATATGATTTCTAGGGAATGGAATAAGCCAGGTACTTATTTTATTCCTTCTTCAAGGTTTAAAAAATTGTATCCTTTACCAGCAAAATCTATAGAGTTTTGGGAAAAAATCCCCAAAGTTGATGGGGCTATTTCTACTCTTGCTAAACGTACCACTATTCCTATGGAAGATAGTACTTCCTTTTAAGGATCCTTTAGATAGGAAGCTTGAATCTTATCTAAGGAAGGCCTATTTATATTCAGGTCATCTTCTCAGACCTGCAATTTCTTTGGCTGATGTTGAGGCTGCATTAACCTTCTGGTTGGAGAATTTAGCACAACAGGAATTGGATTCTGACTTATCTAGCATTATTCGCCTATTGCAATATGCTAATCATTTTATTGTGATGCAATTTTTGATATTATCAAAATTGATGTTAGATCCATGTCTTTAGCTATTTTAGCTAGAAGAGCTTTGTGGCTTAAATCTTGGAATGCTGATATGACATCTAAATCTAGTTTACTATCGCTTTTTTTCCAAGGTAATAATTTATTTGGTTCTCAGTTGGATTCTATTATTTCAACTGTCACTGGGGGAAGGGAGTTTTTCTGCCTCAGGATTAAAAACCTAAGGGTAAATCTAAGGCTTCTAACCATTTTTCGTTCCTTTCATCAGAATAAGGAACAAAAACTCAGTCTTCCCCCCAAGGAGTCTGCTTCCAATTAGAAGCCTTCCTCAAATTGGAATAAATCCAAGCCATTTAGGAAACCAAAGTCAGCCCCTAAGTCCGCATGAAGGTACGGCCCTCATTCCAGCTCAGCTGGTAAGGGGCAGCTTAAGGTTTTTCAAAGATATTTGGATAAAATCTGTCCAAAATCAATGGATTCAGAGCATTGTCTCTCAAGGGTATCGAATAGTAAGACCTCCTGTGAGAAGATTTTTTCTCTCATGTATCCCAGTAAATCCAGTAAAAGCTCAGGCTTTCCTGAAGTGTGTTTCAGACATGGAGTCTTCAGGGGTAATCATGCCAGTTCCTCCTCGGGAACAAGGTTTGGGGTTTTATTCAAATCTATTCATTGTACCAAAGAAGGAAAATTTATTCAGACCAGTTCTGGATCTGAAACATTTTGAATCGTTATGTTAGAGTACCAAATTTCAAGATGGTGACTATAAGGACTATTCTGCCTTTTGTTCAGCAAGGACATTATATGTCCACAATAGACTTGCAGGATTCATACCTTTATATTCTGATTCATCCAGAACATTATCAGTTTCTGAGATTCTCTTTTCTAAACAAGCATTATCCAATTTGTTGCTCTTCCATTTGGCCTAGCAACAGCTCCAATAATCTTTTCAAAGGTTCTGGGTGCCCTACTCTCTGTAATCAGAGAACAGGGTATTGCGGCGTTTCTTTATTTGGACGATATCTTGGTACTAGCTCAGTCTTTGCGTACTGCAGAATCTCACACAAATCAACTAGTGTTGTTTCTTTGGAAACATGGTTGGAGGATCAATTTACCAAAAGTTTCTTGATTCCTCAGACAAGGGTCACCTTTTTAGGCTTCCAGATAGATTCAGTGTCCATGACTCTGTCTCTAACAGACAAGAGACGTTTAAAATTGGTTGCAGCATGCCGGCACCTTCAGTCTCAGTCATTCCCTTCAATCGCTATGTGCATGGAAGTTTTAGGTCTCATGACTGCAGCATCGGATGCGATCCCCTTTGCTCGTTTTCACATGAGACCTCTACAGCTTTGTATGCTGAATCAATGTACGACACTCTCTGACATGGTGGATAGATCACCATCGTTTAGTTCATGGGGCTTCTTTTGTTCGGCCAACCTGGACTGTGATCACAACAGATGCGAGTCTTTCAGGTTGGGGAGCTGTTTGGGGATCTCTGACAGCACAAGGGGTTTGGAAATCTCAAGAGGCGAGATTACCAATAAATATTTTAGAACTCCTTGCTATTCTCAGAGCTCTTCAGTTTTGGCCTCTGCTTAAGAGAGAACCGTTCATTTGTTTTCAGACAGAAAATATCACAACAGTGGCATATGTCAATCATCAGGGTGGGATTCACAGTCCCCAAGCTATGAAAAAAGTATCTCGGATACTTGTTTGGGCGGAATCCAGCTCTTGTCTAATCTCTGCGATGCTTATCCCAGGTGTAGACTATTGGGAGGCGGATTATCTCAGCCGCCAGACTTTACATCCAGAGGAGTGGTCTCTCCATCCAGATGTGTTTTCTTAGATTGTTCAGTTGTGGGGTCTTCCAGAGATAGATCTCATGGCCTCTCATCTAAACAAGAAACTTCCCAGATACCTGTCCAGGTCCAGGGATGTTCAGGCAGAAACAGGGGATGCGCTGACACTTCCTTAGTGTTATCATCCTGCTTACATTTTCCCGCCTCTAGTTCTCCTTCCAAGAGTGATCTCCAAAATCATCATGGAGCAATCATTTGTGTTGCTGGTGGCTCCAGCATGGCCACACAGGTTTTGGTATGCGGATCTGGTTTGGATGTCTAGTTGCCACTTTGGTCACTTCCGTTCGGCCAAACCTACTATCTCAAGGTCCGTTTTTCCATCAGGATCTCAAATCATTAAATTTGAAGGTATGGAAATTGAACGCTTAGTACTAAGTCATAGAGGTTTCTCTGACTCAGGGATTAATACAATGTTACAAGCTCGTAAATCTGTTTCTAGAAAGATTTATTATAGAGTTTGGAAGACTTACATTCCATGGTGTTCTACTCATAAATTTTCCTGGCATTCTTTTAGAATTCCTAGAATTTTACAGTTTCTTCAGGACGGTTTGGATAAGGGTTTGTCTGCAAGTTCCTTGAAAGGACAAATCTCCGCTCTTTCTGTTTTATTTCACAGAAAGATTGCTATACTTCCTGATATACACTGTTTTGTACAGGCTTTAGTTCTTATTAAGCCTGTTATTTAATCAATTTCTCCTCCTTGGAGTCTTAATTTGGTTCTGACGGCTTTACAGGTTCTTCCATTTGAACCTATGCATGTTTTGGACATTAAACTACTTTCTTGGAAAGCGTTGTTCCTTTTGGCCATCTGTTCTGCTAGAAGAGTTTCTGAGTTATCTGCTCTTTCTTGTGAGTCTCCTTTTCTGATTTTTTCATCAGGATAAGGCAGTTTTGCGGACTTCTTTTTAATTTTTACCTAAGGTTGTGAATTCTAACAACATTAGTAGAGAAATTGTTGTCCCTTCCTTCTTCTTAATCCTAAGAATTCTTTGGAAAGTTCCTTATTTTTTTTGGATGTGGTAAGAGCTTTGAAATATTATGTGGAAGCTACTAAAGATTTCAGGAAGACTTTCAATCTATTTGTTTTATTTTCTGGTCCTAGGAAAGGTCAGAAGGCTTCTGCTATTTCCTTGGCTTCTTGGTTGAAACTTTTGATTCATCAAGTTTATTTTGAGTCGGGTCAGGCCCCGCCTCAGAGAATTACAGCTCATTCTACTAGATCAGTCTCCACTTCGAGAGCTTTTAAGAATGAAGCTTCAGTTGATCAGATTTGCAAAGTGGCAACTTGGTCCTCTTTGCATTCATTTACTAAATTCTACCGTTTTGATGTATTTGCTTCTTCGGAAGCAGTTTTTGGTAGAAAACTTCTTTAGGCAGCTGTTTCAGTTTGATTCTTCTGCTTTTGATTTAAGTTTTTTTCTTTCAAATGAAATAAACTTATATTTTGGGTTGTGGATTTTTTTTTCCAGCAGATTATGGCTGTTTTTATTTTATTCCCTCCCTCTCTAGTGACTCTTGAGTGGAGATCCACATCTTGGGTATTGATATCCCATATGTCACTAGCTCATGGACTCTTGCTAATTACATGAAAGAAAACATAATTTATGTAAGAACTTACCTGATAAATTCATTTCTTTCATATTGGCAAGAGTCCATGAGGCCCACCCCTTTTGTGGTGGTTATGATTTTTTGTATAAAGCACAATTATTTCCAAATTTCCTTTGTTGATGCTTTCTACTCCTTTCTTTATCACCCCACTGCTTGGCTATTCATTAAACTGAATTGTTGGTGTGGTGAGGGGTGTATTTATAGGCATTTTGAGGTTTGGGAAACTTTGCCCCTCCTGGTAGGATTGTATATCCCATATGTCACTAGCTCATGGACTCTTGCCAATATGAAAGAAATGAATTTATCAGGTAAGTTCTTACATAAATTATGTTTTTTTACCACTTCAGGGATCTATTGCACCTTAACACAGATATATTATATGATTAAAAAAGCACCTATTACTGTCAATAAGGAAAACCCCAAATAAATATAAACATGTTATCTACTGTTTGTGTGTTGTATTATTTGGTTTGCATGTGTGTTTCCTGTACAATGTAACACGCTTTATTGACTCTCTGTAGTACAACTCTTTTTAGAGAACGAGGAGCTCTTTTAAACCTTAGGGACCTAGTTCTTTAGAATGACAAATCTTTGCCTTATATACTGTAGCTTTTCATTCACTATTACAACTAACCCAAGCCTTTAAAGGACAATCAACAGCTGTAGAATTGCGTAACCCACAAATGCACAGTAAAAAGACAAAACAATAGTGCTTACTCTGTTTCAAATTACCAGTAGTTTTTTTTTTTTTCTTAGAAATTTCAAAGATTGGTTTTATTCCCTGCCCACTGTATCATGTGACAGCGATTAGCCAATTACAGTCTTATGTACGAATATAAACTTTGAACTCTTGTACATGCTTAATAGGAGCAAGGCCTTGGAAAGTGTGCAAATAGAAAGACTGCGCGTAAATTAATGGAAGTAGACTGGACATTGTTAAAGCTCTATCTGAATCATGAAAGTTGATTTTTATACTTCAGCGTCCCTTTAAAATTTGCTTTTGAGATTCAGACAGAGGTTACCATTTTAATTATTTTTCCAGTTTTCTATTATCAAATTTTCTTCAATCCCATTATATTCTTTATTGAAGAGGTATGCGGGTATGCGTCTGGAGCACAACATGGCAGGAAATAATTCTGCCATTTAGTGCTCTTGCAAATGAAAAACATTCTTGCAAAACTGCTGCCATATAGTGCTCCATAAAAGCGGCCGAATCCTAAGTTTATGTACTTGCTTTTCAAAAAACGATACCAAGAGAACAAATATTGATAATAAAAGTAGCATATAAAGTTGTTTATAATCGCATGCGCTAGCTGAATCATGAAAGAAACATGGTGGGTTTCATATCCGTTTAACTTAGCTTGTGGTATGCATCAGTTTGTTGTTGTTTTTTTGTATTTGTTTCTCATGATGAGTTGCTTTGGTAACTGAGCTTTGAATTAAGACATCATAAATATGCACCAATGAGAAAGCTTGGGTTATTATTATTATTGCTAGTAAAATAGATGCTTGTTTACCCAATCCCTTTATATTGAAACAACTCATTTAATCCATACATTTTTTTTATTATTGCAGTTCCTATTAAAACTTTAATTAGGAGTAAAACTTGTTTTTTAAAAAACAAAGAAGAATAAAAAGCATAAACTGTGAGCATTCCGGAGCAGGGCCCTCTTCCTCCTGTACTAGATTTGTTTAGTTTTGTTATGTTTTCTATTTTATCACAAATCCTTGTCATTGTATACCCCTATCATTGTACCCAGCGCTACGGAATTTGGTGGCGCTATACAAATAAATGATAATAATAATAATAAACACAGCTAAAATGTTTTGTTACAGATAATTTAAATTATGCATTACATATTTTCCCCACTTTTTCTCTGAATATTGGGGATTATTCACATGACAACTAGGAGTCCATATTCCATATATCATAAGCAGAACACAACTACATTATACAAAGTGATTATTTGATCAATGCCCTTATTTATTCTTCCAGGGCAAATGCATTTAAATGCTTTAAAAATGTTTATTTTGTACATATAGCTTTTTACTTTCAGTTACTAATTAATTTATATGTACATATGGCATATTATATATAAGTTAAAAAATACCTATATAATGTTATAAACTATGTAATCATGCATAGTAACTATGTGAGTGTGTGTCTGTATGTATATACAGGGAGTGCAGAATTATTAGGCAAATGAGTATTTTGACCACATCATCCTCTTTATGCATGTTGTCTTACTCCAAGCTGTATAGGCTCGAAAGCCTACTACCAATTAAGCATATTAGGTGATGTGCATCTCTGTAATGAGAAGGGGTGTGGTCTAATGACATCAACACCCTATATCAGGTGTGCATAATTATTAGGCAACTTCCTTTCCTTTGGCAAAATGGGTCAAAAGAAGGATTTGACAGGCTCAGTAAAGTCAAAAATAGTGAGATATCTTGCAGAGGGATGCAGCACTCTTAAAATTGCAAAGCTTCTGAAGCGTGATCATCGAACAATCAAGCGTTTCATTTAAAATAGTCAACAGGGTCGCAAGAAGCGTGTGGAAAAACCAAGGCGCAAAATAACTGCCCATGAACTGAGAAAAGTCAAGCGTGCAGCTGCCAAGATGCCACTTGCCACCAGTTTGGCCATATTTCAGAGCTGCAACATCACTGGAGTGCCCAAAAGCACAAGGTGTGCAATACACAGAGACATGGCCAAGGTAAGAAAGGCTGAAAGACGACCACCACTGAACAAAACACACAAGCTGAAACATCAAGACTGGGCCAAGAAATATCTCAAGACTGATTTTTCTAAGGTTTTATGGACTGATGAAATGAGAGTGAGTCTTGATGGGCCCGTGGCTGGATTGGTAAAGGGCAGAGAGCTCCAGTCCGACTCAGACACCAGCAAGGTAGAGGTGGAGTACTGGTTTGGGCTGGTATCATCAAAGATGAGCTTGTTCGAGTTGAGGATGGAGTCAAGCTCAACTCCCAGTCCTACTGCCAGTTTCTGGAAGACACCTTCTTCAAGCAGTGGTACAGGAAAAAGTCTGCATCCTTCAAGAAAAACATGATTTTCATGCAGGACAATGCTCCATCGCACGCGTCCAAGTACTCCACAGCGTGGCTGGCAAGAAAGGGTATAAAAGAAGAAAATCTAATGACATGGCCTCCTTGTTCACCTGATCTGAACCCCTTTGAGAACCTGTGGCCCATCATCAAATGTGAGATTTACAAGGAGGGAAAACAGTACACCTCTCTGAACAGTGTCTGGGAGGCTGTGGTTGCTGCTGCACACAATGTTGATGGTGAACAGATCAAAATACTGACAGAATCCATGGATGGCAGGCTTTTGAGTGTCCTTGCAAAGAAAGGTGGCTATATTGGTCACTGATTTGTTTTTGTTTTGTTTTTGAATGTCAGAAATGTATATTTGTGAATGTTGAGATGTTATATTGGTTTCACTGGTAAAAATAAATAATTGAAATGGGTATATATTTGTTTTTTGTTAAGTTGCCTAATAATTATGCACAGTAATAGTCACCTGCACACACAGATATATCCCTAAAATAGCTAAAACTAAAAACAAACTAAAAACTACTTCCAAAAATATTCAGCTTTGATATTAATGAGTTTTTTGGGTTCATTGAGAACATGGTTGTTGTTCAATAATAAAATTAATCCTCAAAAATACAACTTGCCTAATAATTCTGCACTCCCTGTATGTGTGTGTGTATGTATATATATATATATATATATATATATATATATATATATATATATATATATATATATATATATATATATATATATATATATATACATACTGTGTGTGTGTGTATATATATATATATAGATATATATATATATATATATATAACAATTTTTATAGAATATAAAAAATATAGCCGTGCTCACCAAACAGTAGACAGCATATCTACTGTTTGGTGAGCACGGCTATATGCCGACATAAGATGTTATTTGTCTTGAGGAAGGCTTCAGTGAAAGCCGGAACATCGCGACTATGAAGAATTGTTGATACTAAGAATAAATAACTTTGTTTTGCAAATACTAAAGAACCTGAGAGTGCCCTTCATTCTATTAAAATTGTTCTATATGTTCTATCAAGGACTGCACCCAGGTGTGTGAGAATCAACCAAGGTTGGAGTGCTGAAAAATGTGCTCTCTCTCTCTCTCTCTCTCTCTCTCTCTCTCTCTCTCTCTCTCTCTCTCTCTCTCTCTATCTATATATATATATATATATATATATATATATATATATATATATATATATATATATATATATATATATATATATTTATATATATATATATATATATATATATATATATACAGGGAGTGCAGAATTATTAGGCAAGTTGTATTTTTGAGGATTAATTTTATTATTGAACAACAACCATGTTCTCAATGAACCCAAAAAACTCATTAATATCAAAGCTGAATAGTTTTAGAAGTAGTTTTTAGTTTGTTTTTAGTTATAGCTATTTTAGGGGGATATCTGTGTGTGCAGGTGACTATTACTGTGCATAATTATTAGGCAACTTAACAAAAAACAAATATATACCCATTTCAATTATTTATTTTTACCAGTGAAACCAATATAACATCTCAACATTCACAAATATACATTTCTGACATTCAAAAACAAAACAAAAACAAATCAGTGACCAATATAGCCACCTTTCTTTGCAAGGACACTCAAAAGCCTGCCATCCATGGATTCTGTCAGTGTTTTGATCTGTTCACCATCAACATTGCGTGCAGCAGCAACCACAGCCTCCCAGACACTGTTCAGAGAGGTGTACTGTTTTCCCTCCTTGTAAATCTCACATTTGATGATGGACCACAGGTTCTCAATGGGGTTCAGATCAGGTGAACAAGGAGGCCATGTCATTAGATTTTCTTCTTTTATACCCTTTCTTGCCAGCCACGCTGTGGAGTACTTGGACGCGTGTGATGGAGCATTGTCCTGCATGAAAATCATTTTTTTCTTGAAGGATGCAGACTTCTTCCTGTACCACTGCTTGAAGAAGGTGTCTTCCAGAAACTGGCAGTAGGACTGGGAGTTGAGCTTGACTCCATCCTCAACCCGAAATGGCCCCACAAGCTCATCTTTGATGATACCAGCCCAAACCAGTACTCCACCTCCACCTTGCTGGCGTCTGAGTCGGACTGGAGCTCTCTGCCCTTTACCAATCCAGCCATGGGCCCATCCATCTGGCCCATCAAGACTCACTCTCATTTCATCAGTCCATAAAACCTTAGAAAAATCAGTCTTGAGATATTTCTTGGCCCAGTCTTGACGTTTCAGCTTGTGTGTCTTGTTCAGTGGTGGTCGTCTTTCAGCCTTTCTTACCTTGGCCATGTCTCTGAGTATTGCACACCTTGTGCTTTTGGGCACTCCAGTGATGTTGCAGCTCTGAAATATGGCCAAACTGGTGGCAAGTGGCATCTTGGCAGCTGCACGCTTGACTTTTCTCAGTTCATGGGCAGTTATTTTGCGCCTTGGTTTTTCCACACGCTTCTTGCGACCCTGTTGACTATTTTAAATGAAACGCTTGATTGTTCGATGATCACGCTTCAGAAGCTTTGCAATTTTAAGAGTGCTGCATCCCTCTGCAAGATATCTCACTATTTTTGACTTTACTGAGCCTGTCAAATCCTTCTTTTGACCCATTTTGCCAAAGGAAAGGAAGTTGCCTAATAATTATGCACACCTGATATAGGGTGTTGATGTCATTAGACCACACCCCTTCTCATTACAGAGATGCACATCACCTAATATGCTTAATTGGTAGTAGGCTTTCGAGCCTATACAGCTTGGAGTAAGACAACATGCATAAAGAGGATGATGTGGTCAAAATACTCATTTGCCTAATAATTCTGCACTCCCTGTATGTATATATATATATATATATATATATATATATATATATATATATATATATATATATATATATATATATATATATATATATAGTAGGTAGAAAAAGCGATGAATCCCACGGACGATGGTTTATTTGCTGCTATTAAACAGAGTGTTTAAGAAAAATCCTGTGTGCCTGCTTGTTTTGGATCCTGGCTACAACACGGAGACTGTCCGTGGGATTCATCGCTTTTTCTACTGTTTGTATATTCTCAGTGAGAGCACCAGGTAGCTGAAGTGACAAAGTGAGTGCCGTACACTTTCGCTAATTTATATATATATATATATATATATATATATATATATATATATATATATATATATATATATATATATATATATATATATATATATATATATATATATATATATATAAAAATTAGGCATGTGCATTTGGCTGTTTTGTTAGGAAACAAATGAAGAAGATGGTATTCGTCAACGGCATTAAGCTATTTTCAGAACCGGATTTCTTCTTGTGAAGCTGCAACACCCTAAGATCTGTGCAAACCCTACTGTTCTTGTCATTTTACTCAGAAAATTTTAATTAAAAAAAAAATTACTTCTCTTACGGCTAGATTTAGAGTTTTGTCGGTAAGGACCCGCGTAGCTAACGCTGGCTTTTTTCTGGCCGCACCTTTAAAATAACTCTGGTATTGAGAGTCCACAGAAAGGCTTCGTTAGGCTCCAAAAAAGGAGCGTAGAGCATATTTAACGCCACTGCAACTCTCGATACCAGAGTTGCTTACGGACGCGGCCAGCCTCAAAAACGTGCTCGTGCACGATTCCCCCATAGGAAACAATGGGGCTGTTTGAGCTGAAAAAAAACCTAATACCTGCAAAAAAGCTGCGTTCAGCTCCTAACGCAGCTCCATTGTTTGCTATGGGGAAACACTTCCTACGTCTGCACTTAACCCCTAATCTGCCGCTCCGTAAACCGCCGCTACTTACATTATCCCTATGTACCCCTAATCTGCTGCCCCTAACACCGCCGACCCCTATATTATATTTATTAACCCCTAATCTGCCCCCCACAACGTCGCCTCCACCTGCCTACACTTATTAACCCCTAATCTGCCGAGCGGACCGCACCGCTACTATAATAAAGTTATTAACCCCTAATCCGCCTCACTAACCCTATAATAAATAGTATTAACCCCTAATCTGCCCTTCCTAGCATCGCCAACACCTAACTTCAATTATTAACCCCTAATCTGCCGACTGGAGCTCTCCGCTATTCTAATAAATGTATTAACCCCTAAAGCTAAGTCTAACCCTAACACTAACACCCCCCTACGTTAAATATAATTTTAATCTAACGAAATTAATTAACTCTTATTAAATAAATTATTCCTATTTAAAGCTAAATACTTACCTGTAAAATAAATCCTAATATAGCTACAATATAAATTATAATTATATTATAGCTATTTTAGGATTAATATTTATTTTACAGGTAACTTTGTAATTATTTTAACCAGGTACAATAGCTATTAAATAGTTAAGAACTATTTAATAGCTAAAATAGTTAAAATAATTACAAATTTACCTGTAAAATAAATCCTAACCTAAGTTACAATTAAACCTAACACTACACTATCAATAAATTAATTAAATAAAATACCTATAATTATCTACAATTAAACCTAACACTACACTATCAATAAATAAATTAAATACAATTCCTACAAATAAATACAATGAAATAAACTAAAGTGCAAAAAATAAAAAAGAACTAAGTTACAAAAAATAAAAAAAATTTACAAACATTAGAAATATATTACAACAATTTTAAACTAATTACACCTACTCTAAGCCCCCTAATAAAATAACGAAGCCCCCCAAAATAAAAAAATGCCCTACCCTATTCTAAATTACTAAAGTTCAAAGCTCTTTTACCTTACCAGCCCTGAACAGGGCCCTTTGCGGGGCATGCCCCAAGAAGTTCAGCTCTTTTGCCTGTAAAAAAAACATACAATACCCCCCCAACATTACAACCCACCACCCACATACCCCTAATCTAACCCAAACCCCCCTTAAATAAACCTAACACTAAGCCCCTGAAGATCTTCCTACCTTATCTTCACCATACCAGGTTCACCGATCGATCCAGAAGAGCTCCTCCGATGTCCTGATCCAAGCCCAAGCGGGGGGCTGAAGAGGTCCATAATCCAGATGAAGTCATCATCCAAGCGGGAGCTGAAGAGGTCCATGATCCGGATAAAGTCTTCATCCAAGCGGGAGCTGAAGAGGTCCATGATCCGGATGAAGTCTTCTATCAACGGCATCTTCAATCTTTTTTCTTCGGGAGCCATCATCTTCCATCCTACGCGGAACATCCTCTTCTCCCGACGCCTACTACCCGAATGACGGTTCCTTTAAATGACGTCATCCAAGATGGCGTCCATCGAATTCCGATTGGCTGATAGGATTCTATCAGCCAATCAGAATTAAGGTAGGAATATTCTGATTGGCTGATGGAATCAGCCAATCAGAATCAAGTTCAATCCGATTGGCTGATCCAATCAGCCAATTAGATTGAGCTTGCATTCTATTGGCTGTTCCAATCAGCCAATAGAATGCGAGCTCAATCTGATTGGCTGATTGGATCAGCCAATCGGATTGAACTTGATTCTGATTGGCTGATTCCATCAGCCAATCAGAATATTCCTACCTTAATTCCGATTGGCTGATAGAATCCTATCAGCCAATCGGAATTCGAGGGAAGCCATCTTGGATGACGTCATTTAAAGGAACCGTCATTCGGCTAGTAGGCGTCGGGAGAAGAGGATGTTCCACGTCGGATGGAAGATGATGGCTCCCGAAGAAAAAAGATTGAAGATGCCATTGATAGAAGACTTCATCCGGATCATGGACCTCTTCAGCTCCCGCTTGGATGAAGACTTCATCCGGATCATGGACCTCTTCAGCTCCCGCTTGGATGATGACTTCATCCGGATCATGGACCTCTTCAGCCCCCCGCTTGGGCTTGGATCAGGACATCGGAGGAGCTCTTCTGGATCGATTGGTGAACCTGGTATGGTGAAGATAAGGTAGGAAGATCTTCAGGGGCTTAGTGTTAGGTTTATTTAAGGGGGGTTTGGGTTAGATTAGGGGTATGTGGGTGGTGGGTTGTAATGTTGGGGGGGGCGTATTGTATGTTTTTTTTTTTACAGGCAAAAGAGCTGAACTTCTTGGGGCATGCCCCGCAAAGGGCCCTGTTCAGGGCTGGTAAGGTAAAAGAGCTTTGAACTTTAGTAATTTAGAATAGGGTAGGGCATTTTTTTATTTTGGGGGGCTTTGTTATTTTATTAGGGGGCTTAGAGTAGGTGTAATTAGTTTAAAATTGTTGTAATATTTTTCTTATGTTTGTAAATATTTTTTTATTTTTTGTAACTTAGTTCTTTTTTATTTTTTGTACTTTAGTTAGTTTATTTCATTGTAGTTATTTGTAGGTATTGTATTTAATTAATTTATTGATAGTGTAGTGTTAGGTTTAATTGTAGGTAATTGTAGGTATTTTATTTAATTAATTTATTGATAGTGTAGTGTTAGGTTTAATTGTAACTTAGGTTAGGATTTATTTTACAGGTAATTTTGTAATTATTTTAACTAGGTAGCTATTAAATAGTTATTAACTATTTAATAGCTATTGTACCTGGTTAAAATAAATACAAAGTTGCCTGTAAAATAAATATTAATCCTAAAATAGCTATAATATAATTATTATTTATATTGTAGCTATATTAGGGTTTATTTTACAGGTAAGTATTTAGCTTTAAATAGGAATAATTTATTTAATAAGAGTTAATTTATTTCGTTAGATAAAAATTATATTTAACTTAGTGGGGTGTTAGTGTTAGGGTTAGATTTAGCTTTAGGGGTTAATACATTTATTATAGTAGCGGTGAGGTCCGGTCAGCAGATTAGGGGTTAATACTTGAAGTTAGGTGTCGGTGAGGTTAGGGAGGGCAGATTAGGGGTTAATACTATTTATTATAGGGTTATTGAGGCGGGAGTGAGGCGGATTAGGGGTTAATAACTTTATTATAGTAGCGCTCAGGTCCGCTCAGCAGATTAGGGGTTAATAAGTGTAGGCAGGTGGAGGCGACGTTGAGGGGGGGCAGATTAGGGGTTAATAAATATAATATAGGGGTCGGCGGTGTTAGGGACCGCAGATTAGGGGTACATAAGGATAACGTAGGTGGCGGTGAGCAGATTAGGGGTTAAAATTTTTTTATCGAGTGGTGGCGATGTGGGGGGGGCCTCGGTTTAGGAGTACATAGGTAGTTTATGGGTGTTAGTGTACTTTAGAGCACAGTAGTTAAGAGCTTTATGAACCGGCGTTAGCCCAGAAAGCTCTTAACTACTGACTTTTTTCTGCGGCTGGAGTTTTGTCGTTAGATTTCTAATGCTCACTTCAGACACGACTCTAAATACCGGAATTAGAAAGATCCCATTGAAAAGATAGGATACGCAAATGACGTAAGGGGATCTGCGGAATGGAAAAGTCGCGGCTGAAAAGTGAGCGTTAGACCCTTTTTTTAATGACTCCAAATACCGGCGGTAGCCTAAAACCAGCGTTAGGAGCCTCTAACGCTGGTTTTCACGGCTACCGCCAAACTCCAAATCTAGGCCAAAGAGAGGCTGAAATGTTTCTGATAAGATTCCGAAACTGAACCTGCAACATTCTGCACACTTTAAAATGCACCTAATTAATGTCTGTAAATGAGATAACATAAACATACTCTAGAGTCATTTCAAGGGGTATGTCTCTGAGCTGCTAAATGTTTTAAATACATTTAAATTAAAACTTTTATTTTGTATTCAGATCTTCTGTATTGCATTTATTAATTGCTATTATATTCTCCCTATATGAACTGGTTTAGATATAAAAAAAATATTTTCTAATCTGCAGAAAAACAAAACGTTTGCTTCAAAAAGACCCTTTATTTCTCACAGGAAACTATTTACATTCTTTATGTTTGAAAATGATATGAGCCTGAGACACAGAACTGTCTCCTTTTGACCATTAGTCACGCTAGAGTCACAGGCAATATGTAAACTATTAGCAATTACAACAAAAACTGGGATGTTTACATGGAGATAAAAACCATTTTGCTGTGTAATCCTGTGGCACCACAATTAAACCCTGCTGGGATGACAAAGAACATCTCAGACATAAAGGCTATTTATTGTAAGCACAAATAACACTATTCTCTTTCCTTTATTTGTTTTAGTTTTGAATGTGTTTCACTGAGAGAAAAACAAAACAATGATTTGTAATTAAAACAACATTTAAGACTTAAAACAAAAGAAATCCGGTGCACTCAGGGGTAAGAAAAATTTGCTGAAAGTTGCTTTATTAATAAAATTTATATGACAGATGCATCATAAGGACAAGGATCCAGAATAGGTGTGATCCTGACGCGTATCGCGCCGTTACAGGCGCTTAGTCATAGGATGTCATTTAAGATTTAACACTTGCATTGTCTAGGGAACTGGTTTTAAAAACCAGTCCTCAGGGCCCCCAACAGCACAGATTTTCAGGATTACCTTGGGTGAGAGCAGGTAAAATAATTATGTTTACTAATCCGCTGATTATTTTACCTGTGATCCAGTTAAGATATCCTCAGCAAGGCCTGAGGACAGATTTGAAAACCACTGAACTAGGGCAATGATGGCTAATATTGGCACCCTGATGGTTTGGAACTACTTTTCTCATGATGCTCAACTAGACTGCAGAGGGCCTAAGCATCATGGGAAATGTAGCTCAAAAACATCTGGGGTGCCATTGTTAGTCATCACTGGTATAGGGGCATCACCATCAAAAATCCAATCAAATATGCTACCCTTATCTCTAGTGGCAACATATTCAGATTTGTGCTGTTCTAGGCAGTGGGATATCTGTTGCCACCTCCCCAATCCCAGCAAGAATTTTCCTCTTATAACCCCAACAACAAGACAACTAAGAATTATTGATTTGTGCTTTTTGTTAATTAAAATTAATAAACAAAATATTTTTTACTAGCATAAGAAAAGAAAGGCAACATGCTATACAACACACTTTAATTTGCTCCCTAGGCACAGGCCTAAGGCCAAAATACACCACACAAAACACCAAATAAATGTTAGAAAAATTATGTAGTCAAAGCAAAGATTAGCCTAAGACTAAAATGGCAATTTTTTTTTTAAATCATATTTTTTGATTAAAGAAACCATAAAATTCAGTATTTCATAATCAACATATGCATAAAAAGACAATGAAAAAGCACTTAGGCCTCTATTTATCAAGCTGTCAACCGCAAATACGCTGGAATTCCGCAGCGTATATGTGGCGAACCTGATTCACCTTAATTATCAATAGTGATGTCGCAAACCTAAAATTTTGCGTTCGCGAACAGCAAACACAAACTTCCACAAAAGTTTGTGAACGGACGAACTGGGCGAACCGCCATTGACTTTAATAGGCAGGCGAATTTTAAAACCCACAGGGACTCTTTCTGGCCACAAAATTTATGGAAAAGTTGTTTCAAGGGGACTAACACCTGGACTGTGGCATGCCGGAGGGGGATCCATGGCAAAACTCCCATGGAAAATTACATAGTTGATGCAGAGTCTGTTTTTAATCCATAAAGGGCATAAATCACCTAAAATTCCTAAATTGCAACTGCTATTAGATTACACTCGCAAGCTGATGTAAAAGTTTTTTTTTTTAAAATTTACACTACTGTTACACCAGATATGACTGGTGGTGGCACTGAGCAAGTAGGCACAGTATATGCTGTGAGCCTGACACACAGGCTGGCAGTGGCAGGCTGGCCTGGCAACTGAAATTAGATTACACTAGCAGACTGATGTAAAAAAAATTTTTACAAAATTTACACTAATGTTACACCAGATATGAGTGGTGGCACTGAGCAAGTAGGCACAGTATATGCTGTGAGCCTGACACACAGGCTGGCAGTGGCAGGCTGGCCTCGCAAATGAAATTAGATTACATTAGCAGACTGATGTAAAAGTTTTTTTTTTTTAATTTACACTAATGTTACACCAGATATGAGTGGTGGCACTGAGCAAGTAGGCACAGTATATGCTGTGAGCCTGACACACAGGCTGGCAGTGGCAGGCAGGCAACTGCTATTAGATTACAAAGAAAAAAAACAAAAAACGACTGATGTAGCCCTAAAAAGTGCTTTTTGGGGAGCTGTCCTTACAGCAGAGATCAGATGAGTCCTTCAGGACTGTAGTGGACACTGAATACACTAGCCTAGCTATCGATTTCCCTATTAAATTAGCAGCAGCTACACTGTCCCTCCTCTCACTAGCAATGCAGCTTCCGAATGAATCTAAAATGGGTGCTGTCCATGAGGTGTAAGGGTCTGGGAGGGAGGGTCTGCTGCTGATTGGCTGGAATGTGCCTGCTGACTGTGAGATACAGGGTCAAAGTTTAGGCAATGATGACGAATAGGGGGCGGATCGAACATCGCATATGTTCGCCTGCCACTGCGAACGCAAAAAAGCTATGGCCTAGATTTAGAGTTGGGCGGTAGCCGTCAAAACCAGCGTTAGAGGCTCCTAACGCTGGTTTTGGGCTACCGCCAGTATTTAGAGTCAGTCATTAAAGGGTCTACTTCTCACTTTCCAGCCGCGACTTTTCCATACCGCAGATTCCCTTACGTCATTTGTGTATCCTATCTTTTCAATGGGATCTTTCTAACGCCGGTATTTAGAGTCGTGGCTGAAGTGAGCGTTAGAAATCTAACGACAAAACTCCAGCCGCAGAAAAAAGTCAGTAGTTAAGAGCTTTCTGGGCTAACGCCGGTTTATAAAGCTCTTAACTACTGTGCTCTAAAGTACACTAACACCCATAAACTACCTATGTACCCCTAAACCGAGGTCCCCCCACGTCGCCGCCACTCTATTAAAAATTGTTAACCCCTAATCTGCCGACCGCCACCTTTGTTATACTTATGTACCCCTAATCTGCTGCCCCTAACACCGCCGACCCCTATATTATATTTATTAACCTCTAACCTGCCCCCCACAACGTCGCCGCCACCTACCTACAATTATTAACCCCTAATCTGCCGACCGCAAAGCGCCGCCACTTACGTTATCCTTATGTAACCCTAATCTGCTGCCCCTAACACCGCCGACCCCTATATTATATTTATTAACCCCTAATCTGCCCCCCTCAACGTCGCCTCCACCTGCCTACACTTATTAACGCCTAATCTGCCGAGCAGACCACTCCGCTACTATAATAAAGTTATTAATCCCTAATCCGCCTCACTCCCGCCTCAATAACCCTATAATAAATAGTATTAACCCCTAATCTGCCCTCCCTAACATCGCCGACACCTAACATCAATTATTAACCCCTAATCTGCCGACCGAATCTCGCCTCTACTGTAATAAATGGATTAACCCCTAAAGCTAAGTCTAACCCTAACCCTAACACCCCCTAAATTAAATATAATTTAAATCTAACGAAATAAATTAACTCTTATTAAATAAATTATTCCTATTTAAAGCTAAATACTTACCTGTAAAATAAACCCTAATATAGCTACAATATAAATTATAATTATATTATAGCTACTTTAGGATTTATATTTATTTTACAGGTAACTTTTGTATTTATTTTAACCAGGTACAATAGCTATTAAATAGTTAAGAACTATTTAATAGCTAAAATAGTTAAAATAATTACAAAATTACCTGTAAAATAAATCCTAACCTAAGTTACAATTAAACCTAACACTACACTATCAATAAATTAATTAAATAAAATACCTACAATTATCTACAATTAAACCTAACACTACACTATCAATAAATTAATTAAATACAATATCTACAAATAAATACAATTAAATAAACTAACTAAAGTACAAAAAATAAAAAAGAACTAAGTTACAAAAAATAAAAAAATATTTACAAACATTAGCAAAATATTACAACAATTTTAAACTAATTACACCTACTCTAAGCCCCCTAAAAAAATAACAAAGACCCCCAAAATAAAAAAATGCCCTACCCTATTCTAAATTACAAAAGTTCAAAGCTCTTTTACCTCACCAGCCCTTAAAAGGGCCCTTTGCGGGGCATGCCCCAAAGAATTCAGCTCTTTTGCCTGTAAAAAAAAACATACAATACCCCCCCAACATTACAACCCACCACCCACATACCCCTAATCTAACCCAAACCCCCCTTAAATAAACCTAACACTAAGCCCCTGAAGATCTTCCTACCTTATATTCACCATACCAGGTATCACTGATCGTTCCAGGCTCCAAAATCTTCATCCAAGCCCAAGCAGGGGCTGGCGATCCATAATCCGGCGGCTGAAGAGGTCCAGAAGAGGCTCCGAAGTCTTCATCCTATCGGGGAAGAAGTGGCGATCCGGACCGGCAACCATCTTGATCCAAGCGGCATCTTCTATCTTCATCCGATGACGACCGGCTCCATCTTGAAGACCTCCACCGCGGACCCATCTTCTTCTTCCGACGACTTCCCGACGAATGACAGTTCCTTTAAGGGACGTCATCCAAGATGGTGTCCCTCGAATTCCGATTGGCTGATAGGATTCTATCAGCCAATCGGAATTAAGGTAGGAATATTCTGATTGGCTGATGGAATCAGCCAATCAGAATCAAGTTCAATCCGATTGGCTGATCCAATCAGATTGAGCTTGCATTCTATTGGCTGATGGGAAAAGCCAATAGCATGCGAGCTCAATCTGATTGGCTGATTGGATCAGCCAATCGGATTGAACTTAAATCTGATTGGCTGATTCCATCAGCCAATCAGAATATTCCTACCTTAATTCCGATTGGCTGATAGAATACTATCAGCCAATCGTAATTCAAGGGACGCCATCTTGGATGACTTCATTTAAAGGAACCGTCATTCTTCAGTTGGACGTCGGAGGAAGAAGATTGATCCGCGCTGGAGGTCTTCACGATGGAGCCGTTCCTCATCGGATGAAGATAGATGATGCCGCTTGGATCAAGATGGTTGCCGGTCTGGATCGCCTCTTCTTCCCGGATAGGATGAAGACTTTGGAGCCTCTTCTGGACCTCTTCAACCGCAGGATTATGGATCGCCAGCCCCCGCTTGGGTTGGATGAAGATTTTGGAGCCAGGACGGATCGGTGTGATACCCGGCGAGGTGAAGATAAGGTAGGAAGATCTTCAGGGGCTTAGTGTTAGGTTTATTTAAGGGGGGTATGGGTTAGATTAGGGGTATGTGGGTGGTGGGTTGTAATGTTGGTGGGGGGTATTGTATGTGTTTTTTTTACAGGCAAAAGAGCTGAATTTTTTGGGGCATGCCCGCAAAGGGCCCTTTTCAGGGCTGGTAAGGTAAAAGAGCTTTGAACTTTTGTAATTTAGAATAGGGTAGGGCATTTTTTTATTTTGGGGGTCTTTGTTATTTTATTAGGGGGCTTAGAGTAGGTGTAATTAGTTTAAAATTGTTGTAATATTTTGCTAATGGTTGTAAATATTTTATTATTTTTTGTAACTTAGTTCTTTTTTATTTTTTGTACTTTAGTTAGTTTATTTAATTGTAGTTATTTGTAGGCATTGTATTTAATTAATGTATTGATAGTGTAGTGTTAGGTTTAATTGTAGGTAATTGTAGGTATTTTATTTAATTAATTTATTGATAGTGTAGTGTTAGGTTTAATTGTAACTTAGGTTAGGATTTATTTTACAGGTAATTTTGTAATTATTTTAGCTATTAAATAGTTCTTAACTATTTAATAGCTATTGTACCTGGTTAAAATAAATACAAAGTTGCCTGTAAAATAAATATAAATCCTAAAATAGCTCTAATATAATTATAATTTATATTGTAGCTATATTAGGGTTTATTTTAGTATTTAGCTTTAAATAGGAATAATTTATTTAATAAGAGTTAATTTATTTCATTAGATTTAAATTATATTTAATTTAGGGGGGTGTTAGGGTTAAAGTTAGACTTAGCTTTAGGGGTTAATAAATTTATTAGAGTAGCGGTCAGCTCCTGTCGGCAGATTAGGGGTTAATACTATTTATTATAGGGTTATTGAGGCGGGAGTGAGGCGGATTAGGGGTTAATACATTTATTATAGTAGTTCTAAGGTCCGGTCGGCAGATTAGGGGTTAATAAGTGTAGTTAGGTGGAGGCGACATTGGGGGCGGCAGATTAGGGGTTAATAAATATAATATAGGGGTCGGCGATGTTAGGGCAGCAGATTAGGGGTACATAGGGATAATGTAGGTGGCGGGGGTGTACGGAGCGGCAGATTAGGGGTTAAAAATAATATGCAGGGGTCAGCGATAGCGGGGGCGGCAGATTAGGGGCTAATAAGTGTAAGGTTAGGGGTGTTTAGACTCGGGGTACATGTTAGAGTGTTAGGTGCAGACGTAGGAAGTGTTTCCCCATAGGAAATAATGGGGCTGTGTTAAGAGCTGAACGCGGCTTTTTTGCAGGTGTTAGGGTTTTTTTCAGCTCAAACAGCCCAATTGTTTCCTATGGGGGAATCGTGCACGAGCACGTTTTTGAAGCTGGCCGCGTCCGTAAGCACCGCTGGTATCTAGAGTTGCAGTGGCGTTAAATTATGCTCTACTCTCCCTTTTTGGAGCCTAACGCACTGAAAACCCTGCCATTATGTGAACCAGCGGTATTTAAAAGGTGCGGGGGAAAAAAAGCATGCAATAGCTACGCGGTTCGTTACCAACAAAGCTCTAAATCTAGGCGTTAGTTTGCCGGGAACTGTTCTCCGGCGAACTGTTTGCGACATCACTAATTATCAAGCCCTACAGACCGGCAAAAGTAGAAAGAGTGATGTAACATACAATCCGCCGTACTCAGTCTGACACAGATCGATGCTTACGTCACTACAGATGTTCCAAATGCAAGTTTGGCCTTATCTGACTACTTTTGCTAGTTATCAAATAACTAGCAGGTACGCTCGGCACTTTTCCGGCCCAGCGTACCTGGTTTTCAATCTGCTGCTCTGGAGGCCGCGGATGCCATAGGAATCAATGGGAGTCGGAAAGCAGCGAAAGCACATGTTCGCTGCTGCCCGATATCCCATTGATTCCTATGGTAATGTCTACACCTAACACCCTAACATGTACCCAGAGTCTAAACACTCCTAATCTGCCCCCCCTACACTGTCGCCACCTACATTATATTTCTTAACCCCTAATCTGCCCCCCCTAAACCGCCGCCACTATATTAAATGTATTAACCCCTAAACCTAAGTCTAACCCTAACCCCCACTAACTTAAATAAATACTTACCTATAAAATAAACCCTAAGATAGCTACAATATAACTAATAGTTACATTGTAGCTATCTTAGGATTTATTTTTATTTTACAGGCAACTTTGTATTTATTTTAACTAGCCACAATAGTTATTAAATAGTTATTAACTATTTAATAACTACCTAGCTAAAATAAATACAAAAGTACCTGTAAAATAAAACCTAACATTAGTTACAATTACACCTAACACTATACTATCATTAAATTAATTACCTACATTAACTCCAATTTACTACAATTAAATAAAATTAAATAAAATTATCTAAAGTACAAAAACAAACGAGCACTAAATTACAGAAAATAATAAAATAATTACAAGTTTTTAAACTAATTACACCTAATCTAATCCCCCTAATAAAATATAAAAAAGCCCCCCAAAATAATAAAAAGCCCTTCCCTATACTAAATTACGAATATCCCTTAAAAGGGCCTTTTGTGGGGCATTGCCCCAAAGTAATTAGCTCTTTTACCTGTAAAAAAAATTACAATACCTCTCCCAACATTAAAACCCACCACCCACACACCCAAGTCTACTCTAAAACCCACCCAATCCCCCTTTAAAAACTTAACACTAACCCCTTGAAGATCACCCTACCTTGAGACTTCTTCACCCAACCGGGCCAAAGTCCTCCACGAAGCTGGCAGAAGTGGTCCTCCAAATTGGCAGAAGTCTTTATCCAAGCCGGCCAGAAGAGGTCCTCCAGACGGCAGAAGTCTTCATCCAGGCGGCATCTTCTATCTTCATCCATCCGGGGCGGAGCGGGTCCATCTTCAAGACATCCGACACGGAGCATCCTCTTCCAACGACATCCGACGACTGAATGAAGGTACCTTTAAGTGACGTCATTCAAGATGGAATCCCTTGAATTCCGATTGGCTGATAGAATTCTATCAGCCAATCGGAATTAAGGTAGGAAAAATCCTATTGGCTGATGCAATCAGCCAATAGGATTGAACTTCAATCCTATCAGCCAATAGGATTGAGCTCACATTCTATTGGCTGATTGGATCAGCCAATAGGTTTTTTTAAGGGGGGATTGGGTGGGTTTTAGAGTAGGCTTGGGTGTGTAGGTGGTGGGTTTTAATGTTGGGGGGGTATTGTACTTTTCTTTACAGGTAAAAGAGCTGATTACTTTGGGGCAATGCCCCACAAAAGGCCCTTTTAAGGGCTATTCGTAATTTAATATAGGGTAGGGCTTTTTATTATTTTGGGGGGCTTTTTTATTTTATTAGGGGGTAGATTAGGTGTAATTAGTTTAAAAACTTGTAATTATTTTATTATTTTCTGTAATTTAGTGGGGGGGTTGTACTTTAGATAATTTTATTTAAGTTTATTTCATTGTGGTTAATGTAGGTAATTAATTTAATGATAGTGTAGTGTTAGGTGTAATTGTAACTTAGGTTAGGTTTTATTTTACAGGTACTTTTGTATTTATTTTAGCTAGGTAGTTATTAAATAGTTAATAACTATTTAATAACTATTGTAGCTAGTTAAAATAAATACAAAGTTGCCTGTAAAATAAAAATAAATCCTAAGATAGCTACAATTTAACTATTAGTTATATTGTAGCTATCTTAGGGTTTATTTTATAGGTAAGTATTTAGTTTTAAATAGGAATAATTTATTTAGATTTATTTAAATTATATTTAAGTTAGGGGGTGTTAGGGTTAGTGATAGACTTAGGTTTAGGGGTTAATACATTTAATATAGTGGCAGCGGTGTTGGGGGGGCAGATTAGGGGTTAATAAATATAAAGTATGATTTTAAAAATAGGTTTCTAGTGCTGGACTTAAAATACTTAGGCCTCTTTTTATTATAACCTCCTCCTGGTTATATACAATGATATAAATAATAAACTTTTAAAATGTGGCGCTTGATCAGCTTTAAGTATTAAAAAACTATGGGTGATGTCAACTTAAACTGTTAAATAACAAACTTTTGTAACTTCAAAAATTATGTCAATGTGAATGTTTTAAAATTTCATTCATAATAACTTCCTATAATATCCCAACTTGAATTTGATGTAGTTTCGTTTATAAACAAATGTCAGCTGTTACCAGCTAAGGCAACAAATATGGAACAGTGGCTTTAATTAATAAAGCTTAATTTAATAATATCTCATAAACATACAATAATGGCACATAAAATGAAGATTGAGTTCAATAGATTATCTTCTAAAGTATAGTTGATCAACTAATAAAACATATGGATAAAACAATTTATATATATTACAAAACTCAATGTAAAAAAATCATTATAAAAACATAGACAGAGTAATGAGAGAGAGCCCAGTAAAAACCAAAAATTAAAAAAAAATAATAAAGTTCAAAAAAAGTTTATTTTCTGATATGAATTGAAGTAAACGTTTTTTATGATAAATACTTTGTGAAATTGGTTCTCTTTACTGACGGTCTTTTTTTCTTTCTTCTTAAAAACAAATATTTGCTGTTTCAGAAAATTCTTTATATAAATATGTAGCGATATTTGGTTTTAAACAGTGGTGGCCAGCCGTTGTTAAAACTTTCTTTCGCTAAGTGTTATTGTGGAGCAAAGTGTGATATTACAGATCTTTCATGGATGAATATTAATACTTGGGGTGGAAATGTGTACAGCCTGCTATGCAGGTAATCTCACCCTCCGGTGTCCATTCTCCAGAATCAGGGGCGTTTTTAGATAGCACCGCTCCAAGTAGTGAATGGTAGTTGATTCCGGTTGTCTTCAGACTTGCGCAAGTCACCTGGGATGAACCGGTATTATTTTCTCCTATGTAGCTCCTGCTCTTAGTACTCCAATGTACGCAGGAAAAAAGTACAGCTTTCACAGATTCCCGGTGGTCAGCTTATCAAAAGTCCTCCCGGTGTACAGCTTACAGAACCTCCCGGCTTAGATGGAAGTCTTTCTCTGATGTTTACACACAGCTTTCTACGCGTTTCACCCAACCTTTGGGCTTTTTCAAGATGCTGTGTAAGTCTGAGTAGGAATTCAAATAATGCCACCTTTCATTTCATTGGTCAATTAGAAAATGACGTTTCCTGGGGCTCTCTCTGTTTTTTGTACATTTCTTTGTTGCCCTTAGGGCTCTCTCATCAATGTTGCTTTTATTCATTGTAGTTACGATTGCAGAATGTATCAGAAGTTAACCCTCAATTATTGCTGTACCTTTTTTTCCAGCGTACATTGGAGTACTAAGAGCAGGAGCTACATAGGAGAAAATGATACCGGTTCATCCCAGGTGACTTGCGCAAGTCTGAAGACAACCGGAATCAACTACCATTCACTACTTGGAGCGGTGCTGTCTAAAAACGCCCCTGATTCTGGAGAAAGGACACCGGAGGGTGAGATTACCTGCATAGCAGGCTGTACACATTTCCACCCCAAGTATTAATATTCATCCATGAAAGATCTGTAACATCACACTTTGCTCCACAATAACACTTAGCGAAAGAAAGTTTTAACAACGGCTGGCCACCACTGTTTAAACCCAAATATCGCTACATATTTTTATAAAGAATTTTCTGAAACAGCAAATATTTGTTTTTAAGAAGAAAAAGACTATAAATTTTACTTATAAGTCCGTCAGTAAAGAGAACCAATTTCACGAAGTATTTATCCAAAAAAACGTTTACTTCAATTCATATCAGAAAATAAACTTTTTTTGAACTTTATTATTTTTTTTATTTTTTTTTTTGGGTGGTTTTACTGGGCTCTCTCTCATTACTCTGTCTATGTTTTTATAATGAATTTTTTACATTGAGTTTTGTAATATATATAAATTGTTTTATCCATATGTTTTATTAGTTGATCAACTTTATTTTAGCTAGGTAGTTATTAAATAGTTAATTACTATTTAATAACTATTGTAGCTAGTTAAAATAAATACAAAGTTGTCTGTAAAATAAAAATAAATCCTAAGATAGCTACAATGTAACTATTAGTTATATTGTAGCTATCTTAGGGTTTATTTTATAGGTAAGTATTTAGTTTTAAATAGGAATAATTTATTTAGATTTATTTAAATTATATTTAAGTTAGGGGGTGTTAGGGTTAGTGCTAGACTTAGGTTTAGGGGTTAATACATTTAATATAGTGGCAGCGGTGTAGGGGGGGCAGATTAGGGGTTAATAAATATAAAGTATGATTTTAAAAATAGGTTTCTAGCGCTGGACTTAAAATACTTAGGCCTCTTTTTATTATAACCTCCTCCTGGTTATATACAATGATATAAATAATAAACTTTTAAAAAGTGGAGCTTGATCAGCTTTAAGTATTAAAAAACTATGGGTGATGTCAACTTAAACTGTTAAATAACAAACTTTTGTAACTTCAAAAATTATGTCAATGTGAATGTTTTAAAATTTCATTCATAATAACTTCCTATAATATCCCAACTTGAATTTGATGTAGTTTTGTTTATAAACAAATGTCAGCTGTTACCAGCTAAGGCAACAAATATGGAACAGTGGCTTTAATTAATAAAGCTTAATTTAATAATATCTCATAAACATACAATAATGGCACATAAAATGAAGATTGAGTTCAATAGATTATCTTCTAAAGTATAGTTGATCAACTAATAAAACATATGGATAAAACAATTTATATATATTACAAAACTCAATGTAAAAAAATCATTATAAAAACATAGACAGAGTAATGAGAGAGAGCCCAGTAAAAACCAAAAAATTAAAAAAAAATAAAAAAATAATAAAGTTCAAAAAAAGTTTATTTTCTGATATGAATTGAAGTAAACGTTTTTTTTGATAAATACTTTGTGAAATTGGTTCTCTTTACTGACGGACTTATAAGTAAAATTTATAGTCTTTTTTCTTTCTTCTTAAAAACAAATATTTGCTGTTTCAGAAAATTCTTTATATAAATATGTAGCGATATTTGTGTTTAAACAGTGGTGGCCAGCCGTTGTTAAAACTTTCTTTCGCTAAGTGTTATTGTGGAGCAAAGTGTCATGTTACAGATCTTTCATGGATGAATATTAATACTTGGGGTGGAAATGTGTACAGCCTGCTATGCAGGTAATCTCACCCTCCGGTGTCCTTTCTCCAGGATCAGGGGCGTTTTTAGACAGCACCGCTCCAAGTAGTGAATGGTAGTTGATTCCGGTTGTCTTCAGCCTTGCGCAAGTCACCTGGGATGAACCGGTATTATTTTCTCCTATGTAGCTCCTGCTCTTAGTACTCCAATGTACGCAGGAAAAAAGTACAGCTTTCACAGATTCCCGGTGGTCAGCTTATCAAAAGTCCTCCCGGTGTACAGCTTACAGAACCTCCCGGCTTAGATGGAAGTCTTTCTCTGATGTTTACACACAGCTTTCTACGCGTTTCACCCAACCTTTGGGCTTTTTCAAGATGCTGTGTAAGTCTGAGTAGGAATTCAAATAATGCCGCCTTTCATTTCATTGGTCAATTAGAAAATGACGTTTCCTGGGGCTCTCTCTGTTTTTTGTACATTTCTTTGTTGCCCTTAGGGCTCTCTCATCAATGTTGCTTTTATTCATTGTAGTTACGATTGCAGAATGTATCAGAAGTTAACCTTCAATTATTGCTGTACCTTTTTTTCCAGCGTACATTGGAGTACTAAGAGCAGGAGCTACATAGGAGAAAATGATACCGGTTCATCCCAGGTGACTTGCGCAAGTCTGAAGACAACCGGAATCAACTACCATTCACTACTTGGAGCGGTGCTGTCTAAAAACGCCCCTGATTCTGGAGAAAGGACACCGGAGGGTGAGATTACCTGCATAGCAGGCTGTACACATTTCCACCCCAAGTATTAATATTCATCCATGAAAGATCCGTAACATCACACTTTGCTCCACAATAACACTTAGCGAAAGAAAGTTTTAACAACGGCTGGCCACCACTGTTTAAACCCAAATATCGCTACATATTTATATAAAGAATTTTCTGAAACAGCAAATATTTGTTTTTAAGAAGAAAGAAAAAAGACTATACATTTTACTTATAAGTCCATCAGTAAAGAGAACCAATTTCACAAAGTATTTATCCAAAAAACGTTTACTTCAATTCATATCAGAAAAGAAACTTTTTTTGAACTTTATTATTTTTTATTTTTTTATTTTTTTTTTTGTTTTTTACTGGGCTCTCTCTCATTGCTCTGTCTATGTTTTTATAATTATTTTTTTACATTGAGTTTTGTAATATATATAAATTGTTTTATCCATGTTTTATTAGTTGATTAACTATACTTTAGAAGATAATCTATTGAACTCAATCTTCATTTTATGTGCCATTATTGTATGTTTATGAGATATTATTAAATTAAGCTTTATTAATTAAAGCCACTGTTCCGTATTTGTTGCCTTAGCCTGTAACAGCTGACATTTGTTTATAAACGAAACTACATCAAATTCAAGTTGGGATATTATAGGAAGTTATTATGAATGAAATTTTAAAACATTCACATTGACATAATTTTTGAAGTTACAAAAGTTTGTTATTTAACAGTTTAAGTTGACATCACCCATAGTTTTTTAATACTTAAAGCTGATCAAGCGCCACTTTTTAAAAGTTAAGTATTTGTTAATAAATATAATGTAGGTGGTGGTGGGCTCCGGGAGCAGCAGTTTAGGGGTTAAACACTTTATTTCATGGCGGCGGGGTCCGGGAGTGGCAGGATAGGGGTTAATAACTTTATGTAGGGGGCGGAAGATTAGGGCTTAATATGTATAATGTAGGTGGCGGTGGGCTCCGGGAGTGGCGGTTTAGGGGTTAATACATTTATTAGAGTTGCGGTGGGCTCCGGAGTGGCGGTTTAGGGGTTAATACATTTATTAGAGTTGCGGTGGGCTCCGGGAGCAGCGGTTTAGGGGTTAATAACTTTATTTAGGTTCGGCGGGGTCCGGGAGCGGCGGTATAGGGGGTAAACAGTATAGTATAGTATGGGTGTTTACTGACAGGGTACCAAGAAAGCTGAAAAAAAGCCAAAGAGCAGCGAGATCGATGACTGTTTAGTAAACAACAGTCCGCTACTCATCGCACCGTACTTGGTGCACAGCTTTTTGACAGCTTTTTTGGTAACTTTGGAGAATGTATTCAGGTCCGCGGCAGCGATGTTAGGCGAACTTAGGTGAGCGTATTGGTGCCGTTGAATGCAAGAAAGTCGACGGCTTGATAAATAGAGGCCATAGTCTGAATTTGAAATGAGTTGTAGATTTGTTCTCTAACAAATTTCAAAGCTAGTTCTATTTTCCTTTCCTCTGCATCAGATGACATCCATCAGCCAATCACAAAATGTATGTGTGTATGTGTATATATATATATATATATATATATATATATATATATATATATATATATATATATATATATATTATTATCAGGTATTTGTAGAGCGCCAACAGATTCCGCAGCTCTGTAAACATAGTCAGTGTACAGGATAGCTTTTGTAGGGGTCAAGTGGGTAGAGGGCCCTGCCGAGAGTTTCACTGTTGTAGTCGGCTCTTATGAAGTGATCTGTAAACAGCTGGGCCCATAGGCTTACAATCTAAGGGGTTCAAGGTGAAAGCAATGGCGTTAGGAAAGGTTAGTGTTGGTTGTATGAATCCCTGAATAGTAGAGTTTTTAGGGAGTGCTTGAAGCTGTTAAAACTAGGGGAGAGTCTTATGGAGTGAGGCAGGGAATTCCACAAGATGGGGGCCAGTCTGGAGAAGTCCTGTGAATTTGAGGAAGTAACAAGAGAGGAGGAGAGGAGGAGATCCTGAGCTGAACGAAAGGGATGGGAGGGAGAGTATCTAGAGACAAGTTCTGAGATGTAGGGGGGAGCAGTGCAGTTGAGAGCTTTATATGTCAGGGTGGGGATTTTATGTTTAATCCTAGAGGCAAGAGGAACCCAGTGAAGGGATTGGCAGAGAGGTGCAGCAGATGAAGAGCGACGAGTAAGGAAGATGAGCCTGGCAGAGGCATTCATAATGGATTGTAAAGGAGCTATGCGGCAGCTAGGTACACCAGAGAGAACAGAATTGCAGTAGTCGAGGCGGGAAAGGATGAGAGAGTGGATTAAAATCTTGGTTGTATCTTGTGTAAGGAAATGTCTAATTTTAGCAATGTTTTTAAGGTGGAAGTGGCAGGCTTTAGCCAAGGACTAAATGTGAGGAGTGAAGGAAAGATCTGAGTCAAGTGTGACCCCAAGACATCGGGCGTGCGGGGTAGAGGTAATGATGGAATTATCAACAGTTATAGAAATTTTGGGGGTAGAGACATTGGAAGAAGGGGGAAAAATAAGGAGTTCAGTTTTGGAGAGATTTAGCTTAAGGTAGTGAGAGGACATCCAAGATGAGATGTGAGAAAGACAGTTAGTGACACGGGTTAGTAAGGAAGGAGGTAGGTCTGGTGCAGAGAGGTAGATTTGGGTGTCATTGGCATTCAAATGGTATTGAAACCCATGGGACTTTATTAAGGAACCTAGTGACGACGTGTAGATTGAAAAGAGAAGGGGACCAAGGACAGAGCCTTGAGGTACCCCAACAGAAAGTGGTAACGGGGCAGAGGATGCTCCGAAGAAGGCTACACTAAATGTACAGTTAGTCAGATAGGAAGAAAACCACAAGAGAGCTGTGTCACAGATGCCGAAGGATTGGAGGGTTTGGAGCAGAAGAGGGTGGTCAAGAGTGTCAAAGGCTGCAGACAGGTCAAGGAGGATATGCAGAGAGAAGTGGCCTTTGGATTTTGCTGTAAGTAGGTCATTGGTAACCTTGATAATTGCTGTCTCTGTAGAGTGATGGGAACGAAATCCAGATTGCAGTGGGTCAAGAAGAGAGTTTAGTGTAAGGAAATGGGATAGACGTGCGTAAACTAGCTTTTTGAGGAGCTTTGAGGCAAGAGGGAGTAGGGAAATAGGGCAGTAATTGGAAGGGGAGGTTGGATCGCGGGAAGGTTTTTTGAGGATAGGTGTGACCAGTGCATGTTTTAGAGATGAGGGAAATATACCAGTGCTGAGGGAGAGGTTGAAAATGTGTGTGAGTATGGGGGTGAGGGTAGAAGAGAGGGAGGGGAGTATCTGTGAGGGGAAGGGGTCGAGGGGACAGGTAGTGAGGTGGGAGGACAGTATAAGGGCAGAAACTTCATCCTCATTAACAGGGGCAAAAGAGCTGCATTTTTGGATATTTGAGTTTTATATGATTGTGAGCTTTTGAGGGGGTGGGAGATTGGAAGTATGTTGAGAGCTGATTTCACTTCTGATGGAGTCAGTTTTGTTTTTGAAGTGGCTTGCAAAATCTTGAGCTGAGAGAGAGGTTGTGTTAGGAGGTGGGGGTGGGCGGAGAAGAGTGTTGAACGTGGAGAACAGACGTTTAGGGTTAAGGAAAGAGTAGAGATGAGATTAGAAAAATATTGTTGCTTGTAAAGATTAAGGGCAGAATAGTAGGAGTTCAGGATGTACTTGTAGTGAAGAAAGTCAGCTGAACTCCAAGATTTCCTCCAATGTCGCTCAGCAGTACGGGAGCATCTGCGTAGGTATCGTGTCAGAGGAGTATGCCAGGGCTGAGGATGAGAGTGTGGTTTCTGAGCTAAGGTTTGAGGGGCCAGAGTGTCAATGACCGATGTAAGGGTGGAAATATACTGGCAGATAGATTGGTCAGGGCAGCAAAAGGAGGTGATGGATGAGAGGAGAGGTTTGAGAGAGCTAGCGAGCTGATGCAGATCTAGTGACTTAGTGCTTCTGTGAAGTTTGGTGTGAGGGGTAGAGGGAGGGGGAGTTGTAGGTAGGGAAGTGATGTTGCAAGTTAGGAGATGATGGTCAGAGAGAGGAAAAGGGGAGTTTGTTAAGTTTGAAAGAGTGCATCGATAGGTGAAAATCAGATCAAGGGAATGACCATCTTTGTGAGTGGGAGAGTCAGTCCATTGTGACAGGCCGAAAGAGGAAGTCAGTTGAAGAAGTTGTATTGCAGAGGAGGCATTGGGATTGTCAAGAGGGATGTTAAAGTCGCCAAGAATGAGGGCAGGGGTGTCTGAGGAAAGGAAATAAGGAAGCCAGGCAGCAATTGAGTTGGGGAGTCAGGGGGGCGGTATATGAATGCAACACGTATAGAGAGGGGAGAGAATAACCAAATCATGTATGCTTCAAATGAAGAAAATGTGAGTGAAGAGAAGGGCTGTATTTGTTGGAAGGTGCAACGAGAGGAAAGTAAAATACCGACACCACCTCCTTGTCTATTGCCAGACCTAGGAGTGTGGCTGAAATGGAGACCCCCATGTGACAGTGCAGCAGTGGAAGCTGTGTCTGAAGCAGAGAGCCAGGTTTCTGTAAGAGCCAGAAGGTTCAGAGAGTGGGAGATAAAGAAATCATGGATAGAAGTGAGCTTGTTGCAAACAGAGTGAGAGTTCCAGAGTGCACAAGTGAAGGGGGAGGGTTTTTTAGATTTAAGAGGAATGCGATTAAAGGGACAGTCAACCCAAAAATTACTTTAACTTATTTAGATTAGTTAACTAACTATCTTTACAGTAAACTGTAGCCAAATTTCCATCTAAATAAAGTTTGGCAGAAAATAAACTTACTAGATCTCATCTGGCAGTTTGGAAATGGCCGTCTGACCCCTCCTTCTCTGACGTCTCCCAAAAGCTTGCACTAGTACAGGATCCTTTTCTCGAGTCTAGTAGTCTCGTCCCTGCGCGCTCCTGCAATTTCAGCTAACAGCTGTTCATACCCGGCCGGCACTCACTGCCTCTCATCCATGCTGTGTTCTGTGTGTTACAGAGACTGAGAGGCAGTGAGTGCTGGGCAGGCAGCGATATGATGGTCTGAGATAATCTTGTAACCAGAATATTACGTTATTGATCTAACCACTTCTGCCCAGGAACAGTCTCTTCTTCAAAATCACTTTATTTCTTGTTGCATATTGTATATATTGGTGTCACTATTATCGTACTCTATTCCTGATATAATGTGTATACATTTACTGATTGTAAATACTAGTGCTACGGGTTGGCGCTTGTTTGATACATTTTGGTAAGTAGACAATTATTTGATCTTGCAATTAACAATTGCTAATATCGATAGTAAACAATATCCCCATTCTTGTATTTAGTAGTTTGCAAATACTTGCCCTGCAGGGTAGCGCTTTGTACTATTGGACAATTAACCTACTAGTATAGAGAATAATGGATTGTACAATCTATATAGCAGAGTGTCATTCGATGTTGAAAGCTTGCATATACCGGCTGTGTTAAATGTAATTGCGCTCCACCGTTCACTTACTTTACATTATAAGATAACTTGTGTATGTTTAAAATACAGTTTATTCAAACATGGTGATTCAATATTACATAGGAGATATATATTTAACTATTCACATTCATGTCATTACCGGTATTTGGTATTGTTACCACATATTAATCTAAGTGGTTGGATCCTTCTATACCCTCCTTCTATGTAACACTCCAAACCAGAGGTTCTGCGATAGATACAACTGTTAACGCTTCACTAAATCATTGGTTCCACCCCAATGCAAGGAGACTGATTCTCTTATATATCGAATCTTGTAACCAGAATATTACGTTATTATGGGACCCCATCGTTGTTGTATTTTTAACCAGGGGGGTTGTGTGGGACGATGGGGTCCCATATGTTGTTGTATTTTTAACTAATCTATCCGAGTTGAATGGAAAATGAACTATAATGATAATTTACGATATATAAGAGAATCAGTCTCCTTGCATTGGGGTGGAACCACTGATTTAGTGAAGCGTTAACAGTTGTATCTATCGCAGAACCTCTGGTTTGGAGTGTTACATAGAAGGAGGGTATAGAAGGATCCAACCACTTAGATTAATATGTGGTAACAATACCAAATACCGGTAATGACATGAATGTGAATAGTTAAATATATATCTCCTACGTAATATTGAATCACCATGTTTGAATAAACTGTATTTTAAACATACACAAGTTATCTTATAATGTAAAGTAAGTGAACGGTGGAGCGCAATTACATTAAACACAGCCGGTATATGCAAGCTTTCAACATCGAATGACACTCTGCTATATAGATTGTACAATCCATTATTCTCTATACTAGTAGGTTAATTGTCCAATAGTACAAAGCGCTACCCTGCAGGACAAGTATTTGCAAACTACTAAATACAAGAATGGGGATATTGTTTACTATCGATATTAGCAATTGTTAATTGCAAGATCAAATAATTGTCTACTTACCAAAATGTATCAAACAAGCGCCAACCCGTAGCACTAGTATTTACAATCAGTAAATGTATACACATTATATCAGGAATAGAGTACGATAATAGTGACACCAATATATACAATATGCAACAAGAAATAAAGTGATTTTGAAGAAGAGACTGTTCCTGGGCAGAAGTGGTTAGATCAATAACGTAATATTCTGGTTACAAGATTATCTCAGACCATCATATCGCTGCCTGCCCGGCACTCACTGCTTCTCAGTCTCTGTAACACACAGCACACAGCATGGATGAGAGGCAGTGAGTGCCGGCCGGGTATGAACAGCTGTTAGCTGAAATTGCAGGAGCGCGCAGGGACGAGACTACTAGACTCGAGAAAAGGATCCTGTACTAGTGCAAGCTTTTGGGAGACGTCAGAGAAGGAGGGGTCAGGCGGCCATTTCCAAACTGCCAGATGAGATCTAGTAAGTTTATTTTCTGCCAAACTTTATTTAGATGGAAATTTGGCTACAGTTTACTGTAAAGATAGGCCTAGATTTGGAGTTTTGTCGGTAAGGACCCGCGTAGCTAACGCCGGCTTTTTTCTGGCCGCACCATAAAAATAACTCTGGTATTGAGAGTCCACATAAAGGCTGTGTTAGGCTCCAAAAAAGGAGCATAGAGCATTTTTAACGCAGCTTCAACTCTCGATACCAGAGTTGCTTACGCAAGCGGCCAGCCTCAAAAATGTGCTCGTGCACGATTCCCCCATAGAAAACAATGGGGCTGTTTTGAGCTGAAAAAAAACCTAACACCTGCAAAAAAGCCGCGTTCAGCTCCTAACACAGCCCCATTGTTTGCTATACGTAAACACTTCCTACGTCTGCAACTAACACCCTAACATGTACCCCGAGTCTAAACACCCCTAACCTTACACTTATTAACCTCTAAACTGCCGCCCCCGCTATCGCTGACCCCTGCATATTATTATTAACCCCTAATCTGCTACTTACATAATCCCTATGTACCCCTAATCTGCTGCCCTAACATCGCCGACCCCTATATTATATTTATTAACCCCTAATCTGCCCCCCACAACGTCGCCTCCACCTGCCTACACTTATTAACCCGTAATCTGCCGAGCGGACCTGAGCGCTACTATAATAAAGTTATTAACCCCTAATCCGCCTCACTAACCCTATAATAAATAGTATTAACCCCTAATCTGCCCTCCCTAATATCGCCGACACCTAACTTCAATTATTAACCCCTAATCTGCCGACCGGAGCTCACCGCTATTCTAATAAATGTATTAACCCCTAAAGCTAAGTCTAACCCTAACACTAACACCCCCCTAACTTAAATATAATTTTAATCTAACGAAATTAATTAACTCTTATTAAATAAATTATTCCTATTTAAAGATAAATACTTACCTGTAAAATAAATCCTAATATAGCTACAATATAAATAATAATTACATTGTAGCTATTTTAGGATTAATATTTATTTTACAGGCAACTTTGTAATTATTTTAACCAGGTACAATAGCTATTTAATAGTTAAGAACTATTTAATAGCTAAAATAGTTAAAATAATTACAAATTTACCTGTAAAATAAATCCTAACCTAAGTTACAATTAAACCTACCACTACACTATCAATAAATAAATTAAATACAATACCTACAAATAACTACAATGAAATAAACTATCTAAAGTACAAAAAATAAAAAAGAACTAAGTTACAATATTTACAAACATAAGAAAAATATTACAACAATTTTAAACTAATTACACCTACTCTAAGCCCCCTAATAAAATAACAAAGCCCCCAAAATAAAAAAATGCCCTACCCTATTCTAAATTACTAAAGTTCAAAGCTCTTTTACCTTACCAGCCCTGAACAGGGCCCTTTGCGGGGCATGCCCCAAGAAGTTCAGCTCTTTTGCCTGTAAAAAAAAACATACAATACCCCCCCCCAACATTACAACCCACCACCCACATACCCCTAATCTAACCCAAACCCCCATTAAATAAACCTAACACTAAGCCCCTGAAGATCTTCCTACCTTATCTTCACCATACCAGGTTCACAGATCGATCCAGAAGAGCTCCTCCGATGTCCTGATCCAAACCCAAGCGGGGGGCTGAAGAGGTCCATGATCCGGCTGAAGTCATCATCCAAGCGGGAGCTGAAGAGGTCCATGATCCGGCTGAAGTCTTCATCCAAGCGGGGCAGAAGAGGTCTTCCATCCGATTGAAGTCTTCATCCAAGCGGGATCTTCTATGGTCATCCATCCGGAGCGGAGCGGCAGAATCCTGAAGACCTCCGACGCGGAACATCCATCCTGGCCGACGACTGAACGACGAATGACGGTTCCTTTAAATGACGTCATCCAAGATGGCGTCCCTCGAATTCCGATTGGCTGATAGGATTCTATCAGCCAATCGGAATTAAGGTAGGAATATTCTGATTGGCTGATTCCATATATACAGTATATTATTGGACATACTCAGTAGGAACAGGTGCATCAGAAAGTGTGCATATAAAAATGTGCACATTTTGATAAAGAAAATGAATTGGGAAGTTGTTTAAAACTATGTGCACTACTAGAAGCTAGCTGAATGCAATAACATGTGGCTAATATGTACAGCTACAAATCAGCAGTTTCTGAGCCTACCTAGGTATCAATTTCAACAAAAGATACCACGAAAATAAAACAAATTAGATGAAAATTGGTAAATTATTTAAAATTACAAAGTCAATCTGAATCATGAAAGAAAAAAACTGTTTCTTATCCCTTTAAAATCCCTCTTTGAATGTATTCAGTGATATTGATGAAACTGTGTTTAGCACAAATGCATTTCCGTAACATTACTAACCCTATAATACTTAAAAAAAAAAAAAATAGAATACAACAAATTTGTTTCAGTTGATTATTAAAGCCAGGAGGGAACTTGATACCACAATGGGAATGTTTGTTATTAATTATGTCAAAACCAACTTTTGCTGTGACCTTCCAGATCATCTTTAAAATTTACTATAGTTTCTGCATGTTGCAAAATATTTCAAACTGTATAAAATACAATTGGCTAGATTTAGAGTTCTGCGTTAGGGTTAAAAAGCAGCGTTAAGGGGTCCTAACGCTGCTTTTTAATGCCCATTGGTATTTAGAGTCAGGCAGGAATGGGTCTACCGCTCACATTCTTTCCGCGACTCCAGGCTACCGCAAATCTCCTTACGTCAATTGTGTATCCTATCTTTTCTATGGGATTTGCCTAATGCTGGTATTACGAGTCTTGGAAGAAGTGAGTGGTAGAGCCTCTACCGACAAGACTCCAACCGCAAAAAAAGTCAGTAGTTAAGAGTTTTATGGGCTAACGCCGGAACATAAAGCTCTTAACTACAGTGCTATAAAGTACACTAACACCCGAAAACTACCTATGAACCCCTAAACCGAGCCCCCCCCCCACATCGCAAACCCTATAATAAAAATTTTTAACCCCTAATCTGCCGCTCCGGACACCGCCGCAACCTACATTATAGCTATGAACCCCTAATCTGCTGTCCCTAACATCGGCAACATCTATATTATATTTATTACCGCCTAATCTGCCGCCCCAATGTTGCCGCTACCTACCTACACTTGGAGGACCTCTTCTGCTCTGCTTGCATGAAGAATTTGGCTCAGCTGGGTGAAGATGACTCAAGGTAGGGAGATCTTCAGGGGGTTAGTGTTAGTTTTTTTTTAAGGTGGGTTTGGGTAGGTTTTAGAGTAGGGGTATGTGGGTGGTGGGTTGTAATTTTGGGGGGGTATTGTATTTTTATTTACAGGTAAAAGAGCTGATTACTTTGGGGCAATGCCCCGCAAAAAGCCCTTTTAAGGGCTGGTAAAAGAGCTGATTACTTTGTAATTTAGGATAGGGTAGGGCATTTTATTATTTTTTATTATTATTATTTTATTAGGGGGCTTAGATTAGGTGTAATTAGTTTAAACTTCTTGTAATTTTTTTTTATTTTCTGTAATTTAGTGTTTGTTTGTCTTTGTATTATAGTTTAGTTTATTTAATTGGATTTTAGTTTAGATAATTGTAGGTAATTTATTTAATTAGTTTAATGATAGTGTAGTGTTAGGTGTATTTGTAATTTAGGTTAGGATTTATTTTACAGGTAATTTTGTAATTATTTTAACTAGGTAGCTATTAAATAGTTAATAACTATTTAATAGCTATTGTACCTAGTTAAAATAAATACAAAGTTGCCTGTAAAATAAATATAAAACCTAAAATAGCTACAAGGTAACTATTAGTTATATTGTAGCTATATTAGGGTTTATTTTATAGGTAAGTATTTAGTTTTAAATAGGAATCATTTATTAAATGATAGTAAATTTATTTCGTTTTTTTTAAATTATATTTAATTTAGGGGGGTGTTAGGGTTAGGGTTAGACTTAGGTTTAGGGGTTAATAACTTTATTATAGTAGCGGCGACGTTGGGGGCGGGAGATTAGGGGTTAATAATTGTAGGTAGGTGGTGGCAATGTTAGGGAGAGCAGATTAGGGGTTAATAAAATTTATTATAGCGGGAGTGCGGCGGTTTAGGGGTTAATACATTTATTATAGTGGCGGCGATGTCCGGTCAGCAGATTAGGGGTTAATAAGTGTAGGTAGGTGGCGGCGATATTGGGGGGGCAGATTAGGGGGTAATAAATATAATATAGGTGTCGGTGATGTTAGGGACATTAGATTAGGGGTTCATAGCTATAATGTAGGTAGTGGCGGTATATGGAGCGGCAGATTAGGGGTTAATAATATAATGTAGGTGTCAGCGATAGCGGGGGCGGCAGATTAGAGGTTAATAAGTGTAAGGTTAGGAGTGTTTAGACTCAGGGTTCATGTTAGGGTGTTAGGTGTAGACTTAGAGAATGTTTCCCCATAGGAAACAATGGGGCTGCGTAAGGAGCTGAACGCTGCTTTTTTGCAGGTGTTAGATTTTTTTGCAGCCAGCTCAGCCCCATTGTATCCTATGGGGAAATCGTGCATGAGCACGTTTTTCCAGCTTACCGCTACCGTAAGCAACGCTGGTATTGAGGGTTGAAGTGGAGCTAAATTATGCTCAACGCTCACTTTTCTGAGGCTAACGCAGCCATTCAGACAACTCGTAAAACCAACGTTGTCTTAAGGGTGCGCTGGAAAAAAAAGGCTTGTTAGCACTACAGGTCTTTACTGACAAAACTCTAAATCTAGGCGAATGTGTGCAACAGTTCTCATGTTAAGATATTTTTAGACATTTCAAAATCTGTCTCTACAGAATTCTGCTTTTAACATGTTACTAAAACACATGTATTATTGTATTTATCACAATTGCATTTAGGAATAACAGTGTGCAGTGGTACACTACTAGCTCTCAGTCACTGGATTTAAGGGCGCAAATGTACATCAATAAAACTTTGTTTATTGTACAATCTAAAAATGGGAAACTTATTTTAAAAACCTGGGACTCAAATATAGCCCAATATAATCAAGTGTGTGTAGAAGAGGAGTAATTGTAATTACGTACTGGCTACCTATTATACATAATACATTTTTCTCAGTATAACTCCCCCTGTGTGAGAATGGAAAAACACTGTTAAATATCACTCAATCTGTTGTCAGGAAACGCACATTTCTTCAATAACATTGAATTGATGAAAATATTTGTTTCTTTATTACATTATGGCACCACGGATTAAAGGCCATATTCTAACATACAGAGTTATTTGAATAAGTCTATTTTTGCGTGGCAGACAGCTGTACAGCTTTATCCAAATATTGTCACAATGTATAGTGTGGTACCTTTTGCTAAGTGACAGCTATCGTTCTTACATCTCTTATTGAACAACTTAGGCAGGCGACTACACAGCCATCCCAAAATTATGGTTAAGAGACTATTATAATATTGCTATTGTAATAAACGATAAGGCTAAGTTCCATTAAAAACTAAGGACTCCCCAATTTTCATATAACTGCATGTAATAGACACTACTTTAAAGAATAATATGCACAGATACTGATATAAAAATCTAATAATAACCGTTTAAAAAGTTACGGCTAGATTTAGAGTTTTGTCGGTAAGGACCCGCGTAGCTAACGCCGGCTTTTTTCTGGCCGCACCATAAAAATAACTCTTGTATTGAGAGTCCACATAAAGGCTGCGTTAGGCTCCAAAAAAGGAGCGTAGAGCATTTTTAACGCAGCTTCAACTCTCGATACCAGAGTTGCTTACGCAAGCGGCCAGCCTCAAAAATGTGCTCATGCACGATTCCCCCATAGAAAACAATGGGGCTGTTTGAGCTGAAAAAAAACCCTGCAAAAAAGCCGCGTTCAGCTCCTAACGCAGCCCCATTGTTTGCTATGCGGAAACACTTCCTACGTCTGCACCTAACACCCTAACATGTACCCCGAGACTAAACACCCCTAACCTTACACTTATTAACCCCTAATCTGCCGCCCCCGCTATCGCTGACCCCTGCATATTATTATTAACCCCTAATCTGCCGCTCCGTAAACCGCCGCTGCTTACATTATCCTTTTGTACCCCTAATCTGCTGCCCTAACATCGCCGACCCCTATATTATATTAACCCCTTAGTGACCAGAGCACTTTTCCATTTTCTGTCCGTTTGGGACCAAGGCTATTTTTACATTTCTGCAGTGTTTGTGTTTAGCTGAAATTTTCCTCTTACTCATTTACTGTACCCACACATATTATATACCGTTTTTCTCGCCATTAAATGGACTTTCTAAAAATACCATTATTTTCATCATATCTTATCATTTACTATAAAATAATTTATAAAATATGAGGAAAAATTAAAAAAAACACACTTTTTCTAACTTTGAACCCCAAAATCTGTTACATATCTACAACCACCAAAAAACACCCATGCTAAATAGTTTCTAAATTTTGTCCTGAGTTTAGAAATACCCAATGTTTACATCTTCTTTGCTTTTTTTGTAACTTATAGGGCCATAAATACAAGTAGCACTTTGCTATTTTCAAACCATTTTTTTTCAAAATTAGCGCTAGTTACATTGGGACACTGATATCTTTCAGGAATCCCTGAATATCCATTGACATGTATATATTTTTTTTTAGAAGACATCCCAAAGTATTGATCTAGGCCCATTTTGGTATATTTCATGCCACCATTTCACCGCCAAATGCGATCAAATACAAAAAATCGTTCACTTTTCACAAATTTTTTCACAAACTTTCAGTTTCTCACTGAAATTATTTACAAACTGCTTGTGCAATTATGGCAGAAATGGTTGTAAATTCTTCTCTGGGATCCCCTTTGTTCAGAAATAGCAGACATATATGGCTTTGGCTTTGCTTTTTGGTAATTAGAAGGCCGCTAAATGCCACTGCCCACCACACGTGTATTATGCCCAGCAGTGAAGGGGTTAATTAGGAAGCATGTAAGGAGCTTTTTGGGGTATTTTTAGCTTTAGTGTAGTGTAGTAGACAACCCCAAGTATTGATCTAGGCCCATTTTGGTATATTTCATGCCACCATTTCACCGCCAAATGCGATCAAATTAAAAAAAATGTTACATTTTTCACAATTTTAGGTTTCTCACTGAAATCATTTACAAACAGCTTGTGCAATTATGGCACAAATGGTTGTAAATGCTTCTCTGGGATCCCCTTTGTTCAGAAATAGCAGACATATATGACTTTGGCGTTGCTTTTTGGTAATTAGAATGCTGCTAAATGGCGCTGCGCATCACACGTGTATTATGGCTAGCAGTGAAGGGGTTAATTAGGTAGCTTGTAGGGAGCTTGCAGGGTTAATTTTAGCTTTAGTGTAGAGATCAGCCTCCCACCTGAAACATCAGACCCCCTGATCCCTCCCAAACATCTCTCTTCCCTCCCCTACCCCACAAATGTCCCCGCCATCTTAAGTACTGGCAGAAACTCTGCCAGTACTAAAATAAAAGGAAAATTTTGCCTTTTTTGTGCATTTTTTTTAGCATATTTACATATGCTTATGTGTAGGATCCCCATTAGCCCCCAACCTCACTGATCCCCCACCAAACAGCTCTCTAACCCTCCCCCTCTGACTTAATGTGCGCCATCTTGGGTACTGGCAGCTGTCTGCCAGTACCCATTTTAGTGAAAAATATGCTGTTATATATAAAAAAAATGTCCCTTTTCTGTAGTGTAGCTCCCCCCCCCCAATACCAACCCCCCACCCCTTCCTGATCCCTTAGATGCTTTTAAAAAAATAAGTTTATTTTATATTTTTTTACAATTAACTTGTAACTTTTTTCTGTAGTGTAGCGGTTCCCACCCGCTCCCGCCCCGTGCACGCGCCCGCCCGCCACCCCCCGTGCACGCGCGCGCCCGTGCACGCCCCCGGCGATACCGCAACCGATCCCGCCCCCCTCTCTGACTAAGAAGCCATCGATGGCCGCCCACCCACCTCCCACTTCAGCTCCCACCCACCAACGAATGCGGCCATCGATGTCCGGTGCAGAGAGGGCCACAGAGTGGCTCTCTCTGCACCGGAGGGGTAAAAAATGTTATTGCAGGATGCCTCAATATCGAGGCATCCTGCAATAACCGGAAATCAGCTGGAAGTGATCAGGATCGCTTCCAGCTGCTTTCCAAACCGAGGACGTGCAGGGTACGTCCTTGGTCGTTAAGTGACTTTTTTAAGAGGACGTACCCTGCACGTCCTCGGTCATTAAGGGGTTAATTAACCCCTAATCTGCCCCCCACAACGTCGCCTCCACCTGCCTACACTTATTAACCCCTAATCTGCCGAGCAGACCTGAGCGCTACTATAATAAAGTTATTAACCCCTAATCCGCATCACTAACCCTATAATAAATAGTATTAACCCCTAATCTGCCGAGCGGACCTGAGCGCTACTATAATAAAGTTATTAACCCCTAATCCGCATCACTAACCCTATAATAAATAGTATTAACCCCTAATCTGCCCTCCCTAACATCGCCGACACCTAACTTCAATTATTAACCCCTTAATCTGCCGACCGGAGCTCACCGCTATTCTAATAAATGTATTAACCCCTAAAGCTAAGTCTAACCCTAACACTAACACCCCCCTAAATTAAATATAATTTTAATCTAACGAAATTAATTAACTCTTATTAAATAAATTATTCCTATTTAAAGCTAAATACTTACCTGTAAAATAAATCCTAATTTAGCTACAATATAAATTATAATTACATTGTAGCTATTTTAGGATTAATATTACCTGTAAAATAAATCCTAACCTAAGTTACAATTAAACCTAACACTATACTATCAATAAATTAATTAAATAAAATACCTACAATTACCTACAATTAAACCTAACACTACACTATCAATAAATTAATTAAATACAATATCTACAAATAACTACAATGAAATAAACTAACTAAAGTACAAAAAATAAAAAAGAACTAAGTTACAAAAAATAAAAAAATATCTACAAACATAAGAAAAATATTACAACAATTTTAAACTAATTACACCTACTCTAAGCCCCCTAATAAAACAACAAAGCCCCCCAAAATAAAAAATGCCCTACCCTATTCTAAACTACTAAAGTTAAAAGCTCTTTCTCCAACATTGGTGTGTCCGGTCCACGGCGTCATCCTTACTTGTGGGAATATCTCTTCCCCAACAGGAAATGGCGAAGAGTCCCAGCAAAGCTGGCCATATAGTCCCTCCCAGGCTCCGCCCACCACAGTCATTCTCTTTGCCGTTGCACAGGCAACATCTCCACGGAGATGGTTAAGAGTATGTGGTGTTTAGTTGTAGTTTTTTTATTCTACTATCAAGAGTTTGTTATTTTAAAATAGTGCTGGTATGTACTATTTACTCTGAAACAGAAAAAGATGAAGATTTCTGTTTGTGAGAGGAAGATGATTTTAGCAGACAGTAACTAAAATCGATTGCTGTTTCCACATAGGACTGTTGAGATGAAGTAACTTCAGTTGGGGGAAACAGTAAGCAGACTTTTCTGCTTAAGGTATGACTAGCCATATTTCTAACAAGACTGTGTAATGCTGGAAGGCTGTCATTTCCCCTCATGGGGACCGGTAAGCCATTTTCTTAGTCTCAAACAGAATAAAGGGCTTAATATGGGCTATAAAACTGGTAGACACTTTTATGGGCTAAATCGATTGCTTTATTTGGACATTTTATACATGTTTATGCTGATAATTCACACTTATAAACTTGGGGAACGTGTTTTAACGTCAGGCACTATGTTAGACACCTTTTCCAGTCAGGAAGGGCCTTCCCAGTTGTAGGCTGAGCCTCATTTTCGCGCCATTACTGCGCAGTTGTTTTTGAGTGCAAGACATGCAGATGCATGTGTGAGGACCTGAAAGTAGTTGGAAAAGTTCCTAGAAGGCGTCATTTGGTATCGTATTCCCCTCTGGGCTTGGTAAAGTCACAGCAAAGGCTGTAGCTGGGACTGTATAGGGGTTAAATCTGTAACCGGCTCCGGTTTCGTTATTTTAAGGGTTAAAGCCCTGAAAATTGGTGTGCAATACTTTTAATGCTTTAAGACACTGTGGTGAAATTTTGGTAAATTCTGAACAATTCCTTCATATATTTTCACATATTCAGTAATAAAGTGTGCTCTGTTTAAAATTTAAAGAGACAGTAACGGTTTTGTTTTAAAACGGTTTTTGTGCTTTATTGACAAGTTTAAGCCTGTTTAACATGTCTGTGCCTTCAGATAAGCTATGTTCTATATGTATGAAAGCCAATGTGTCTCCCCCTTCAAAATTGTGTGATAATTGTGCCATAGCGTCCAAACAAAGTAAGGACAATACTGCCACAGATAATAAAATTGCCCAAGATGATTCCTCAGATGAAAGGAGTAGACATGGTTCTACATCATCTCCTTTTGTGTCTACGCCAGTTTTGCCCACGCAGGAGGCCCCTAGTACTTCTAGCGCGCCAATGCTTATTACCATGCAACAATTGACGGCTGTAATGGATAACTCCATAGCAAATATTTTATCCAAAATGCCTGCATATCAGAGAAAGCGCGATTGCTCTGTTTTAAACACTGAAGAGCAGGAGGGTGCTGATGATAATTGTTCTGTCATACCCTCACACCAATCTGAAGGGGCCATGAGGGAGGTTTTGTCAGACGGGGAAATTTCAGATTCAGGAAAAATTTCTCAGCAGGCTGAACCTGATGTTGTGACATTTAAATTTAAATTAGAACATCTCCGCACACTGCTTAAGGAGGTGTTATCTACTCTGGATGATTGTGACAACTTGGTCATTCCAGAAAAATTATGCAAGATGGACAAGTTCCTAGAGGTTCCAGTGCACCCCGACGCTTTTCCTATACCCAAGCGGGTGGCGGACATAGTGAATAAGGAGTGGGAGAAGCCCGGCATACCTTTTATTCCCCCTCCTATATTTAAGAAATTATTTCCTATGGTCGACCCCAGAAAGGACTTATGGCAGACAGTCCCTAAGGTCGAGGGGGCAGTTTCTACTCTAAACAAGCGCACTACTATTCCTATCGAAGATAGTTGTGCTTTCAAAGATCCTATGGATAAAAAATTGGAAGGTTTGCTTAAAAAGATTTTTGTACAGCAAGGTTACCTTCTACAACCCCTTTCGTGCATTGTTCCTGTCACTACAGCAGCGTGGTTCTGGTTCGAGGAACTAGAAAAGTCGCTCAGTAGAGAGACTCCATATGAGGAGGTTATGGACAGAGTTCACGCACTTAAGTTGGCTAAGTCTTTTATTTTAGATGCCGCTTTGCAATTAGCTAGATTAGCGGCGAAAAATTCAGGGTTTGCAATTGTGGCGCGCAGAGCGCTTTGGCTAAAATCTTGGTCAGCGGATGTATCATCCAAGACAAAATTGCTTAACATCCCCTTCAAGGGTAAAACTCTCTTTGGACCAGAATTGAAGGAGATTATCTCAGACATCACTGGGGGAAAGGGCCACGCCCTCCCACAAGATAGGCCTTTCAAGGCCAAGAATAAGTCTAATTTTCGTTCCTTTCGTAATTTCAGGAACGGACCGGCCTCTAATTCTGCATCCTCTAAGCAAGAGGGTAATGCCTCACAGTCCAAACCAGCCTGGAAACCGATGCAAGGCTGGAACAAGGGTAAGCAGACCAAGAAGCCTGCTACCGCTAACAAAACAGCATGAAGGAGTAGCCCCCGATCCGGGACCGGATCTAGTGGGGGGCAGACTCTCTTTGCTCAGGCTTGGGCAAGAGATGTTCAGGATCCCTGGACGCTAGAAATAGTTTCTCAGGGTTATCTTCTGGAATTCAAGGAACTACCCCCAAGGGGAAGGTTCCACATGTCTCACTTATCCTCAAACCAAATAAAGAGACAGGCGTTCTTACATTGTGTAGAAGACCTGCTAAAGATGGGAGTGATACACCCAGTTCCAATGACGGAACAAGGAATGGGATTTTACTCAAATCTGTTCGTAGTTCCCAAAAAAGAGGGAACCTTCAGACCAATTCTGGATTTAAAGATCCTAAACAAATTTCTCAGGGTACCATCGTTCAAAATGGAAACCATTCGAACGATTCTACCCACTATCCAGGAAGGTCAATTTATGACTACCGTGGATCTAAAGGATGCGTACCTACATATTCCTATCCACAAAGAACATCATCAGTTCCTAAGGTTCGCCTTTCTGGACAAACATTACCAGTTTGTGGCCCTCCCATTCGGATTAGCCACTGCTCCAAGAATTTTCACAAAGGTACTCGGGTCCCTTCTAGCGGTTCTAAGACCGAGGGGCATTGCAGTAGTACCATACTTGGACGACATTCTAATACAAGCGTCGTCCCTTTCAAAAGCAAAGGCTCATACAGACATCGTTCTGGCCTTTCTAAGATCTCACGGATGGAAGGTGAACATAGAAAAAAGTTCTCTGTCTCCGTCAACAAGAGTTCCCTTCCTGGGAACAATAATAGATTCCTTAGAAATGAGGATCTTTCTGACAGATGTCAGAAAGTCAAAACTTCTAAGCGCTTGTCAAGTTCTTCATTCTGTTCAACGTCCTTCCATAGCTCAGTGCATGGAAGTAGTAGGGTTGATGGTTGCAGCAATGGACATAGTTCCTTTTGCGCGAATTCATCTAAGACCATTACAACTGTGCATGCTGAAACAGTGGAATGGGGACTATACAGACTTGTCTCCAGTGATTCAAGTAGATCAGAAGACCAGAGATTCACTCCGTTGGTGGATATCCCTGGACCACCTATCCCAGGGAATGAGCTTCCGCAGACCAGAGTGGGTCATTGTCACGACCGACGCCAGTCTAGTGGGCTGGGGTGCGGTCTGGGAATCCCTGAAAGCTCAGGGACTATGGTCTCGGGAAGAGTCTCTTCTCCCGATAAACATTCTGGAACTAAGAGCAATATTCAATGCTCTCAGGGCTTGGCCTCAGCTTGCAAAGGCCAGATTCATAAGATTCCAATCAGACAACATGACTGTTGCGTATATCAATCATCAGGGGGGAACAAGGAGTTCCCTGGCGATGAAAGAAGTAACCAAAATAATACAATGGGCGGAGAATCACTCCTGCCATCTATCTGCGATCCACATCCCAGGTGTGGAAAACTGGGAAGCGGATTATCTGAGTCGTCAGACATTCCATCCGGGGGAGTGGGAACTCCACCCGGAGATTTTTGCCCAGTTGACTCAATTATGGGGCATTCCAGACATGGATCTGATGGCGTCTCGTCAGAACTTCAAGGTTCCTTGCTACGGCTCCAGATCCAGGGATCCCAAGGCGACTCTAGTGGATGCACTAGTAGCAAATTGGACCTTCAACCTAGCTTATGTGTTCCCACCATTTCCTCTCATTCCCAGGCTGGTAGCCAGGATCAAACAGGAGAGGGTCTCGGTGATCTTGATAGCTCCTGCGTGGCCATGCAGGACTTGGTATGCAGACCTGGTGAATATGTCATTGGTTCCACCATGGAAGCTACCTTTGAGACAGGACCTTCTTGTTCAGGGTCCATTCGAACATCCAAATCTGGTCTCCCTCCAGCTGACGGCTTGGAGATTGAACGCTTGATTCTATCAAAGCGTGGGTTTTCAGATTCGGTGATTGATACTCTGGTTCAGGCCAGAAAACCGGTAACTAGAAAGATTTACCATAAAATATGGAAAAGATATATCTGCTGGTGTGAATCCAAGGGATTCCCTTGGAATAAGGTACAAATTCCTAAGATTCTTTGCTTTCTGCAAGACGGTTTGGATAAAGGATTATCTGCGAGTTCTCTAAAGGGACAGATTTCTGCTTTATCTGTCTTACTACACAAACGACTGGCAGCTATGCCAGATGTTCAAGCATTTGTTCAGGCTCTGGTTAGGATCAAGCCTGTTTACAGACCTTTGACTCCTCCCTTGAGTTTAAATCTAGTTCTTTCAGTTCTTCAAGGGGTTCCGTTTGAACCTCTACATTCCATAGATATTAAGTTGTTATCTTGGAAAGTTTTGTTTTTGGTTGCTATTTCATCTGCTAGAAGAGTTTCAGAGTTATCTGCTCTGCAGTGTTCTCAGCCCTATCTGGTGTTCCATGCAGATAAGGTGGTTTTGCGTACTAAGCCTGGTTTTCTTCCAAAGGTTGTTTCTAACAAAAATATTAACCAGGAGATAGTTGTACCTTCTTTGTGTCCGAATCCAGTTTCAAAGAAGGAACGTTTGTTACACAATTTGGACGTAGTCCGTGCTCTAAAATTCTATTTAGAAGCTACAAAAGATTTCAGACAAACATCTTCTCTGTTTGTCATCTATTCTGGTAAAATGAGAGGTCAAAAAGCGACTTCTACCTCTCTTTCCTTTTGGCTTAAAAGCATCATCCGATTGGCTTACGAGACTGCCGTACGGCAGCCTCCTGAAAGAATCACAGCTCACTCCACTAGGGCTGTGGCTTCCACATGGGCCTTCAAGAACGAGGCTTCTGTTGATCAGATATGTAAGGCAGCGACTTGGTCTTCACTGCACACTTTTGCCAAATTTTACAAATTTGATACTTTTGCTTCTTCGGAGGCTATTTTTGGGAGAAAGGTTTTGCAAGCCGTGGTGCCTTCCGTTTAGGTAACCTGATTTGCTCCCTCCCTTCATCCGTGTCCTAAAGCTTTGGTATTGGTTCCCACAAGTAAGGATGACGCCATGGACCAGACACACCAATGTTGGAGAAAACAGAATTTATGCTTACCTGATAAATTACTTTCTCCAACAGTGTGTCCGGTCCACGGCCCGCCCTGGTTTTTTAATCAGGTCTGATGAATTATTTTCTCTAACTACAGTCACCACGGTACCATATGGTTTCTCCTATATTTTTCCTCCTGTCCGTCGGTCGAATGACTGGGGTGGGCGGAGCCTGGGAGGGACTATATGGCCAGCTTTGCTGGGACTCTTTGCCATTTCCTGTTGGGGAAGAGATATTCCCACAAGTAAGGATGACGCCGTGGACCGGACACACCTATGGAGAAAGTAATTTATCAGGTAAGCATAAATTCTGTTTTTACCTTACCAGCCCTGAACAGGGCCCTTTGCGGGGCATGCCCCAAGAAGTTCAGCTCTTTTGCCTGTAAAAAAAACATACAATACCCCCCCAACATTACAACCCACCACCCACATACCCCTAATCTAACCCAAACCCCCCTTAAATAAACCTAACACTAAGCCCCTGAAGATCTTCCTACCTTATCTTCACCATACCAGGTTCACCGATCCGTCCTGGAGAGCTCCTGATCCAAGCCCAAGCGGGGGTCTGAAGATGTCCATGATCCAGTAGAAGTCTTCATCCAAGCGGGGCAGAAGAGGTCTTCCATCCGATTGAAGTCTTCATCCAGGCGGCATCTTCTATCGACATCCATCTGGAGCGGAGCGGCAGCATCCTGAAGACCTCCGACGCGGAACATCCATCCTGGCCGACGACTGAGCGACGAATGACGGTTCCTTTAAATGACGTCATCCAAGATGGCGTCCCTCGAATTTCCGATTGGCTGATAGGATTCTATCAGCCAATCGGAATTAAGGTAGGAATATTCTGATTCGAGGGACGCCATCTTGGATGACGTCATTTAAAGGAACCGTCATTCGTCGTTCAGTCGTCGGCCAGGATGGATGTTCCGCGTCGGAGGTCTTCAGGATGCTGTCGCTCCGCTCCAGATGGATGTCGATAGAAGATGCCGCCTGGATGAAGACTTCAATCGGATGGAAGACCTCTTCTGCCCCGCTTGGATGAAGACTTCAATCGGATGGAAGACCTCTTCTGCCCCACTTGGATGAAGACTTCTACCGGATCATGGACATCTTCAGCCCCCCGCTTGGGCTTGGATCAGGACATCGGAGGAGCTCTTCAGGACGGATCGGTGAACTTGGTATGGTGAAGATAAGGTAGGAAGATCTTCAGGGGCTTAGTGTTAGGTTTATTTAAGGGGGCTATGGGTTAGATTAGGGGTATGTGGGTGGTGGGTTGTAATGTTGGGGGGGGGGTATTGTATGTTTTTTTTACAGGCAAAAGAGCTGAACTTCTTGGGGCATGCCCCGCAAAGGGCCCTGTTCAGGGCTGGTAAGGTAAAAGAGCTTTTAACTTTAGTAATTTAGAATAGGGTAGGGCATTTTTTATTTTGGGGGGCTTTGTTGTTTTATTAGGGGGCTTAGAGTAGGTGTAATTAGTTTAAAATTGTTGTAATATTTTTCTTATGTTTGTAGATATTTTTTTATTTTTTGTAACTTAGTTCTTTTTTATTTTTTGTACTTTAGTTAGTTTATTTCATTGTAGTTATTTGTAGATATTGTATTTAATTAATTTATTGATAGTGTAGTGTTAGGTTTAATTGTAGGTAATTGTAGGTATTTTATTTAATTAATTTATTAATAGTCTAGTGTTAGGTTTAATTGTAGGTAATTGTAGGTATTTTATTTAATTAATTTAATGATAGTATAGTGTTAGGTTTAATTGTAACTTAGGTTAGGATTTATTTTACAGGTAATGTTGTAATTATTTTAACTAGGTAACTATTAAATAGTTCTTAACTATTTAATAGCTATTGTACATGGTTAAAATAATTACAAAGTTGCCTGTAAAATAAATATTAATCCTAAAATAGCTACAATGTAATTATAATTTATATTCTAGCTATATTAGGATTTATTTTACAGGTAAGTATTTAGCTTTAAATAGGAATAATTTATTTAATAAGAGTTAATTAATTTCGTTAGATTAAAATTATATTTAACTTAGGGGGGTGTTAGTGTTAGGGTTAGACTTAGCTTTAGGGGTTAATACATTTATTAGAATAGCGGTGAGCTCTGGTCGGCAGATTAGGGGTTAATAATTGAAGTTAGGTGTCGGCGATGTTAGGGAGGGCAGATTAGGGGTTAATACTATTTATTATAGGGTTAGTGAGGCGGATTAGGGGTTAATAAATTTATTATAGTAGCGCTCAGGTCCGCTCGGCAGATTAGGGGTTAATCAGTGTAGGCAGGTGGAGGCGACGTTGTGGGGGGCAGATTAGGGGTTAATAAATATAATATAGGGGTCGGCGGTGTTAGGGGCAGCAGATTAGGGGTACATAAGGATAACGTAGTTGGCAGTCGGAAGATTAGGGGTTAAAAAAATTTAATCGAGTTGCAGCAATTTGGGGGGACCTCGGTTTAGGGGTACATAGGTAGTTTATGGGTGTTAGTGTACTTTAGAGTACAGTAGTTAAGAGCTTTATAAACCGGCGTTAGCCCAGAAAGCTCTTAACTACTGACTTTTTTCCTGCGGCTGAAGTTTTGTCGTTAGAGTTCTAACGCTCACTTCAGACACGACTCTAAATACCGGAGTTAGAAAGATCCCATTGAAAAGATAGGATACGCAATTGACGTAAGGGAATCTGCGGTATGCAAAAGTCGCGGCTGAAAAGTGAGCGTTAGACCCTTTTTTGAGTGACTCCAAATACCGGAGGTAGCCTAAAACCAGCGTTAGGAGCCTCTAACGCTGGTTTTCACGGCTAACGCCAAACTCCAAATCTAGGCCTTACTTAGGCGCTTCCAGTTTAGCTCTGTTTATAAGGTTATTGGAACACCCACTGCAAGTGGGAAATATCAGACACTCCCCCCCCCCATCCTTTGCATATAAAAAGACACTTTACACAAACAGAAGCAAGCTGGAGTAGGTATACATTGGTATTCTCCTAAAACTTTGGGGCTTGGTTAGGAGTCTGAAAATCACAGCTATCCATTTTAAAAAAATGGAAAACTGTATGGGCTATATAAATGGATCATCTACAAAACATTTATGCAAAGAAAAATCTAGTGTATAATGTCCCTTTAAACATTAAGTTTAATTGGTGCCCCTTTTTGACTTTGAAACCAATGACTGAAAATACTAGTAGTGTACTGCTGTGTGTGAATTTTCTTTTATTCCTAAATGCAATTGTGATTTCTCCAACATTGGTGTGTCCGGTCCACGGCGTCATCCTTACTTGTGGGATATTCTCTTCCCCAACAGGAAATGGCAAAGAGTCCCAGCAAAGCTGGTCACATGATCCCTCCTAGGCTCCGCCCACCCCAGTCATTCTCTTTGCCGTTGCACAGGCAACATCTCCACGGAGATGGTTAAGAGTTTTTTGGTGTTTAAATGTAGTTTTATTCTTCTATCAAGTGTTTGTTATTTTAAAATAGTGCTGGTATGTACTATTTACTCTGAAACAGAAAAGGATGAAGATTTCTGTTTGTGAGAGGAAGATGATTTTAGCAGACAGTAACTAAAATCGATTGCTGTTTCCACACAGGACTGTTGAGATGAAGTAACTTCAGTTGGGGGAAACAGTTAGCAGTCTTTTCTGCTTAAGGTATGACTAGCCATATTTCTAACAAGACCATGTAATGCTGGAAGGCTGTCATTTCCCCTCATGGGGACCGGTAAGCCATTTTCTTAGTTAAACATAAAAGAATAAAGGGCTTCAAAAAGGGCTTAAAAACTGGTAGACATTTTTCTGGGCTAAAACAATTGCTTTACTAGGCATATTATGCAGATTCTAACTATTTATTGGTATTATAATCTTGGGGAACGTTTAGAAAAACGGCAGGCACTGTGTTGGACACCTTTTTCAGATGGGGGCCTTTCTAGTTATAGACAGAGCCTCATTCTGGGACTGTATAGGGGTTAAATGTAAAAACGGCTCCGGTTCCGTTAATTTAAGGGTTAAAGCTCTGAAATTTGGTGTGCAATACTTTTAATGCTTTAAGACACTGTGGTGAAATTTTGGTGAATTTTGAACAATTCCTTCATACTTTTTCACATATTCAGTAATAAAGTGTTTTCAGTTTGAAATTTAAAGTGACAGTAACGGTTTTATTTTAAAACGTTTTTTGTGCTTTGTTGACAAGTTTAAGCCTGTTTAACATGTCTGTACCATCAGATAAGCTATGTTCTATATGTATGAAAGCCAATGTGTCTCCCCATTTAAATTTATGTGATAATTGTGCCATAGTGTCCAAACAAAGTAAGGACAGTAATGCAACAGATAATGATATTGCCCAAGATGATTCCTCAGATGAGGGGAGTAAACATGATACTACATCATCCCCTACTGTGTCTACACCAGTTATGCCCACACAGGAGGCCCCTAGTACATCTAGTGCGCCAATACTTATTACCATGCAACAATTAACGGCTGTAATGGATAACTCCATAGCAAATCTTTTATCCAAAATGCCTACTTATCAGAGAAAGCGCGATTGCTCTGTTTTAAACACTGAAGAGCAAGAGGACGCTGATGATAACTGTTCTGACATACCCTCACACCAATCTCAAGGGGCCATGAGGGAGGTTTTGTCTGATGGAGAAATTTCAGATTCAGGAAAAATTTCTCATCAAGCTGAACCTGATGTTGTGACATTTAAATTTAAATTAGAACATCTCCGCGCACTGCTTAAGGAGGTGTTATCTACTCTGGATGATTGTGACAATTTGGTCATTCCAGAGAAATTATGTAAGATGGACAAGTTCCTAGAGGTTCCGGTGCCCCCCGACGCTTTTCCTATACCCAAGCGGGTGGCGGACATAGTAAATAAAGAGTGGGAAAGGCCCGGCATACCTTTTGTTCCCCCCCTATATTTAAGAAATTATTTCCTATAGTCGACCCCAGAAAGGACTTATGGCAGACAGTCCCCAAGGTCGAGGGGGCGGTTTCTACTCTAAACAAACGCACTACTATTCCTATCGAAGATAGTTGTGCTTTCAAAGATCCTATGGATAAGAAATTAGAGGGTTTGCTTAAAAAGATTTTTGTACAGCAAGGTTACCTTCTACAACCAATTTCATGCATTGTTCCTGTCACTACGGCAGCGTGTTTCTGGTTCGAGGAACTAGAAAAATCGCTCAGTAAAGAATCTTTGTATGAGGAGGTTATGGACAGAGTTCAAGCACTTAAATTGGCTAACTCTTTTGTTTTAGATGCCGCTTTGCAATTAGCTAGATTAGCGGCGAAAAATTCAGGGTTTGCTGTCGTGGCGCGCAGAGTGCTTTGGCTAAAGTCTTGGTCAGCGGATGTGTCTTCCAAGACAAAATTGCTTAACATTCCTTTCAAAGGTAAAACATTATTTGGACCTGATTTGAAAGATATTATTTCAGACATCACTGGGGGAAAGGGCCACGCCCTCCCACAGGATAGGTCTTTTAAGGCTAAAAATAAGCCTAATTTTCATCCCTTTCGCAGAAACGGACCAGTCTCTAATTCTGTATCCTCTAAGCAAGAGGGTATTACTTCACAACCCAAACCAGCCTGGAAACCAATGCAAGGCTGGAACAAGGGTAAGCAGGCCAAGAAGCCTACCACTGCTACCAAAACAGCATGAAGGGATAGCCCCCGATCCGGGACCGGATCTAGTGGGGGGCAGACTTTCTCTCTTTGCTCAGGCTTGGGCAAGAGATGTTCAGGATCCTTGGGCGCTAGAAATAGTTTCTCAAGGTTATCTCTTGGAATTCAAGGAACTACCCCCAAGGGGAAGGTTCCACAGGTCTCAATTATCTTCAAACCAAATAAAGAGACAGGCATTCTTACATTGTGTAGAAGACCTGTTAAAGATGGGAGTGATACATCCAGTTTCAATAAGAGAACAAGGAATGGGATTTTATTCCAATCTGTTCATAGTTCCCAAAAAAGAGGGAACATTCAGACCAATTTTGGATCTAAAGATCCTAAACAAATTTCTCAGGGTACCATCGTTCAAAATGGAAACTATTCGAACGATCCTACCTACTATCCAGGAAAATCAATTTATGACTACCGTGGATTTAAAGGATGCGTACCTACATATTCCTATCCACAAGGAACATCATCAGTTCCTAAGGTTCGCTTTTCTGGACAAGCATTACCAGTTTGTGGCACTTCCATTCGGATTAGCCACTGCTCCAAGGATTTTCACAAAGGTACTAGGGTCCCTTCTAGCAGTTCTAAGACCAAGGGGCATTGCAGTAGTACCTTACTTGGACGACATCCTGATTCAAGCGTCGTCCCTGTCAAAAGCAAAGGCTCATACGGACATCGTCTTAGCCTTTCTCAGATCTCACGGATGGAAGGTGAACAAAGAAAAAAGTTCTCTGTCCCCGTCAACAAGAGTTCCCTTCTTGGGAACAATAATAGATTCCTTAGAAATGAGGATTTTTCTGACAGAGGTCAGAAAATCAAAACTTCTAAGCTCTTGTCAAGTACTTCACTCTGTTCCTCGTCCTTCCATAGCGCAGTGCATGGAAGTAATAGGATTGATGGTTGCAACAATGGACATAGTTCCTTTTGCACGAATTCATCTAAGACCATTACAACTGTGCATGCTCAGACAGTGGAATGGGGATTATACAGACTTGTCTCCGACGATTCAAGTAGATCAAAAGACCAGAGATTCACTCCGTTGGTGGCTGACCCTGGACAATCTGTCACAGGGAATGAGCTTCCGCAGACCAGAGTGGGTCATTGTCACGACCGACGCCAGCCTAGTGGGCTGGGGCGCGGTCTGGGAATCCCTGAAAGCTCAGGGTCTATGGTCTCGGGAAGAGTCTCTTCTCCCGATAAACATTCTGGAACTGAGAGCGATATTCAATGCTCTCAGAGCTTGGCCTCAACTAGCAAAGGCCAAATTCATAAGGTTACAGTCAGACAACATGACGACCGTTGCATATATCAATCATCAGGGGGGAACAAGGACTTCCCTGGCGATGAAAGAAGTGACCAAGATAATTCAATGGCGGAGGATCACTCCTGCCACTTGTCTGCGATCCACATCCCAGGAGTGGAAAATTGGGAAGCGGATTTTCTGAGTCGTCAGATATTCCATCCGGGGGAGTGGGAACTCCATCCGGAAATCTTTGCCCAAATAACTCAATTATGGGGCATTCCAGACATGGATCTGATGGCTTCTCGTCAGAACTTCAAGGTTCCTTGCTACGGGTCCAGATCCAGGGATCCCAAGGCGACCCTAGTAGATGCACTAGTAGCACCTTGGACCTTCAACCTAGCTTATGTATTCCCACCGTTTCCTCTCATCCCCAGGCTGGTAGCCAGGATCAATCAGGAGAGGGCCTCGGTGATCTTGATAGCTCCTGCGTGGCCACGCAGGACTTGGTATGCAGACCTGGTGAATATGTCATCGGCTCCACCATGGAAGCTACCTTTGAGACAGGACCTTCTTGTTCAGGGTCCATTCGAACATCCGAATCTGGTTTCCCTCCAACTGACGGCTTGGAGATTGAACGCTTGATTTTATCAAAGCGTGGGTTTTCAGATTCTGTAATAGATACTCTGATTCAGGCTAGAAAGCCTGTAACTAGAAAAATTTACCATAACATATGGAAAAAATATATCTGTTGGTGTGAATCTAAAGGATTCCCATGGAACAAGATAAAAATTCCTAAGATTCTATCCTTTCTACAAGAAGGTTTGGAGAAAGGATTATCTGCAAGTTCTCTGAAGGGACAGATCTCTGCTTTATCTGTTTTACTTCACAAAAGACTGGCAGCTGTGCCAGATGTTCAAGCATTTGTTCAGGCTCTGGTTAGGATCAAGCCTGTTTACAGACCTTTGACTCCTCCCTGGAGTCTAAATCTAGTTCTTTCAGTTCTTCAAGGGGTTCCGTTTGAACCCTTACATTCCGTAGATATTAAGTTATTATCTTGGAAAGTTTTGTTTTTGGTTGCAATTTCTTCTGCTAGAAGAGTTTCAGAGTTATCTGCTCTGCAGTGTTCTCCGCCCTATCTGGTGTTCCATGCAGATAAGGTGGTTTTGCGTACTAAGCCTGGTTTTCTTCCGAAAGTTGTTTCCAACAAAAATATTAACCAGGAGATAGTTGTACCTTCTTTGTGTCCGAATCCAGTTTCAAAGAAGGAACGTTTGTTACACAATTTGGACGTAGTCCGTGCTCTAAAATTCTATTTAGAGGCTACTAAAGATTTCAGACAAACATCTTCCTTGTTTGTTGTTTATTCTGGTAAAAGGAGAGGTCAAAAAGCGACTTCTACCTCTCTTTCCTTTTGGCTTAAAAGCATTATCCGATTGGCTTATGAGACTGCCGGACGGCAGCCTCCTGAAAGAATCACAGCTCACTCCACTAGGGCTGTGGCTTCCACATGGGCCTTCAAGAACGAGGCTTCTGTTGACCAGATATGTAAGGCAGCGACTTGGTCTTCACTGCACACTTTTGCCAAATTTTACAAATTTGATACTTTTGCTTCTTCGGAGGCTATTTTTGGGAGAAAGGTTTTGCAAGCCGTGGTGCCTTCCATTTAGGTGACCTGATTTGCTCCCTCCCTTCATCCGTGTCCTAAAGCTTTGGTATTGGTTCCCACAAGTAAGGATGACGCCGTGGACCGGACACACCAATGTTGGAGAAAACAGAATTTATGCTTACCTGATAAATTACTTTCTCCAACGGTGTGTCCGGTCCACGGCCCGCCCTGGTTTTTTAATCAGGTCTGATGAATTATTTTCTCTAACTACAGTCACCACGGTATCATATGGTTTCTCCTATATATATTTCCTCCTGTCCGTCGGTCGAATGACTGGGGTGGGCGGAGCCTAGGAGGGATCATGTGACCAGCTTTGCTGGGACTCTTTGCCATTTCCTGTTGGGGAAGAGAATATCCCACAAGTAAGGATGACGCCGTGGACCGGACACACCGTTGGAGAAAGTAATTTATCAGGTAAGCATAAATTCTGTTTTAATTGTGTACACAGCACCTTTCACCCCCATGCACAGAATGCACGTGATATAAGAGGGGTACACATTTTACCTTTTTTTGATCAATAGATATAAGTGGGGTAGTCAAAAAAATTAGTGCCATTGTTTTTTGTGTTAATCTACATATGCATTTATACTTAGCCAGGTAACAAATCCTTCATGGCTGTAGTGTTGTAGCATTCAACAACATTTTAGCACAATTATATAGGCAGCATATGATCACGTTAAATGATTCCTATAGTGTTGTATCTGCATAAATCTTTTCTGTTAAAATGAACTCATGTAAAATACAAATTAAATTCTAAAACATTGTTTCATATAAGCGGAAACAAAAGCAGTCTGTCAGTTAAACAGAGCCAGCCTCTCTTGGGATGAGACACAATCCTACCTAAATCAAGCACACATTTCTAAACAGTACACTTCCTCTCTGGAGTATGACACAGCCGTACAGACACACGCTATCTCTGGTTTCACACTTATCTTTATCTCAGAGCTCTGACAGGTCTGTATAGTATGTATATAGAAGCAGTGTGCAGCTGGATAAGCCAAATGTACTCAGGATGCCAAGATTTCATGGAACATCTTCAAACAGAGACATTTTTATTCAGAATTAATAGAACTAGTATTATTATTATTATAAATGTAATTTTTTTTTCGTAATGCTACCCCAAATCCCATAGAATTGCATACATGAGTAGGGGTGCTCAGTGGCAAGACATGCAGATACATACTGATTAACAGGACATTAAAGTCAAATTTAAACTTTCATGATTTAGATAGAGAGGCGTATTTATCAAGCCGTCAACCGCAAATACGCTGCAATTCTGCAGCGTAATTGTGGCGAGCCTGATTCCCCTTATTTATCAAAGCCTACAGACCGGCAAAAGTAGAAATTTGTGACGTAACATATGATCCGCCGGTCTCAGTCCGACACAGATCACTGCTTACGTCACTACAGATGTTCCGAATGCAAATTCGGCACTATCTGACTACTTTTACTAGTTAACAAATTCCTAGCAGGTAAACTCGCCACTATTCCAGCCCAGCGTACCCTGAAGGCGTCGGATGCCATAGGAATCAATGGGAGTCTGAAAGCAGCGAAAGCTTATGTTCGCTGCTGCCCAATATCCCATTGATTTCTATGGGAGAATAAAAGTTACGTTTACACCTAACAACCTAAAATATACCCTGAGTCTAAACACCCCTAATCTGCCGCCCCCTACACCACCGCCACCTACATTATACTTATTAACCCCGAATCTGCGGCCCAACACCGCCGCCACCTACATTATACTTATTAACCCTTATTCTGCCGTCCCAACACTGCCGCCACCTAAATAAAAGTTATTAACCCCTATCCTGCTGCTCGAGGACCCCACCACAACTAAATAAATGTATTAACCCCTAAACCCCTGGCCTCCCACATCACTAGCACTTACTAAACCTATTAACCCCTAAACCGCCAGCCCCCCACATCCCCATAAATTAAACTATTAACCCCTAAACCCGCTAACTTTATATGAAATATTAACTCATCCCTATCATATAATAAATGTAAACTTACCTTTAGATTTAAATTAAACTATATTAAACTAATAATTAATCTACCCTAACTATTATACTAAAATTAAATTAAACTATATTATAGACATGTGCGGTTCGTTTCGGATTAATTCGGAAATTCGGTAAATTCGGTAAATTCGGAGATTCGGATCGATTCGGATTTCCGAATTAAAATACTTCCGAATCTACCGAATGAATCCGAAATAGCTGCCGTATCTCCGAATAAATCCGAATTAGCTCGTTAAGATTCGGCATTTCCCCATAGGAAACAATGGGAGTTTCGGCTGAAAAAAAACTAACACCGCAGCCCCATTGTTTCCTATGGGGAAACACTAAGTCTGCACCTAACACCCTAACATGTACCCCGAGTCTCTAAACACCCCTAATCTAACACTTATTAACCCCTAATCTGCTGCCTCCGCTATCGCTGACACCTGCATTATTTTATTAACCCCTAATCTGCCGACCCGATATCGCCGCCGCCTACATTATAGCTATTAACCCCTAATCTGCTGTCCCTAACACCGCCGACCCCTACATTATAGTTATTAACCCCTAATCTGCCTCCCCCCAACGTCGCCGCAATCTAACTACAAGTATTAACCCCTAATCTGCCGACCCGATATCGCCGCCGCCTACATTATAACTATTAACCCCTAATCTGCTGTCCCTAACACCGCCGACCCCTACATTATAGTTATTAACCCCTAATCTGCCCCCCCCAACGTCGCCGCAATCTAACTACAAGTATTAACCCCTAATCTGCCGACCCGATATCGCCGCCGCCTACATTATAGCTATTAACCCCTAATCTGCTGTCCCTAACACCGCCGACCCCTACATTATAGTTATTAACCCCTAATCTGCCTCCCCCCAACGTCGCCGCAATCTAACTACAAGTATTAACCCCTAATCTGCCGACCCGATATCGCCGCCGCCTACATTATAGCTATTAACCCCTAATCTGCTGTCCCTAACACCGCCGACCCCTACATTATAGTTATTAACCCCTAATCTGCCTCCCCCAACGTCGCCGCAATCTAACTATAAGTATTAACCCCTAATCTGCCGACCCGATATCGCCGCCTACATTATAGCTATTAACCCCTAACCTGCTGTCCCTAACACCGCCGACCCCTACATTATAGTTATTAACCCCTAATCTGCCTCCCCCCAACGTCGCCACAATCTAACTACAAGTATTAACCCCTAATCTGCCGACCGCAAATCGCCGCCACTATAATAAATGTATTAACCCCTAAACCGCCGCACTCCCGCCTCGCAAACACTATAATACATTTTATTAACCCCTAATCTGCCCTCCCTAACATCGCCGCCACCTACCTACAATTATTAACCCCTAATCTCCCGCCCCCATCGTCGCCGCTACTATAATAAGGTTATTAACCCCTAAACCTAAATCTAACCCTAACACTAACACCCCCTAACTTAAATATAATTTAAATAAAACGAAATAAGTTTACTATAGTTAAATAAATGAATCCTATTTAAAACTAAAGACTTACCTGTAAAATAAACCCTAAGATAGCTGCAATATAACTAATAGTTACATTGTAGCTATTTTAGCATTTATTTTTATTTTACAGGCAACTTTGTATTTATTTTAACTAGGTACAATAGTTATTAAATAGTTAATAACTATTTAATAACTACCTAGCTAAAATAAATACAAATTTACCTGTAAAATAAATCCTAACCTAAGTTACACTAACACCTAACACTACACTATCATTAAATTAACTAAATAAATGAATCATATTTAAAACAAAATACTTACCTGTAAAATAAACCCTAATATAGCTGCAATATAACTAATAGTTACATTGTAGCTATTTTAGCATTTATATTTATTTTACAGACAACTTTGTATTTATTTTAATTAGGTACAATAGCTATTAAATAGTTATTGACTAATTAATAGCTACCTAGTTAAAATAATTACAAAATTACCTGTAAAATAAATCCTAACCTAAGTTACAATTAAACCTAACACTACACTGTCATTAAATAAATTAACTACAAGTACCTACAATTATCTACAATTAAATAAACTAAAGTACAAAACCCCCCCACTAAATTACAAAAAAAAACAAACACTAAATTACAAAAAATAAAAAAATATTACAAGAATTTTAAACTAATTACACCTAATCTAAGCCCCCTAATAAAATAACAAAGCCCCCCAAAATAAAAAAAAATGCCCTACCCTATACTAAATTACAAAAGTTAACAGCTCTATTACCTTACCAGCCCTGAACAGGGCCCTTTGCGGGGCATGCCCCAAAGAAAACAGCTCTTTTGCCTGTAAAAAAAAAACACAATCCCCCCCCCACATTACAACCCACCACCCACATACCCCTACTCTAACCCAAACCCCCCTTAAATAAACCTAACACTACCCCCCTGAAGATCTCCCTACCTTGAGTCGTGTTCACCCAGCCGGGCCGAAGTCTTCATCCGATGGGGCAGAAGAGTACATCCAGACCGGCAGAAGTCTTCATCCAAGCGGGGCAAGAAGAGGTCTTCCATCCATCATACAAGTACCAAAATACAAACAAACACTAAATTACCAAAAATAATAAAATATTACAATAATTTTAAACTAATTACACCTAATCTAAGCCCCCTACTAGCTATTAATATAGCTTCAATATAACTAATAGTTACATTGTAGCTATTTTAGGATTTATATGTATTTTACAGGCAACTTTGTATTTATTTTAACTAGGTACAATAGTTATTAAATAGTTAATAACTATTTAATAACTACCTAGCTAAAATAAATACAAATTTACCTGTAAAATAAATCATAACCTAAGTTACAATTACACCTAACACTACACTATCATTAAATTAACTAAATAAATGAATCCTATATAAAACTAAAGACTTACCTGTAAAATAAACCCTAATATAGCTGCAATATAACTAATAGTTACATTGTAGCTATTTTAGCATTTATATTTATTGTACAGGCAACTTTGTATTCATTTTAACTAGGTTCAATAGCTATTAAATAGATATTGACTATTTAATAGCTACCTAGTTAAAATAATTACAAAATTACCTGTAAAATAAATCCTAACCTAAGTTACAATTAAACCTAACACTACACTATCATTAAATAAATTAACTACAAGTACCTACAATTAAATGCAATTAAAAAAACTAAACTAAAGTACAACCCCCCCCCCCACTAAATTACAAAAAATAAAAAAATATTACAAGAATTTTAAACTAATTACACCTAATCTAAGCCCCCTAATAAAATAACAAAGCCCGCCAAAATAAAAAAAATGCCCTAACCTATACTAAATTACAAAAGTTAACAGCTCTATTACCTTACCAGCCCTGAACAGGGCCCTTTGCGGGGCATGCCCCAAAGAAAACAGCTCTTTTGCCTGTAAAAAAAAAAACACAATCCCTCCCCCCACATTACAACCCACCACCCACATACCCCTACTCTAACCCAAACCCCCCTTAAATAAACCTAACACTACCCCCCTGAAGATCTCCCTACCTTGAGTCGTGTTCACCCAGCCGGGCCGAAGTCTTCATCCGATGGGGCAGAAGAGTACATCCAGACCGGCAGAAGTCTTCATCCAAGCGGGGCAAGAAGAGGTCTTCCATCCATCATACAAGTACCAAAATACAAACAAACACTAAATTACCAAAAATAATAAAATATTACAATAATTTTAAACTAATTACACCTAATCTAAGCCCCCTACTAGCTATTAATATAGCTTCAATATAACTAATAGTTACATTGTAGCTATTTTAGGATTTATATTTATTTTACAGGCAACTTTGTATTTATTTTAACTAGGTACAATAGCTATTAAATAGTTAATAACTACCTAGCTAAAATAAATACAAATTTACCTGTAAAATAAACCCTAACCTAAGTTACAATTACACCTAACACTACACTGTCATTAAATTAACTAAATAAATTAATCCTATATAAAACTAAATACTTACCTGTAAAATAAACCCTAATATAGCTACAATATAACTAATAGTTACATTGTAGCTATTTTAGCATTTATATTTATTTTACAGGCAACTTTGTATTTATTTTAACTAGGTACAATAGCTATTAAATAGTTATTAACTAATTAATAGCTACCTAGTTAAAATAATTACAAAATTACCTGTAAAATAAATCCTAACCTAAGTTACTATTAAACCTAACACTACACTAACATTAAATAAATTAACTACAAGTACCTACAATTAAATACAATGAAATAAACTAAACTAAAGTACAAAAAAAACAAACACTAAATTACAAAAAATAAAAAAAATTACAAGAATTTTAAACTAATTACACCTAATCTAAGCCCCCTAATAAAATAACAAAGCCCCCCAAAATAAAAAAATGCCCTACCCTATACTAAATTACAAAAGTAATCAGCTCTATTACCTTACCAGCCCTTAAAAGGGCCTTTTGCGGGGGCATGCCCCAAAGAAAACAGCTCTTTTGCCTGTAAAAAAAAACACAATACCCCCCCACATTACAACCCACCACCCACATACCCCTACTCTAACCCAAACCCCCCTTAAATAAACCTAACACTACCCCCCTGAAGATCTCTCTACCGTGTCTTCACCCAGCGGGCCGAAGTCTTCATCCGATGGGGCAGAAGAGGACATCCAGACCGGCAGAAGTCTTCATCCAAGCGGGGCAAGAAGAGGTCTTCCATCCATCAGAAGTCTTGATCCAGGCGGCATCTTCTCTGTTCATCCATCCGGAGCGGAGCGGCAGCATCCTGAAGACATCCCACGCAGAGCATCCTCTTCTTTCTTGATCCGACGACTAGGTGACTGTACCTTTAAGTGACGTCATCCAAGATGGCGTCCCTTGAATTCCGATTGGCTGATAGGATTCTATCAGCCAATCGGAATTAAGGTAGGAAAAATCTGATTGGCTGATTTAATCAGCCAATCAGATTCAAGTTCAATCCGATTGGCTGATGGAATCAGCCAATCAGATTGACCTCGCATTCTATTGGCTGTTCCGATCAGCCAATAGAATGCGAGCTCAATCTGATTGGCTGATTGGATCAGCCAATCGGATTGAACTTGAATCTGATTGGCTGATTGAATCAGCCAATCAGATTTTTCCTACCTTAATTCCGATTGGCTGATAGAATCCTATCAGCCAATCGGAATTCAAGGGACGCCATCTTGGATGACGTCACTTAAAGGTACAGTCACCTAGTCGTCGGATCAAGAAAGAAGAGGATGCTCTGCGTGGGATGTCTTCAGGATGCTGCCGCTCCGCTCCGGATGGATGAACAGAGAAGATGCCGCCTGGATCAAGACTTCTGATGGATGGAAGACCTCTTCTTGCCCCGCTTGGATGAAGACTTCTGCCGGTCTGGATGTCCTCTTCTGCCCCATCGGATGAAGACTTCGGCCCGCTGGGTGAAGACACGGTAGAGAGATCTTCAGGGGGGTAGTGTTAGGTTTATTTAAGGGGGGTTTGGGTTAGAGTAGGGGTATGTGGGTGGTGGGTTGTAATGTGGGGGGGGGGTATTGTGTTTTTTTTTACAGGCAAAAGAGCTGTTTTCTTTGGGGCATGCCCCCGCAAAAGGCCCTTTTAAGGGCTGGTAAGGTAATAGAGCTGATTACTTTTGTAATTTAGTATAGGGTAGGGCATTTTTTTATTTTGGGGGGCTTTGTTATTTTATTAGGGGGCTTAGATTAGGTGTAATTAGTTTAAAATTCTTGTAATTTTTTTTTATTTTTTGTAATTTAGTGTTTGTTTTTTTTGTACTTTAGTTTAGTTTATTTCATTGTATTTAATTGTAGGTACTTGTAGTTAATTTATTTAATGATAGTGTAGTGTTAGGTTTAATAGTAACTTAGGTTAGGATTTATTTTACAGGTAATTTTGTAATTATTTTAACTAGGTAGCTATTAATTAGTCAATAACTATTTAATAGCTATTGTACCTAGTTAAAATAAATACAAAGTTGCCTGTAAAATAAATATAAATGCTAAAATAGCTACAATGTAACTATTAGTTATATTGTAGCTATATTAGGGTTTATTTTACAGGTAAGTATTTAGTTTTATATAGGATTAATTTATTTAGTTAATTTAATGACAGTGTAGTGTTAGGTGTAATTGTAACTTAGGTTAGGGTTTATTTTACAGGTAAATTTGTATTTATTTTAGCTAGGTAGTTATTAACTATTTAATAGCTATTGTACCTAGTTAAAATAAATACAAAGTTGCCTGTAAAATAAATATAAATCCTAAAATAGCTACAATGTAACTATTAGTTATATTGTAGCTATATTAATAGCTAGTAGGGGGCTTAGATTAGGTGTAATTAGTTTAAAATTATTGCAATATTTTATTATTTTTGCTAATTTAGTGTTTGTTTGTTTTTTGTACTTTTCTGATGGATGGAAGACCTCTTCTTGCCCCGCTTGGATGAAGACTTCTGCCAGTCTGGATGTCCTCTTCTGCCCCATCGGATGAAGACTTCGGCCCGGCTGGGTGAACACGACTCAAGGTAGGGAGATCTTCAGGGGGGTAGTGTTAGGTTTATTTAAGGGGGGTTTGGGTTAGAGTAGGGGTATGTGGGTGGTGGGTTGTAATGTGGGGGGGGGGGATTGTGTTTTTTTTTACAGGCAAAAGAGCTGTTTTCTTTGGGACATGCCCCGCAAAAGGCCCTGTTCAGGTCTGGTAAGGTAATAGAGCTGTTAACTTTTGTAATTTAGTATAGGGTAGGGCATTTTTTTTATTTTGGGGGGCTTTGTTATTTTATTAGGGGGCTTAGATTAGGTGTAATTAGTTTAAAATTCTTGTAATATTTTTTTATTTTTTGTAATTTAGTGGGGGGGGGTTGTACTTTAGTTTAGTTTTTTAATTGTATTTAATTGTAGGTACTTGTAGTTAATTTATTTAATGATAGTGTAGTGTTAGGTTTAATTGTAACTTAGGTTAGGATTTATTTTACAGGTAATTTTGTAATTATTTTAACTAGGTAGCTATTAAACAGTAAATATCTATTTAATAGCTATTGTACCTAGTTAAAATAAATACAAAGTTGCCTGTACAATAAATATAAATGCAAAAATAGCTACAATGTAACTATTAGTTATATTGCAGCTATATTAGGGTTTATTTTACAGGTAAGTCTTTAGTTTTATATAGGATTCATTTATTTAGTTAATTTAATGATAGTGTAGTGTTAGGTGTAATTGTAACTTAGGTTATGATTTATTTTACAGGTAAATTTGTATTTATTTTAGCTAGGTAGTTATTAAATAGTTATTATCTATTTAATAGCTATTGTACCTAGTTAAAATAAATACAAAGTTGCCTGTAAAATAAATATAAATCCTAAAATAGCTACAATGTAACTATTAGTTATATTGAAGCTATATTAATAGCTAGTAGGGGGCTTAGATTAGGTGGAATTAGTTTAAAATTATTGTAATATTTTATTATTTTTTGTAATTTAGTGTTTGTTTGTATTTTGGTACTTGTATGATGGATGGAAGACCTCTTCTTGCCCAGCTTGGATGAAGACTTCTGCCGGTCTGGATGTCCTCTTCTGCCCCATCGGATGAAGACTTCGGCCCGGCTGGGTGAACACGACTCAAGGTAGGGAGATCTTCAGGGGGGTAGTGTTAGGTATATTTAAGGGGGGTTTGGGTTAGAGTAGGGGTATGTGGGTGGTGGGTTGTAATGTGGGGGGGGGATTGTGTTTTTTTTTTTACAGGCAAAAGAGCTGTTTTCTTTGGGGCATGCCCCGCAAAGGGCCCTGTTCAGGGCTGGTAAGGTAATAGAGCTGTTAACTTTTGTAATTTAGTATAGGGTAGGGCATTTTTTTTATTTTGGGGGGCTTTGTTATTTTATTAGGGGGCTTAGATTAGGTGTAATTAGTTTAAAATTCTTGTAATATTTTTTTATTTTTTGTAATTTAGTGTTTGTTTGTTTTTGTAATTTAGTGGGGGGGTTTTGTACTTTAGTTTATTTAATTGTAGATAATTGTAGGTACTTGTAGTTAATTTATTTAATGACAGTGTAGTGTTAAGTTTAATTGTAACTTAGGTTAGGATTTATTTTACAGGTAATTTTGTAATTATTTTAACTAGGTAGCTATTAATTAGTCAATAACTATTTAATAGCTTTTGTACCTAGTTAAAATAAATACAAAGTTGCCTGTAAAATAAATATAAATGCTAAAATAGCTACAATGTAACTATTAGTTATATTGCAGCTATATTAGGGTTTATTTTACAGGTAAGTATTTTGTTTTAAATATGATTCATTTATTTAGTTAATTTAATGATAGTGTAGTGTTAGGTGTTAGTGTAACTTAGGTTAGGATTTATTTTACAGGTAAATTTGTATTTATTTTAGCTAGGTAGTTATTAAATAGTTAATAACTATTTAATAACTATTGTACCTAGTTAAAATAAATACAAAGTTGCCTGTAAAATAAAAATAAATGCTAAAATAGCTACAATGTAACTATTAGTTATATTGCAGCTATCTTAGGGTTTATTTTACAGGTAAGTCTTTAGTTTTAAATAGGATTCATTTATTTAACTATAGTAAACTTATTTCGTTTTATTTAAATTATATTTAAGTTAGGGGGTGTTAGTGTTAGGGTTAGATTTAGGTTTAGGGGTTAATAACCTTATTATAGTAGCGGCGACGATGGGGGCGGGAGATTAGGGGTTAATAATTGTAGGTAGGTGGCGGCGATGTTAGGGAGGGCAGATTAGGGGTTAATAAAATGCATTATAGTGTTTGCGAGGCGGGAGTGCGGCGGTTTAGGGGTTAATACATTTATTATAGTGGCGGCGATTTGCGGTCGGCAGATTAGGGGTTAATACTTGTAGTTAGATTGCGGCGACGTTGGGGGGAGGCAGATTAGGGGTTAATAACTATAATGTAGGGGTCGGCGGTGTTAGGGACAGCAGATTAGGGGTTAATAGCTATAATGTAGGCGGCGGCGATATCGGGTCGGCAGATTAGGGGTTAATACTTGTAGTTAGATTGCGGCGACGTTGGGGGAGGCAGATTAGGGGTTAATAACTATAATGTAGGGGTCGGCGGTGTTAGGGACAGCAGATTAGGGGTTAATAGCTATAATGTAGGCGGCGGCGATATCGGGTCGGCAGATTAGGGGTTAATACTTGTAGTTAGATTGCGGCGACGTTGGGGTCGGCAGATTAGGGGTTAATAACTATAATGTAGGGGTCGGCGGTGTTAGGGACAGCAGATTAGGGGTTAATAGCTATAATGTAGGCGGCGGCGATATCCGATCGGCAGATTAGGGGTTAAATAATGTTATTATAGGGTTTGCGATGTGGGGGGGCCTCGGTTTAGTGGTTCATAGGTAGTTTATGGGTGTTAGTGACTTAGTGTACTAAATGGGTGTTAGTGTACTAAAAACATACCGAATTTCGGAACGGAATAGAACCGAATTCAGCCGAATCCGAATAAATCCGAAACGAATTTATTCGGATCCGAATAAATCCGAAACGAATTTATTCAAATTTTGCCGAATCAGATTCGATCCGAAACGAAATTCTAAAAGTCTGAATCGATCCGAACCGAAAACGAACCGAATTTTTTAGCGGTGCACATGTCTACTATATTAAACTAATAATTAATCTACCCTACCTATTATACTAAAATTACATTAAACTATATTAAACTAATAATTAACCTACCCTAACTGTTATACTAAAATTACATTAAACTATATTAAACTAATAATTAACCTACTCTAACTATTAGACTAAATTACATTAAACTATATTAAATTAATAATTAATCTACCCTAACTTTTATTCTACAATTACATTAAACTACAAATTAAATTAACTATATTATATATTTAAACACCTAACCCTACTCAAATAATTTAAATCTACACTAAAAAATTACTAAGTTACAAAAAACTAAAACTAAGTTACAAAAAATAACAAACACTGATCCAATCAGCCAATAGAACGTGAGCTCAATCCTATTGGCGGATTGGATCAGCCAATAGAATGAAAGCTCAATCCTATTGGCTGATTGCAACAGCCAATAGGATTTTTTCAACCTTAATTCTGATTGGCTGATAGAATTCTATCAGCCAATCGTAATTTAATGGACGCCTTCTTGGATGACGTCATTTAAAGGAACCTTCATTCGGGAAGAAGACGAACGAAGAGGATGCTCCGCATCGGATGTCTTGAAGATGGAGCCGCTCCGTGCCGGATGGATAAAGAAAGAAGATGCTATCTGGGTGAAGACTTCTGGGGGCTTGGAGGAAGACTTCGGCCACTTGGATGAAGACTTCTGCCGGCTCCTTGGAGGATGGATGTCGGATCTTCAAAACTGTAAGTGAATCTTCAGGGGTTAGTGTTAGGATTTTTTAAGGGTTTATTGGGTGGGTTTTAGTTTTAGATTAGGGTTTGGGCTGCAATAGAGCTAAATGCCTTTTTAAGGGCAATACCCATACAAATGCCCTTTTCAGGGCAATGGGGAGCTTAGGTTTTTTTAGTTAGGTTTTTATTTGGGGGGTTGGTTGTGTGGGTGGTGGGTTTTACTGTTGGGGGGTGTTTGTATATTTTTTTTACAGGTAAAAGAGCTGATTTCTTTGGGGTTTAAGGCCTATTTGTAGTTTATTGTAGGTTAGGGTTTTTCATAGGGCACTTAGATTAGGTATAATTCGTTTAAATGTTTGATAATTTATTTTTTATTTTTTGTAACTTAGTAATTTTTTAGTGTAGATTTAAATTATTTGAGTAGGGTTAGGTGTTTAAATATATAATATAGTTAATTTAATTTGTAGTTTAATGTAATTTTAGTATAATAGTTAGGGTAGATTAATTAGTAGTTTAATATAGTTTAATGTAATTTAGTATAATAGTTAGGGTAGATTAATTAGTAGTTTAATATAGTTTAATGTAATTTTAGTATAATAGTTAGGGTAGATTAATGAATAGTTTAATATAGTTTAATTTAAATCTAAAGGTAAGTTTAAATTTATTATAAGATAGGGATGAGTTAATATTTAATGTACAGTTAGCGGGTTGTTAGGTTTAGGGGTTAATAGGTTAATTTAATTTATGGCGATGTAGGGGGCTGGCAGTTTAGGGGTTAATAACTTTATTTAGTTGCGTTGGGCTCCGTGAGCAGCGGGATAGGGGTTCGCCAGAAACCGCAGTTATGAAGCAGCAGTCTTAAGAACGCTGCTCCTTAACTGGTCCCCTGCCTCTGAGGCTGCGGACATCAATCTGCTCAATCCTATAAGATCTGGTTGATTGACACCCCCTGCTAGCCGCAAATCTGCAGGGGGCGGCATTGCACAAGCAGTTCACCAGAACTACTTGTGCAATGTTAAATGCCGACAGCGTATGCTGTGGGCATTCAGTGATGCCTGGCTGACATGATCTGCTACAGCCTATCATGTCCGCCAGACATTGGTAAATCGGCCCCATTGTGTTGCCTGCGTCCAAGAATGAAATGACGCCCCTCATCTCTCTGCACACTACTAAACCTAACCAGAGTCAGTTGTCTCAGAGATTAAAGTTCAGTGAATTAAAAATTCACATGAGAACATGCAGATGGGCATAATTTCCCTTTAAAGGGACATGAAACCCAATTTTTAACTTCCATGATTTAGAAAGAGCATGCAATTTTAAACAACTTTCCAATTTACTTCTACTATTTTGCTTTGATATCCTTTGTTGAAACACATATACATAGGCTCAGTATCTGCTGATTGATGGCTGCAAATAGATACTTCATGTGATTGGCTCACCCATGTGCATTGCTATTTCTTCAACAAAAGATATCTGAAGAATGAAGCAAATTAAACAATCAAAGTAATTTGGAATGTTGTTTAAAATTGTCTTCTCTATCTGAATCATGAAGAGAAAAAAATTGTTTCATGTCCCTTTTAAAACACTTATTCAGAATATGCTGTCCCTATGAGTTGCCCCTGTCAAGTGTTGCCTGGTCCCCAAGGTACCACCTGGTCCAATTATAGAACAGGCCCTGATCAGAGGAATGCTAGACAGCATACATATTCTGTATAGAAGATTTGAAGACTTTGATTTCAACCTTTTGACATATAGATAAGCATCAGAAGTCTTATATTTAAGTAGCACAGTTTAAGTTTCTTATCTAAAAGTGGAAAGATTGTTATCTGTTAATTTCCTGTCCTAAAAAAGAAGAAAGATGTAATTGTATGCAGTGGGTTAATGTTTAATGTATGTTAAACCTTTTAAATATTATATTTATTTTTAGATCAAAAATAAAATAAATGGACATATCTAGGGCACAGAGTTGTAACTTTGAAAAATGTGTAGACTAACAACTAATTTGAGTTTACAATGAAATTATAGTCATGGAAAATGATCTACTAAAATACAGTATATAAATGCCACCAATATAAATTGCATTTATTCTATAGTAGGTTATTTTAACAATATTTGTCTAACCTGCTACAGCAAAATTCAGATATTATGACAGTGTAAGAACAATTTACAAATATGAAAGTTTCTGTTAAAAGTCTGGAAATTGTGCCTTTAAGTGATGTTACTAAGTACTAAGTAATTATTTATGTATTTTACATAGTTAGGGCTAGATTACAAGTGGAGCACTAAATTATTGCGCTCCCGCAAACAGGCAAATTTGCAAGTGGCTGATTATTGCTGCTGCAAGATTGCGGTAGCAATTAGATCTCTGGTTCATTTTCTAAAAGTGCCCCAAATGCGCTCAAAATAGACGGCAATATAGTTTTTTATTTAAAAAAAATGTAGCATTTAAAAAAAACAAAAAACTTTTGTGACTTTAAAGTTGGTGGGAGTGGGGTGTTGTAAAATGCCTTTACAGTGCAGTCTATGGGAACTGTGTATGTACATGTGATCACAATATAGTAGATTAAATGCTTTAATACTTTATGGGTAATAGCCTATATTCATATTTTATTAAATCTTTAAGGTTCAAAAGCGATTTTAAACATATAGTTACAAAGTGAAGACAATGTAATTGTTACAATGTCCAAATGCATGTCAAAATATTGTATCTGTTTCAACAATGTCTATGCTTAAAGGGAATGTAAGTTTTTTCTTATTAATTGTTACCTACTTATTCCCAATATTATAAATAGTCAAACCGCAATAATCTCAGTGCAAAATAAATTTTCTTTATCGTTATTTTTATATATAAACTTATCTCCGTTCTATGCATTGAACTCCTCCCAGCTGTCTTCTTCCTGTTTTTCCCCCGGGCTCTCATTTGCGCATGCGTTTACTATTAGGATGACAATACGCGCATGCACTCAGCAATCAATACGCTGTAAACCTCGGCACCTCGTTTCACATTGTGCATGCGTTAATGCTCCGTAACAAAGTTATAAACACTGTATTCAATGAACGGACGCGCATTGAGGTGATAACGTCATTGGGTTAGTTTGCGCATGCGCAGTAGATTCGCGTGACGTAGGTCACAGCTGGCCTGACGCCCCGGGGAAAAGGAAAATAGTTCTAAATAGAACTGTCAATCATGAAAATAATGTGGGACCATGATGTCGGGCGGAGGAATCGCCGATAAGAATAAAAGGCAAATTATTAACTATTTCTTTTTAGATTTCGATGTTGCGATTTTGATGAATGAAACTCACTATTATTTTAGAAAATACACACTATGATGCAGAGCAAGTATGTTGACTTTACATGCACTTTAAACATAGGGGGAAGAGATATTCCACAATCTCCTAGTGTAGCATATTACAATTAAGTAGCCAGTATCATACCTTGGTAATATCAGGAGTCTCTTGATTGTGTAATATCTCTTCCCCCTATATTTAAACATAGACATTGTTGGAACAGATACAATTGTCTTCACTTTGTAACTATATGTTTTAAATCACTTTTGAACCTAAAAGATTTAATAGAATATGAATATAGGCTATTACCCATAAATTTAAGCAACTATATTGTGATCACATGCTATTAAAGGGACACTCAATCAAAATTAAACTTTCATTATTCAGATAGAGCATGCAATTTTAAACAACTTTCCAATTCACTTCCATAAACAAAATGTGCACAGTCTTTTTATATTTAAACTTTTTGAGTCACCTACTGAGCATGTGCAAGAATAAGTGTGTATGTATTTGTGAATGGCTGATTGCTGTCACATGGTACGTGTATGCATTTGTGATTGGCTGATGGCTGTCACATGGTACAGGGGGAGTGGAAAAAGACAACTTTTAAAATTGTCAGAAAACAAAATCTACTACTCATTTGAAGTTCAGACTAAGTGCTATTGCATTGTCTTGTTATCATGCATTTGTTGATTATACAAATCTACAATGTTGACTGGTCCTTTAAGTCACTAAGCCAGAAAAGGTTTAGATTTTAACATATTTAATGGAACTTTGTTACAAATTGTTAACATTAAATTAATATTATTACTTAAGTTTGTAAGTTATTACTATTATTACTTAAAGGGACATAATATTTATATGCTAAATCACTTGAAACTGATGCAGTATAACTGTAAAAAGCTGACAGGAAAATATCACTTAACTCTCATGAGATTTCATAGTAAACTTCCTTAAACTGAATAGGGAAATAAGATGAGAGTGCATGAAAGCTCACTCCCTTAGCTGTCCCGGGACAGACATACTGTTTTACTGCTTAGAGTCCTTTACAATGGGATGTGGCTATTGAGGAACTTTTGAGGTAACATAGCTTTCTTTTTTACATAGAGATGTTAAGGTTATATTTTCTAGTCAGCTTTTTACAGCAATGCTGCAGCATTTTCAAGTGTTTCAATATTTGGGTATCATGGCCCTTTAAGTTTGAAACAGCACATTTTTTACTTTTTCCTGTTTTTGTTCGCAATTCCGAAACAACAACAAATTTATACTATACATATCTATAATTTTCTATCTTAAGACATTATCACTCCACAACTTTAACACCTAGTGCTTTTAGCGCCTTCCGCTATATACTTATTTCTCTTGTTAAGTGTATCCAGTCCACGGATCATCCATTACTTATGGGATATATTCTCCTTCCCAACAGGAAGCTGCAAGAGTCCACCCACAGCAAAGCTGCTATATAGCTCCTCCCCTAACTGCCATTACCAGTCATTCTCTTGCAAGTCTCAACATAGATAGGAGGTCGTGAGAGTCTGTGGTTTTTTATACTTAGTTTATTTCTTCAATCAAAAGTTTGTTATTTTTAAATGGCACCGGAGTGTGCTGTTTATCTCAGGCAGTATTTGGAAGAAGAATCTGCCTGCGTTTTTTCTATGATCTTAGCAGACGTAACTAAGATCCAGTTGCTGTTCTCACACATTCTGAGGAGTAAGGTACTTCAGAGGGGGAATGGCGTGCAGGTTTTCCTGCAAATAAGGTATGTGCAGTAAAATATTTTTCTAAGGAATGGAATTGACTAAGAAAATACTGCTGATACCGAAGTAATGCAAGTACAGCCTTTAAATGCAGTGAAAGCGACTGGTACCAGGCTGATTGATAGAGATATATGCTAAGGTATGTGCAGTAATATATTTTTCTAAGGAATGGAATTGACTAAGAAAATACTGCTGATACCGAAGTAATGTAAGTAAAGCCTTAAATGCAGTGATAGCGACTGGATCAGGCTTATTAATAGACATACATACTCTTATAAGAATGTGTTTTAAAACGTTTGCTGGCATGTTTAATCGTTTTTTAACATATGTTTGGTGATAAAACTTATTGGGGCCTAATTTTTCCACATGGCTGGCTTAAATTTTGCATAGAAACAGTTATAGGGAAGGTAATCCACAGCTCAGCTGTGGCAGTTTTGTTGTGTCTGTTTAAAAAAATGTCGTTTTTTTTTTTTTTATCTGTTTTTTGCATTAAGGGGTTAATCATCCATTTGCAAGTGGGTGCAATGCTCTGTTAACTTATTACATGTACTGTAAAAATTTTGTTTGATTTACTGCCTTTTTTCACTGTTTTTCAAATTTTGACAAAATTTGTTTCTCTTAAAGGCACAGTAACGTTTGTTATATTTGCTTGTTAACTTGATTTAAAGTGTTTTCCAAGCTTACTAGTCTCTTTATTAGTTCTAACATGTCTAACATAGAGGAGGCTCTGTGTTTATTATGTTTAAAGCCATGGTGGAACCCCATTTTAGAATGTGTACCAGATGTACTGATTTCATGTTAAACAATAAAGATCATTTTTTGTATTTAAAAACATTATCACCAGAGGATTCTGTCGAGGGGGAAGTTATGCCGACTAACTCTCCTCACGTGTCAGACCCTTTGACTCCCGCTTTAGGGACTCACGCTCAAATGGCGCCAAGTACATCAAGGGCACCCATAGCGTTTATTTTACCAGAGGATTCTGTCGAGGGGGAAGTTATGCCGACTAACTCTCCCCACGTGTCAGACCCTTTGACTCCCGCTCCAGGGACTCACGCTCAAATGGCGCCAAGTATATCAATGGCGCCCATAGCGTTTATTTTACAAGACATGGCAAAGGTTGTGTATAATACACTGGCAGCAGTATTAGTCAGACTACCTGAAATTAAAGGAAAGCAAAACAGCTCTGGGGGTAGATACAGAGCATACAGACGCTTTAAGAACCATGTCTGATACTACCTCACAATATGCTTAGTCTGTGGGTGATATTTGTGACTCAGGGAAGATGATTTAACCTGATTCTGATATTTCTACATTTAAAATTTATGCTTGAGAACCTCCACTTGTTGCTCAGGGAGGCTTTAGCTGCTCTGAATGAATGTGTACAATCGCAGTGCCAGAGAAATTGTGTAGACTGGATAAATAATATGCAGTGCCGGTGTGTACTTATGTTTTTCCAATACCTAAAGAGGTTTACTAAAATTTTTCATAAGGAATGGGATAGACCAGGTGTGCCGTTCTCTTCCCCTCCTATTTTTTAGAAGAATGTTTTCTAATAGTTGCCACCACACGGGACTTATGGAAGACAGTTCCTAAGGTGGAGAGAAGAGTTTCTACTCTAGCTAAGCGTACCACTACCTCTGGCGAGGACTGTTGTGCTTTTTTAGATCCAATGGATAAAAAATGTTTATTCAACAAGGTTTTATCCTGCAGCCCCTTGCACGCATTGCTCCTGTCACTGCTGCTGCGGCGTTCTGGTTTCAGTCTCTTGATGAGGCTTTACAGGCTCCATTGGATGAATATATTTGACAAGCTTAGAGCACTTAAGCTAGCCAATTCCTTTGTTTTCTGATGCCTTTGTTCCTTTGACTAGACTAACGGCTAAGAATTCTGTTTTTTACTATACTGGCGCGCAGAGCGCTATGGCTTATATCATGGTCAGCTGTCGTGACTTTAATAAATAAGCTACTTAACTTCCCTTCAAGGGGCAGACCCTATTCAGGCCTAGTTTGAAGGAGATTATTACTTATATCACTGGAGGAAAAGATCATGCCCTTCCTCAGGACAGGTCCAAATCAAGGGACAAAAAAGGCCTAATTTTCGTGCCTTTCGAAAATTCAAGGCAGGTGTGGCATCAACTTCCTCTAAGGCAAAATAAGAGGGAACTTTTGCTCAGTCCAAGGCGGTCTGGAGACAACCGGACCTGGAACAAAGATAAGCAGGTCAAGGAGCCTGCTGCTGCCTCTAAAACAGCATGAGGAACGGACCCCTATCTGGTAACGGATCCTATAGGTGGCAGACTTCATTCTTCGCCCAGGCGTGGGCAAGAGATGCCCAGGATCCCTGGGCATTGGAAATTATACCCCAGAGATATCTTCTGGATTTCAAAGCTTTCCCCCCCAAAAAAGGGGAGTTTTTGCCTTTCACATTTATCTGCAAACCAGATAAAGAAAGAGACATTCTTGCATTGTGTACGTGACCCATTCAGTTCCAATAGAGGAACAGGGACACAGTTTTCCTCAAATCGGTTTGTGGTTCCCAAGGAAAGGAAACCTTCAGACCTATTTTGGATCTAAAAGATCTTAAACAAATTCTTTAGAATTCTATCATTTAAGATGGAAACTATTCGTACCATCTTAACTATGATCCAGGAGAGTCAATAGAGGACTACAATGGATTTGAAGGATGCTTATCCTCACATTACGATGCATAAAGATCACCATCGGTTTTTCAGGTTTGCCTTTCTAGACAGGCATTACCAGTTTGTAGCTCTTTCCTTTGGGTTAACTACAGCCCCTAGAATCTTTATGGAGGTTCTGGGGTCACTTTGGCGGTCCTTAGGCCGCGGGGCATAGAAGTGGCCCCTTATTTAGACGACATCCTGATACAGGCGTCAAACATCCAAGTTGCCAAGTCTCATACGGACATAGTACTGGCATTTCTGAGATCGCATGGGTGGAAAGTGAACAAGGAAAGAGTTCTCTATCCCCAATATCAAGGGTTTCCCTCCTAGGGATTCTGATAGATTTTGTAGAAATTAAAATTTACCTGACGGAGTCCAGGTTGTCAAAGTTTCTAAATTTCTGCCGTGTTCTTCATTCCATCCGCGCCCTTTGGTGGCTCAGTACATGAATGTAATCGGCTTAATGGTAGCGGCAAGGGACATAGTACCGTTTGCACGCCTACATTTCAGACCACTGCAACTATGCATGCTCAGCCAGAGGAACGGGGATTACACAGATTTGTTCTCCTGTTAAATCCGGACCAAGAAACCAGAGATTCTCTTCTCTGGTGACTATCTCGGGTCCATCTGTCCAAGGGTATGACCTTCCGCAGGTCAGATGGGACATTTGTTACAACAGATGCCAGCCTTTTAGGTTGGGATACAGTCTGGAACTCCCTGAAGGCTCAGGGATAGTGGACTCAGGAGGAGACCCTCCTTCTAATGAATATTCTGGAACTGGGAGCGATATTCCATGCTTTTCAGACTTGGCCTCAGTTAGCAACTCTGAGGTACATCATATTTCAGTCGGACAATATCACGACTGTGGCTTACATCAACCATCAAGGGGGAACAGAAGTTCCCTAGCAATGTTAGAAGTCTTAAAATAATTCACTGGACAGAGACTCACTCTTGTCTAAAAGCTATCCCTATCCCAGGTGTTGAGAACTGGGAGGCAGATTTTCTAAGTCGTCACACTTTTCATCCGGGGGAGTGGGAATTCCCTCCGGAGGGGTTTGCACAAGATCAAGCAGGAGAGTGCTTTGGTGCTTTTGACAGCGCCTGCGTGGCCACGCAGGACCTGGTATGCAGATCTGGTGGACATGTCATCCTTTCCACCACGGTCTCTGCTTCTGAGACAGGACCCTCTACCTCAGGGTCTTTTCAACCATCTAAATATAACTAATCTGAGATGGACTGCCTGGAGACAGAACGCTTGATGTTATCAAAGCATGGCTTCTCCGAGTCAGTAATTGATACCTTAATACAGGCATAAAAGCCTGTCTCTAGGAAAATTTAACATAAGATATGGTGTAAATATCTTATTGTTATGAATCCAAGGGTTACTCATGGAGTAAAGTCTGAATTCCCAGGATATTATCTTTTCTCCAAGATGATTTTGAGAAAAGGGTTGTCAGCTAGTTCTTTAAAAGGACAGATTTCTACTCTGTCTATTCTTTTGCACAAGCGTCTGGCAGGTATTCTAGACGTTCAGGCATTTGGTCAGGCTTTGGTTAGAACCAAGCCTGTGGTTAAAAATGTTGCTCCGCCATGGAGCTTAAAGCTGGTTCTTCAAGGAGTTCCATTTGAACCTTTTCATTCCATAGATATCAAACTTCTATCTTGGAAAGTTCCTTTTTGGTAGCTATTTCCTCGGCTCATAGAGTCTCCGAGTTATCTGCGTTGCAATGTGATTCTCCTTATCTGGTTCTCCGTACGGATAAGGTAGTCCTGTGTACCAACCTGGGTTTTTACCTAAGGTGGTATCTAACAAGAATATCACTCAAGAGATTGTTGTTCCATTCTTGTATCCTAATCCTTCTTCAAAGAAGGAACGTCTATTACACAATTTGGACGTGGTTCGTGTTTTAAAGTTTTACTTACAAGCTACTACAGATTTTCATCAAACATTCACCTTGTTTGTTGTCTATTCTGGACAGAGGAGAGGTCAAAGGACTTCAGCAACCTCTCTGTCTTTTTGGTTAAAAAGCAGCCTCCTGAAGGGATTACAGCTCATTCTACTAGAGCTGTGGTTTTCACTTAGGCCTTTTTTAAATGTGGCTTCAGTTGAACAGATTACAAGACGGAGTCTTGGTCTGCGTTTCATACTTTTTCAAATTTAACAAATTTGATACCTTGCTTCTTCGGAGGCTATTTTTGGGAGAAAGGGTTTTTTACAGGCAGTGGTAACTTCCGTTTAAGTACCTGCCTTGTCCCTCCCATCATCCGTGTACTTTAGCTTTGGTATTGGTATCCCATAAGTAATGGATGATCCGTGGACTGGATACACTTAACAAGAGAAAACATAATTTATGCTTACCTGATAAATTTATTTCTCTTGTAGTGTATCCAGTCCACGGCCCGCCCTGTCACTTTAAGGCAGGTAATTTTTCCATTAAACTACAGTCACCACTGCACCCTATGGTTTTCCTTTCTCTGCATGTTTTCGGTCGAATGACTGGTAATGGCAGTTAGGGGAGGAGCTATATAGCAGCTTTGCTGTGGGTGGACTCTTGCAGCTTCCTGTTGGGAAGGAGAATATATCCCATAAGTAATGGATGATCCGTGGACTGGATACATTACAAGAGAAATAAATTTATCAGGTAAGCATAAATTATGTTTTTCTTAAATTATTCCCCCCTATCCAAGGAAGAGGATAGAATAAGGAAATGTGTAGGTGTTATTTAGTTCAGTGCTTGTCACACCACCCAACATATCCTTATCTATTTGCTACTCTGTGGCTGTTAAAGGACCAGTCAGTACAATAGATTTCCATAATCAACAAATGCATGATAAGAAGACAATGCAATAGCACTTAGTCTAATCTTCAAATGAGTAGTAGATTTTTTTAAATAAATTGCAAAGTTATGTCTATTTCCACTCCCCCTGTATCATGTGACAGCCATCAGCCAATCACAAATGCATATACGTATATGCTGGGAATTCTTGCACATGCTCAGTTGGAGCTGATGACTCAAAAAGTGTAAATATTAAAAGACTGTGCACATTTTGTTAATAGAAGTAAATTGGAAAGTTGTTTAAAATGACATGCTGTATCTGAATCCTGAAGTTTAATTTTGACTAGAGTCTCACTTTACATGTTTAATACCATTTAAAAAAAAGACATGTCCACATGTATTGTATTAGCTCTTTATGCATGGGTCAATATAATAACATTTAGAACACTGTAACTTGATAACACTATCTGTGGGCAACATATGCTTTAGAGAATATATATGTATCATTTTTTTATTATTTTAAAAATATATAATTGTTTTCTCCAAAGGTAAATCACACAAAAGTAATCAGAGATTCAAGAATAAATGGTAGAGTAATATTTTTTAGACTAGTGTTTGCACTGAATGCAAACAAAACATTTTCTTTACCGTGGGAAACAAGTAAATTAAAAGTCTCTCCTGGGACTGTATAATCGTAGACATACTTACTACTTACACACAGTAATAGGGGCATAATTAGTTTACTCAATGTAATAAAAGGGTCTAGAGGTTTGATCTAGTGAGGAAGAAACTACTTTTAGTTCACTGGACATCTGGTTTATATATATATATATATATATATATATATATATATATATATATATATAAAAGGCAAGAAATCCCCAAAGGCGGGAAGCATTGAGACCGAAGCTACATCCAAGGTCAATTCAAAACCAGTTTATTGGCAGAGTGCAGGTACAAAAGGTGAAGCCAGAGCAAAAACATCTGACGCGTTTCGCACATGCGCTTCATCAGAGGTGATGTGTTCAAGGTGTGAATGGGCTTATATACAGCAAAGTAACCAATCCAGGTATCTTTAGGTAAATGGGACAACAGTTACACCTGTAGTATGTGATAAGATCGTTTGCTGTAAACAAGACATCCACTCATTCTTTTTCTTATAGATAAATTTACATGTGTAAATAATTAAATTCTAACACTTCATATATAGAAGCCTATACGTGTGTATAAACATATATCGTGATATATTCAATAACAATCTTTTAAGTAATAGAAAAAATACAATTCATAAATACAACAATAACTAATAAACTTAAGCATCTAAACATAAGTAAATGAATAGATGATACTTATAAGTGAGGATAGGACACAAAGTACTGGCTATGAACCTTGTAAATAATAAAAATATGAATGTAAACTTTGTTTCCAGAATAGTAAGTAAATGAAAATTAGATAGCTAAATATAGATCCAATCTTAACCTTATAACTATCTCTTGTAAAAAAGGAAAAGAGGATAAAAGAAAATTTTTTGTAAACATATTCTCTAAACAAAGAAACACAATAAATGTTTTTTATATATCATGTTATAAAAAATAATCATGAAATAATATTATTAACCCTAAATAAATAATATATATATATATATATATATATATATATATATATATATATATATATATATATATATATATATATATATATATATACACATACATACACATTTAGAGATCTCAATGTTAAAGCCCTTTGTCTGCCTCTTTTTCCCTAAAACCTGAGACCTCATATATTTGAGCCTTTATAACTTTTGGGTGCAATACATTTTTGAAAATTTTTTATTAGATGTTGTTATGAGTGTAAATGTACTTTGTAATGTATTTTTGATGTGTCTTGTGAAACTTTTTTGTTTTGCAAAACAGTTAACCACAGTGATTGTGCTCAAGCGATCAAATTTACTTTCAATTTGTAATACCAGCGCAATTTAACCTGCGCACAAATGATCACGCAAACCCAATATCACTTGCACGCAAACGTTTGCACTCCACTTGTAATCTGGCCCTATGTAAGCAACAAAATACACTTCATGTAATAGCTGCTACTCATTTACTGTGAAATCTAAAATTACCGTTCTCCGAGTGTTTAAATGTTTGACCAAGCACAAGCAGGAAGTCGGGTGCCCTGCGGTGAGTGTGTGTTTGTCTACACATAAAAAGGCTACATCTCTAAAGGCTTTTTCTTTCTGGATAAGGACCTTCTTTATTGTTTTTACTTAACATACTCTACAAGAAAATCATTTTTTTTCCTCATGGAGTGCTATGCATTTAGTACAGGCATAGGAAACACATATTTTATTGTATTTAACCCCTTAATGACCGGACCATTTTTCAATTTTCTTACCCTTAATGACAATGGCTATTTTTACATTTCTGCGGTGTTTGTGTTTAGCTGTAATTTCCCTCTTACTCATTTACTGTACCCACACATATTATATACCGTTTTTCTCGCCATTAAATGGACTTTCTAAGGATACCATTATTTTCATCATATCTTATAATTTCCTATAAAAAAAATATAAAATATGAGGAAAAAATTGAAAAAAACACACTTTTTCTAACTTTGACCCCCAAAATCTGTTACACATCTACAATCACCAAAAAACACCTATGCTAAATAGTTTCTAAATTTTGTCCTGAGTTTAGAAATACCCAATGTTTACATGTTCTTTACTTTTTTTGCAAGTTATAGGGCCATAAATACAAGTAGCACTTTGCTATTTCCTTTTTTTCAAAATTAGCGCTAGTTACATTGGAACCCTGATATCTGTCAGGAATACCTGAATATCCCTTGACATGTATATATTTTTTTTTAGAAGACAACCCAAAGTATTGATCTAGGCCCATTTTGGTATATTTCATGCCACCATTTCACCGCCAAATGTCATCAAATAAAAAAAAAAGTTCACTTTTTCACAAATTTTGTCACAAACTTTAGGTTTCCCACTGAAATTATTTACAAACAGCTTCTGCAATTAAGGCACAAATGGTTGTAAATGCTTCTTTGGGATCCCCTTTGTTCAGAAATAGCAGACTTATATGGCTTTGGCATTGCTTTTTGGTAATTAGAAGGCCACTAAATGCTGCTGCGCACCACACGTAAATTATGCCCAGCAGTGAAGGGGTTAATTAGGTAGGTGGTAGGGAGCTTGCAGGGTTAATTTTAGCTTTAGGGTAGAGATCAGCCTCCCACCTGACACATCCCACCCCCTGATCCCTCCCAAACAGTTCTCTTCCCTCCCCCACCCCACAATTGTCCCCGCCATCTTAAGTACTGGCAGAAAGTCTGCCAGTACTAAATAAAAGGAGTTTTTCTTTTTTTTAATAAAAAAAAATAAAATGTTTTAGCTGTGATGGACCCCTGCCTTAGCCCCAACCTCCATGATCCCCCCCCCAGCTCTCTAACCCTCTCCCCTACCTAATTGCCGCCATCTTGGGTACTGGCAGCTGTCTGCCAGTACCCAATTTGCCCCAAAATCAAGTGTTTTTTTTGCAATTTTTTGCAATTTTTAATGTTTTCTGTAGTGTAGCAGCCCCCCACAATACCCCAACCCCCTCCCCCTCCCAGATCCTTATATATTTATTAATTTTTAATACATTTTTCCCCCCTCTTCTTTCTCATTGGTGTCAGTGGCCAGCTAATCGCGCACGCACGCGCGCCCCCGCACGCTCCCGGCACCCGGCGTGCACATAGCACTTACAGGAACCGGATGCCGGGTAGCGATGGGCCGCCCACCCGCCTCCCTGATATGCTACCACCCACCAACGAACCGGCACCATCGCTACCGGTGCAGAGAGGGCCACAGAGTGGCTCTCTCTGCATCGGAGTCTTCTGAAAAGGTATTGCAGGATGCCTCCATATGGAGGCATCACTGCAATACCCTGAGAGCTGCTGGAAGCTCTCAGGGTATTGCACTCTCTTAGACAACTGACGTACCAGGTACGTCTATTGTCATTAACTGTAAGTTAATGCATGACGTACCTGGTACGTCAGTTGTCATTAAGGGGTTAAGGAACAAGTATTTTGTTATATTTTTGTTTTACAATTATTTTATTATCAAGCACATACAATTTGATTTATGTAAAGCATTGAGCAGAGGCGGCTCTAGAGTTTACTGAGGCCTTAGGCAAAATTCAAATACGAGGCTTCTCTTATGTTTAATTTGTATTGCCTATTAAGGGCTAGATTATGGCCTCTAGTTATTGGCTGATCGGAACAGCCAATAGAATGCGAGGTCAATCCGATTGGCTGATTGGATCACATCCACCAACTTTAAGCCATAAAAACTGCTTTGTGCAGTTATTTAAAAAAAGTATTTTTTTTTATTTTATTATTACCAACAATACACTCAAATTTGGAGGCATTTGTAAAATTAACTAGAGATCTGATCTCTGGTTAATTTTCAGATCACTAATTGCTACTGAAAGCTCAGTTTTACATGTTCATTTTTGCCTGTGGCCCCCTGCCTTCTGATAATGAGGCTGACATGGCAGACAGAAGGTGAAAAGAAGTGAGTAGCCTCTACTTGATAACCAGAGAACTTGCATTTGTGTAAGAGGCTGTGAGGGTTTGAAAATCCAGCTGTGCCAGGAGAAAGTTGGTGGCAGGGCTGCTATACTACAAAAAACTAACTTCCCAGAAATATTTTTTTTTTCTGCCCCTCTACGAGGCCCCATCTTGAGTGAGGCCTTAGGTGGTTGCCTATTTGGCCTTGAGATTTGGTGCAATTATTTTCTATTTATACATATTCATTGTGTATAATAATGGCTTAAGTCCTTCTTTAGCCTGGTCTAATTATGTTAAAAATAAGTCAGTCTATGAGGTAGTAGTAGTGAGTGGATATCAATTGTTTAGGGTTCTATAGTGATTTATAAATTAAATGTCTATTACTTGCTCTTTTCATAAAAGACACAATGCAGCGGTGCCTGCCCAAATAATTGGCATTTGTTACTTGGATCTATACAAATATTAATGACTTTGTATAAAATAAATATTGTTTTTCCTTTAGAAAATGCATATGGCTGTCTTTTTTATGATCTCCAAATGTTATTGAATGTTAAAGTGATGTTATCACCTAAAACTCTTTATTTTAACTACATATTTATATGCATTTTTGCACTGTTTTGGGGTATCCTGATGACATTTAAGGCACTGTGTGTCTACTTGGATCCTGCAAATACAAACATTTTTAATAATACATTTAATGACTTTCTAAGTAATAACAACAAACATAGAGATCTGCTAAGTTAAAGGGACAGTCTACCCAGAATTTTTTATTGTTGAAAAAGGTAGATAAACCATTACCATTTCCCAGTTTTGCATAACCAACACAGTTATATTTAATTATGTTTTACCTCTGTGATTACCTTGTATATAAGCCTATGCAGACTGACCCCTTATCTCAGTACTATTTACAAACCTGCATTTTAGCCAATTAGTGCTGCTTCATAAATAACTCCACGGGGTTGAGCACAATGTTATTTATATGGTACACATGAACTAGCACGGTCTAGCTGTGAAAAACTAATAAAATGCACTGAGATAAGAGGCGGTCTGCAGAGGCTTAAGGGGATATTAAACACTTTGAGATATCAATATAAAATGTTTAATTGTATGTAGTAAAGCAACTTGGCAATACTGTATACTCTCCTTTGTTAATTTTATTCCCTTTTCCTGTAAATCAATTCTAAATATTATGGGCTTCACAAATTCTTGTTAAAAGTAGAAATGCATAAATAGCTGTATATAGTCATTGGTTACAAACTTTAGTAAGACGTTTATAACTGTTGCTAATCTGCCTTAGCAGAAAAAAAACCTAAGTTACAATATGATGGCTCCCACTGCTTTATGGACATAAGAATATTACACTTATTCTTTTCAATATTTAGAAAACTAATGTCAATTAACAAAATACATGTATATATTATTCTCAGGCTAATATTTATTCTGAATACATAATTCTATCAATGATTTATTTAATGTTTAATGTCCCTTTAAAAACAGTCAGATATTTATAGGTTATTAAGTATATTAATATTACACTGTTATGTGTTATCTAACTTTTTAAATAACAAAAGAAAATCAAGTAGACTGTCCCTTTAACATTGGTGATAAAATAGAGAACAGTGCAAAGAGAGCCCCTATTTATGTAGACACAAGCAAACACCATGGTTTTAAGTGTTGAGGAGGAGCAAGAGATGGCATCAACAGCTTAAGTTAGTAATATTTCACCTGTAAATATGGAGGAATATTATAATGACATACAGTATGGGAAAATGTGCTCTCACATAATGAAACATATGCTGATATTTGAAAGCTATAACAAAAATGCAAATAACATATGCACTCATATGGCAGATGAAAGAGAGCAGAGGAAGCTCAACATCTGCAGCCACTGATTGAAGGTCACACTTACTTTCCTCTCGCTTTTCTGGTGTCTCAGCATGAACAGTAGGTGGCCTTATTTCACTAGTGGATTGGCCACTACTTTGAGAAGTGCTGATTGTTGTTGAATGTTAGCCCGGACAGTTTGTTAAATTCTTAGACCCTGATGATTGAAACAGCTAATATTACAAGGGATCCACCGCTATATTGAGCAAGCCTGTTGAAATCTTCCAAGCTCCCGACATAGCAGCATCACTGAGAGGTGTTTACTATACATGCCATTGGTTGGCAATGATAGCTTAAGATAATACCCAGCATCGCCGCCTATATTGGAGATGTATAGTAAAGGATCCCTGGAAATAAAATTGCCATGTGCTTAACCACTAATACCCCTAAACTAAAGTACCACACAATCGCTACACTAATAAATATCTAAACTGCCACATACTCATCACAAGTATCTATCCTATTAACCCCTAAACCGTCAACACCCACCACAAGTATCTATCCTATTAACTTCTTTTCCTCTACATACCCACCGCAAGTATCTATCCTATTAACCCCTAAACTGCCACATATCCACCGCAAGTATCTATCTTATTAACTCCTATAACCCCACACACCCACCACAAGTATCTATCCTATTTACCCCTAAACCACCATATACCCACCGCAAGTATCTATCCTATTAACCCCTATATCACCACATACCCACCGCAAGTATCTATGCTATAAGCTCCTAGACCGCCACCTACCGACAGCAAGTATCTATGCAATTAACCCCTATACCACCACTAGCCCACCGCAAGTACCCTACACTAATAACCCTAAATCACCACAACCCTACATGCAAACTAAACCCCCTTACTTACTTTAAAAAAATGAAGGGCAGGTTTTGTGTAAGAGAGCTGAAGAAAAGAAGATGCAGAGTGGAGACGGGGAGCCTCTGAAGTCTGCCTCCGCCACCACAAAGATTAGCACCAAGTGCTAGGAGCCGAGATGATGAGAGCACGGACGTAGAAGATTGCAGAGCTGAGGCGGCAGAATAGGCCACTGTAGTCCACCTCTGCTTCTGCCAAGATTGGCCCCTGGTGTCAGGAGTCGGGATGAAGAGGGCCCAATGTCAGATCAAGAGGACCTGTATGGAGTTGATTAGGTGATTATTCATGTTTAACATTTAATAGGCTTTAATCACCTAACCACCCCCTATAACAGGTATGGTGGTTGATTAGCTGATTATTTATGTTCAGCATTTAGTAGGCCTTAATCTCCTAACCACCCCCCCCCCCCCCCCAATACCTGTATGGTGGTTGATTAGCTGATTATTGATGTTCAGCATTTAGTAGGCCTTAATCTCCTAACCACCCCCCAATACCTGTATGGGGGTTGATTAGATTATTACTGATGTTAAGTCTGCAGTAAGCCTTAGGGGTCAATTTAGGGATCTGATAGAGCGGATCATGTCTGCTGCACATCGATAAATGCCGACAGCGTATCATTGCACCAGCAGTTCTTGCGAACTGCTGGTGCAATGCCACCCCCTGCAGATTTGCGGCCGCTAGCAGGGGGTGTCGATCACCCCAATCGTATTCGATCGGGTTGATTTCTGTCCGCCGCCTCAGAGCAGGCAGACAGGTTATGTTGCAGTGGTCTTTAGACCACTGCTTCATAACTTTTGTTTCCAGCGAGCCTGAAGGCTCACCGGAAACGCTTGGCATCAAGCTCCATACGGAGCTTAATAAATTGACCCCTTAATCTCTTAACCACCCCCATACCTGTATGAAGGTTGCTTAGGAGATTAAGTTAGGGCAGCTTAGGGGTTAATTGTGCATTTATCTAATTTTTTTAAAATATTATGCATCCTTATGTATGATGCATATTCTTTTAACTATTGTAAACATAAATATATATTTTTAAATTTATATTTATGTTACAAAAGGCATTAGTATTACAATTGTATTACTACATAACAGGCATGCAGTTATGTTATACTATAATTATAATGCAACTGATTTCTATAACATAAATATCTATTTTAAAAATATATTTAAAATAATAAACACATCAAGCAAGAATATATACATTTTAATTTATATCCAATACTTAAACTAATATGCATTATACATGGCCATGCATTTTATTTCAAACATTGTAGATATAATGTAGCCAGGCCTTTGCATTGATATTCAATATTTAAAATATTATGCATGTATATTGCATAATGATTTAAGAATTGCATGTTACATTAAAATGTATTTGTTAGCTTTTTGTGTTTATTAGTGATAACATAGATATATATGTTAATATACAGTATATTTATTTTATAGTATTCAGTAGCATTGAATTATATGTTTACATGCCAGGCATGCAGTTATGTAGAACTATCATTTTAATAATACTTTCTTTCACATCAAATAATAAACACAACAAGAAACATAAATTACATTTTAATTTATATGCATTTTTTTAAATAATATTAATTCTACATAACAATGCATTATTTTAAATATTGAATATTTATGTGCGCCTTAGCTTCTACAGTTAATTTTAGGTTATAGCAGTTTAGGGATCAATGTTTAAATGATATGCATAGTCATGTACAATGCATATTGTTTAAAGTATTGTATATATTTATAGACTAAAATGTATTTAATGACACTTTCTATTAATTTGAACATAAACATATATTTTCAAATAGATTTATGTTTGAAATAATAGAAAGCAACAATAAATCCCTTTTACGATATCTACAATACTTTAAATAATCTATATTGTACATAACAATGCATATTTTGTCGAAGAGATGGAGTAAACGCCGGAGGGTCGGTAAAACCTTGCCAGCCTAGCCAGCTCCTGGAACTCAGCGCCGGACCTAAATTGAGCCCCTGTCCAACGCTTCTTAAAAGGGGTGGCGATCGGGCAGGGTGCAGGGGATCAAGTTGCCCTTGTAGTATGTTGTCAGCAATTTGATGAGGCACCTAGGAATAACATTTGTTTGGGGGTGCTACCTTCTGGGAGGAATGGGGGGGAAAATTACGGTCCCCCATTTCTCCCAGAAGGTAGCATCCCCAAACAAGTGGAATCCCTAGGTGCTTTACCAAATTGCTGACAATATACTAAAAGGGTGACTTGATCCCCTGCACCTTGCCCGATTGGCACCCCTTTTAAAAGGGCCAGACCGGGGCTTATTTCTGGTCCAGAGCTGAGTTCCAGGAGTCTGGGTAGGCCGGCAAGGTTTTGCCAGCTATCGGGTGGTCGGCTGCCGGTGTTTTAGCGCATTTATGTGACACCTTATTTAAATATTGATTATAATTTGAGTGACATATCTTCATAGTTATAATGGGGAGGTTTACTATTTGGTATAGTTTATCATAGTAAGGGAATTTTTGTGACAGTAGGTGGTATGTTGGAGATAGCTGGGGTGTTCCAGGGGAGTGTAGGTTAGATATTACCTTAGTGTAGGTGGTATTAAGGACTTAGTTGAGAGTTCCAGGGGTGTGTAGATTAGGCATGACATAGGTTTAGGCTTTCATGGGGGAAGTTAGCTGGGCAGTGCAGGGGGAGTGTAGGTTAGCTCTGATATAGGTGTAGGAGGTTTGTGGTAGTTAGCAAGGCAGTGCAGGGGGAGTGTAACTTAGAAGTGACGTAGTTATAAACATTCAAGGCGAGTTAGTGGGGCGTGCTAGTGGGAGTAGGCTGCACTTTGATTCGGACACATCAACACCAGATCAATATGTTTGAATCAGCAGCTGGGAGGAGGGTTATGGCCATGTTTGTCTCACCAGCTATCAGCAGGCAATACTACATCACCTGACATAGTTAGAGTAGGTGTAATAAAACTTAGGTCCCGCAATCAATATTTGGAGTATGCCTACACTGAAACTATTTTTAGTTTCAGTGAGTTCACTGTCTGCGCCGTGTAGGCCAACTTTAAATATGCCCCCCCCCTGGTCGCAGCAAAATGCCAACAAGCTGCGATGTCTCTGATGTGGGTGGTGATGTCACGCTCCCATTAGCTTTTTTGTGAGAGACATCGCCACTTGCCGACATTGCTCAGCTACGTAAATTTTCTTTCGAAAATCTTGATTGCGAGGGTGACTAAGGGCTAGATTACATGTGGAGCGCACTATATCACTTGCGTGCAAGCTATATTAGCACTCCACTTTGTAATACCAACACACGATAATGTGCGCTGGTATTACAAGTACAGTGCAATGCGACCACAAGCTTGTGATCGCATTGTGTTCACAAGAGAGCAATTTTATAGTCTCCTATGGGAACCTCGTTCTAATGCCATCACAGACGGCATCAGAACCTCCCACAGCGAAGGGGGTAAGTAGTGCAGCGATTGGGAAGCACTTTTAAATATATATGTATGTAATGATTGAGCAGACTTAGTATTTTGTGGAACACAACTGCAGAACAGATAAGTAAATATTTGAATGTTTCACCCTCTTGGTATAATATCACTATAGCAGAGAGTGATATCCGTTGTAGGTTGAGAGTGATTTTATATGTATAAGTATAACTGTAATAAATGTCCCAAAACAGCTTTACAGTTTTCACAGGTGGATTGTGATTACGAGTGATTAGCAGACTGACATACAAAAATGAAACAGGAGTTCTCTGATCTCAATTCCTCCTTAGGATGGTAACAGTTCCTTTGCTTCTCACTGCTGCTGCTGCTCGCAGCGTTCTGTGGAGTAGCGCGGAAGGCAGGGGAGGAGTCGCTCGCTGACACGCTGTTTGATTGACAGCTAAAAACGCTGGCAAGCCTGGACTCCGTGTAACACAATTGCGGTAAGAAACGCTTGGTTTTAAACAGCAGGGAAGTTATCAACGGTGGTTTAGAAATAGCGGCTAGTAAGGGAAGAGCCAGACTCAAATAAGTCCTCTCATGAAGCGGCAACAGCCGTGTATGTTATTGAAGGGAGAAAACCAAAAGCAGGTACAAAAGTCTTTTAAGTTGTAGAGGCGTAATGCCAAGTGGTCCAGCTGAAAGGTTTTGTAATCCAAGAGTAGTTGGAAATAAGTAATCTTCTTTGCAGGAATATGTGAGCTCAGTATGAGCAGGAGTTACTCAGTCGAAAGCAACAAATACTAAGCACCTGTCTTTGGGTGAGCAGGTGATTTAAAGGCTCTGTGGGCAGGGCTAGGAGGATGCAGGTAGCTGCTTAAAGGAACATACATGCTGTGAAAACCCTCACATCATCACCACCTCAAGAAAGCTGTCCCACAGCTTGAGGTCTAGGTTTATCCGGGAAGCGACTGTGGAACGTAGAGATGAGCCTTGGAGCATTAATCGCTGAGGCTTCTTCCCAAGAGTCGTCATCCGAAGGATAACCCTTCCAGTGGATAAGATATTGCAGTATTGAACCCTTGTAACGGGAGTCCAGAATGGAATGTACTTTGTATACTTGAGTATTAGTTATAACTGAGGAGTCAGTACTGTTGGTATCTTGTTGTCTAGATCCAGTATAAGGTTTCAGAAGAGAGACGTGGAAAGTCGGATGCACTTTCATTCCGACTGGCAGTTGTAGGGTGACAGCGTTAGGGTTGACCACCCGGGATATCTCATAGGGTCCAATAAATTTCGTAGCAAGTTTCTTGCTGGGAACTTGTAGTTTCAAGTTTTTCGTGGAAAGCCAAACCCGGTCACCGATGGAGTAGTTGGGGGGGAGTTCTCCTTCTGAGGTCGTAATGTCTTTTCTGCGTAGCTTGAGCATTCTGTATATTTCTTTTGATGAAATCGAAATTGTCTAGAATCCTAATAGTGAAGTCATCCAATTTGGGGGAATCAGTGCTGGAGGTAGTGTTGAGAAAAAGAGTGGGGTGAAAACCATAATTTGCAAAAAAAAGGTGAACAGTTTGTAGATGAGCTGGTTAAGTTGTTGTAGGCATATTCAGCCATAGGTAAATAGGAAATCCACTGGTCTTGCTGATAGGAACAGAAACATCTGAGGTATTCCTCAAGCCATTGATTCAACCGTTCCGTCTGCCCGTTGGTTTGGGGATGGTAGGCTGTTGTGAATCTGTGATCAACTTGAAGGAGTTTAGACAATGTAGCCCAAAATCTCGAGGTAAATTGAGTTCCTCTGTCAGTTATCACTCTAGCAGGAACTCCATGTAGTTTTACAATGTTGTCTAGGAAGAGCCGAGCAGTTTCGGAGGATGAAGGGACCTTATGGTAGGGAATGAAGTGCCCCATCTTAGTGAACATGTCTATTACTACAAGTATGGTGTTCTGCTTTTGAGATAAGGGTAGTTCAACAATGAAGTCCATACTAATTTGTTCCCAGGGGCGGCTGGGTATAGGTAAAGACATCAATAGCCCATAAGGTTTTAACCTTTCGTTCTTAGAGGTAATGCAGGTGGAACAGGTACCAACATATTCTTTAACCGATTGCTTTAGTTTAGGCCACCAATAGTAACGGTTCAGTAAATCCAATGTACGCCTGACACCAGGATGTCCTGAGGTTGGTATGTCGTGATGGTATTTTAAAACCTGATTCCTTAGAGCTTGAGGTACATAAAGACTATCCTTGTGGTAGAGTAAGCCATCTTTGTTCTCTACTTGGTAGCGAGTTTTCTCTTCGTCTTATCTTTGATGTTTCTTAATCTCTGCTAGGAATGGTGTAGTAATTCCAATGAACCGTTCTTGGGGAATCACTGACTGGATCTCTTGTGTAATTGAAGGTCTAACGTCTCTTCTAGAGAGAGCATCGGCCTTCCCATTCTTGTTGGCGGGTCTATATTGGATAATGAAATCAAACCTGGAGAAATAAAGGCTCCAACGGACCTGCCTAGCTGATAAGGTTTTATTATTCTGGAGGAATTGGAGGTTTCTATGATCTGTGTAGATGGTGACTGGATATTTAGCTCCCTCCAAAAGATGTCTCCAGTTCTCTAAGGCTCTGCGAATGGCGAGAAGTTCTTTGTCTCCAATGGTGTAATTCATTTCTGCAGGGGACATGGTTTTGGAAAAGAAGGAGACTGGGTGTAAGGGTTCCGACATAGACTGGCGTTGTGAGAGTACAGCCCCTAGGGCGTAGTCAGATGAATCAACTTCAAGGATGTATGGCAATGAGGCGTCAGGGAATCGGAGTATAGGTGCTGTAGAGAAACTATTCTTGAGGAAGTCAAAAGCTGTGGACGCTTCCTTGGTCCAAATGAAGGGTTTGGACTGGGTTGTAAGTTGGGTTAACGGTTTTACTATCTTGGAGAATCCCTTGATGAATTTTCGATAGTAGTTGGAGAAACCAAGGAAGCGTTGTAGATCCTTCCTGTTGGCTGGTGGAGGCCAGTCCAAAACAGTGTCTACCTTCTTATGTCGCATCTTTATACCGTCAGGGGAGATGTCATACCCTAGGAATGAAATCACTTTGCAATGGAATTGACACTTTTCTGCCTTGGCATAGAGCTTGTGTGTACGAAGTCTGGAGAGTACCCAGCGGAGATGTTTAATGTGATCCTTTAAGGTCTTAGAATATATTAGAATGTCGTCGAGGTACACGACCATGCAGACATCTAGTAAATCTCTAAAAATATCGTTTATAAAATGTTGGAAAGTCGCCGGAGCGTTGCACAATCCAAAAGGCATCACCAGGTACTCAAACAGCCCATATCTAGTGCGGAACGCCGTGAGCCACTCATGACCTTCCTGTATCCGTACCAGATTGTATGCACCTCTGAGATCGAGTTTGGAGAAGATGGTAGCATCCGATAGGCGTTCAATCATCTCTGGAATCAATGGTAACGGATAGCGATTCTTTATGGTCCTTTTGTTAAGCTCGCGGTAGTCGATAATGGGCCTAAGTGAATCATCCTTATTCCTCACAAAGAACATGCCTGCTCCAGCGGGAGAGGTGGAAGGTCTTATGAAACCTTTTTTGAGGTTTTCCTCGAGGTAGTTTTTGAGATGTGCTAATTCAGTTTCGTTTAATGGATAGATGTGCCCAAATGGTATGCTTGCCCCTGGTTGTAGTTGGATAGGGCAATCATACGGTCGATGGGGTGGAAGTGTGTCAGCTTCAGACTTGCTGAATACGTCAGCAAAATCTTTGTAGTAGTCGGGTAGCATCTGTGGATCGGGGAGAGTATGGAGAAGGTGATGCTGTGGGAAACAAGTGTTTTGACAGTATGAGGAGTTGAAGGACATCTTTGAGGAGGTCCAGACTATGGAAGGCTCATGTAACTTCAACCATGTGATACCTAAAACTACAGGGAAATGAGGAGAAGGCAACACATCAAAAGAGATGAATTCGGTATGGCCGTTTTCAGTAACAACTCTCAGAGGAACAGTATGATGTGTAATAGGGCCGTTACGTATAGTGGACCCATCAATAACACGAAGTACAAGCGGTATTTCTTTCAACACAAGTGGGATTTTATTTAATTTTACAAGCTGGGAGTAGATGAAGTTCCCAAAAGCCCCGGAATCTATGATGGCTTCAGTTGGTACCCTTTTCTGATCCCACTGCAAGAACAGAGAGAGGTTACAGTAAGTGGATTGTTTATGTACCTCATGAGAGGAACAAATAATGGTGGACTTACTTTTCTTATTCTTCTGAAGAATGGGACATTCATATACAGAGTGGGTTGGATCACCACAATACATGCAGAGGTTCCTAGTCTTACGCCTCATCCTCTCGTCAGTTGATAGAGGTCCTCTAACCACCCCAATCTCCATAGGAACGGATGTAGGTAGTGAGGGTTTGGTATGGCTTCTGGGAGGTGAATGCTTGTGATAGAGATCGGTATGTAGCTTTTCTCCACGTCTCTCTCTGAGTCTTCTATCAATTTGAGAGGAGATCTTCATCAATGCTTCTAAGGTAGGAGGTAGTTCTACCCTTGCCAATTCATCCTTCAGATTCTCCGCCAATCCTAGACGGAATTGGTTACGAAGCGCTATAGGGCTCCAGAGGGAGTCAGAAGCATAAAGTTTGAACTCCGCAATATATTCTTCTACGGGCCTCTTACCCTGTTTGAGATCCCTCATATGTGCCTCTGCTGTCAATTGGGTGTCTTTGTCTGAATATAAATCGTCCATAAGACTGAAAAAAGATTCTAGAGTGGCAAGGGCAGAATCTTCGTGTTCACATAAATTGTCTGCCCAAACCCTGGGCTCTCCTCTGAGGAATGTGATGACGGTTAACACACTTATTTTCTCTGTAGTATAGGTTTTAGGACGCAAAGTAAAAAGTAAGTGACAGGAGTTTTTGAATTGTTTGTAATTGCGTCTATTTCCGCTGAAAGTCTCAGGGAGAGATATTTGGGGTTCAGGTGCAGTATCATGAGCTGATCTAGCTGCTATGGAGTCCTTAAATAAATCTTTTAAAGTCTTATTCTCGATCTGTAGTTCTCTCACTGCATGAGCTATTTGATCAACCTTCTGGGATAAGTTATAGACCACTTGAGGAAGTTCTGCTGGTTCCATGATCCTTTGAGGGCTTAGTATTATGTAATGATTGAGCAGACTTAGTATTTTGTGGAACACAACTGCAGAACAGATAAGTAAATATTTGAATGTTTCACCCTCTTGGTATAATATCACTATAGCAGAGAGTGATATCCGTTGTAGGTTGAGAGTGATTTTATATGTATAAGTATAACTGTAATAAATGTCCCAAAACAGCTTTACAGTTTTCACAGGTGGATTGTGATTACGAGTGATTAGCAGACTGACATACAAAAATGAAACAGGAGTTCTCTGATCTCAATTCCTCCTTAGGATGGTAACAGTTCCTTTGCTTCTCACTGCTGCTGCTGCTCGCAGCGTTCTGTGGAGTAGCGCGGAAGGCAGGGGAGGAGTCGCTCGCTGACACGCTGTTTGATTGACAGCTAAAAACGCTGGCAAGCCCGGACTCCGTGTAACACAATTGCGGTAAGAAACGCTTGGTTTTAAACAGCAGGGAAGTTATCAACGGTGGTTTAGAAATAGCGGCTAGTAAGGGAAGAGCCAGACTCCGAGCAGGAAGGCAAGCTAGCACTCAAATAAGTCCTCTCATGAAGCGGCAACAGCCGTGTATGTTATTGAAGGGAGAAAACCAAAAGCAGGTACAAAAGTCTTTTAAGTTGTAGAGGCGTAATGCCAAGTGGTCCAGCTGAAAGGTTTTGTAATCCAAGAGTAGTTGGAAATAAGTAATCTTCTTTGCAGGAATATGTGAGCTCAGTATGAGCAGGAGTTACTCAGTCGAAAGCAACAAATACTAAGCACCTGTCTTTGGGTGAGCAGGTGATTTAAAGGCTCTGTGGGCAGGGCTAGGAGGATGCAGGTAGCTGCTTAAAGGAACATACATGCTGTGAAAACCCTCACATCGTATATGACTATATACATATATGTTTATGTGTTAATATGTGTATATACACACAGTTCCTATAGACCGCAATGTAAAAACACTAATTTTGTTTTAAAAATGATCAAAAGTGACAGAGATAATACTTTCTGGAGCTGTCTAATAGGGAAACAAGCTTTTTTCAACCCTAAGGTCCCTATGAAAAGTAGAAGGAACTTTGATTTTCAAAACAAAAGCTGTTTATTTCATTTCAAAATCTAGCAGGATATGCATGTCTGTCTACAGCTGGTCCGTGGTATAGAAACTGGTTGATAAGGAAGATTCACACAAATGTATTGACGGACAAAAGTAGATAAACATTAGTTTAAGAAAAAACTGCAATACATATTATAATTCCACCTCTGAGATGCAACAAAATAAATACTTCAGTGATTGCAATTTGGGAAAGGTAATCAGCTTTTTGATGGGATAAAAGAATGAACAACAGTGCCACTACCTTAAAATTTAACAAATTTAAATTTTCATTTTTTTATTTGTCCTAATAATCCTTTTTGTGTACAGGATTGCTCTCCAGGGTCTGTATCTCATCTGGAGGGGATTTACATGTGGTGTGGTAGCATAGTAGCCTCACCAGTGCACACAGTCTTCTAGAAGTGTTATAGAGCTCCCTCCAGAAATATCATCAATGGAGTTACCTTTTCCAAGTTGGAGGGAAAAATTATAAGCTAGAATTTGAAGGCCCTCCCCCAACCTTATGCACACAACCCAAGGCCCTCCCCCAAACTCATGCACACAACCCAAGGCACTCCCCCACCCTTATGCACAAAACCCAAGGCACTCACCCACCCTTAGGCTCCTCACCCAAGGCACTCCCCCACCCTTATGCACACAACCTAAGGAACTCCTCTACCCTTAGGCTCATAACCCAAGGCACTCACGTACCCTTATCCACACAATCCAAGGCACTCACCCACCCTTATGCAGACAACCCAAAGCACTCACCCACCCTTAGGCTCATAACCCAAGGCAGTCACCTACCCTTATGCACACAATCCAAGGCACTCCCCCACCCACACAATCCAAGGCACTCACCCACCCTTAGGCTCAAAACCCAAGGCACTCACCTACCCTTATGCACACAATCCAAGGCAGTCACCCACCCTTTTTTTAGACAAGCCAAAGCACTCACCCACCCATAGGCAGATAACCCAATGCAAACCCCCACCCTTATGCACACAAGCCAAGGCACCCCCCACCCTTATGCACACAACCCAATGCACACCCCAACCTTATGCACACAACCCAAGGCACTCCCCCACCCTTATTATTTTTTATTATTATACTTTATATATGAAGCGCCAACATATTCTGCAGCGCTGTCCATGGGTACAATTAATTTAAATAAAACAATGATATAAAACTTGTAAGAGACAGGACAAAATTTACAAACACATACAGGAGAATTAAGGTCCCTATTCCCATGGGAAATTACAATCTAGAAGGTTAAGAGATTGAGAAACAGGAGGTGAGGACTAGAAAGATGTTAATGCAAAGTTAGATGAGGGAAGTGAAATTAATTTATTATTGAGTTGGGGTGTAGGCTTCTCTGAACAAAAAAAGTCTTCAGGGAGCATTTAAAGGAAGAAAGATTAGGGCAAAGCCTGACAGCATGAGGGAGAGAGTTTCAGAGAGTAGATGCTGCACAACAGAAGTCCCGCAGTCTAGCATGGGAAGAGGTAATAGTTGAAGATGCAAGGAACACGTCATTGTTGGATCTTAGTGGGTTGGCTGGAGTACACTTGTTTATTGGAGAGGATAGGTAGTGGGGAGCGGCGTTGGTGAGAGCTTTGTATGTAAGGGTGAGAAGTTGTTTTTCAAAAATGCTGCAGTAGGAAGATCAGTACTGAAACTAGCAGCTGAAGAAGGTACTTTTGCTTATCATTCTGTTTAATGATCACAGTTTCCGTTCAATGGACTGTTTATCTTCATTTGTACGTAAAATTTCAGTAGACTAAAATTTACTTGTGCTAGGACAAATGTGAGTTAGTAGTTGTAAAAGTCTGCACATGCTTTGAAAAGGTTTGCTGCAAAACTTAGATATGCAAAGTGCATCTCGGTAATGATGGACACATCCAACCACAAAGCCCTGAAGACTGTCCTGTTTATATCCTAGACATAAAGAACTGAAGTACTAGAGTTCCCAATCCTTCTACTTGAGAGACTTTGGTTACCTACATGGAAAAACAACATAAACATGAATTTCAGTGGGGTTGACCGGAAAGGAACAAAACAATATTTTTCAGTATTACAAGACAAGATGAAAGAGAAACATATACTGGGCTATGGGTGTATATGAGACAAGATTGTTCAAAAGAACAAAACATTTAAAAAAAAAAATGGTTAAAACAGAATTGGGGTTTCTTGAAAGGGATATGAAACCCGAAATTTTTATTTTGATATTCAGACAGAGCATACAATTTTAAAAAAGTTTTCGATTTAATTCTATTATCAAATTTGCTTCATTGCCATGGTATTCTTTGTTGAAGTGATACATAGATAGGTGCGTGGAGCTCTACATGGCATGAAATAGTGCTGTCATCTAATGCTCTTGTAAATGGATAACATTCTTGTAAACCTACTACCATAGTGCTCCAGACACGTGCAGGGGTAGATAGCAGCATCCGCTGCTTGGTAAATCTACCCCCTTATCTGAATCACGAAAGAAAAATTGTGTTTTATTTCCCTTTAATTGTAATGTAATAGATTGGAATATGCGCAGATTTAAAAACAATTCAGTTCACACAAACTAAAAATATATTTGATTTGCAAAAGTGATGTCGCAAATTGTTTGCCGGTGAATAGTTCCCGGCGAACATAGCATGTTCCCGTTCGCCGCGGCGGGCGAACATATGAGATGTTCGATCCGCCCCCTATTCGTCATCATTGAGTAAACTTTGACCCTGTACCTCACAGTCAGCAGACACATTACAGCCAATCAGCAGCAGACCCTCCCTCCCAGACCCTCCCACCTCCTGGACAGCATCCATTTTAGATTCATTCGGAAGCTGCATTCTTAGTGAGAGGAGGGACAGTGTAGCTGCTGCTGATTTAATAGGGAAATCGATAGCTAGGCTAGTGTATTCAGTGTCCACTACAGTCCTGAAGGACTCATCTGATCTCTGCTGTAAGGACAGCACCCCAAAAAGCCCTTTTTAGGGCTAGAACATCAGTCTGCTTTTTTTTTTTCCTGTGTAATCTAATTGCAGGTGCCTGCCTGCCAGCATGTGTGTCAGGCTCACAGTGTATACTGTGCCCACTTGCCCAGTGCCACCACTCATATCTGGTGTAACAGTAGTGTACATTTAAAAAAAAAAAACACTTTTTTGACTTGAAATAATATCAGACAGCTGCCAGTACCCAAGATGGCCGCCAATAAGGCAGATGGGGACGGTTAGAGAGCTGTTTTGGGGGGGATCAGGGAGGTTGGGGGCTAAGGGGGATGCTACACCACAGCATATGTAAATATGCTAAAAAAAAAAAGTTAAATTATTTTTAAAAACCTTTTATTTTAGTACTGGCAGACTTTTTGCCAGTACTTAAGATGGCGGGGACAATTATGGGGTGGGGGAGGGAAGGGAGTTGTTTGGGAGGGATCAGGGGGTCTGATGTGTCAGTTGGGAGGCTGATCTCTACACTAAAGCTAAAATTAACCCTGCAAGCTCCCTACAAACTACCTAATTAACCCCTTCACTGCTAGCCATAATACACGTGTGATGCGCAGCAGCATTTAGCGGCCTTCTAATTACCAAAAAGCAATGCCAAAGTCATATATGTCTGCTATTTCTAAACAAAGGGGATCCCAGAGAAGCATTTACAACCATTTGTGCCATAATTGCACAAGCTGTTTGTAAATAATTTCGGTGAGAAACCTAAAATTGCGAAAAAAAATAAGTTTTTTTTAAATTTGATCGCATTTGGTGGTGAAATGGTGGCATTAAATATACCAAAATGGGCTTAGATCAATACTTTGGGTAATCTACTACACTACACTTAAGCTAAAATTAACTCTACAAGCTCCCTACATGCTCCCTAATTAACCCCTTCACTGCTGGGCATAAAACACGTGTGGTGCGCAGTGGCATTTAGCAGCCTTCTAATTACAAAAAAGCAACGCCAAAGCCATATAAGTCTGCTATTTCTGAACAAAGGGGATCCCAGAGAAGCATTTACAACCATTTATGCCATAATTGCATAAGTTGTTTGTAACTAATTTCTGTGAGAAACCTAAAGTTTGTGAAAAAGTGAACAATTTTTTTTTATTTGATCGCATTTGGCGGTAAAATGGTGGCATGAAATATACCAAAATGGGCCTAGATCAATACTTTGGGATGTCTTCTAAAAAAAAATATATACATGTCAAGGGATATTCAGGTATTCCTGACAGATATCAGGGTTCCAATGTAACTAGCGCTCATTTTGAAAAAAAGTGGTTTTGAAATAGCAAAGTGCTTCTTGTATTTATTTCCCTATAACTTGCAAAAAAAGCAAAGAACATGTTAACATTGGGTATTTCTAAACTCAGGACAAAATTTAGAAACTATTTAGCCTGGTTGTTTTTTGGTGGTTGTAGATGTGTAACAGATTTTCGGGGTCAAAGTTAGAAAAAGTGTGTTTTTTTCCATTTTTTCCTCATATTTTATAATGTTAGGTGATTTATGCCCTTTATGGATTAAAACCAGACTCTGCATCAACTATATAATTTTCCATGGGAGTTTTGCCATGGATCCCCCTCTGGCATGCCACAGTCCAGGTGTTAGTCCCCTTGAAACAACTTTTCCATCACTATTGTGGCCAGAAAGAGTCCCTGTGGGTTTTAAAATTCACCTACCTATTGAAGTCTATGGCGGTTCGCCTGGTTGGCCCGTTCGCGAACTTTTGCGGAAGTTTGCGTTCGCCATTCGCGAACCCAAATTTTTAGGTTCGCTACATCACTACATGTAATTCATTTACTAACATGTAATGTATATCACTTTAAATTCACAGAATGTACAACATGACCTTGTAAAGAGAGGCAACATGAACATTTATTGTCACTAGAAGCAGATATTCCAAAAATTCTGGTTGCAAAACATTTTACTACATATAGGGCCATATTACATACGACTTGCATTCAAACACCACTAGAAGTAAACTTTTAAGGTGGGTGGTTTAGCATGCATATTACAAGTTGAAAGTAAAACTTTTGCATGCATGCAAAACTTTATGTGCTCTATATCAAACACAAAAGGCACTCTCCATTTTTCAATTAAAACTTTTTAATAAGTCAGCGTTTTCAGGGTCACCCACGTCTTCAGACTTACATAAACCCACCATCACTTTGTATGTATATATATATATATATATATATATATATATATATATATATATATATATATTTACAGTCCAAGTTAAGGACAGCACTATCTTACACAATCCAGCTGCCAAGGTGCACTACAAACCAAATCTGTATCCTTTCCAAGAACGCAGGCACTCACTGGTCTTTAGACATAATCCATTTATTCATCCATAGAAACAAGTTACATTAACATGACGTTTCGGTACATCGTTGTACCTTTATCAAATGTAGCAAAAGATAGATATTATTAAAAACTTTTAATATCTATCTTTTGCTACATTTGATAAAGGTACAACGATGTACCGAAACGTCATGTTAATGTAACTTGTTTCTATGGATCAATAAATGGATTATGTCTAAAGACCAGTGAGTGCCTGCGTTCTTGGAAAGGATATATATATATATATTTATATATACTCTCCCCTTCTCCCGCACCATGCCATTGTCTCTGTGTCCTCCTAGCGCAACTGCACATGCCCGAAGGCCCATATAGTATCACTAACCAGCCAAATAGCAAGAAACCCACAGTGTGCCAAATAAAAAGGCTCAGCAACTTACACCAATCCCAACTAAGGAATATTCACTGAATACTTCCTAGCTCTTGATCCTAACTCTAGTCAATAGGAAAACCTATGGTTAACCTTGCTACCAAATCCTAATGATTATTCAAACCCATAATAATGTTTTTATTGTTATTTTGCAATCTACATATGAATGTTTGAAGTGCACCCCGGTGGCTGTCAAGGTATTTTAAGTGCTGGATCCTGGTGGATTAAGATATACAATATATATATATATATTAAAGAAGGGGCACCAGCGCTAAAACTGTAACACAAATATGTGCGTAAAATTTGTAAAGCTGATGTATCAAAATCTGTTTGGACATATTAGGGATTCTATGATAGTGTTATTGAAAATGTTTCAAAGTGCAAGAATCACCTTGTGATACAAGAGTATAGAATGGTAGCTTGGTCCTGTAATGGTGTATGTGTGCTGCCTATTGATACAGTGTACCCTTGTCACTGTTGTAAGTGGATATAGAAAGAGATAATCAAAACTACTGTCTGGCCGCACAGCAATAAAATGAACTCACAGCAATAATGGCTATGGTCTGATTAATCTGAACAAATAGATGTGTATACAAAGTTCAAATGCAGTTTCATTAGCCGCTAGTCTTTTCTTTTAAATAGCTCTTGGTTTAAGGTAAGTATAATGTGCTTACCAGAAAGTACCTCAATCTTATGAGGTAAGTAATCGGCAGTTGTATAAGTAAAGATGATGCCTTGGCTCTTTATGGAGTGGTATCCTGATGATTTCCTGTACTTTGTCTTTGCAACAATGGAAATCTTGGACTCTCTTGCTGTCTTTCTTGTCTTTCCTCTGGTGGTGAGATCTCCAGTTTTTTCAAATGATTTTTCAACCTCAATCCAATATGAGGTAAGTTGACAGCATTTATAATGATAAAACCAAACCGCACTGCTTGTGAACTGGGCACTTAGAAATAATGGTAATACCACAGGTAAGAGTTAGTTGGTATAACACAAATGAAGTCTTCCTATTTGTTATATAATGTATAAGTTTTCCTTTTGGTAGTTTTTTGACAAGACAAGTCTGATACACCTCTTCTGAGACTTTAGTGTGTGAATGACTCAGTGCATATAAAAAAAAATATATATATAAGAGAGGCAACAGCCCTAGTGGTAGTAGCATAGAAGAACTGGAAGTCTGTTGAGATTTGATAAAAACTGAGTACAGGTGTTGCCCAGAGTAGTAGTCTTTTAAAAGTTAAAAACGTAAAATACAATATGCTTAGAGGCCGATTGGAACAGGGCCTGTCAGCCCACTTAGAAATAGTCCTTACGCATTTCGAAGTTTCTTGTAACTTCTTCAGAGGCAATAGTAGTGATACTAGTTCTAAATAAATAGTTTGGATATATCAATTAAAAACATGATCCCACTAGGTATAAATGAATAATCAATAAATACATTTTCCTCCAGCACTGCAAAATCTCTCAAATTCTGCTATACGTTTTTCAGGGGTGTTCCCTGCATTTCCGTATGTGAAGGAGAGACAAGCCCAGTGCAATATAGCTTTGCATGACATAAACGTTTTGTTACATTTGTTTTTCGTATTTAATTTTACTTTACACTTCAGATTGGGTCTTTTAAGTTTTTAACATTTGAGCTTTACACTTTCTATTTTGTATTTTGATGCATTTAGTTTTAGATTTTGATACAGCAGATTTAGATACAGCAGTGATTTTGAAAATTCTGAGTATTTTAAAAGTTTCTGTGTTTCTTTAACAAATTAAAATTATACTTCTTTTACAAATTATATTGCACTTAAATTGCATTTGGTTTATGTATAAAAAAAACAGAGCATTTCAGAAAGTGGGAGGGACAGGGGAGTTCCCTGGGCTGAACAGAGGAGTTGATGAGGGAAACCAGACCTGGGCTCCTTGCCCAAGATGCTTAGAGGAATATGGTTGGACCTCACTGATGAGGGCCACAGAAGGCCGAAATGATTGTCTGGGGTTGTCATGTTCCTTGTTCGGCATGATCAAACCGATATACTTCAGGAAAGTTTTCTACTTTGAAAAGCACAACTGGGCTAAAAGAGGCTGCTCCTAGGTGGTAACTCACCATAAAACAATTTATTGAGTTGTTCTTCCTGGTAGAGTGCTTCTCTTTTTGTTTGAATTTGTATTATGACCCTGGTTAAGTCTCCCTAAGTGTGATGGGGGAAAGCAGATGTGGACTCCTTGCCCAGTGCAGGAATATGGCTACACCTAACTGACGAGGCCCACAGAAGGCCGAAACTATTGTCTGGGGTGCTTCTCTCTTTGTATTACTTTGAACAGAGGAGTTCCCAGAGGATGGCTTAATCTCTCTCACAATTCTTATGATATGTTCTAAGCATTTTACACCGGCAATTCTCACTGACTTATAACATCAGCTGTATGCAGGTGACATTTGCTCAGAATTCACAATACACTTATTTAACGGACAGAAAGGTAATGTATACTAGACTAGAGGTAAATGCAAGTTAAATTGTAGTAAAAATATTTGTTTATTTTGTATTTGCTGCAAACTGAGATTTTATAATTTATAAATAAGTGAGAACTGCAGGTGAAAAATGTGTAAAGCATATCATAAGAATTGTGAGATATATTCAGACAGACCATGGGAACGTCCATGTCCCTCCTAAATTTTTTACATAAAAAACAAATACAAAGTGCAATGTCATTTTTAAAATATACATATAATTATGCAAAGGATGATCCTAATTTGTTAAAGTTACATAGAAACTGTCAAAACATATTCAGAATTTGTAAAATCATAATCCTACATGCACTGATGTATACAGAATCTATATGCATTAAAATACAAAATATGAAATAGAAATCACAAAATATAAATGCAGCAGAACTCTCATGTCATGCAGTGCTATATTGCACTAGGCTTGTCTCTCCTTCACATTGAAAAATGCAGAGAACGCCCAGGAGAGAATTATAGAAAAATCTGCCTTATATCATCATTATTATTATTATTATTATCAGGTATTTGTAGAGCGCCGACAGATTCTGCAGCGCTATAAACATAGGCGGTATACAAGGTAACATTTATAGGGCATCAAATGGGTAGAGAGCCCTGCCGAGAGTTGCACTGTTGTAGTTGGCTCTTTTGTGGGTGATCTACAAACAGCTGGGCTCCTAGGCTTACATGCTAAGGGGCTCAAGGGGATAGCAATGGAGTTAGGAAAGGTTAGTGTAGGTTGTATGCATCCCTGAATAATACAGTCTTTAGGGAGCGCTTGAAGCTTTCAAAGCTAGGGGAGAGTCTTATGGAGCGAAGCAGAGAGTTCCACAAGATGGAAGCTAGTCTGGAGAAGTCTTGTAAATGGGAATGTGAGGAGGTAACAAGAGAAGAGGAGAGTAGGAGATTTTGAGCAGAGCGAAGGGGTCGGGAGGGAGAGTATCTGGAGACAAGGTCTGAGATGTAAGGGGAGCAGTGCAGTTGAGGGCTTTGTATGTCAGAGTGGGAATTTTGTTTTTAAGCCTGGAGGCAAGGGGAAGCCAGTGAAGGGATTGGCAGAGAGGTGCAGCAGATGAAGAGCAACATGTAAGGAAGATGAGCCTAGCAGAGGCATCCATTATGGATTGTAAAGGAGCTAAGTGGCATCTAGGGAGACCAGAGAGGATGGAGATGCAGTACATGAGGAGGGAAAGGATTAGAGAGTGGATTCAAATCTTAGTTGTGTCTTGTGCAAGGAAATGTCTAATTTTAGAGATGTTTTTAAGGTGGAAGAGGCAGGCTTTTGCCAAGGACTGAATGCGAGGAGTGAAAGAAAGATCTAAGTCAAGTGTGACCCCAAGACATTGAGCATGTGGAGTAGGGGTAATGATGGAATTATCGACAGTTATAGAGAAGTTGGGGGTGGAGATTTTTGAAGGAGGGAAAATAATGAGCTCAGTTTTGGAGAGATTTAGCTTAAGGTAGTGAGAGGACATCCAAGATGAGATATGAGAAAGACAGATGTGACACGGGTTTGCAAGGAAGAAGATAGGTCTGGTGGAGAGAGGTAGATTTGGGTGTCATCAGCATACAAATGTTATTGAAACCTGTGGGACTTTATTAAGGAACCTAATGATGACGTGTAGATTGAGAAGAGAAAAGGACCGAAGACACAGCTTTGCGGTACCACAACAGGAAGTGGTAACGGGGCAGAGGATGCCCCAGAGAAGGCTACACTAAAGGTATGGTTAGACAGATAGGAAGAGAACCACAAGAGAGCTGTGTTGCAAATCCTAAAGGATTGGAGGGTTTGGAGCAAAAGAGGGTGGTCGACAATATCAAAGGCTGCAGACAGATCCATAAGGCCCTTAGTCTAGATTTGAAATAAATAGTAGATTTTTTTCTGATAATTTTCAATCTTAGTTCCATTTGCCATCCCTCTGCATCCTGTGATCACAAGATGTGTATATGTATGTACTGTGAACTCTTGAACATGATCAGTAGGAGCCGGTGCCTCAGAAAGTTTGCATGTAGAATGATTATTAATATTTTGATAATAGAAACAAATTGAAAAGTTGTATAAATGGTATACTCTATCTGGATCGTGAAAGTTTTAGTTTTGACTTTAGTGGTCCATTAAATGTATTGAATTGATTTCTAACAAGAGTAAACTCATTTGTTAATTTAAAACCAATATGTATAACTGCAAATAGTATTTGTAACATAAGAAATGACCATGCTGAAAGTTAAAAAAATAAATAAACTGCATCAGATAAGGTCTCCTAGCTTTTTAGTTTGAAAATCTGGTCACCCTGGTTAAGCACATAATTAAAGTTATGCACCAAGTGAGCTCCCATGCCATTCCCATGCAGGGCACATCCAAAGTATGGTGGTTACGTGTATGGGTTCTGGTGCACAGCTTTTTTTAAAGGGACATTAAACACCTTGATACCTTACTTTAAAATGTTTAATTATGTCTAATAAAAAAATAAACTCTGCAGTATGTGTTTATGATTTATGCTGTCCCCCTTTGCTGTAACTACACACAGCCATTGGTTGCACACATTAGTGATCCATTTATAGCAAAGGACACCTAGGTGACACTATGGCAGGACCCATTGCTTTATCTACACAAAAACTGTACTTTTTTCAGTTTGTGAACAGTAAAATAATTTAAAAAATAATTTAAAAAATATAAATGTGCATATTATTTTAAGGATGATCTTTGCTCTAAATACTAATATTTTTTATTGTTTAATGTCTCTTTAACTATGCATTTTTTCTTTAGCAATGTATTTCTGTCGTACATAAATAAGCAGCAGAAAAAAACTGCTGGTTTGGAAGACTCTTATTTCACAGTTACTGTAATTTGCATCAAAAGGGGTTAATGTGTTAAAGTTGTTAATATTAGTAGGAAACAGAAGTGTACAAATGTTATCTGCATTTCTTTTCCCATTATACCAAAGGTTTGATTTATCCTAAAATAAAAACTCATGTAACGTTTAGCTTATAATCAGTGCAATAAAAAAGATGGCATGTATCCAGATGGTTTTTGGAATGTGTGACTAGCTTGGAGTGTTTAAAAAACAGATGTTTATGTACGTCTAACAAATGGTAATAAGCACTGTAAATGTTCAGAAATCTTTGAAGCTAAAAATTGAAGTATTTTATTTGATGTCTTTCTTCGAAAGACCTATAAGTACTTACCTCTTAAATAAACTACTAATCTTTAGAGTTTATCTTTATAGCTTAATACCATGGCAAGTAATGTCTACATTGTTTGAACAAAACAGCTACATAGCTTCTTATAGTATTTAAATATATATACAATATTCTTCAATGTAGGTATCACTGATTATCTTCTCTTATGTTATCACATATTGGTCACTTATAGTTTTTAATTTATATACATACATTTTATATATTTTAAATATAATACATTTTCTTTATTTTTTACACCCTAAGATCTATAAATAAAAGAATTACAGGGAAATTCCCAGAAATCTGAAGACCAGTACAGTACTTTATGTAAAAGCAAAATGGTACCAATCACCTGTACATGAAATGCTGATGTAAAAAAGAAATGAAACAACATATTTTTGGAGGGTATTTGACACAAAATATGATATTTTGACTGAATATGAAAACAGGCATATTAACATGTTTTATATAACCTTTTTGTTAAATCAACATTTTAAGGCAAAAGTTATGTGCACATTCATTTGTTCGTATACATTTTGTACAACTGACACTAGGTAACTTTGTCTTTAACCCCCATAAAGAGGTAAAAACATATAGGTAAAGGCCTGTTCAGAGGTGAACCAATCACATGCGACAGTAACACTACCTGTCAATGTAATGCAGTAGGAACACAATAAATGAGTTAACATATATAAATAATTATATACATTTGCACATACATATTACTATATGTAAGTACTGTGTATAACCTCTCTATGATCAACTAGACTGTAAAGTAGGGGGGAAATTGTTTGAGGTAGTGTGTAAGCTGAGGAAGGGTACACAGGGTAAACTTGAGTTGATCCTAAGCATTATATAGGAATATAGCAGAGCAGACCTATGGGCATAGGAACATATATACTATAGATGAATATTATACAGGAGACTTAAGCTGGATATGAGTAATGAAAATGAGGCTTAGTAGTTGCTTTAGTGTCAATATGACATTCAATGACTTCTGAACAAAGTGGAGGCTAATGTTTCAACAGTAACTCCAATATTTAATCGATATGCCTGATGAAACGGCAGAGATTTATGCTGAGAAAAGCGTTGCATACTTTTTTGGGGGCATATTTATGTACTCCTTTTAAGCACCTTAGTAGGAACAGTTTGTTTTAATATGTGTTTTTATTAATTAAACATTTTTATACTGAACACTGCTGGAGTTGCTATCTTTGGAAAGATTGCTGCGACTGAATGGTTGGAAAGTCTGGGAGTCAGCCAGCTGATAGGATGAGAGCTGTCAGCACGTCTCTATTAGCACAAGAGAGTGCTATTCACAAATGTGAGTACCCTTTTTCCAGCATCCTGAATTTTTGATGGTTTGCAATTGAAACACACATGGGCGCCTCTTTTTTTTGTGGTGTTTTTCAGTGACTTTTGTTAGAAGTTTAAGAAGATCGCAGCCTGAATCTGCTTGAGTACTGGTCAATATCCACACCCTGCAAGCTGAGCCTATACCTGATTGTGTTGGACTATATTATCTGAGAGACGTTGTAAACCATATCCTATATATCAGGACTTCACACTGGTGTTTATATATATATATATATATATATATATATATTTCTTCTTTGTGTATTATTTTGTGATTATCACTATTTTTGTGATTATCTCACCTAATTTTTGTGGCCCCTATTGTTTAGTGTTTTTGATCTAACAATGTGTAACCTCTTCTTAATGTACTGTAGTCAGACCTGTGGTCAACATTGATAGCACACTAATAGGATGGGGATATCATGATGTGCTTAATAGTGTTAGGCTCTTAAAAAATGTAATTCGACAATTTAGAAGAAATTTTAAAAGAAATAGATGTTCTTTAGTTATTGCCTAGCTTATCAGGTCCACCTATCTTCAGAACAAAAATCAGCCAAAGCTCAGCCAGTTACAGAAAGGGGGGTAGCTCACTGTCCTCCAGGCTCATATTTTAAGCAGTTTATTCGACACCCATTCTGTGATGGCAGGTGAGAAAAACTGTAGTGGATAAGAGCAGTGTTGTCTTCTTTACAAGGAACTGTTGCTAATGCTTATATGTTCTTGCTCTGACTTCAATAGTGGCTGGGAGTTTAAGTAAGAGCATGTACAGGGAGCGGTGAGCTTCTGCTATAACTAAGATAATGGTGCGTACAGTCCCATGACTGACTTCTCTCGTGGATCCTTCTGCTCTTTCAGATGCAGTAATATGCTTTGTTATGATCTTGGGCACTGGAGTTAAAGGGACACTGAACCCAAATTTTTTCTACCGTGATTCAGATAGAGCATGCAATTTTAAGCAACTTTCTAATTTACTCCTATTATCAAATTCTTTTCATTCTCTTGGTATCTTTATTTGAAATGGAAGAATGTAAGTTTAGATGCTGGCCCATTTTTAGTGAACATACGGTGTTGTTCTTGCTGATTGGTGGGTAAATTTACCTACCAATAAACAAGTGCTTTCCATGGTTCTGAACAAAAAAATAGCTTAGATGCCTTCTTTTTCAAATAAAGAAAGCAAGAGAATGAAGAAAGAAGTAAATTAGAAAGTTGTTTAAAATTGCATGCTCTATCTGAATCACGAAAGAAAAAATTTGGGTTCAGTGTCCCTTTAAAGATGCTGCTTTCTGACCACTTCCCGGAATATTGGCCGCTTTACTCTGGGCGGTAACCATAATCCACGGCCTTCTAGTATCATGTTGTACGGATTGCAGAGGTCCCACATGGTTTTTATTAATTGCATGATAAAGGGTTCCAGAAATCTCGCTCTGAACCTCCGTTGTCGACTCTAGAAACCCTGCATCCACTCCTTGCCGTTTCAGTGGGCTCTGTGCTGCTCCCCTGTCAACTGTATGATCCTTTTCTCCATGCGATAGAGTACTGCTGCTGCCCATAGATCAACAGAATGCAGAGAGATGGGTAAACCCGTCATTCATCTTAGTTTCTAGAGTCTTAAGTAGGGTCAGTAGTAGAGACTGTAAATCCTCCATAATGAATGTATAACACAGTAATGTAGCTTAGTAAATGTGCATTAACAGCAAATCCAAAGCTGCTCTACCCGGAGTACCGGTGGGGTGTTGAGATCTAATTTGCAGGCCACAACGGGCTAGATACGGTACCAGTTAGTTAGGGTTAATGAATAATCTCTATATGAATCGAACCAGCAATAGCTGTTATAAGTGGATCTCATAGATGTGAGATAGGATGGTGCAAATCTTCTGGGATAATATTTGGATTAGTAGAAAGTGGAATGGGAGCTTCATAATTTGCTACCAGCCATGGCCGCTGCCTAACCATGCCCCTGCTATCAAATGTTAAATAAAGGCACTGGCAACCAACTTATAATACCATAAGCAAATGGATCTCTAGGTTTGGCTGTCTCTTTGTTTGATCTGTATTGAAAGGAATGAGAAGCAGGGTATGAAATCCTACCTCCCAAAAATGATGGCTTTGTATAATGGACCCAGGAGGATGAGGTAGGCTTGTTGCTGATTTGTAGACTGTGCCACATTAGGAGGGGTCATGGGTGGATAGTAGGTGGGATCGTGGGCATGTCTTGGCATTCAGTTGGCATGCCTGGATGGCTTTTGGGTGGTTTTAGCAGTGTCCTGTAAATTGGGAGATAAAGCTGTCTCAGAGGGACAGTGGGACGGAGATCAGAATTAAGGACTGTTCCTCTCAATTTGGGTTAGTTTTGACAATTTTGAAATGCAAAACCTATGGGGCAAATGGTAAACAACAACATCTAAATCTTTTTTTCATAAATATTTCAAACACACATTTTTTGGTTCCACATTTCATTTCAGTTTATCTTCACAAAACACCAAAATTTGGGTTTCTAAAGATGTTACTATGTAATAAAAATAAATTACTATCTTGAAAATTAGAAAAAAATATTATTTTTGACACTTTGCACCATCTCGCAATTTATTCAAATCATGAGTAGATATGCAACCATACAGCTATTAGATCATGGTATATTGAATAGAATTCTGATCTTGAAGAACTGTGACTTACAGCCACAGTCTACACTAAAATTGTTATAGTTTAAATAGATAGATAATGCCGTTACTATCCATTCCTCAACTTTGCACAACCAGCATTGCTATATTAAGATACTTTATAACATTTAAACCTCTAAATTGCCGCCTGTTTCTAAGCCACAACAGACAGCCTCTTATCACATGCTTTTTTATAAGCTTTTAACAACAGGAAACTGCTAGTTCATGTGGGCCATATAGATAAAATTGTCCTCACTCCCAGAGTTGTGCACAACACAGCACTAATTGGCTAAAATTAAATTGAATAGATAAAAAATAAAAAGTCATGTGGTCAGGGGGCTGTCAGAAGAGGCTTAGATACAAGGTAAACACGGAGGTAAAAAGTATATTAATATAACCATGTTGACTGTGCATAATTGGGGAATGGGGTAATAATAAAGGGATTATCTATCTTTTTAAACAATACCAATTTTGGAGTTGAATGTCCCTTTAACCTTTTTTTTCTATGTATGTATGCTCCTGCCCCTGTATAAATTGATTGAGCACAGTTTAAAAAAAGAAAAAACATAATTTATTTATTTTTCTAGTTTTTTCCCCCCACAAACTGTCATCTATTTTAACACTCAATAAATAAATTAGGATCTATTAGTCCTGCCATCGACAACACTAAAAATTGATTCAAGATTTTCAGATCATCATTATTACAATGGTGATTAATTGACCATTATAAAAACATAAGTTATTTAAATGGTTGGAGGCACCTCTTTTAAACGAGGAATCTTTTGATACTGTTCTTACAGATCTATTGTAAAAGAATTATATGGGCCTATTTAGAGACCTATGCTGGGAGGCATTTGTCATGGTTAGAGCAATCACACATAGGACAACTCATTTGAAAGAGCAGGGCTATTGTATTCAAATAAGGAGTCTTATGTCTCACATTTTTGTTCTATAAACCTATAGTTCTATGAGGTGATCATTGTTGTACTATAATCACCTAATGACTACCTAAACAAGAGACCCTTCATTTAAAAAAAGAGGTCTCTTCTCTTTCAAAAGAAGGGTCACTTGCCAATTTTAAACATATTTAGGAATTCTCTGTTCCCTTTTAGAGCCCAGAACACTCTAAAAGTCACCTAATAGACATATGAATTCAATGTGTGTGTCTCTTATAGGGGCATTTGACATCTAATTTAAAAGATGATGTCTACTCTTTCAAATGATGTCTATTGAGAGTGTGTGGCATCCATATCCATCCCATGACCTAAATGCATTAGATTAAAGCTTGCCCTTTTTGTACCAGTCACCTTTTGATGATTGGAAAGAGGGGTTATTTTTCCCCAAACGGAGTAGATTATGGGGGATAATATAGACTCTAAAAGAGCCCCCTATCCCCTTTAAAAACACCATGGTAATCAGATAGAAATTTGAGGGGCATGTGACTCCTCTATCAGCAGAGGGATTTCCCCTTTTCCAAATTTCATACCCCATGAAAGTAAATTAATGAAGAGATAATGGTTGCATTTTAACCTCATCCCTTTCAATGATCCTTTTACAGTGACCACTAATTCGTAAAAGGAGAATCTGACATTCTAATGCTTGTCACTCTATGTGAAACTGAAAGGAAGATATGGTCTATATCAGGGGTGCCTTGACTTAAGTGAGTTGTGACCTACTTTTTGTAAAATGTGTCACTGAGATCTACTTTTGCCAAATTTAAGAAAACTGTGCCTGTAGCATACTTCAAATGTTAAGAAATGTTAAGAAAAGTCAGGGTGCTCTTTTGTTTTTCACATAAATAGTACACAAGAATAATGATTTCCTACATTAGCAGTCACAAAGTCCAAAGCTATGGACAAAACACATCATCTTCTGTGCCTTATGTCTATCAACCCTGTTGGATTTTAATTTTTCATTAATAAAGGGTGCTGGTTGACACTGCACAACTAATAACTGGACTTTGTGCCTCTGTGAAGCAATTTTAAAGACATTTTGTTAGCTGCAGCATGTTTCAATAAATACATTTTTGCACAATACAAGAGAGAGAGAGTATATGTAAGGCCCAGTGTATGTAGGTCTCAGGGAAGCATTTTATATTTTTATTTACTAACCCTTTTTTATTAATCAAAGGTGCTGGTTGAAGCTTCAGAACTATGTGCATCTGAGGAGTAATGTTAAATAATTTTTTAACTGTAGCACATTTCAATAAAAGGATTTGACTATTCTGCATCAGGTGGAAGCTTAGCCAGGCTAAGTAGTATTGTAAGCAGTAGACAGGAGGGCAGGGTCAACACCAATCAAGCAGCAGAAGTATCAAGTTGTGATCCAAAAAGTAATAACAGGAGTGAGCCAAAAAACACAAACAAAAAACAAACAAACAAACAGAAAACTTCAAAAATGCAGCTATCGGGCCTGCCAAGATATTCCACCTATCACTACAATTGCCTAGCCAGTAGTCTTGTTATCCTCGTGTCAGGTGAAGAGACAGGTAGGAAATCCCACAGCCAAGGAAAGCACAGGGACCAAGATAAGGAGGTTGAAGACAGTCTGTCAAGAAAACAGCTACAGCACACCCAAATAGGACAAAGCAGAACCTATACATGGGTAAACAAAAGGCACTAAAAAGCTCCTTAAAGGGACAGTTTACACAAAAATGTTCTCCCCTTTAATTTATTCACAATGATCCACTTTACCTGCTGGAGTGTATTAAATTGTTTACAAGTATTTCCATTACCCTTATATTGGCATTTAAAATAATTTATTTAGCCTGTGGTATCCCCACCCATGCTGAAAGTTTTTGGCCTCAAAACCAAGCTCTGTAAACACAGCCAGTAGAAGAAATTACAATTTCCAGTGGGTTATAGAAGAGATGAGATAATAAAATTTTAATTTTCCATTGTTCTTTCTAAGTATTGGTGATTGGTTTATGAACAGATATAAGATAAAGAAGCAGGTATATGTACACAATGTGATAAAGTAATGAGATCTGATTATACCTACAAGCTCAACCCATTTTATTAGGTCCTGGCTTCAAAACACAAAATCAGCTGATTCATATACACAAATAAGCCTTAAAAAAGCAAATCTCGGGGCGGAGCTATGCCGTGCTGGAGCATGGACGCAGTGTGATTGAGCTCCGGAGTTGTCGGGTCTTATATGGCACCTAATTCGGCATTCCTCTAACTAATATGGCCATAACTTATTACACCAATACCCTCTGAATGGCTGGCCTTAAGATTGGGCTTACTTTCGGACGCAGAAGATTATACCACTGGAACGGAGGGCCGCTTAAGCATCACATGCGGCCGCCATCTTGCCGACAACTGAAAGTGATCCCCAGGCTACAGAATTAACTCCCGGACCTGCCGCTTCAGAGGCCAAGGAGAGACATCCCGCTTACCTTAATCTCTATGGGTGGCTTGTTCTCTGCCCCCGCAAGCACATATCAGTTGGCGAAGTGACACAGGGAGCAGCGCAAGGGATCCAGACTAATCCCTGCTAGCCACGTGGACACCACAGGTAGAATACTCTGTTGCATACTTACACACGCATAACTTGGAGGCTTTTGGGGATCACTTAGTAATTATAACGGGACCTCCAACGGAGCTTTCACTGTTGCCTTTAATAATAACTGACTCTTTGGGACTTGCTGCCAGATGCTCACTGGCCCAGGGACCCACATTTTGGCCACAATACAATAATACTCCATAATAAGACATTGCGCATTGTGTTTTAAAGGGGTATTGCGCTAACCTTATTTGTTCCCACATAAGACATTATTTTCAGCCATTTTTATATTCTCCTCATTTCTATTCTCTTTCAATATCTTTCAATCCAAGATTCTCTCCTTGTGTCACTCTAATTTACAGAATGGCCAGCAAAAAGTGTAACAAGCTGGAAAAACAAAGTAAATTACATCAGCTGGGGCCATCGGTCTCATCCTTCTTCCAACCACAAGATTCAACAGACCCTGACACTATGCAAACACAGGAATCAGCTCCTACCAATTCCACACCTGGTATAGTACAGGACCCTCTGCGGTCTATTCAATCTCAGATTGCTAGCCTTCCATCCAAATCGGATATAGAATCTTTAAATAAGTTTATAAAGGATGAAATTAAAGATTTAAAGAAGGATCTTAACTAATTAGGTTCTAGAATGGAATTCTTGGAGGAGGGCCAGGACCACCTTAACAATATGGTTGGTTTAAACTCCCAGCAATTGACTATTCATGATTCTATGCTTCAAAATGTATCTGATAAAATAGAAGACCTCGAAAATCGAGGACGAAGGAACAACCTGCGAATAAGAGGGATACCAGAGGAGATTTCACAAGATCAACTTAGAGCTTATGTCACTGAGCTCTTTCATTCCCTCCTCCCCCAATCTCCCACTCTGCAAGCTGACGATATCGAAAGAATACACAGAGCCCTCAGACCTCCAAGTAGGCCTCCTGTTCCCCCCAGGGATGTTATTCTTAGGTTTCTAAAATATACCATCAAGGAAGAGATATGGCAGTCCGCTAGAACCAGGCGAACAATCCAATTCCGTAATCACACTTTACAGATCTACCAAAACCTCTGCCCTCAAACAATCCAACGCAGAAGAGAGGTTCGCTTTATAACCAAAGTCCTTCAAGAAAAAAACATACGCTATTGTTGGGGTTTTCCATTTAGCCTCATTATATCATACAACGGAGGCCACGTTATCTACAAAAGTTTTTCAGATCTAGACGACATCTCAAAGAAACTCAACCTCTCCTTCGACCCACCACCTGAACAGATCATAGATCTTCCCCCTTGGTCAAATCACCCAGGAGAAGGGACATCAAGAGATTAAAGACTGATCTGGTCTAAGGTGGCAGCTAAGAGGCGCAAGACTGGCCTACCTCCATCAGACGCAGATTCCTAACAATTCCAGCAACATCATTTTATTTTTTCCTTTTTGAAGGGATGTGGACAGCCTTTCACTTGGATACATGTTGCTGATATCTCAGGCCTACAGTCCTGGGATCAGCCCTCTGCTATGACGCTTCACTGGTATTGTATGAATATTTAAAATTTCTGGTTGTATACGTAATATGTTGTTATGCTATAATGTGCCCAGTGAAGTTTAACTATGTTTTCACTTGAATACCATGTTTTCAGATGTTTATCTTTTAAATGCCATCCAATATTACCCGACATCATTCCACCCCCTCGAATGGTGTATTTTCAGAATTTTATATACACCACTTGTTGTTGTAAAAGTTTGTATATTTACTTATGCTTGTTCTTTTCAATGTTATTATCTACACAATTCATGTTCACGAGAAATGCTCTACCAGTTTTTGAATGCTTGAATGTACAAGGTACCAGCCTAACTACGAACTCAGAAGTTTTTGTCTACTGTTTGTTTGTCAATCATTATGTCTATTCACAGGAATGCATTCCTCCTTCTCATTATAAGCTCTCACAGACAATATGTAAAAACATATTTAGGTGCCGGGCCAGTGTCCATATTTTATTATTACAAAACTTCCCTGTAGTCAGATTCTGCTACCCATTAGAGAGGTCTACATCTCCGCATTTTTTATCGGCCTATACCATTCTAATTTATACCCCAAAAATCAAATATGGCAGTTCAACCTAGGTCTCTTAAAATATTGTCCCATAATGTCAAAGGGCTAAACATCCCCGAAAAAGGTCCCAGGCTTTGAGAGACTACCAGAGAATGAAATGTGATATTATCCTACTCCAGGAGACTCACTTTAGGAAGGGTAAAGAACCTTTACAGTCCCTTAAGAAATTTGGCCAAGTATTCCTATCCTCACATTCCACAAAACATAATGGAGTGGGAATTCTGATACGTAAACAAATCCCTTTTCATATTACTAATATTTTCAAAGACAAAGACGGCAGATTAGTTGTGATCACAGGTCGACTTTTCAATAAAGTTATCACTATTGCAAATATTTACGCCCCCAATTCTGGCGCTGCTCAGTTCTTTCTCCAATCCTGCAACGTAATCTCTGAACTATCTAGGGGCAGTTTGATTGTGGGGGGAGATTTTAACATAGCTCTAAATCCCGACTTAGATTGCTCGTCAGGAACATCCTCTATTCCCCAGAAAACACTAAAACTAATTAAGTCCCATATTTCAAAACTAAACATACATGATGCCTGGAGAATCCACCACCCAAATGTTAAGGACTACACGTTTTTTTTTATCCCCATCAAAATTATTCTCGCATTGACTATTTAATGATAGATGTCACTAGTTTAACCTTAGTCCAGTCCACTAATATCCTGCCGATCACCTGGTCCGACCACGCCATGATCTGCTGCTCCCTAAATTGGCCCACCTCTCAAAGACAAGAACGCACATGGAGACTGGATGAATCGTTGTTGTCTGATCCAATAACTAAAATACACATCCAAGGAAAACTGGAGTCTTATTTTCTGACAAATACCACCCCCGACGTTGCCCCCCTCCACGTGTGGGTAGCACATAAGTGCGTTATCAGGGGAGAACTAATAGCACTCAAAGCAGACAAAAACAAACAGAACTTCCTGGCACTTAATAATTTATTAGAAGAATTGGAAAAGTTACAGGATACCCATAAAATACACGCAAAAGCCCATTCTTTACTTGAATATATAACACATAAGCAGAGACAGCTGGCCATTCTTTTAGGCTTAGAAGCCAAGCGTAGAGCCCTTTTCCTTAAAAGGAGATTCTACGAGGGAGGAAATAGACAGGGTAGGCTGTTGGCACAATTGCTACGAAACAATTCCTCTAAAGGATATATTATGTCTATAAAAGATAACAAGGGCAAAACTTGGTCCACATCTTCAGATATCACGAATAATTTTAAATCCTACTATGAGGACCTTTATAATTTAGACAGAAAGACCACCCCACCTTCACCTACAGACATTACTGGTTACTTAGCTTCACTGCATCTCCCCTCCCTGACTGCAGACCAGAAATCTGATTTAGAGTCCCCTTTCACTTTGAAAGAACTCCAGAAAGCCATCCTCTCCTTTCCCCCCGGCAAGGCTCCGGGTCCAGACGGTTTTGGCCACTCATATTACTCTAAATTCATTGACATTCTTGCTCCCCACCTTTTAGCACATTTTTCTGACATCAATAATGATAACTCATTTCCCCCCCAATCCCTACAAGCCCACATCTCAGTAATACCGAAACCAAATAAACCTCCCGACCTTATTCCTAACTATAGACCGATTTCCCTATTGAATGCAGACATGAAAATTTTTGCCAAAATGATAGCTATTCGACTAAACCAATACCTCCCATATCTTATTCATCAAGACCAAGTTGGGTTTGTCCCTTTAAGGGAGGCAAGGGACAACATGGTCCGCAATCTCCATCTCCTATCCCACGCTAAAATACAGGGCCTTCCCGCAATTTGGCTTTCAACGGATGCGGAGAAGGCCTTCGATCGAGTTAGTTGGTCCTTCCTTAGGGCTACACTTCAAACTATGGGCCTGGGAGAGCTCATGCTCCATAGAATATTCGCTCTATATAATAACCCTAGTGCTCGAATCTCACTAAATGGTATTCTATCCCGCCCCTTCCCGATTTCGAATGGCACCAGACGGGGGTGCCCCCTGTCCCCACTATTATTTGTGTGCCTCTTGGAGACATTCGCTACCAAAATTAGATGAAACCCAGATATTAAGGGAATAACGGTTGGAAGGGAGACCTATAAATTATCCTTCTTCACGGACGATGTGCTGTTTTCTCTTACTGCCCCTGACAGATCGATTCCCATACTCTTAGAGGAACTGTCGCTTTTTAATAAACTGTCCAACTTTCTCATTAATCATTCGAAATCGGAGTATCTAGGGGTTTTGTTGCCTGATAACCTTGCCCAACAAATTGAATTATCCTGCCCCTTCCGACGGTGCAAAACCTCTCTACGATACCTGGGCATCTACCTTACTGGGGATTTGGAATCAGTTTATAAATTAAATTATATTCCCCTCAAGCTATCCTTGGAGCGTGAGCTTTCCTCTTGGCATTCTAAACATCTTTCTTGGATTGGCAGAATTAACTCGATAAAAATGACAGCCTTCCCTAGACTTTTATATGTATTACAAACCCTCCCTATTCCTCTCCCTCCTCGCTTCCTCATGAGTATCCAGCAGCTTCATTTATTTGGAGGGGCAGGCATTCCAGAATTAACAAAAAAGATAATGTTATCCCCTCGAATCCATGGCGGCCTGAGGGTCCCCAATCTAGAAATGTAAAGATCTGCTATTTATATTCAAAGGATCCTCGACTGGAGGATACACAAGACTCAGAAAATGTGGATTCACCTTGAGGATCAATTGCATAGAGAAATAAACCTCCACTCCGTTTGTTGGTCCCCTCGTTTTGAGAGCAAAATTAAAGATATAGATAACCCAATTACTAAAGAAACCCTTCTGCAGTGGGAAAAGGCGAATGGAGTGAACCCATATCTCTCTTCCAGACCTTCCCCGCTCACCTCGCTGACACATAACCCTGAATTTTCTCTGACTGACCTGGGATATCATTTTTTCTGACTCTTCCCTATACCCTGATGTTGCTATACATCACCTTTCAGAGAACGAACACCTACTTTCACACTCTAAACTCCAAGAGCCAAGTATTCCCTGGGCCCATAGTTGATTTAATTATAGGAGATTGCATCATTACATCACAACCCACAAATTCCACCATAACATACTTAGACCCATGACTAAGATAGAGATATTAATGACTTCCCCCATCCCCTTAAACCATACCTTATCTAAGATTTATTCCATTTTAACTCAACCTCCCCCTGGTAACCTGCCTAGCACTATTGAATCTTAGGAAAGGGAGTTAGGAGTTATTATTCTCCCACATACTGCATCCTCTATATTTACACTAAATTGTCCTCTTTGTCAGCAGCCTTCTTAGAGATGAACTATAAAATTCTCCATAACTGGTATCTCACCCCCAGACGTTTACATAAATTGTACCCCACAACTGGGAATTGCTGCTGGCGATGTGGTCATGCTGGAAGTGGCATGGGCCACATGTGGTGGTGGTGCAACAGCATCAACCTGTTCTGGAGAACCCTTATTGGTGAGATTGAGAAGGTTTTCCAGTTTTTATTACCCCTAGACCCCCTAATATTCCTCCTAAACAAGCACATCAAGCTCCCATCTAAGGCCCATAGTATATTATTCCGTATATTTACAAATAGTGCTAAATCCCTTATTGCTAAAAATTGGAAGGCCCAGGACCCACCAGACATCACAATGTGGAGATGCAAGGTTACTGACCTTATAGAACTAGAGGAGTATAGAGCCTTTAGATTATATACTAGGGACCTTTATATTATTGCTCAAGATATGTGGACCCAATATGTAAATTCAGTTGAGGATCCACCTTTGCCTGCACAATAACGAGATACCTTTCATTTTGCCATACTTATCTGTGAAGACAAAGACTTGCCATCAATTACATGTATATGTTTTCATTCATTCGTTTGTTTCTGTTTTATTAAATTTTTAGGTTACTCGTATATTTTATATGAGATTAGTTTCCACTGTTAGACAAAATGATTCTATTGTAATGTTAATGATAATTGAGTTTCACATTGTGGATGAGACTGTATTTTTTTAAACTATCTCAATAAAAAGAACTTGGAATAAAAAAGCAAATCTCATACATTTTATACTCTGCAGCTGGAAAAAAAAAGTAATTGGAAACACATTAAGGGAAAAACAATTTTATAGTATACTGTCCCTTTAATAAGGGTGCTAAACAGAAGTAAGGCCTGGAGCGCAGTTAATATAATAGCGCACCTGCGCAAAGAAAGATATAGAGATAGAAGCAATAACTTACAAAATACAGACACCTGTGCTAAACAGCGCACCCTAGATCTCTCAGAGCTTGTCCACAAAATCAATAGCGCACCGTCTCTCAGCGTGCAACAATAATCTCAACATAGTGCCACATAGGAAAACAGTGCATGCATTCCTACAGACCGCAGAACCCTGGAGCACGCACAGTCCAAATACATAAATCAGCAGAGTGCACAGGAACAATAGCGCACCTGTCAGCTGACAGGAAATGGCAAACCAGCTGCAAGATACAGCAAACCCAACAGTAGCCTTGAAAAGGATAGCTTGGACAAAACTAAGGCTTATTATTCTTTAGTGCAGGCTGCACTATCCTTTCCAAGGATGCATTATGCTTAGTGTGGCTTCATTATGTTTAGCCAGCGGCACTACTGATTGTTCACTGCTGCAATTGCCATCTGATAGCTGGATTATTTATTGTCCCCCGACACACTTGCCAGCCATGCTATTGTTCCTCATTGTTCCCTGCGGTCTACCAATCAACCACTTTGCCCCTTAAGGTAGACCACGGTCATTGTTTGGGCACCCCTGGTCTATGTTCTAGTCACCTTCAGAAAAAACTGTCTCTTTTGTAATGATTTGCAAATCTACGTGAATGGTGAATATCTTTATCTCAAATGCCTGGCTGATAGTTCTAGCTTTCAATGAGTGTGTCCACACTGTAACTTTTAGCGCTAAAAAACTTTTGCCATCTCTAGGGATGTTTTTATTACAAAAAAAGGCATGAGGTATTTATGTCCCTTTAAATGGACATTAAAGGGATATAATCAGAGGTAGAAAAATATCACTATGGTTTACTAATCAGGTGTTAAAAGCTACCTGCCCAGAGGGAAAAAGTTACTAGTCCACTCAATGGGGCCTATTTATCAAAGGTCTTGTGGACCTGATCCGACAGTGCGGATCAGGTCCGCAAGACCTTGCTGAATGTGGAGAGCAATACGCTCGCCGTATTCAGCATTGCACCAGCAGCTCACAAGAGCTGCTGGTGCAACGCCGCCCCCTGCTGACTCGCGGCCAATCGGCCGCCAGCAGGGAGGTGTCAATCAATCCGATCATACTCAATCGGGTTGATTTCCGGCGATTCCTGTCCGCCTCATCAGAGCAGGCGGACAGGGTTTTGAAGCAGCAGTCTTTAGAGAAGACTCGCCAGAAACATGGGCCCAAAAGCTCAGTTCGGAGCTTGATAAATGGGCCCCATAGTTAAAGATAGGAAAAAGTCAAATATCTAAGTCATCTGCTGCAATTTCTAAGTCTTGCGGGACTAGTGGACCACTGGAAATTTCAATCCATGGATATAATGGTCAAAATGAAAATGTGCATTTAGATTTTAACCCCTTAATGACCACAGCACTTTTCCATTTTCTGTCCGTTTGGGACCAAGGCTATTTTTACATTTTTGCGGTGTTTGTGTTTAGCTGTAATTTTCCTCTTGCTCATTTACTGTACCCACACATATTATATACCGTTTTTCTCGCCATTAAATGGACTTTCCAAAGATACCATTATTTTCATCATATCTTATAATTTACTTTAAAAAAAATTATAAAATATGAGAAAAAAATGGAAAAAAACACACTTTTTCTAACTTTGACCCCCAAAATCTGTTATACATCTGCAACCACCAAAAAACACCCATGCTAAATAGTTTCTAAATTTTGTCCTGAGTTTAGAAATACCCAATGTTTACATGTTCTTTGCTTTTTTTGTAAGTTATAGGGCCATAAATACAAGTAGCACTTTGCTATTTCCAAACCATTTTTTTTTTTAGATTAGCGCTAGTTACATTAGAACACTAATATCTTTCAGGAATCCCTGAATATCTATTGACATGTATATATTTTTTTTTAGTAAACATCCCAAAGTATTGATCTAGGCCAATTTTGGTATATTTCATGCCACCATTTCACCGCCAAATGCGATCAAATACAAAAAATCGTTCACTTTTTCACAAATTTTTTCACAAACTTTTGGTTTCTCACTGAAATTATTTACAAACAGCTTGTGCAATTATGGCATAAATGATTGTAAATTTTTCTTTGGGATCCCCTTTGTTCAGAAATAGCAGACATATATGGCTTTGGTGTTGCTTTTTGGTAATTAGAAGGATGCTAAATGCCACTGTGCACCACACGTGTATTATGCCCAGCAGTAAAGGGGTTAATTAGGGAGCATGTAGGGAGCTTTTTGGGGTAATTTTAGCTTTAGTGTAGTGTAGTAGACAACCCCAAGTAATGATCTAGGCCTATTTTGGTATATTTCATGCCACCATTTCACCGCCAATTGCGATCAAATTAAAAAAAAAGTTTAATTTTTCACAATTTTAGGTTTCTCACTGAAATCATTTACAAACAGCTTGTGCAATTATAGCACAAATTGTTCTAAATGCTTCTCTGGGATCCCCTTTGTTCAGAAATAGCAGACATATATGGCTTTGGCATTGCTTTTTGGTATTTAGAAGGCTGCTAAATGCCGCTGCGCATCACACGTGTATTATAGCTAGCAGTGAAGGGGTTAATTAGGAAGTTTGTAGGGAGCTTGCAGGGTTAATTTTAGCTTTAGTGTAGAGATCAGCCTCCCACCTGACACATCAGACCCCCTGATCCCTCCCAAACAGCTCCCTTCCCTCCCCCACCCCACAATTGTCCCCGCCATCTTAAGTACTGGCAGCAACTCTGCCAGTACTAAAATAAAATATATATTTAGGCTTTTTTTTTTTTTTTTAAAGCATATTTACATATGCTGCTGTGTAGGAGCCCCCCTTAGCCCCCAACCTGGCTGATCCCCCACCAAACAGCTGTCTAACCCTCCCCCTCTGCCTTAATGGCCGCCATCTTGGGTACTGGCAGCTGTCTGCCAGTACCCAGTTTATAAAAAAAAACAGTTGCTTTTTCATTTTTCCCCCATTTTCTGTAGTGTAGCTCCCCTACCCACCAAAGAACAAACCCCCACCCCCTCCTAGATACCTTTGACTGTTGGTTTTTTTTTTATAATAAAAAGCTTTACATGAAACTTTTCTGTAGTGTAGCGGTTCCCACCCGCTCCCGCCCCGTGCACGCGCCCGCCCGCCACCCGGCGTGCACGCGCGCGCGCCTGTGCGCGCCCCCATCGCCCCCGCCCCCGATCCCGCCCCCCTCTACATTACCCGGCCCATCGATGGCCGCCCACCCGCCTCCCAAGTCAGCTCCCACCCACCAACGTTACCGGCCACCGATGTCCGGTGCAGAGAGGGCCACAGAGTGGCTCTCTCTGCACCGGATGGCCATTTAAGGTTATTGCAGGATGCCTCCATATCGAGGCATCACTGCAATAACCGGAAAGCAGCTGGAAGCGAGCAGGATCGCTTCCAGCTGCTTTCCACACCGAGGACGTGCAGGGTACGTTCTCAGGCATTAACTGCCTTTTTTCTGAGGACGTACCCTGCACGTCCTCGGTCGTTAAGGGGTTAAATAGAAGTATTTTGTAATATATTTGCATTAGCAAAAATACTTTTAGTAAAATATATTTTGCACATATGCTGTGAATATACCAACAAACCCTCATTCAAACACTGTACCTACCTGCTAGTGGTGGTATGTATCATGTCAGCAATTACTTTGATTTGTATTGTAAATTTGCACAATTGCAGTATGTTATGCATCTTATATGTGTGTACCCACTGAAACTAAAATAATGCAACTTTATAGCTGAGTCCATGTGTATCCTACAGAAACAAAAACAATGCAACTTTATTGCAAAAAAAAAACCCATGTGTATACCACTGAAACAAACATAATGCTACTTTATTGCAAAAAAACCCCATGTGTATACCACTGAAACAAACATAATGCTACTTTATTGCAAAAAAAAAACCATGTGTATACCACTGAAACAAACATAATGCTACTTTATTGCAAAAAAAACCCCATGTGTATACCACTGAAACAAACATAATGCTACTTTATTGCAAAAAAAACCCATGTGTATACCACTGAAACAAACATAATGCTACTTTATTGCAAAAAAACCCATGTGTATACCACTGAAACAAACATAATGCTACTTTATTGCAAAAAGATCCCATGGGGCCGAATTATCAAGCTCCGAATGGCTCGCCGGAAACAGAAGTTATGAAGCAGCGGTCTAAAGAGGCTGCGGTCTTCAATCCGCCCAATCCTATACAATCGGGCTAATTGACACCCCCTGCTAGCGGCTGATTGGCTGCGAATCTGCAGGGGGTGGCATTGCACAAGCAGTTCACAAGAACTGCTTGTGTAATGATAAATGCTGACAGCATATGCTGTCTGCATTCATCAATGTGCAGCGTACACGATACGCTACATTCTATCATGTCTGCTCGCACATTAATAAATAGGCCCCCATGTGTATCCCACTGAAACAAAAAGAATGCAACTTATATTTAAAATTAAAATACACTTATGCAAATTTTAGTTTTGACTATTATGTCCTTTTAATTCAACAATTAATACTATATAATGATGCATTCAAAGCAAGGGTTACCCTAAGAATGATAAGCAGATGTATTTTTTAAATGATATTAGTTTTTAAATATTAAATACATTAGTGTCAAGATTTAGTCATTTAAAATAATTTGTGTTGTTATGTTCTAACAAATAAATCTAGGTTAACTAGTCTGTTCTCTTTATTTTATCTTCTTAAGTGAGGCCAATTACGTAAAGTTATATCGTTATAAACAAATATTATGAACTCATTGCCCTCAGTAGAACAACCATATAAGATATCTATGCATTTAAAACTAATTAGTATGGACAAGGGCTGAATATTGTTTATCTCTCATTGCCCAAACTGAAATGAGCAACAATTCAAATGTTATCAGATGTTATCACATCAAAGAAGCAACAAAGCGAAGGAACTAGCCCTGTCATTGGTGCTTTGTCATTAAGAAAATCAGGGTAATTATTTTCCTTGGTTTATTTGTTACTTCATAGAGATAAACCCAAATGTCAATCTGTCTCACAGCAGGGTTACCAATAATTCCTTTTACTACCTTATAAAGAGAGTAGGAAATAAGCAGCTATTATCTTTAATTTGTAGTTAAAGACAGATTTCTAAGGGAATAAAACATGCTTTATCCTGTTGCATGTAATTTTGATGTTACTATAAATGGTAGTTACAAAATGGAAAACACATTCTTTATTAGACTGATTCATACTCAGACTAAGTGAACTCAGACCTAACAACTTTAAATATATTAATTACACTGCATGATTTAGTCTCACATGTGGGTTCAGACCACTGTAGCTAGCTCTTATTATTGTATAAACACTGTAATATCATATCCATGGAAACCTTGATTCATGGAAGAGATGCTATATTTTCTAAACAGCAAAGTACCAAAATATTTAAAAAAACCTCAAATCTACCATTTTTAATTAAAGGAGCAGTAAACTCAGTAAAATGGCAACAAAGCATAGCAAAAAAAAAAAAAAAAAAAAAAAAAAAAACAACAACACGCAGACAAAAAACATAAAAAAGGCAAACAATGCAGTAACATTTACTCTGAACTTCAAATGGTCAGTAGATATTTTTTCTGACCAATTTCAAAATAACTTCCATTTCCCTGCCCCCTGTATCATTTGACAGCCACCAGCCAATCACAAAACGAATATACCTATATACTGTAAACTCTTGCACATGCTCATTAGGAATTGGTACCTCAGAAAGTGTGCATATAAAAAGATTGTGCACTTTTTATATTGCTTTTAAAGGGACTATTCACTAGATTTTTCTTTGCAGAAATGTTTTGTAGATGATCCATTTATACAGCTCATCTGGGAGTGTTTTTGTAACAATGTATACTTTTGCTTATTTTTTAATAATATTGTGATGATTTTCAGACTCCTAACCAAGCCTCAAAGTGTCAGATGTATACACGAGTTTACAGACTACTGCTTGCTCCTATTACTCTAATCTGTCTTTTCATATGCAGGGAAGGGGGGGTCTGCTCCCAGCTGCTTTCACTGGGTGTTCCAGCTTTACCTCAGCAATTGTGCTAAACTGGGAGCTTCTAGGTAGGTTTTTTAAAGGTTTTGTACTGGAATTTGACATCAGTATTTGTGCATATTGGTCTTTATAGTAGTGTCTATTACATGCAGTTATATTAAACTTGGTGTGCACGCTCCCTTTAAGCATTTAAAGGGGCATTACAGTCAAAATTGTTTTTCTTATAAAATGTAAATTATGGCAATAATAAAAAAATTTGGATTTAAATAATAGTTTTTCCTTTTTATTTCAGATTTTTTTTAGTTTCCCTCAGAAATGCTGCAGTACATCCAGCAATTATGCAGTGTATTGACTGTCCCTGCTACATGCTACACAGCAAACAAGCTCAAGTAATCATATGCAAGATGGTTTTCAAGGGAGGTATCCCTGAACAGGCCTGGAATTGATTTGACAGCTACCACGTGATCAACAATTACCCTCTAACGCAACAAAATGAGCGGTATCGCACTCTCCATAGCGCTGTCAATACAAGTTTCTGAAAACCTTCTTTTGTTGTGCATTATGGTACATTAAGCTCCATACCGCACAAAAGCAAAGGCCTGACTTGACAAACTCGTGCACATTTCCCCCATAGACATCAATGGAGAGAAAGTGTTAGAAAATAACTAACACCTGCAATCACGGAATGGCGATCGCTTTAACGCAATCCTCACTGATGTCTATGGGGAACGCCTTAACATAAACCCCTAGTCTAAATACCCCTACAACCCCCGACATCGAAGACACTAAAAAAGTTATTAACCCCTAAACCGCCGACCCCCACATCACAACTACTATAATAAACCTATTAACCCCTAACCCGCCACCCCCCGACATCGGTGACACTAAAAAACTTTATTAATCCCTAAACCGCCGACACCCCACATCGCAACTACTATAGTAAACCTATTAACCCATAAACCACTGCCCCCCACATCGCTACTACTATACTAAACCTATTAACCCCTAAACTGCCGGCCCCCCACATAGCCCCCCAGTGTTAGGTTTTTTTTTGTTTTACAAAATCCATAACTACTGGTCTCAGATAGCCGAATTGATTGTGGTGGTATAAGCTATAACGCTAGCGTTATAGCTGGACCACACAACCTTTAATACAGGCACAATGAAAATCCCGCACTCAGAAGCCATCTGGAATGGAGCGTTGCGTAGAGGCTAAAACGCCAGCGGTATAGCCGTACTGCTGCAACTTGTAATATGTGAGACCAGCATATTCCGAGCGCAATGGACAATTTTTTAGTGGTTTAGCCGTACCGCAAAACTTGTAATTTTGCTGTATGGAAGCTGTCCTGCTTTAATAGTGAATATACACTATGATGTTATTATGTTAATATTGAATATATACTATGATGTTATTATGTTAATAGTAAATATATACTATGATGTTGTTATCTTAATAGTGAATATATACTATGATGTTGTTATTATGTGCTGCTGGACTCATGGTAAACATTATGGTTCCCATTTAGCAAACTACATGCAATGTTCCCAGGCAGATAACCATTTAACATTGCACAAACAATTGCTTGTGCAACCTGCCCCCCATGCAAACAATTGTGCAAGAGCAGCGATTATTTAACTCCAAAGTTAGGAATTAGGGATTTTAAGATTCATGGATATAAACCTGCACTCAAGGGATCCTAAACCCAAATTATTTTTTCATAGCAATGAACTAATTGTAGATTACTATCCTCATAACAACCTTAATGCAGCCTGAGACTCAATAAGGAATTTAAAAAAATAAATGATTATCTGCTCTAAATATTGTTCACCGCACAAGCCTAAACACGATCCCACTTATTATTAATATTATTATTATTATTATTATTATTATTATTATTCAGTGCAAAAAATATTTGTATTTATTTATTTATTTGTAAAGAGCTTCCAAATTCTGTGGGGCTGAAATAAAACTTATAATGACCTTACCTCCCCTTACTTTACCTTATGATCCAATCACATTGCAATAAATCCTTATGGCAGACCAGGACAGACAATGAAATAGCCCCATTACAATTCCTTATATGACCTAAATGACCCCTCTTCAGTTTCTTTCGCCTAGCAGCAACAGTGTCCCTCAAATACCTATAACTCATCATTTTCAGCATGTAGTCACAGTCCTCGTGTGTGTGTGTGTGTGTATGTATGTGTATATATATCTACAAGACAGAAAAGTAGACAAGCGCACAGGGGGTGCTCCTAGTGCAATATGTTGTCACTCTGTACCTGTCTATATAAGGTGAGGGAAAGAAACACACTCACATGATTTTACCTCATCAGTTATAAGGTATGCATATAGCCCAAGTTATCTGGATGGTATCTACCGGCCTCTCTTCTCTATACTGTGGCGTCCCAGAGTCTCGATCCCCTCTGGTAATTCAATAGTAGCGATCTCTGCTATTGAACAGAGTCCCTTGAATTTAAAAACTTCACTGAAATCTATGTCAAATTTTTGGCTCAGATGATCTACAAATCATCCAACTGCTACCCCTGTTCTGTCTAGCACATTGCAGAGCTGTGTAGCGACCATCCAGACAATTTGGGCTATATACATACCTCATAATGGATGAGGTAAAATCACGTGAGTGCGTTTCTTTCCCTCACCTTATATATGGTACAGAGTCACAACCTATTGCACTAGGAGCACCCCTTGTGCGCTTGTCCCTTTTTCTGTCTTGTAGATTTTGTTTGGAGGATCCTAATTTGGAGGCAAATCTTTTTGTGGATTTAGCAGCAGAGTTCTGGGGATTGAGTGGAATCGACCACAGGGATATTGAGAGACACTGACACCTGTGGACTGTCTAATATCCTGTAATTACTAACTGCAATTACTTACTGTACATTTTCCATTGTACTTCTCTATTGGCTTAGTGGTGTTAGATACACTACTCTTTGATCTGTATATTGTGCAAGCAATATATACAGTATATAGTGTATACCAGTCAAGTGCACTTTTTATTTATATGATGTGTGTGTATATATATATATATATATATATATATATATATATATATATATATATATATATATATATATATACGTATATATATATATATATATATATATATATATATATATATATATATATATATATACCCAATGCAAGGGCTAGCACTCACAGCAAACTTCAGTACGGCTATGTGGGGTGCATTTCAATTGATATTCAGATGCCCATATAAGAAAGCACTCACAGGGATTTATAACACGCTGCTTTTATTTAGCCATCCTCATGTACAGCGTGTTATAAATCCTGGCGAGTGCTTTCTTATTTGTACATCTATATATATAAATATATTGGATTTTGGAATAGTTTGGATTTCAGAATATTTGTATATTTACATTTGTAAAATAGCACAGCTTTGGAAGGGGAAGGGACCAAGTGTATATGGCAATATCTTATGTCATTTAGGCAATATTTACATGTCATAATACAGCTTATACATGCAAGGTAATTGTATCTAACTTTTTACTAATAGAAAGATAATACTGTACTGTAATCCGAAAGGCAATAGTTATTGTTTTACATAAATATAGACTAGAACTTGCACTTTAGAAAGCAAAAAAGCAATTAGAAGACACAGGCAAAGAAGATCAGGACTTTCTGGCAGGGAAAATGGTAATTTTTAATAATTTCATTTTTTTTTTTTTTTTAATATTAATGTATAAGTCAGAATTTTGGAATTCTGGATTTGGGGATTTGTACCTGTATTACATTTTTTATATATATTTTGAACTGTAAGGTGTACCAACATAAATTATTATGAATTTACCTTTTTAGGCTTCAGGGGATATTCCAGACGAAATTGCAATCCACATGGATGCATTTCAGTTTTGATTAAAAGCATTTTTGTATTATACATGTATTAGCAAAAATGCTTCTAATAAAAGCTATATCTGTTTCAAAAGTGTATTTTAGTATGCACCGTGCACCAGCATTTTAAACACAACACTTGTTCAGAGAGCCTAAGGTGTTTGTACAATCTGTTGATGACTCCATTTATTAATTGCTGACATGACACAAGCCCCACTGGTGATCTGAGCAACTACAGTACTTAAAATGCTGGTGTACTGAGAATATCTAGCTATGCTTCACATGCACGTGCAGAGAAAAATGTTAAAACTAAAAAAGTGATAACTTTTATTAGAAGCATTTTTGCCAATACATGTATATTGCAAATATGTCTCTATTCGAAGATGTAATTCATCTATGTGCTTTTAAAGTTTAACCGGAATGTCCCTTTAACAAATTTGACAGATTATCTTTGTATTTTAACAAATAGAACCGATTTTTTGTACAATTCTTTATTAACTTTCACCAATTTTTTTTTTAATTCTTTTTATTAAGAATCCAAATATATTGCATAATACAGATATAAAAATGTCAAATTGCTCAGAGTAAACATAACATATTACAATATGCAGCAACAGAGATGAATGTCTATACAAAGTACATATAGTAATCAATACTACTTGGATTCTAAATTTGTAACCATTTTTTGTAATATAATTAAAGCAATAACCACAGTGACTCAGTGCTTCTCTTTAGTGTAAAGAGTAAACCTAATATGGATAAGGTAATGATGTGCCTAGGTAAAATTTAAACTTAAATAGAGTAGTTGTAGGTTGTGAATGTAATCAACTACTCAAGGAGATCATTGAGTAGAATATTTTTTGATGTACTGTTCCCAAGTTGCCTGCAATTCTATAAATGGGTCTCTATTTCCAGATTTGTAAGAACTATATTCTTCTAGTTCAATCAGGTTTGATACCTTGCTTCACCACATCCCAAAATTAGGAACTTCGGCAGATTTCCACTTCTTAGCTATTAAAACTTTAATGCTATTTATCATTATTTTCAGAAGCGGTTTGTGATGTCTCTGAGGAAGTTTAATTGACTTGTTAAGTAGCCAGATCAAAGGATCTAAGGGGAGCAATTTCTGAAAAAATCTCTTCTATTTCCCCAACTATTTCTCTCCACAAGGAGTTAATCTGGGTACACCACCACCACCACATATGACCCATACCACTGCCCACGTGACCGCATCTCCAGCAACGGTAATTTATTTTAGGGAATAATCTATGTAATCTTTTAGGGGTCAGGTACCAACAATGCAAGATTTTATAGTTAATCTCCTAAATTGATGAAGATGAGGAAGATGATTTTGTATTGCAAAAGATGTTTGTAGCTGTCTGAGGAGTTATTATTACACACAGTTCTCTCTCCCAAGAATCTACAGAGTGTGGCATATTGCCCGGAGGGGGTTGCGTGTATAGCTTGTCTATGTAAGATAAACTGTGTTTAACTGGAGGGTTGGAAACCATTTGCTTTTCAAAGATTGTTAATGAGCGGGTCAAATTGCATGATTGTCGATGTGAAGTAATATAATGATGAACTCTCCTATAGGAGAACCAATTGTTGGCCCAAAGATGGCCCTTGTTGATTAATTGCTCTTGCGTGCAGAGTGTTTCAGTATTTGTTATATGGTGTATGGCTTTGTCAGTCATTGAAGGATCTATATGTAGGTTCTTTCCCATATTTAGTAGTGAGAATTCGTTATTTTGAAAAAGTGAAGTCAATGGACTTGGTCTAGAGGTAAGATAGATATTTGTTCTATTTGCGATGTCCCACATTTGTAGGGTTTCTTTTGTGATAGTGTTAATAACTGACCTAAATGCAGAGGATGAGTTGTGTTGCCAGCAGGTAGTATATAAGTTAAAGTTTGGGCTCAAGTTCCCCTCTAGGGTAACCCATCTTTTGTGCTTATTATTTCTCCAATCTAGGATCCTTTGAAGGAATATAGAGCATCTGTATGATTCTATGTCTGGAACTCCTAACCCTCCCTGGCTAGTATGATGCAACATTATGTGTTTGTTTTTTCTATGGGGACGTCTATTCCATATGAAAGAGCCAAATAGTTGTTGCATATGTGGTATGTATTTGGGAGGTAAAGGAATAGGAAGTGTTTGTAGGATTTATAGGAGTCTTGGGAAAGCATTCATTTTAATTGTATTAAGCCTTCCCAACCAGGAAAGGTTCTTGCCACTCCATGAGGATAGGTCTCTCATCAGTGTTGTTTTTATAGGGAGATAGTTTAATTTAAATATGGAGTCTATATTGTCTGCTAGATGGATACCCAGGTATTTCAAAGAACATTTGCACCAACTAAATGGACAGATCATTTTGATTTGGCTTACCACTTGAGGGGATAGTTCAATTCCTTGGATCTCTGACTTAGTTTTGTTAATTGTAAAATTTGTGAGTTTATAGAAGGTGTCTAGTTCTTTTAATAGATGACGAATCGAGTTCTCAGGATCTTTGAGAGAAAAAAGGATATCGTCCACAAACATGAATAATTTGTATTCCTCTCCTTTAGGTTTTATGCCCTTTATATCATGATTATTTATCAGTTTTGTCGCAAACGTTTCTATAAGGCAGGCAAATAACAAGGGGGAAAAAGGGCAGCCCTGTCTGGTGCCATTACTTATTTGAAACGGCCACGTCAGGGTACCATTGAGAGATATCCGGGCACCAGGTGAACGATACAATGCAAAAATTCTATGTATAGTCTTGTCACCTATTCCGGAAGCTCGGAGGGTCGCGTTAAGAAAAGGCCATCCGACCCGAACAAAGGCCTTTTCAGCGTCTGTTGATAGCCATACTGATGGGATACCTTCTTTTCTAGCATGCCACATTAAGTGTAAATTACGCACTGTGTTGTCTTTGGCCTCGTGATTAGGGACAAACCTGACCTGATCTTGGTAAATAATGTTTTGTAGGATAGAGTTCAGTCTATTTGCTAAGATTTTTGCGTAAATTTTCATATCTGAATTTAGTAACGATATTGGACGGTAGTTTGTAATTTGGGAGCTGGATTTGTTTGGTTTGGGGATTAATACATTAGTAGCTTGAAGGGCAATTGGGTGAAAATGTATGTCATCTTCTATGCTAAGAAAGTAAGCCAAAAGGTGCAGGGTTAAAAGATCTTTAAATAAGGAGTAGTAGATATTTCCTTTCCCATCTGGACCTGGTGATTTCCCTGATTTTAGAGAGGAGATCGCTTTTTGAAGTTCCTCTGTGGTGAATGGGGCATCTAATTAGTCTGTTTGTTCTTTGGTGATGGTTGGCAAATTTAGCTGTGAAAGGTAGGACTATATGTCAATCTCTCGGGGAAGAGGGGCTTTTATTAAGATTATAGAGGGACTCATAGTATTGCCTAAATTTGTTGCCTATGTCTTTCAAGAAGTACCATTTGCTCCCTGAGTCATCTTTAATATTCATTATGTAGCGATTAATGGTTTTCTTCTTGAGTTGCCTAGCTAACATTGTTGGCTCACTCATAGTAAGTTTTTTTTTAAGAAATAAGGCATTGCGTTTTGCTTCAATGCCTAAATGGAGATTCAATTGTTGTTGTTTGTGTTCTATACTCTCTAAGAGAGAACTATCTTTGGGGAATGATTTGTGAATGTCTTGGAGTTTATATAAGTCAGCTAACAGTGATTTCAGGTATGTTTGTTGTTGTTTAGTTTTAACCGCTTTCAAAACTATCAGCTCTTCTCTGATAACACATTTATGTGCATTCCAAATATGTTGTGATCTCATGTTAGGTGTGCAGTTTAATCTAAAATAGTCATCTATGGACTTGGTAAGTTGTAGGCGAATCATGGGGTCTTTTAATAGAGATTCATCAAGTCTCCAAACTCTTTCTTGAGTCTGTGCTATGGGCCAATTAAGGGAACAGCTGATCATGGCATGATCCGACCATGTGAGGGGAGATATGCTTGTCTGGTAGACATGCGGTAAGCTAGTGACATCAATCATAAGGTAGCCTATTCTAGAATACGTCTGATGGGAATGTAAGAAAAAGGTGTAATCTTTTGTAGTAGGGTGGGATATTCGTCATGTGTCGTGTATTGTTATGCTAGACAAATTCGATTTTATTACGTTTTTTTTTTTTTTAATAAATTTTTATTGAAGGTAAAGAAGTTTACAGGCATAAATTGCATGGTACAATAATCAACACAAATATTTATGGCATATCTGAAAGTATGTAAAGCACCAAAAGCAATAAAAAAGAATAATAAAAAAAAAAAAATGAACTTCCCCTTCATTTTTCTCCCCTCTTCATGTCATATTAGATCACTCTTGGATCCTAGATTTGTAAATAACGTTATATAGGGGTTAAATAGATAGTAATAACATAAATTGCACAGAAAAATGGCATCTCTAAAAATAACAATGTTGAATAGGTTTTACATTTTAAAGATAGGAGATGCAAAGGTCCCAATCGGGTACCCACTCGTTAAATATAAGTATTAACACAAAAACAATTAAACATGAACCATAGTATACAGAGAAGAGGCATGTTTACCCCTAACGGGTATTAAAACTTAGGCAGCTTAGTCTGAAGAAGTTTAGGCAGTGATTTAATACCGCTAGGGGCATTTGGATTTACCTTAATAACATCTCCTGTGGGGTAGTATACAACAATTTGAGGCCAAGAGAACGGTTTGGATAGTAGTGCTCCATCACTAATGTGATCTATAGTTTATTTATTGGATGGGTGTTGCAAATATCTATGCTTTTGGGAACCTTCTGCAGTTTATTAGGGAAAGAAAATGTACTACTCTAGCGCTCTAATGGAGATAAGACCCTCACGCATATGGAGACAACAATATTTCATTTTTAGAGACCCTTGTTTTATCTTTATTATCCAGTATGTCTTTCTCAGGGGCCCCCCTAAACCCCACGGGAAACATATGGTTATATTTAAGGTCGCTATGAAAAAGTAGTGTCTACCAAGCGAGGTAAAGATAAAATTAAGACTGCAAAACACTATTTAGAGCGTAAAGGCATAATGTAACAGGGATATAGACTTGATTAACATATATTTTACCAGACATAACATATGTAGACAGAGACAGTTCCTATAGCATTGTCACAACCCGTGTAACCCCCCCCCCCCCCGGTTCCAGCCGCGAACCGTGGAAACTAGGCCATTTATAAAATATAACAGTAAAGGAACCTCTATATAGTATCAACATCTTGAGATATAAACATAAGAACAAGCACTTTGTAACTGAAAATAAAGGGTAACCAAACAACCCAAAATGTCTCTCCCTCAGTGACTAGTAAACCTTATGTGCTAAGGGAAAGCCCACACTGAGTATAACCTGCAAAGGTGTGAATAGTGTCCCAGTGTCCCATATGAGGCCACCACCGCTGTGCCAGTGGTGTCTAGGCAGTGATACTAAAATTCTTCAACAACCTTCCTCCATCAGCTTGTCACTCATAGTAAGTTTTTTTTTAAGAAATAAGGCATTGCGTTTTGCTTCAATGCCTAAATGGAGATTCAATTGTTTGTCGTTTGTGTTCTATACTCTCTAAGAGAGAACTATCTTTGGGGAATGATTTGTGAATGTCTTGGAGTTTATATAAGTCAGCTAACAGTGATTTCAGGTATGTTTGTTGTTGTTTAGTTTTAACCGCTTTCAAAACTATCAGCTCTTCTCTGATAACACATTTATGTGCATTCCAAATATGTTGTGATCTCATGTTAGGTGTGCAGTTTAATCTAAAATAGTCATCTATGGACTTGGTAAGTTGTAGGCAAATCATGGGGTCTTTTAATAGAGATTCATCAAGTCTCCAAACTCTTTCTTGAGTCTGTGCTATGGGCCAATTAAGGGAACAGCTGATCATGGCATGATCCGACCATGTGAGGGGAGATATGCTTGTCTGGTAGACATGCGCTAAGCTAGTGACATCAATCATAAGGTAGCCTATTCTATAATACGTCTGATGGGAATGTGAGAAAAAGGTGTAATCTTTGGTAGGGTGGGATATTCGTCATGTGTCGTGTATTGTTATGCTAGACAAATTCGATTTTATTAAGTTTTTTTTTTTTTTTTTATAAATTTTTATTGAAGGTAAAGAAGTTTACAGGCATAAATTGCATGGTACAATAATCAACACAAATATTTATGGCATATCTGAAAGTATGTAAAGCACCAAAAGCAATAAAAAAGAATAATAAAAAAAAAAATGAACTTCCCCTTCATTTTTCTCCCCTCTTCATGTCATATTAGATCACTCTTGGATCCTAGATTTGTAAATAACGTTATATAGGGGTTAAATAGATAGTAATAACATAAATTGCACAGAAAAATGGCATCTCTAAAAATAACAATGTTGAATAGGTTTTACATTTTAAAGATAGGAGATGCAAAGGTCCCAATCGGGTACCCACTCGTTAAATATAAGTATTAACACAAAAACAATTAAACATGAACCATAGTATACAGAGAAGAAGCATGTTTACCCCTAACGGGTATTAAAACTTAGGCAGCTTAGTCTGAAGAAGTTTAGGCAGTGATTTAATACCGCTAGGGGCATTCGGATTTACCTTAATAACATCTCCTGTGGGGTAGTATACAACAATTTGAGGCCAAGAGAACGGTTTGGATAGTAGTGCTCCATCACTAATGTGATCTATAGTTTATTTATTGGATGGGTGTTGCAAATATCTATGCTTTTGAGAACCTTCTGCAGTTTATTAGGGAAAGAAAATGTACTACTCTAGCGCTCTAATGGAGATAAGACCCTCACGCATATGGAAACAACAATATTTCATTTTTAGAGACCCTTGTTTTATCTTTATTATCCAGTATGTCTTTCTCAGGGGCCCCCCTAAACCCCACGGGAAACATATGGTTATATTTAAGGTCGCTATGAAAAAGTAGTGTCTACCAAGCGAGGTAAAGATAAAATTAAGACTGCAAAACACTATTTAGTGCGTAAAGGCATAATGTAACAGGGATATAGACTTGATTAACATATATTTTACCAGACATAACATATGTAGACAGAGACAGTTCCTATAGCATTGTCACAACCCGTGTACCCTCGATTGTTTGAGGGGGGTGGCGTTGCCTATGTGTGAGCCGCCGCTCTAGGCCTCCTACGTCCAAAATGTGACTCAAACTTCACAAATACAGTGCAAATGTCTCTAATTTACAGGTGCCGTTATGTAGTCTGCCCTTATAGACAGATATGTAAAAGTTTGTGCTGTAAGATCTACCCTGATATCGGCGGATTTCAAGTGATCAGTGAGAGCACAGAGAAAGTGCGACCATACAAGATCGCGGTTCGGACACCCCCCCGATTTTATTAAGTTTAATGTCTTATTAGGTACTGATGACATCCCAGATGAGCAGTCAATTTTAGGGTCGAGGGCAATATTAAAATATATCTCCAAAATGTTATTACATGTATGGTGAAAAAAACGGGAAGGCTCTGTATTTGGGTCATAGATATTAACAATTGTTATTAATTTATTATGTAGGGTGCCTGAAATGATTATGAATCTCCCCTCATTGTCCTTGTTGACTGAATTAATCTGAAGGGGGAGAGATTTGTTAATTAGTATACCCAATTGTGCTTGGTAGAGTTGGAAGCAAAATATGCTGGACCAAATTTCCGAAAGGAAGAATGAGGCTCTCAAACCTTTTTTAAAGTGCGTTTCTTTCAGTAAAACAATATGACATTTAAGTCTTTTATAATCTCTTAGGGCAATAGATCTCTTTTAGTGTATTAGAGTGTAATCGCATTCAAAAAAGAAGGCACATCTTAAGGATGAACATTTGTTAACAATGAAAAAAAATATCAGAAGTACAGTATAAGGCACAGTGGATGCAGCCACTTTAACAAAATAACAATTAGCTAAACAGATGCTAATATCAAAACTGACAATAGTAACAATACTAACAGTAGTAACAATAGTAACAATGAGTGTATGATAACTTTCGTACACCATGATGGGGGGGATGAATGTTGTCATGTGTTGCTCAGTAACTATATAAGTATCATCTGTGGGTCTAAGTAGATGCCTTTTTGGGAATAAGTTAAATAAATAAGGTCCTTTACTTTAAGAGAACCTTAGTAGAAGTATGAATTATTCATAGTTCAAGTAAATAAACAAATACTTAAGGACAGGTGTGAATATGGTGACAATAAAACTTAGATATTTCTATGTAGGAAAATGGTAGCTATACAAAATGAGACCATGTAATAATGATCAGTGATGTAACAAAGCTTCTTACCTATTGTCACGCCCCGCCACTCTAGCCGTTGATAGGGGCGCAGTGTCTCCTTCCCTGCTCGTTGCCAGGGGTAGTGTTGGGTTTGGATGCATGCGGCACTGACGTCTTTGCCGCCGGCTCCTGATGCCGGTCGGAACTCTGTGGCGCCAATCCTGCGCCTATTTAAACTTTTTACAAATGATCTGTCACTGCCCAAGTATAGGTGTTCCTTTGTGTGCTTCTGGGTGTGACAGATCGTTGTATCTATGTGCCTTAATTACTGTTGCTGGACCTGCCTGTCTGACTACTCTACCTGTTTTACTCCTTAACTGCTCGATTGAATTACTGTTGCTGAACCTGCCTGCCTGACTACTCTACCTGCCTTACCCCTTAAACTGCTTGATTGTATTACTGTTGCCGAACCCTGCCTGTCTGACCATTCTAGTTTTGTGCCCTTGGACTGCTTTACTTTTGCCAAACCCTGCCTGCCTGACCATTCTAGTGGTGTGCCCTTGGACTGCTTTACTGTTGTCAAACCCTTCCTGTCTGACCATTCTAGTGGTGTGCCCTTGGACTGCTTTACTGTTGCCAAACCCTGCTTGCCTGACCATTCCAGTGGTTCATCCTTGGACTGCTCTGCCATTGCCACTGGGGACTGTCCTGCCTGTGTTGAGTGCCGCCTTCCTCATCTTACTAACTTTCTCTGCTCTGGGATATTCCCTATCATTCCGACTCATCGCCGGGATAACAAGACTACTGGCTGAGTTTGGTCTGATAGAGGAGTATCCCACAAGCATTACACCTATCACCAAGACCTACTTAAGTTGTTAATAAAAATTGAATAATGCAGCATAAATGTCCCAAGATGTCTCTGGTATAGCCCTATAGGGCCTGGTAAACTGCTGCGAAGGGTGATGATAACAGTCCTGCAGTTAAGTGTCATCTGATGTTGAAGGACCTGTCTTCCTTCTTTTGGGCTGAACTTTGTTCCATTGTGGGCGCTGCTCCTTTGGGTTATTTCTATCCATGCTTCAGTGTGGAGCTGGGAGATCCATTATGTTGTCTGGATGAAGTTCAAAAGAGATATTTATCTTTTTTGCTAAGTTGTCCAGATCACTGAGATTTTTATATATGATCTGGGAGCCGTTGTGGGTGACTATCAAACTAAAAGGATATCCCCAGCAGTATCTTATATTATGTTATTAGGGTTTTGGTAATAAATCAGACTTCTTTGCATCTCTGAACTGTTTGGGGACTAAGGTCTTGATATATTTGCAAATTATGTTCTCGGAAAGAGATATTTTGTCTGGATCTCATAGCTTGACACATTTCATCTTTGGTGGTGTATTTCAGAAATCTCAGGATAACGTCTCTTGGGGGAGCAGGTGGTCTTGCAGGTGGCCGAAGCACTCTATGAGCTCTTTCTATATCCTCATTTTGTAGAGAAGGTGATCATGGTGATAAGGCATGGAAGAGATCTTTAATGTAGGATTTTAAATGATCCTGGGTAACTTCCACTGGAATACCTCTTATCCTGAGGTTATTTTTCCTCCCATGATTAACAAGATCTTCAACCTTTTCTTGCAGGGATTGCAGCATGGAATCTTGTATTGACAACTGTTGGGTATTGGAGCTCACTACATTATTTAATCAATCTTGGATCCCATCTCATTGAGGTCCTTTTAAGGTCCCTCAACTCTTTTTTAATGAAAGACTTAAAGTATTCAAGGTCTAATTTAGAGGGGAGTTCAGCAATTTGAGATTGTATAGCATTTAGAAAATTTTGGCCTATAGGTTGTGAGCTTGACTGTGACCCCCAAGGGAGATATCTATGAATGTTGTATACATTCTGCTGCTGAGCTTTTTGTATTTTGGAAAAAAGTTGACACCGATGGGGTGTTTGATTGGGGTTTAGGCTGTATTTGTGTATATACAAGCTGCAGCCTCTGAAATGACAAGCCCCAATGTTGGCTGTTTTAACTGTGGCAGAACATATTAACAGAGTCCCAAAACTATGCTTAAGTGTTCTAACTAAATGTTATGATCCTAGTTGCTTGCCGGGTGTTTAGAAGATATTCCACTTCAATCAAGATGACGGCTGTAACACGTTGTTGAGGGAAGGTACTCACTCCGGATCTTTTGATATGGGACACATGTGGCCGGCTCAGGGCTGGGATGGCTGCCGCAGCACCACTTTGCTTTGTCACTGAAGGTATGCACCCCTCACGCTAACCTCTCTCCAGACAAGAGGTGAGTCTGATGCTATGACCCGGTGGCTGTCTACGTAAGTGGGGTAGTTTGTCTAGGATGACCACTCAGATGCGGAGGAGACCTCCCGGTCCTGGATCAAAGATGGTGCTGGCGTGTCTCGGGAGTACACTGAGCGCCTGCAGAGTTCTTATAACGCTGTTTCCTTAAGCCGATTCTCCCTCTCCATTCTTATCTGGTAGAGTGTTGCGGTATATATGGACCTTAGGAGGTAGAATTGCAGGCTCCACTCCAGTAGATTAATTTTGAGCTGATGCAACAACGGAGCTCTAACGTAGCCTGATGAAACAGTGTGTATCACTGAGAAACGCGTTGCTGTTTTTATTGTTATTAAACCTTTTAATATATTTTTAAATTCTCCGGTTGCTGCCTATCATTTCTCTCTCCCTGGGCTGGGCCTGGTGAACTTCCTCTGGCCTCCATTACCAGGATTCCGCTGGAACTCTGGCCACTAGGATCTGGCTGGATATCTGCTGTATAGGTCAACTTGTACTCCCCTTTGGACATCCCTGGACTCTCCCTGGTGAGACGAGGATCTCCATCTGTGTGCTTCATCTTTTGTGGTCGACCGGACGACGTGTAGTTCCGGACTGCTATTTCTGCACTATATTGTGTGCTTCCAATTGTGAGTAGGATTCTTGTGATCATTCTGTGTCTGTCATTATCTTATTGATCTGTACCATGTGGCGCCCTCTATCCAATTCCTTCTGGAGTTCTAACGTGAAGCTGCCATGTTCCAGCACGGCTCGGCTCCGCCCCCCAATTTTCATCATTTTTTTAAATAAAAAATCTCCATTTTATCAATTTAGATTCGTTTTATTTTTCATTCTGCTTCTTTGTAAATTAAGTAAAACTAATTATCCTATATCCAGAAAAGTGAAGATATTCATATCCCAAATATGGGTCAGATTACAATTGACTAACTGTCCTCAAAGTAAATTTGGGCGGGTTAGCGTGTGTATTACAAGTTAGAACGAGAGCAAAACTCAATACACTCATCTCCCTATAGACTTCCATGGAGCACACAGTTTAAAAAAAAAAAAAACTAACACATTGCTTGCGCGCTTACCTGTATATCTATATGAATATATATATATATATATATATATATATATATATATATATATATATATATAGGTCCGAAGCGGTCTTCCCAGATGTGGTGATCATCAGCAGCGGTCCTCAACAGCGGCGGTCAGTACTGCAGCAATTACTCGGCGGATATTTTTTCTGTGCTACACTAAGGCTAACCTGGTTTACATTTTGCTAAACTCATATCGATTGAGGTAGAAGCTTGTAAGTAGACACTTCATTTATTGGAACAGTCTTCTATCAGTCTTCCTTGCTGTGAAGTAAGAAGTTATGTTTTTCTTAATCACAGAGACTTGCACAATTGTGTACAACTACAGATTATTATTTTTATTGATTTTAAGTGACTTTCAACAGATGTTTTATAACATATAAATGAATTGTTTTTCTGATTTATAATTCAAAACTGATATATATATATATTTATATGTATATATAAATTTATATGTATATATATATATATGTGTGTGTGTGTGTATGTCTATATACATATGTATTTGTGTTTATATGTGTACATACATACATATATACACATGTATATACATATATACACATATACATAAACTTTGGAACCCTTTCCACTCAAATACATTTAAACATGAAAAACCATTTTCAATCAATTTTTTAAAAATATTTTTTTTTTCTGGGTTTTTACTGTAAATATTTTTCATTCCAAATGGTCTTCATTTAGAAGAAATGTTCTTTGTACTTTTAAATATATATTTCTAAATATATCTATATAGATAGATAGATAGATAGATAGATAGATAGATAGATAGATAGATAGAGATATTGATATATATTTAGAAGTTCAAAGAACATTTCTTCTAAATGAAGACCATTTGGAATGCAAAATATTTACAGTAAAAAATATTTTTTTTTATAAAATTGATTGAAAATGGTTTTTTATGTTTAAATGTATTTGAGTGGAAAGGGTTCCAAAGTTTATGTATATGTGTATATATGTATATACATGTGTATATATGTATGTACACATATAAACACAAATACATATGTATATAGACATACACACACACACACACACACATATACACATGTTTACACACACACACACACACATATATATATATATATATATATATATATATATATATATATATATATATATATATATATAAAAAAGAAATACACACTTCAGAGGGACAGGACCCGGTGTTGATCCGTTGAATCCCACAACAAAGAAAGCCAGCACCAGAGATTAGTATAACACCAATTTTAATGCCAGAAAAGCATAACGTTTCAGCCCCCACTGGAGCCTTGGTCACATGCAGCAATTCACAAGAAAAAATCAGGCATAAAATATCAATCCCATGCAATCCCTTAAATACCCACACCTATCAATCAAATTCAAAGAACAGAACCGCCAAATGTCTGGTGCTGGCTTTCTTTGTTGTGGGATTCAACGGATTAACATCGGGTCCTGTTCCTCTGCAGTGTGTATTTCTTTGCATAATGGTTAAAATATATAGCTTTATTGGTAATTTTGCAGGGTGCTCACACCCTGAGGGTAAAATACAGTGTTTGTAAAATGAAAAAAGGCTGACCGGTTTCAGCTTGTTGCCTTACTCTTAGCCTGACAAACACTGTATTTTACCCTCAGGATGTGAGAACCCTGCGAAATTACCAATAAAGCTATTTATTTTAATTCTTATGCTTGGTGCCCCTGCAATATTTTTCATTTCTAGTTTCTGTACAGGATTGGCTAGCAGTGAGCACAGGTTATAGGGTGAAGCTGTGGAGGATTGGCTCTTCATTTTGGATGACTGATCCTCAACAAATGAGAATATAGTAAACTTCAAGCATGTGGAGCGGGCCATTCTTCAAAGACATTAACAGTACTTCAGGGACTCGTGTCAAAGTTGAAGGGACCGGCAAGGGGGTCCACTTTGGACTAGAAAATGAACCAAGGAGGCTGAAGACAAGTCTGCAAGACACCCAGCATTTATTCTCCCAGTGGTGAGTCATTTTGCTATTTTCCTACTAAGCACTGTAGTTTCCCTTTGTTTATATTATTAAGGGAGGGCAAGGGACGCTCCCTGAACGTATATTGGACAGTGCTTCTGAAATCAGGTCCCATAGGAGGGACATTTGGATATTTCATTTATAGAGTGCGGACATCCCCCAATTTCCCTGTTTGTTTCTTGTGAACTTTTTAAAGGGACAGTCTACATCAGAATTTGCATTGTTTAAAAAGATAGCTAATCCCTGTATTACACATTCCCCAGTTTTGCATAACCAATATTATATAATTATATTATATTAATACACTTTTTACCTCTGTGATTACCTTGTATCTAAGCCTCTGCAGACTGCCCCCTTATTTCAGTTTTTTTGACAGACTTGCATTTTAGCCACTCAGTGTTGACTCCTAGGTAACTGAACGTGCTTGAGCACAATGTTATCTATATGGCACATATGATCTAGCGTTCTCTAGTTGTGAAAAACTGTCAAAATGCATTCAGATAAGATGCGGCCTTCAGGGGCTAAGAAATAAGCATATGAGTCTACCTAGGTTTAGCTTTCAACTAAGAATATCAAATGAACAAAGCAAAATTTATGATAAAAATAAATTGGAAAGTTGTTTAAAATGACGTGCCCTATCTAAATCATGAAAGTTTATTTGTCACTAGACTGTCCCTTTAACCCTTATTAAAACATTTTTTTAATACCTATATGAAATATTTTTTATCAGAAACTGTATATATGAGTGTAATAGTTTAATGCATTTATTTTGTGTTTGGTGCAACTTTTTTAACCTATACACTTGACGCTAGGGGGTAGATTTATCAAGCAACGGATACTGCTATCTACTCTCGTACTTTCTGGATCACCGGAAATGTAAGTTAAGAAGCAGTGGTCATAAGACCACTGCTCCTTAACTTGCCCGCCACCTCTGAGGCAGCGGACAGTAATCAGCCCGATCAGATACAATTGGGTTGATAGTGGCCGATTGACTGCGAATGTACAGGGGGCGGCATTGCACAAGCATTTCACTAGAAATGCTTGTGCAATGATAAATGCCGACAGCGTATGCATTGGTAAATCTACCCCTAGGTCTTCACAAGCTCTAACCCGATGAGTGCAGGTTTTGTTTGGATTTGAACAGGCCAATTTACTTTCAACTTGTAATATGCCAGCTAATTAGCACGGTCGCAAAATTACTTATTACCTCGCACGCTAACAATAGCGCACCACTTGTAATATAGCCTTATGCCATCGACAAAGATAATCATAGAATTTATTTACAAAAATAAATTTTGCTAAGAAAAAAACATTGATAAGCTTTTTCAACTGGGTTATGATGTAGAAAATAAACAGTTATTTTCATGGAACTATTTAGTGTTAAACATCTGTTTTCAGTGCTCTAAAGAAGCCAACCTAATTAAATACTCTTGGTATTCATGTTTAGTCATGTCTGGTCAGCTGCTAACTATAAACATATAAAAATAAAGGTTAAATTAGTCTTTTTTTTTTACAAAATACTTTTGTGCATGTTATAAATGTAGTTCAATAAAGTTTAGATTTTTTTTATTTTTCATATTTAAATGATAATGATCATATGATATTGTATTTAATACACACTGTTTACATTTATTTATGTTTGAGTACATTGTGGAAATTTGTTTCAACAAATTATTTAGCTATGTGGAAAACATTATTGTTTAATTTCCTTAAAAAAAAAAGTTCTAAAATGACACAGTTTAAAGAGACAGTAAAATCCTTGTAATTAAAACATTTTCTGCAGTTTTCAAATTGATTAAAGGGACAGTAAATAGCTGGTATTTAAAAAACATTTCCTGTAGTCTTCCAATAGATTAAAGGGACAGTAAGCACTTTGAGATTTTAATATAAAATCTTTATACATAGTAAAATAACTTTGCAGTATACTTACATTATTTATGTTGTTCCTTTTCATGTAATTTAGACTGAAAATTGTGTTTTTTCTATTTATCAGCACTGAAAAAGGCACAATGTAGGCTTATCAAGGGTAACCCTGCTACACATATTTCCCTAATTTGGATCAGAAGATAAGGACTGCAAAACAATGCACTTTTTACTAACAATATGACCATGACCAGCCTTGTTTTCTGTAAACCCAAGTATGGATTTGCTTCTCCAAATGAGAAACGTATTAAAGGACCAGTAAACTTACAAATTAATGTTATATAATTCTGCACATATTGTACCTGGTCTCTGCTCCAGGCTCTACTAAGCGGGTCTTGTTTTTAAAAAGCGCTTTGCGGGCACATTGTCTAGTCCCAGCGCGCCCCATTGCGTCATTGAACTGAATGTAGCTCACTCCCGCTCTGGTCTGGTAGTGCCCCTGTCCGCCACAGCTCGCCTCTGGTGGGCAGAATTCAGTTTGTGGAATTCAGCATTGCACAAGAGCGCTATTTTGCGCTCTTGTGCAACACCACCCCCTGCCCGCACACATCCAATCACGCGCAGGCAGGAACTATCAATCGCCCCGGTTGGGCAAGACTATGGAGATTGAAATTCCCCATCTAAGAGGTAGAGAAGAGGATAGGAATGCTTGATAAATACTGATTGCAGGTTCTCTTGTAAGAACCTGCAGTTGTAATGTTGCCAACAGCTTAATAAATCAAGCCCTAAGACTGCATTGTGGGTGATAAAACATTTGATTGCCCACTTTTCAAAATCTAAATAAAAAGTGTCCCCTTAAAGGGACATTAAACGCTAAATTAATGCTAGAAAAATGATGCATTTAAAGAAAAGATTAGTCTGAGAATAACATGTTGATATACTTTTAAGGCTTCATAAGCTGTTTAAATATTGACTAAATAAGTCTAAAGTTTTAGTGTCTATAAAACAAGAGGAGCTGCCATGTAGTAACTTAGGTTACCTTCTCTGCTGTGGCCAATTAGGGACAGTTATAAATAGGTCACCAGAGTGTGCAGCCAAACAGTGTTCTGCACTTCCATTTCTAAAAGCAACTGAAAAGTTCACAATTTTAGAATGGCATTACAGGAAAAAAAGGGACAAAATAAAAAATGAAAGTATATTGCAGAGTTTTATATATACCATTGCCATCTTAAAGTGTTTAATGTGCCCTGCATTTTCATATTGGATCTATTTTGCTTTGGAAAAATACTAGGACACATTTAGGATTTTAAAGTGATTACAGCAGATACAGTAAGTGGACAATATTGTTTTATTATTCATTATAAATAATCCAACAGGATCTACATTCTAACCTGAACCTACAAATACCTCAACAACAACACACCTCAATCGTCATCTGTACAAACGCTCCTAAGGTACATCCTTTACTTTGCTTCTGACCATAGCATCTCAGTCCTTCTCCTTACTACCTCCCAATCACATCTTCAGTACTTCCCTTGGGCTGCACCTAACCAGAGGAACGCTCTTCCTCATTCTGTCAGACTCTCCCCAGTATTGAAAGCTTTAAATCCTACTCAAAACCAACCTACGTTTATTGCTCATCCACAACCATCTCTCCCCGCTGAAAACTTATCACCCTTAAATTCCCATGGCTCTCAAATCAGCACTCACCACAAGCTGCTACCACCTTTTGTCTTCAAAAACATTTATGTATGGGCAGGGCCACCACTAGAAATTTTGGGGCCCCTGACTTAACCATTGATCAGCCCCCCCCCCCCTTTTGACATGTGCAATTTTTGACCAAGTAACTAAAACGCATATGCACTTTATTCTTAAGTGTCTATTTAAACTTGGAAATGTTGTAAAGGTAGTAACATAAAAACACACAGACACACTCATACACTGAAACACACACACACATAAGGATTCACATATAGACACTCTAGCAGACACACAAAGAAACACACTCAGACACAGACACCCAAACAGACACTCAGCACTTGTTTACATTGACCTGACAAGTAATGAGGTAGACTACAGTTTTGTAAAAAAAAAAAAGGAGATTTAGAAAACAAAATATGGAGTTCTGATTATCTTTTTCTAAAGGAACATGCCAACTAAATGATGACAAGAGCATGCAGTGGCTGAAAGGAAGGGCCCTGAACTGCTTAAACAATAATTTAAATGTTAAATGGTGGATTGGTGACATCCGGAAAGGTCTCATTAGTCTCAAAGTCTGTAGAAAGATGTGAATAATCAGTAGTTAGGTCAAAATGTCCTAAAAAGGAACAGACAATGGACACACACACACACAAACTCAAACTTGCACATACACCCAAGGAAACAGACAGAGACAGCCGCAGAAAACACACACACAGACGTACACGCACACACACAGAGACACCCACAAAAAAACACACTAGGACATACACACACTATGAGCTCTATTTAGCAAGGTCTGGCGGACCTGATCCGACACTGCGGATCAAGTCAGCCAGACCTCGCTGAATACGGAGAGCAATACGCTCTCCATATTCAGCATTGCACCAGCAGCTCACAATAGTTGCTGGTGCAACGCCGCCTCCTGCAGACTCGCGTCCAATCGGCCGCCAGCAGGGGGGGGTGTCAATCAACCCAATCATACTCAAACGGGTTGCTTTCTGGCGATGTCTGTCCGCCTGCTCAGAGCAAGCGGACAGGTTATGGAGCATTGGTCTTTGTGACTGCTGCTTCATAACTGCTGTTTCTGGCGAGTCTGAAGACTCACCAGAAACACGGCCCTTCAAGCTCCGTACGGAGCTTTATAAATATGGGCCAGAAAGACAACCACATAAAACACAAAAAGACATACATACATACACCCTCACTGAGACATCCACAGAAAACACACACCCTCACAGAGACATCCACAGAAAACACAGACATACATACATACACACACATCCTCACAGAGACATCTACAGAAAACACAGACATACACACCCACCCTCACAGAGGCATCCAGAGAAAATACACAAAGACATACACACCCACCCTCACAGAGACACCCATTGAAAAAGCTCAAAGACATATGCACACACCCTCACAGACATCCACAGAAAATGCACAAAGACATACACACCCACCCTCACAGAGAGACCCACAGAAAAAGAATACATACACACTCATAGAGACACAAACCAAAGCACAAAGACATAAACACTGACACCCACAGAAACACTCACAGAAGGAAACATTTATGCACCTTGCATCCCCTAAATCAACAGTGTGTGACATGCATGATAAAAGAGATTACTTTTTAAAGAATCATATTTGAAAATGTGCAAACAAAAATAATTCTGTGAATTCAAAATTGTACATTAATGATCTGGGTAGATGGCTAGATGAAAAAAAGTACTTTTAAAAGGTTGACATATGTATGTTTGTTTTTTCCCCATTTTCCCCAACCAAGAGCACCACTTCAAATATAGTGTACAAATGTTCCCATCTGTCAGCTGTACTTATGGATTTTGAAAATGCTATACTCTATATGGTCTTGGCGGAACCATAAGCTGTGGTACTCATATAATTAAATCTGGTTAAATGCAGTATTTAGGCTTGTTGGTATGTATTTCAAAATTAAGTCAGCTGTAGTGGAAACTGAAAAGTTTTAAGTTAACCTGTCTCACTGAGCAATCTTAGTCTGACAGTATAACATTTTATGCAGATGTAAAATGCCTCCTTGCATCTGGAAAGTCCTTGCATAAAGGGGCAGTGAACTGGAATGTAAGATATATATATATATATATATATATATATATATATATATATATATATATATATATATATATATATAGCAACAAACAAAATGAAGCACTCACTGGACTTTTGACATCAAGGTGATACATTTATTTAGTGACGTCTCAGGACCTCTAGCGTCCCTTCTTCTGACAGATGTCCCGAAAAGTCACTAAATAAATGTATCACCTTGATGTCAAAAGTCCAGTGAGTGCTTCATTTTGTTTGTTGCTGCATACTCCTCAAGAGCACCCTGGCAGTTGCAGGATGGTGGTGAGAGTGCATATAACTTTTGTAATAACATTTGCCATGCTCAATTAGCACTCTGCTGTAGTACCCACTGGTGGCTGCCAAAGTTCTTGCCTCATGGGGCCCCCCTGACCCATTGAGCCTCTGACAGGAGTCACCCCTGTCACCCCCTGATGGTGACCCTGTGTATGGGTCTCTTATCCTTCTGCCTTCCTTGTCTCATTTTATTTATTGTACCCACTGTACAGTGCGGGATGCATTATAACTAATAATAATAACAATAATAATAATAACTGTAAGCAAAGCAACTGTAGTAGACTTTGGAACATAAGACCTTATTTGATACACCAGAGTCCAAGTGAGTAATGTCTTTGTAGTTGGAGTTCATGGCTAAAACATGTGACAACATAAATACATTGTATGAATACAGCTAACATAAACCTTTAATCTTCACATTTTAGTTGTAAAGAAAAAGAAAACATTATTTATTACACTAGGGTGTAATTCTTGACTGGATTATATATATATTTGTTCAATTTATGAAGACCCGTCCATATTCTAGTAAATGGGCTCATTAGAATAAAAATGGAAGTGTTTGTTTCACTGAAGAGAAATCTATATGTTGTTATTAATCTAGCCAGAAAAGTGTTTGGATATGATTGAGAATTTTATTCAGTAAGCAAGAGTTATGTTGAAGAGATATGAATACCAAACTAAAAATATTACTTGTTGGCAGCTTTAATGTACACAATTACACATATTTTATTGTAACAAGAGATGTATAAAAAGTACACTAGTCTGTTTATATTTCTTGGCTGTTGAAAGCTCTGCAGAGAAATTACATAGCCTGTGTTGGACATGGATCCAAAATAAACATTTGCACAATTCATTTCCTTCTAGGTCATAACCCACAGTAAAACTTGTAAATAGCAAAGATAAAACACAAATATCTCCCCAATTTAATTACACCAATAAACATAATAATTGCAGCAATTTGGTGGCTTAATAAAATGTAATATTAGAAAACAGATAAAAGTTCCTTGCTCTCACCATTAAGTATTCTGGCGATCTCATGGATGCTACAGAACCAAGACAACTTACAAACCTCAAAAGTTCCAACAACTGTGATTATAGCAGCCATTTTATAACTGGCCATTGTTTTTCCCAGTTTACCAAGTAGCTTCTGCATTGTAATCCCACTTAAAGGGACAGTAGACACCAATTTTCATTTAACTGCATGTAAGACTACTATAAAGAAGAATATGTACGAATGTTAATATAAAAATCCAGTATAGAACCTTTGAAAAACTTACTTAGATGCTCCCAATTTAGCACTGTTGATGAGGTTAGGCTGGGACACTCATTGAAAGGGGCTGATGAAGCAGGTAGAGCAGACCCCTCCCCCCACATATGAAAACACAGATTACACATATAGGATTAATCAGGAGTCTGTAGACATCAGTATACATATAAAACTTTGGGGCTTGGTTAGGAGTCTTAATATAAGCACAATGTTATTTAAAAATATGGAAAACTGTACATTTTTACAATAACAACCCCTAGATGGGCTATGAAAATGGATCATATACAAAACATTTATGCAAAGAAAAATGTAGTGTACAATGTCCCTTTAATTCTGGAGCAACCATGGCCCTAAAATTTGCAGGGGATGTTAACCTATATGTTAAAGGGACATTTATCGATGTGCAGCGGACATAATATGCTACATTGTATAATGTCTGCTCGCACTATGATAAATCTACCCCATAGAGAATTAATTTGCAGCGGCTGTCAAGATTAAAAAGGTACGTATTTTCACAACACGAGTGAAATGTACATTTGATTAATTAAAGTGCCCCTGTTTTTAATCAGATTTTTAAAAACCGGGCACTTTATCATCAAAATTTACATTCACTTTAATGTTGATGAAGGCAATCAGTCACTATTACCAACACACTGAAATAAAATTCTTCTTGACGACTGCTTTGTAATGCCATAAGATCCACCTCTGGAACTCCCCATTTAAAACTCCCCATTTAAGTGTTAAGTAAAAAAAAAGGCTCCTCTATTTAAAGAAACATTAAAGTCAAATTAAACTTGCGTGATTCAGATAGAGCATGCAGTTACAAACAACTTTCCTATTTACTCCCATTATCAAAATGTGCACACTTTCTGCAAAACCAGCTCCTTCTCAGCATGTGCAAGAATTCATAAGGCTGGGATTATTTTACTCTGCTATCTCTGAGGTGGTAAGGCAGTTAGGAAGAAATATTCTTAGGGCCTGATGATAAAAAACTCATTGGCATAGAGAGAGGCTTTTTTTTAGCATTATATCGTAATACATGTGTCTCTCCTTCATATTCAGAACCCTGTACTGAAATATAAGCAGCCCGAATTCATTGAGGGAACTCCCAATATTGACAAGACTTTACTTTCACCAGAGCCGAGAGATTTAGAATGTTATTTAAAATTGTATGTTCTAAATGAATCCTGAAAGAAAAAAAAAATATGTTTCATGGCCCTTTAAGATTAAAAGTGGGATAAGTTAGTGCATAATTATCTGACTACTGCTTCAGGGCTGAAATGCATCAGACTTGCACGTATGGATAGGTATCGCTTTTTTAATGAGGATTGAAAAAGCAGACTTTTTAATAAGCAATACTAAGTGCTTCTTTGTTAATGTATAGGGGCCTATCTATCAATCTCCGAATGGAGCTTGATGGCCCGTGTTTCTGGCGAGTCTTCAGACTCGCCAGAAACAGCAGTTATGAAGCAGCGGTCTAAAGACCGCTGCTCCATAACCCTGTCCGCCTGCTCTGAGCAGGCGGACAGACATTGCCGCAATTCAACCCGATCGAATATGATCGGGTTGATTGACACCTCCCTGCTGGCGGCCGATTGGCTGCGAGTCAGCAGGGGGCGGCGTTGCGCCAGCAGCTCTTGTGAGGATCAGGTCCGCAAGTCCTTTAATAAATAGGGGCCATAGTCTCTAGCAATACTATAGCCCATGTTAGCAGCCCAGAAGCATTCAGAGGCTGCACGCAATGGTGTGTACAGGGAAGGAGGCCTTGACCGTTTACTTACCAGGTCTTTCAAGAGCAAGAGGCTCTTTTGACCTAGTTTAACAGGAAATGGCAGAGGTCAGTTTGGAGTACCTTCAGTTTATATGAAGAAGATGAGTTTAATTATATATACATATCAATGCCTAAAAACTAAAAATATGTTGGGACTATAGACCCCTAGCATACTTTGTACAGAATGTCCCTTTAAAAATCATTCTCTTTTGAAGACTTCTTTAATAGAAATAAACTTCCTATATGAAGGAGAGGGATTTGAATTTAAATGTAACTTAATGTTTACAATATATTTTTTTTAAAATAATTAATTAGCGGAGGAGGCTTACTAATGGAGAGATCCTGAGGAATGTAGTTTGTGGTCTAGCTTTTTTTTCTGTGAAAGGGATTAATTTACAGTGGGGTTAATTGTTCTGATATTGCAAGGGCTAATTGCAATATGGGGTTGAAATAAGGGGGTGCCTAAGATGCTAATATCATCTGGTAATGACTCAATTTGTTAATTGCTGATATGATACAAGCCCTACTGGCACCATGAGTAGCTGCAGTATTTAAATGCGAGCACACTGAGAATATTTAGCTATGCTTCACATGCACATGCAGATAAAAATGCTAACATTAATAAAGGGATAACGTTTACTAGAAGCATTTTTGCCATTACATGTATAATTTAAATATGTTTCTATTCAAAGATGTAATTCATCAATGTGCATTTAGAGTTTGACTAGAATGTCCCTTTAAGTTATTTTTCAAGAGCTATAGGACTCTTACCTATCTAACTGTTGTTCATTATGACTATAAGTAACAAACAGTACCTTAATAGCATAGGCCCAAGTGTGATCATTTTTTGTGATTTCCATTGGACCAAGCCTTTATTTTTTATGCAGACCTTCTGCAATGCGACTCTCATTTGCTAATATATATTGCATGACTTATATGTCCCTTTAAAATAAGATATAATTAAACATGCAATTATTGTTTATAGTTAGCAGTGAACTTCTAATATAATTTATGTGCCACTTAACATACACCTAAGAATCCATGTAAGGAAAACTACATTCCAGGTCATGTAGAAAACCAGTGTTATTGTGACTTTAAACTCAATGTATGCAGGCAACTATACAATGATTTACAAAAGCTTCCATCACTGAAAGGTAACAGAGCTGATTTCCAGACAGTACAATAAATCTCAGCAACTCTGACCTCTCACAAAGGCGCAAGATTAACCAGAGTCAAGCTGTCGTAAATGCCAGCCATGTGATAATTACTTTTTTTGCTTGACCCTGTGACAGTAAAATGTACCTTACTCGTAGAGTTCAGATGTCATCAGTTTAAAGTCCCCTTACAGCTGTCTTATGACTAGACAGTGTTTTGTATGGAATTCAAGGTATGAACACTGGTGCTGCCCATAATATCTAGGTAGGACATGTTTAAGGTGCATTTAAAAAGCTACAAAAGATGCACAGCAACAATTAAAGGGACAGTAAAGTTAAAATGATGCTGATTTCTAAGCCCTTGAAGGACATGTCTTATCTCAGTGCATTTTATTTGCTTTTCACAGCTAGACAGCAATAGTTCATATTTATGAATCAGCACTGATTGGCTAAAATGCAAGTTTGTAAATAGCACTGAGATAAGGGGGCAGTCCGCAAAGGCTTAAATGCAAGGCGATCACAGTGGTAAAAAGTTTATTCATTTAACAGTGCTGGTTATGCAAAACTGGGGAATGGGTAATAAATGGATATTATTTATCTTTTTAAACAATAAAAATTTTTAATTCAGTTTAAATGAACACTAAAGTCAAAATTAAACTTCATGATTTAGACAGAGCATGTCATTTTAAATAACTTTTAAATTAACTTCAATATGTGCACAATCTTTTTATATGCACAGTTTCTGAGGCACCAGCTCCTACTGAGCATGTGCAAGAATTCACAGCATATACAAATATACATTTAGTGATTGGTTAATGGCTGTCACATGATGCAAGAGGAAGGAAAAGGGAACTAACTAAAATTTGTCATAAACAATCTACTACTCACTAGTAATTTAGACTAAGGGCCTATAAAGCTTTTGGGCTGGTGCGATTCTATAATAATGCTCACCAGTCCTTCTATTTCTCTGGTGGAATTCTATAAAGCCACCTTTTACACTGAAAATAGGGCGTCTCACTAAGAGGCGTATACTTCATTTTCATATTGTAGAGAGATGCATACATTACAAAAGTGCATAATGAAATCATAACTTAAAACTCATACAAAACAAATAATTGAACCATTTACACAGGGAATTGTATTGTAGTATCATATCTAATCCTCCTGCTGAGGTCAGTTTGGGTAGATATTATTAGGGAGTCTTGTATAGTCTGTATTGTACACTTGCAATTCTCAGACCTGGAAAACCCACACTTTTCATTGTTACATTACAGCAAAAGGTTTAAAATAAATAACAAAAGTATAAATATTATTATTACACCTAATTAAACATTTTATATTACCATCTCAAAGTTGGTTTGAACTCCTCTTCTGCAAGATTGAAGAAACAGTAAAGTATAAAATTAAGTTTCATGATTCAGAACATGTGCTTTTAAGCAGCTTTCAAATTTTCTTCTGTTATCAAAATGTCTTCATTCTCTTGTTATCCTTAGTTAAAGAACATGCCTAGATAGGCTCAGGAGCAGCAGTAGTGCATTACTGCTCAGGTACCTACTCAAAAACAGAGGATACAAAGAGAATGGAGCAACTTTGATAACAGAAGTAAATTGAAAAATGTTTAAAATCACATGCTCTATCTCATTGTTTCCCAACTCCAGTCCTCAGGACCCTTACTCAGGCCAGATATTTATTATATCTTAACTAGAGCACAGGTGAAACAATCAGCAGATGGGTAAGCTGATTATTTCACCTGTGTCATAGTTAAAGTAATGGCAAACTCTCCCTTTATAAAAACTCCATCTAAAATATCACTAACATTCTGGATCTGTTTTTATAAAAGGGAGAGTTTAGCATTACTTTAGGATGTAATAAATATCTGTTAAGGGCCCTGATGAAGGGGTTTGGGAACCACTGTTCTGTCATAATCATGAACGTTTAATGTTGACTTTTACTGTCCCTTTAGGAATATGAAAGCCTTATAATTATGCATTCTATTAAAGAACATTATAAATGATAATTCTATCTAAAGATAAATTATTTAAAATTAACACATTTATACAGACAGACATCATGGGTTCTTTATAAATATACATTCTTTTTTATAACAGAGATGTACCTGTGTGTAGGAATGGGCGAATGTGTTTATATTCGAATTCAAATGTTAGAACAAATGTTATTGTAGAAATTCGACTTACATAATCGAATGTTGATAAGAACAAATATTCTTAAAAATTCTATTATCGAATGCTATTTACAGTTTTTGAATGTCACTTTCCGATTCAATTTGAATATTACATTCAAATGCGAATATTACATTTATAAAACACAGTTGTAGACTAGAAACATTATTTCGAATTTGAATGCTACATTCAAATTCGAATGTGACATTCAAATTTAAATATTACATTTATACAACACAGTTGTAGACTAGAAATACTATTTTGAATTTGAATGTGACATTCAAATTCGAATGTGACATTCAAATTTAATTTATCTGAGTCATTGAGTAGCTCAAAGAGGGATAAAAGTCACAAAACTGCACATTTCAATAATCAAAATGAATGAAAATGACTGACCTTCCCCTAGTCTCCCACCTCCATATGCTAGGTTAAAACTGGATTGGACAAACCTGTATGGCATTTTTTTTTATTCCTAACTAGCTGTCCCTAAAATTAGTCATTAATAATACTATGGCAGGATTGGACAGAAGAATGGTCAGACCTCTGTACATTATTACAAACATTGGAGCTGATTAGTCAATTGATATAGCTTCTGCCCCCCTTTCCTGTCTTTTCCTGCATCTTTCTTCATGCCACGAATAAATGAAAAAATCACTCTGATGAACAAACCATTCATTTTTTTATCCCTTTTGACCAATAATGTAATTTGCTGTTCATATATCAGGCGAATCACCAAATCAGCATTCATATGGAGTAATTTGTCTTCATTTAAAGCCAAATACACAGCTGCAATTTGAATTCCTTTAGACAAGTTGTATGATCTTTGAAAATAATTTTGTGAGAAGAGCTCTATTGACCCCTTTATACTAATTAAGCTACAATTTTATGGGCATATAATACTATTATGGTCTATTGGCTGTTTTGCAGATTAATCAATATTTTTTTTTTTTAGATTTTAATATAGTGCTTTGTTTTCATGTGCTGATGTGTGTTTTCCTCACAGGGTATCTCCCTTGTTTGAAACCAAGAAAAAATCACTGTTGGGGACACATTAACCAAACACTATTGAAGGCACTGGTATTAATCTCCATATAGCTATAAACCCCATACTATAATAAACCACCATTTTCACCCCAGTGTAGTAAATATGCCGACCACCAGAATAATTTGCTGCAATATAGCCTTAAATTACTAACTTTGTTGCATAACATCCCTATAGAAACCACTACCCAATTTGTGTAATCCAATGACCCTCCACTGTGTACATCTACCCATCCTGCAAGAACCAACTTTCATGTAACACCCCAATACAATATGTCACCCCAAAATCACAGAAAACATTCATCTCAGTGGACCTCCAACTGCTACCCCAGGACTTTCTACTGTCCACCAAACACACACTCCCTTGTTTATTGCTAGAGGCATTTCTTACTATCACGGCCTGTGCCTAAGGCAGTAAGATTTGGTGGGGGAGGACATTTTGTGTGGTAATTTTATGGTATGGTGTCCCTTCCCATTCCTATGCTTTACAAATGTTTAATGTATTAATTTTATCAGAAATCGATGAGGCAGAATTAAACTAAAATTGGTGGTAGTGGGAGTTCAGGGGCAATAGATTTTCCAATGTCTGTGGTAGCACAAAAACTAAAAACACCACTGATTATTTCCATTAACAACAGAGATATCTTCAGTGAGGCAAGTATTGTTTTAATGCATAGAAATCAAAGCCCTTTAAAATGTAAAATTACCCATAATACACAATGTTAAGTCCATTTAAAGCAAATGCAATTTTGTGAAGTTTCAAATAATTATTTTAATCTGATTAACGTGCTCAACCATTACGTGCACTAATTAAAAAATATTTATTTTTATGATTTTATGTGCTATGTTTGAGATATATACCAGAGCCCATGTTTGCAGAGGCTAACGTATTTTTATGTTCTAAAGAGCATTTTTAACAAATAAAATGAATACAACAAAGTAAATTATAACATACCACAGCCTCCCCTGTGCTTGATTAACTTAAGCAACTGTGTGCCAATTTTCCTGTGGAATGCATGGCCAATTCTTTAACAAGAGATCACTCAATAGGAGGAAACACTGGACAGTGATTTCACAGCAGGTGTTCCACAGCTACATTGCCAGGTCCAATGACTTGGCGCTGGGAGGTCCATCTATGGAAAAGCAAATTGAGTTGCTTTGCAAGAAATTCTTGTACTGAAATAGTAGGTATTCAGTTATTTTCTTCAATACAGTTAAAGGAACATTGAAGTAAGTTTTATACATACAAAGTGTATATTCACTGTATTGCAAATCATCTACCTACCATTGACTTTGTTTGTTTAAAAAGGATTCCCAGATAGGCTTAGGAGCAGCAACTGATTTGAGGCTAAACCTATATGCCTTTTGTAATTGGCTCATCGGGCATGCTCAGCTATCCCGTAATTATGAATTGCTGAAGGGCTTAAACACATAATTATATGCAAGCAATAGAGTAATAATAAAATACATTAGATCTTTTTCCCTTTTCACTTCTATGTGTCTTTAAACCTAAACTGAAATCTCAATAACATGTTTAACATCTTTAACTTATGCAAACTATAGGACTTTTTGTGGTTAAGGGACACAAAACCCAAATGTTTTCTTTCATGATTCAGAAAGAGCACGTGATTTTAAGCATCTTTCCAATTTACTTCTATTATCTAATTTGTTTTTTGTTGTTGAAAAGGATACCTAGGTTCGCCCAGAGCTGCTGATTGGTTGCTGTACATATATACCTCATGTTATTGGCTCACCCAAAGAGTTAACTAACTACCAACAATACATTGCTGCATCTTAAACAAAGGATACCAATAGAATGAAGAATGAAATAATTTTTTTGGGTTTCATGTTCCTTTACTTATACAGCATGCTGCACATGGCTGGACGTTTAAAATATACTGTGATATACATATATATGTGTATGTATATATAGTGTGTCTATGATTAAGGCCATTGGCCGAAACATGTCAGACTTTTCTATTGAATCCTGTTAAAGCTTTTTAAGAATTGACCATTAAAAATTGGAACTTTTATTTTTAGACGTTTGGCTACTCACTCCTTTATTTCTGTATATATATATATATATATATATATATATATATATATATATATATATATATATATATATATATATGTATATGTGTGTGTGTATGTATATATATATATATATATATATATATATACTGATATACTGTATATATATATAAATGTGTATATGTATATGTGTGCGTATATATATATATATATATATATATATGTATGTACGTGTTTGTATATATATATATATATATATATATATATATATATATATATATATATATATATATATATACACAGTGGATATAAAAAGTCTACACACCCCTGGTAAAATGTCAGGTTTCTGTGATGTAAAAAAATGTGACAAAGATAAATCCTTTCAGAACTTTTTCCACCTTTAATGTGACCTATAAACTGTACAATTCAATTGAAAAACAAACTGAAATCTTTTAGGAAAAGTGAAATAAAAATAAAAAATTAAATAACATGGTTGCATAAGTGTGAACACCCTTAAACTAATACTTTATTGAAGCACTTTTTGATTTTATTACAGCACTCAGTCTCTTTGGGTATGATTTTTTCAGCATGGCACATCTTGACTTGGCAAGATTTGCCCACTCTTCTTTGCAAAAACACTCTAAATCTGTCAGAATGCGAGGGCATCTCCTGTGCACAGCCCTCTTCAGATCACCCCACAGATTTTGAATTGGGTTCAGGTCTGGGCTCTGGCTGGGCCATCCCAAAACTTTAATCTTCTTCTGTTGAAGCCATTCCTTTGTTGATTTGGATGTATGCTTTGGGTCGTTGTCATGCTGAAAGATTAAGTTCCTCTTCATGACAAATCAGAATAGAGGGCGCCACATAGTGCAGATCAGAAGGTAAATAATATAACATGCAAAGAGGACATAAGAATCCTACTCACAATAAGTAAAGCACAGATGTGCAAAACCAGCAATCCGGAACCACTCGTCGTCCGGTAGACCGATAGATGTTTATCACAAGGGTAGATCCTCGTCTCACCAGGGAGAGTCCAGGGATACTCAGGGATGTTTGAACAGAAGTCAGTCAGAAGTCAGCCTGATGAAACAGTGTGTTACACTGAGAAACGCGTTGCTTTTGTTTTTATCATTTTAAATAAATTTTAAGATTTAACCATCTCCTCACTTGCTGCCGACCTCTTTATCCTTTGAACTGTTGACCTCCCTTTTTTTTTTTTGGAGTTGCTCTAGTCTCCCTTCCAGCTGCCTGAGGCGTGAGACTGGTCATTGCTGGATTCCTTTATTGTGGACTGACTTCTGTTCAAACATCCCTGAGTATCCCCTGGACTCTCCCTGGTGAGACGAGGATCTACCCTTGTGATAAACATCTATCGGTCTACCGGACGACGAGTGGTTCCGGATTGCTGGTTTTGCACATCTGTGCTTTACTTATTGTGAGTAGGATTCTTATGTCCTCTTTGCATGTTATATTATTTACCTTCTGATCTGCACTATGTGGCGCCCTCTATTCTGATTTGTCTAGATCCTTTTCACTTGTGTCGTGGCGTGACACCCTAGAGGAGCGGCCCTTCCATCCGGATTTTTCACTTCTGGAACCTTACGCTACGGACATCAAGGACTTTCCCTTCCTATGCCATTCCATACTGGACTGATTGTTTGTATATCATAGTTATCATACTGTGTATATTACTGTCTTTAGCTAATTATTGATATATATATCAGATTCTATCACCAGTTATTGTTTGTCACTCCTAGGCGCCTCTTTTTAGTACTATAGTGACACAAGTTGTCACTACAGTACTTGTTTGCTTATATTAAGTTCCTCTTCATGTTCAGCTTTCTAGCAGAGGCCTGAAGGTTTTGTGCCAATATTGTCAGGTATTTGGAACTGTTCATTATTCCCTCTACCTTGACTAAGGCCCCAGTTCCCGCTGAAGAAAAACAGCCGCAAAGCATGATGCTGACACCACCATGCTTCACTGTGGGTATGGTGTTCTTTTGGTAATATCCAGTGTTGTTTTTGCGCCAAACATATCTTTTGGAATTATGGCCAAAAAGTTCAACTTTGGTTTCATCAGACCAGAACACCTTTTGCAACATGCTTTTGGGAAACTTCAGATGTGTTTTTGCAAAATTTAGCCAGGCTTGGATGTTTTTTTTTTGTAAGAAAAGGCTTCCGTCTTGCCACTCTACCCCATAGCCCAGACATATGAAGAAAACGGGCGATTGTTGTCACATGTACCACACAGCCAGTACTTGCCAGATATTCCTGCAGCTCCTTTAAGGTTGCTGTAGGCCTCTTGGCAGCCTCCCAGACCAGTTTTCTTCTCGTCATTTCATCAATTTTGGAGGGACATCCAGTTCTTGGTAATGTCACTGTTGCACCATATTTTCTTCACTTGATGACTGTCTTCACTGTGTTCCATGGTATATCTAATGCCCTGGAAATTCTTTTGTACCCTTCTCCTGACTGATACCTTTTAACAATGAGATCACTCTGATGCTTTAGTAGCTCTCTGCGGACCATGGCTTTTGCTGTAGGATGCGACTAATGAAATGTCAGGAAAGACCTACTAGAACAGCTGAACTTTATTTGGGGTTAATCAGAGGCACTTTAAATGATGACAGGTATGTACTGACTCCTATGATTTTGAATGTGATTGCTTAATTATGAACACAGCTACATCCCCAGTTATAAAAGGGTGTTCACACTTATGCAACCATATTATTTTAGTTTTTAGTTTTATTTCCCTTTACCTAAAACAATTCAGTTTGTTTTTCAATTGAGTTGTATAGTTTATAGGTCACATTAAAGGTGGAAAAAGTTCTGAAATTATTTATCTTTGTCTCATTTTTTACATCACAGAAATCTGACATTTTAACAGGGGTGTGTAGACTTTTTAAATCCATTGTACATATGAAAATCAAATGCACTCACAGGGATTTTGGATAACACCAGTGTCAAAATGTATTGACGTTTTGGGGACTACAATATCCCCTTCATCAGAATAAATAATGTGTACAAATATCACACTTATATAGTGTACAAAATAAACATACCCTCCTCTCATGTGGTGCCAATCAGTGTCCTCTCCGTAATGAAAATAAACAAAGAGTATTATTTACAATATCAAAGTGCTCAAAACATATTCACCACATCTTAGTGAGTGAAACGCAGTGCCGGTTTTGCAGTGAATCGGAACATAGTGAAAAGTGTTTCCATGGAAATGCAACAAGTGCTGTTATACGTGTGCAGTAGTCATATTTGCAACATTTGTTATTTTTTCATGGCAGTTCATTTGAAAACAGATTTAGAAGTCTCATATTATTATCGTTACAATCTTACACTTAAAGTGTTATTATTAGTCAAGTAGTTTGTATCCTCCAAGACATCTTTATATCTTGATACATTGCTAAGTATTGATTATGGTTGTGAACAACAGAATCACTCCACAATATCCTGAGAACATCAATGTTATATGGGTGACTGCGATATAAGTGTGTGAGTAGGTGCCAGTAAGGTGGATACAAGACCAATAACGATCCCTAACCAACCACACTATTACATATGGCTGCACGAGGGACAAGTAACACCTACTGGCCTCACACAGGCCCTCACAGCCCCTGAACACAATACCACACAGGACCAGCACCCCAGGTATGTGTCTGATGTTAACTCAGATAAGTGCTTTAAAGTCCGGTATTGAATACAGTCCTCCAGGGTAAATTGCCCCATACATCCATTGGGTCTCTCGTGTCAAGAGGATTTTATCCCTATCACCACCTTGATCCAGCTTGGGCACATGATCAACAGGATGGGACTACTCTGCACAATGGCAAGCCACTGGTTAATCAGAGTACCCTTTATTCTGGGTATCGGACAAGCACTGGATAAAGGGTACTCTTATACCCAAATATCCCAGTGCCTATTTTAGAATGACATTTGCCTGTATCCCAGAGGCAAGTGCAACTCTTTATTTAAAGGGTAAATCCCCCTCTTTCAAATTAGTGATTGTCTATCCTTCTGTGTGGTGTTGGCACCAGGATATTGACTCCACCACTCTATTAGCAATGGGGAATTGTCTCTGCCTGTGGGAAATCCCTCAATGTATGTCACATTATAACACTGCACAAATTATCATTAGGACAAAACAGACAAAAAGAATCCCAAATTTACATAATATGACTTGCATTTTATTCTTTAGGTTATTTCAGATCATATACTTTTAAGGGATAGAATGGTTCAAAGTTCAAAATTGAAATTAATGCATTTCAATTTTAAATAAAAGCAATTTTGCAATATATTTACATTAGCAAAAATGCTTCTATTAAAATGTATTACTGTTTCAGAGGCATATGCACATATGCTACGCGTGACTAGAGCATCAGGATTCAACCACATGCCTTTTAGAGAGCTTGCGGTAGTGTGCATTGCATCAGTCAATTCTACAATTTTGTCATAAAAGCCACTGATGACTGTTTGAGAAGGTGTGGTAATAACCAGTTAATAGCAAACGTTTTGTTAATGTGAGAGTGTTGCAAAATTTACCTTTCCATCTATTTAAGAAAAAAATAAGTAAAACAAAACCCAAATATCATTTCACTATTCAGACAGGGCATACAATTTTAAACAGATTTCCAGTCTACTTGTATTATCCAATTTACTTTATTCTCTTGGCATCCTTTGTCGAAGAGCAAACATAGGTAGGATCCATAGCAGCAATGCACTACTGGGAGCTTACCAAACACACTGAACGACCCAATAACATGAGGCATATATCCCTCTCTAGCTTCCAGTAGATCAATGCTGCTCCTGAGCCAACCTATTTATATTCTTTAACAAAGGGTACCAAACGAACAAAACAAATTTGTTAACACTAAAGTCAAATTAAACTTTCATGATTTAGAGAACACAATTTTAAACAACTTTTCATTATCTTAATGTTCATAATTTTTTATATTTACACTTTCTGAGGCCCCAGCTCCTACTGAGCAAGAATTCAGAGAATATGCGTATGCGCATTTTGTGATTGACTGGTTATTGTCACATGATGCAGGGGACGGAAAATTGAACTAAGTTTGAAATTTGTCAGAATAAAATCTAGTGCTGATTTAAAATTCAAACGCAGTGCTTTTGCATTGTCTTTTATTATGTATTTATTAATTATGCAATTGTACTGTGTTAAATGCGGAGAGCGTATTGCTCTCCGCATTTAGCGAGGTCTTGCGGACCTGATCCGCACTGTCGGATCAGGTCCGCAAGACTTTTGATAAATAGGGGCCTTTGTGTTTACTGTATATGCTGTTATACATAGTGTGTACTCTGCAAAAGAAAAAAAATTGCTGTGCTGTGCTGTGCACAGAGAAAAAGTGTTTGGGTTTGAACTTAAGGTGGCAACCCTACCTAGACACAATATTTTTTCTAATAGATTATGACATGTTTTAATAATTCGTCACAATTATTATTATACAAGGATTATTCCAGAAGCTTTAACAACCTCCAAGTCTTGTTTTGTTTTTTATGTTTTAGAGCAATTTGCACTTTTAGCATATTAATTAAAGGGATTCTAAACAATAGATTTTACTATAGTGTTTATGTTACATTGAACTGCTAACATCCACTTACTGTAGGAAAATAATACTAATTCAATCTTTATTTATATCTAAATATGCGGTTAATCGCAATTTATTATTTAAAAGTTATCATCATGTTAATGGCTGCTAATGATCAGTTTTAATTGTAAAATTAAGGCACTCCACTCAGTAATACCAGAGCACGCAAATATGCACTGGTATTACAAGTTAGGTGCAATGCAAACGCGACTGAGCGTTTACATTAAAGGGAATCTTTGCGCTTAAGAGAGCACGCTTCCATATGCTTAAATGAGAGCCTGGTTCCCATGCCAACAGACATGGCATGAGAACCTCGCACATCGAAGAGGATAAGTCATGCAGCGATGGGCAGCAAATTGAAATATATACATATGCATATCAATATATACATATATATTTATGTGCTAATATGTGTATATACACATATTAACACATAAATATATATTTATATAGCATACACATATATATTTAAAGGGAACACACAGTTCCCCATAGACTGCAATGTCACACCCCACCCCCTCTAACTTTAAGCCCTAAAAACTGTGCTTCGTACAGTTATTTTAAAAAAAAATGCAAATTTTTTATTTTATTAATACAAATACTACACTTAAATTTGGAGGCAATTTGTGCACATTTAGAAAATAAACCAGAGATCTGATCTGGTTAATTTTTGGATTGCTAATTGCTACCGTGAGCTTGCTGTAGCAATAACCAGCCACTTGTAATAGCTGGTTATTTATTGCATGCCGTAAACCGAAAATAAAATGTTGATGGAAGTATGAGACTCTTACCTACAGAAAAAAATGTGAATAGGGGTGAGGGGGATACAGCTATAATTGCAGAGAGGGGGAAGCCCATTACACTACAGAAAAATAATAATAATAAATACATTTTGAAAAAAAAAAATACATTATAGATATAGATAGCTGCCAGTACCTAAGATGGCAGATACTTTTATGAGGCGCTAGGGTTAGAGAGCTGTTTAGGAGGGATCAGGGAGGTAGGGAGTGTGAGGTGGGAGGGTAATCCCTGCATTAAAAAAACTGTTACCCTTACCAGCTAACCTTTAAACCAATCCACTTGAAATTCAGAAGTGTGGTGCGAAATTAGTGCCCTCCTTATTGATAAAAACTAATTGAAAAGCCTTGCATGTCTGCTATTTCTGAACCAAAGGGACCCCACAGAACCTTTTACAACCATTTGTCTTATGACTGCAGTATTTGTGTGTAAATAATTCTAGTGAGAAACCCAAAGTTTGTGAAAAAGTTAATAATATTTTTAATATGATTGCATTCGGTGGCAAAACAGTGCCTAGATTAATACCTTAGGTTGTCTACTAAAAATATAGGTAAATTAAGAAAAAAACAGGCACTGTTTAAATGGAGTGATAGCAAATGTGCTAAAAATTCTTTCTCTGAACTACACATATTATGTATAAAATCATATACAATACATATATATTTATGTTTGCTTCCATCGCTGCGCTATTTACCCCTTTGCTGCGCTATGTTCTGGTGCTGTCTCTGAAGCCAATAGATCGAGGCTCCAATTGGAGCCTATGGAAGCTTTCAAGAGCGTAATGTTTCCGTACAATGCGAACGCGAGGTCACTTTCGCATTGCACATAACTTGTAATCTCATCACAAATTAGCGTGCGTGGGTATTACAAAGTGGAGTGCAAATATCACTTCAGTGAAAGCGATATATTGCGCTCCACTTATAATCTGGCAGCGCTGTGCCTTTACCCTTCAACAGAACTGTGGTGTTTGTACATATCCGTGATTGAACATTAGTAGGATGTACCCACCAGACTTGTGCACAGACATTTTAGTTTCTTGGACTAATTATTTGCCATGAAAATGCTTTTCTTTCTTTTTCCCACCTTTAAAGAAACTGCACAAATGAATCAACGAAAATGGTTTTCTCGCGTTCATTTGTTTGTTATAATTGTTAAAAAGTCAATTGATTTCCCATTTTTGGACGGATGCAACAGATATGGAAAAATCTGTATTTTTTTCATTGATCTGAAAATGAATGCACATGTGTAGCACCTATCAGCTAAAAAGTATTAGTAGGAAATGAACATTTTATACCACTTTATTAAACTGTTTACATTTAGGTCATTTTTACTTGACATTTTTCATTAAAATAAATAAATACAAAAGCAAAAATAAAAGAATAAATGCTTCTCTATCACAAGGATGGTACAAAAAATAGCAAATTATCATTTTATTACTTTTTGTAACATTTCTCATTTTATTTTAAAGTTAATTTAAAAAAAACATATAGCTAAACAAAACAAAAAAATATTTGTAAGATAAATTTGTTTTGATTTCATGACAGTAAAGAAATTAATTATATGAGTTCTATAAACCAGATTACCTAAAAACTTTGAGAAATCCATGTCAGATCTTCCACTAACTTTGTGCAGCTGGAGTGCCTTGAAGCTGGAGGCGTGCCTGGCTTCTATTAGAGGTGGTCACAGAGTCTTGTAATTTGAGTTCACTCTCCTGTTAGGCTGCCGTGTGGTTGGTACAAGGCTATACTGACCTACAATACTATAACTAAATGATGAGGTTTTGTGTTGAAGACACTTTATTATCTTAGGGACTGATCCCAGAACAACCAATCAACAACACACTGGATTTTCTTCATTGAATGTTGAAATTGAGATACTTTCTTCTGTACAGATTATTCTCTGGTCATGTTAACAATGAGGCAAGCTTCTTTGAAGGGATTTTTCACAATTTGGGTTGTGGTGATAATTTTGCAAACAGCTAGATCTCAGGAAGGTAAGAATGTTAATGGAAACTGCAATAATGTAAAAGTGAGCAATTATATGCTTATATATTAGCTTTTTTTACTGTAACACATTAACTGTTAAGTAAAATGATCCCTAAATAATAATGTATTTTTTTTTCTTAGATGAGCTATTTTGAATAATTAACTACATTATTGATCTATTCAGTTACAAGTAGCAAAATTGATCTATAAAATTATTAATAAGCACAGTGTAAAAATTACTGAATTGGAGAAGACATCAGCCACTGGCTCAAGCAGATGAGTATTATGCTATCTGCAACGTCACAGTAATCCCTAAACACTTGTTTTTATCTCACCTTTTGTTTGGCTTAAGGGGGTTATTTGATGGAATTAGGACACACACACACACACACACACACACACACACACACACACACACACACACATATATACACACATTTTTATTTATGCACATAATGAAACAACTTTGCAATGTATTTTCATTATTTATTTTGCCCAATTTTCATGGAATGTAAGTCTGAAAATTAAACAATTTCTAATTATCAAACCTTAATCTTCTAACTCTGCTATGTATCTATCCCTAATTGACTTTTTGAGATAACAACTGCAAAACAATGTTCTCTATACTAACATTATAGCTGGGAAAAGCCTTGTTGTCCGCAGACTAAAGCCCAGATTGGCTCCTCCAAATAAAGCAAATGGTGGGTGGAGTTTGCTATTGATAAATAATAGCAGTAAAAAGGATCTTAATTTTTTTTAAAAATGTTAAAGGGACAGTCAACTCAAACTTTTTTTATTGTTTCAAAAGATAGACAGTCCTTTTATTGCCCATTCCCCAGTTTTTCACAGAAAACATGGTTATATTAATACACTTTTTACCTATGTGATTGCCTTGTTTCTAAGCATCTTCTGACTGCCCCTGATCACATGACTTTATAAATTGACTTGCATTTAAGCCAATAAGTGCTGTGTTGTTAGAATCCACGGGCATTAACACAATGTTATCTATATGGCTCACATGAACTAGCTTCCCCTTATGTGAAAAGCAAATACAAAAGCATGTTATCATGGGGCTGGCTTTAGGGACTTAGAAACAGACAGAAATTTAGAGGTTTAAAAGTCATAAATACTGATGTCTAGTACTTTGCTGTCCATAATTTGTGACACTGATATAGACCCTTTTAAATAAACAAATATATCAGCAGTGTTAATTGTGTACTCATTGGCTTGAATAGCTGCCAGTACTTGACAGATAAGTGATTCTTTGTTTAGTTTTCATTGTTGAAATCCGTAACTAATGAGGTCTATTTATTAGGGTTCATCTTGTCTAGGAGTTCATATATCTGTTATGCAAACTATTTGTTTGCATTATACAGCACTGCATAAAAAGCTTAATTAATCTTCATATCTGTAATAATACCTGATTCTATGGATGAGTTAATTATACTACTTTGTCTTCCAAAATGAGTGTGGACTTTACACTGAGTATGAGATGCATCTATTATTAAAATATGTAAAATATAAAGAATCACAATTTTTGTGTGGAAATAAAGGGATTCATTAAAGTTTACTGATCATTTTCCTGTCCATTTAATATATTATTTCATTGGTATTGGAATGCTGTGAACAATTTACTCAGTTCATGTACTGGAATAATTATTGAAATAACCTCTCTTGGATAGTAATCATATAAAACAATGCTCAAATCAGTGTTCTTAAAGGGTTTTTGTAATTGAAAGTTTTCTATCATACATATGAAGCAAATAAACATGTTGAACATATGTACCTGAAAGAAAAGTTAAAAGACCATTAAAGACAGTATGATTGCACTTAGTCTGAATTTCAAATGAGCAGAAAATTATTTTTCTGGCAAATGTCAGTAACTTTGGTTTTCCTTCCCCTTTATCATATGACAGCCATCAGCCAATCACAATATGTATACTCTGTGACTTCTTGCACATGCTTAGCAATAGTTGGCACCTCAGAAAGTGTGCATGTAAAAAGATTGTGCATGTTTTGGTAATGATAGTAAATTAGAAAGTTGTTTAAAACTGAATTCTCAATCTGAATCATAAAAGTTTATTTTGACTTTAGTGTCCCTTTACGTAAAAAAGCGGTTTAAATGTGCCTAAACCTAATATAGCAGTGTCATGAAGACCTCATGATTTGGGGATGTCAGGAGTTGATTTTTTTTCATTTATTTTTGTGTCCTGTATTTCTGTGTCTGCTATTTTCATCTTCTTATCAGAACCATCTAAAAAAAAAGGCACTGTTTTTGGGAAGAATGGTTTTCATTATCTACATCTGGAGAACCAGATATAAGGAGCAATCTGCTCTTCTCAGGAGAGTGATTTTTATGAGGTTCAGATGTCAACACACAGTGACAGAAAACAGTGACCCTATCAAGACACCTACCTGAAACTTTAGGATATCATGACATGTTTTAATCACTTTTATGTTACAGAATTACCAAATATGACAGACATGTTATGTTTGGCATTAAAATAATCCTCATGATGTCACAATGTGATTGCTTATAGTGTATTATAATACATAACTAAAATTATATTATCTTATAGCTTCAGCCAGCCAGCAGTTTGGGGTGTATAGTCTGCCATAAAAAAAACATGGTGGCTAACTTCCTTGCCCACTCTGGAAGGGGTCAGTTCGGAAATTGTGATTTCAGAAAAATAATATTGTCATTATACATGGGAGGCTATGGGTCACAGCGTGTTTGACAATATTTCTGTAATCTCCCTGGAACAGAGGCTATTCTGGTATAGCCTCTGCTATATTTTCTCCTTTTTATTTTTAAAAACTGTTTGGCTTTGTGTTAATTGTTTATTAACTCAGTTTTTATATAAATGCACTGTGACTCTTTTTAAGTTCATAATAAATGTTCTATTATTAAGTTTTTGCCTTTTGTCTAATATTAAATGGGAGTTTGGGCATTTTCTGGGTCTAGTACAGATGAGAGAGTGTTGTTAACCTCTGCACCCACTAAGTCACAGGCTTGCCTGGAAAGGCTAGACTATGACAAACTAGTTAAGGTGGAAGGGGTCTATTAACCCTTTCTGTTACAAACTGGTGACTGTTGCAGGGATGGTTAAACCCTGTATGTCACAAGCAGTATTTGTATTTCCTGCTTAATTTATATGACTTGCAGATACGGCTCCCTCAGTTTTATTGGTGGAGATAAACACACCTATGCAAGCTTGGTATGATTTTTTTTTTCTTTTAAATTTAATAAAATAAATGGTTTAAAATTTGTTTTACAATGCTCTTTTTAGCCAAAACAAACACAGTGTCTGATATCCCTTTTACATGTATTTAGGATATCAATTATAAGTATAAATGTGGATTTCATATATTTTTAAAGTAATTTGTATAAGAATACACAATCAAAGCAAAATATATTTCACATTGTTACTAATTTAATCATCTGCTTTTCACAGCACAAGTTTAAATGTCTTAAAGGGACAATAAACACCTCTTGCTTTTAATGTCCCTTTAATATGTAATGAAAACATGGTAATGTAGCCATAGTTACAGATGGATTGATTATACCAGTTTGTTTTAATGCTTCCAACAAAGGCCTATTTTATATTGAGGTGGTAAAGTGTCTAAACTGTTGGTAAAAACATTAAAGGGACATTCAAGTTTATAGAGAATTGTTATATTACCATGAGTTTCCAAACTTTACCATCTCAATGGAAACTAGGCCAAACGTACCTGAAATTTGGATTTCAATAGAATACCAGTCAACAGAAAGATAACAGAAAGACAATATATGAACTGGTTTTTGATTAATATCCTTTTGGAAAACAAATTACTAATGTGGAAGAACTAGAAAATGTTGTCATAGCCACTAAGAAGATTTTGCAGTTGAAATTTGATAGAGTAGTTTACATTAAAAAATCTAAGCATCAAGCAAAGTATCCAAACTATTTTTTTCATATAATGTAATGTGTTGCCGGTATCTTTCTTATAATTAATTTGCCTTTAATATCAAATTACATGAACACAATGATTAGTGATGGACACATTTATTAAAAAATAACCAATTTCAGATGAATATTGACATTTGTTGTTTTACAAACAAATGCTAACACTCTCTTTTATTAAATAAAATATTTGAATATTGCAACATTTGAATACTGATTCTCATATACTTCATATAAGCCTATAAAATCAATATCCAAATATACTATGTCTTGTTATCTTGCATTTGTTGATTATGTAAATCTAATGTGTTGACTGGTCCTTTAAATATTACATAAAAATATTTTATTATATGGATATGTTTTATAGAAATGTTTAAATGGCTGAACAAACATTAATTCTTCCATTCGATTGTAATAAAAGAGATAACTAATCTAATGACTACAACATTTGAATTTTGAAATGACATTATCTGCTTTTACCTATACATCATTCATTAACACTAGTTTTTGAACAAAACATTTTTATATTATAATATTAAAAAGAAAATATACAGAAACCAAAAATAAAAAAATGGTATTGTGATGTTGAGTTGGATAAAATGTATTTGGTTGTTTAATAGTTAGATCGGATATTGTGATGTTTAACAGCAAGTTGTTTTTTTTAATATTTTGTTTGATAAAGTTTACATTCTAACATTGAAAAGTTAACTTTGATATTCTTAAGATGTTAAATAGGGATTTTTGGATTCTTGTAATTCATGAGGAACCGAATGTGGAAGTAAAAAGCTGCTCAATACCTTCGGATATTTCATAGCCGGATTGATACTTGGATTGCACAGATTTTAGGTTAGGGAACTTTTACAGATATTATTCCGGCTATGAAAATATCTGGAGGGAACAAGCAGCTTCTTAGTTCCGCATTCTGATCCTCATGAAGGATCCGAATGCACATACCTAATAATCAACAAATGCATTGCATAATAGAAGACAATACAATAACACTCAGAATTTCAAATGAGCAGAACATTTTAAACTGACAAATTAAATTTCCTTCAATTTCCCTGTCCCTTGAAACATTTTATGGCCATCAGTGAATCACAGACTCAAATGTATACACTATGAACACTTGCACATGCTGTATAGGAGCTGGTTCCTCAGTAAGTGTACATATAAGAAAATTGTGTGCAAATGAATAATGGAAGTTTAATTTTTACTTTAGTGACCATTCAAAGAGTAGAAGTGTACAGCTGTGAATGGGTGTGTTTTATGGGTTTATAATGTAAAAAGAAGTTTATGGGTGTATAGGTTCATGAGGAAAATATTTGGGTATTTCTCACTAATTTAAAAGCTACTATTTTAATCCAGGAAATGCTGTTGTAATGATTGGAATCTAGGATAGCTAGAATTAACTCTTAATCCAAATACTCATTCCCAGGTGTGAACATAAAAAGGATAGAAAATATTATGCTTTAATGTACTGTTTCTAACATTATGGAGCAGCCAGGTTTGGCTGAGAAACGCGTTGCTGCTTATGCACTGCATACTATATTACCATTTTTAGTTGTTTTATGTTGCTTTATACTTGTGGGGTTTTTGGCACTGCATGACATTTTTTGCAATACTTCTAAGTAGATGTCCAAATGAGGACAGTCACATGGCTGCCTACTGTTATTTCCCAACACTCTTGATATAACACTTGTAGTACGCAAAACCCCACGTTGTCAGCTCCAGCCCTGGCACTCTCAGCAAACACGCTATCTACAAAAATGCTCCCGTGCTGCTGAACGTGCCTGGAGGAAATCCCGCTCTGAACACGATTTCGTACACTATAAGTTCATTCTTTATTCTTACTCCTCTGCCCTTCACTTAGCCAAACAAAACTACTTCTCTTCTCTCATATCTTCTCACTCATCAAACCCTAAACGTCTCTTCTCCACTTTCAACACTCTCCTCTATCCACCTGCACCACCCCCCTCATCTGACTTTAGTGCTCAAAACTTGGCAAATTACTTTTTCAACAAAACACTTACCATCAGAAGCAACATCCCACCACAACCCCCTCCAAGATTCTCAGTACCTTCCCCCCAACCACTGAGAATGAAGTGAGTTCCCTAATATCTTCCTCACACCTCACTACATGCCCCCTTGACCCTATCCCTTCACATCTAATACCCTCTCTGTCCTCTACCCTCACCCCAGCTATTACTCACATATTCAACCGATCCCTTACTACTGGTTCATTTCCATCATCCTTCAAACATGCAAAGGTCACCCCCATCCTCAAAAAACCCTCCCTCAACCCCAATTCTCCTGCAAACTACCGCCCCATATCACTACTTCCGCTAGCTTCTAAAGTCCTGGAAAAACTAGTTTTCGATCGCCTAACACACTTCCTATCCTCCAACTCATTGCTTGACCCTTTGCAATCTGGCTTCCGTCCCCAACACTCAACTGAGACTACCCTCACCAAGGTTACTAACTATCTTCTTTCTGCTAAAAACAATGGCCACTATTCTATACTTATCTTACTTGACCTGTCTGCTGCCTTTGACACTGTTGACCATCCCCTCCTCTTACGGACTCTCAGCTCCCTTGGGCTCTGTGACATTGCCCTCTCCTGGATCCACTCTTATCTCTCTAATAGGTCCTTTTCTGTCTCATTTGCTGGTGACTCATCCTCTCCACTGCCTCTGTCTGTTGGAGTACCTCAAGGCTCTGTTCTAGGCCCTCTACTCTTCTCTATTTATACTTCCTCACTGGGTAAACTTATTAGTAGCTATTGCTTCAACTATCACCTCTATGCTGATGATACTCAGATCTACCTATCCACCCCTGCACTCTCTCCGTCTGTCCTTTCCCACATCAGTGGCTGCTTATCTGGCATTTCTTCCTGGATGGCCTCTCACCACCTAAAAATCAACATGTCCAAGACTGAGCTTCTTCTAATCCCCCCAACTAATTCTACTCCAGTTTCTAACTTTACTATCACTTTCGGTGACACCACTATCTCCCCATCACCCCAAGTCCGCTGCCTTGGAGTTACACTTGACTCCAATCTGTCCTTCATACCCCACATCCAATCGCTCTCTTCATCCTGTCGCAACCACCTACCCAATATCTCTAAAATGTGTCATTTTCTGAGTGCTGAAACTACTAAACAGCTAATCCATTCCCTAGTAATTTCCCGGCTTGACTACTGTAACAACCTACTAACTGGCCTTCCTCTCTCCCGCCTCTCCCCCCTTCAATCCATCCTAAATGCCTCTGCTAGGCTAATCCACCTCTCCCGACGCTCTGTATCTGCCGCACCCCTCTGTGAGTCCCTTCACTGGCTCCCCATTCACAGCAGAATTAAATTCAAAATTCTCACTTTGACATACAAAGCCCTTACCAATGCAGCCCCCCCATACCTGTCCTCACTCATCAACAAATATACTCCAGCCCGTCCCCTAAGATCCAACAATGATCTACTCCTTGCCTCTTCTACCATCACCTCCTCTCATGCTAGACTACAGGACTTCTCTCGTGCGGCACCAACCCTCTGGAACGCACTTCCTCGTGCTGTCAGACTTTCCCCCAACCTCTCCTCCTTTAAACGCTCCCTAACCACCTTCTTGTTCAGGGAAGCCTATAGCCAAATCAGTAACTAATGAATTCCACTTTCCTAATAGTTGCCCTCATCTAACTTCACACTAACATCATTCCCACCTTTGCAGTCCCCACCTCCTGTTTCTCACCCTCCTACCCATTTAGATAGTAAGTTCCTACGGGAACAGGGCTCCCAATTCCTCCTGTATTTGTTTGTTAAATTTTGTCTGGTGTCTCATATTGTACTGTCCTTTTATCTTTGTTACCTATGAACAGCGCTGCGGAATCTGTTGGCGCTTTATAAATAAAGAATAATAATAATAATAGTATATTGTTTACTCTTCATGGGTTTAAAAGACTTGTAAAAAAAAAAACTAAACGTTTTTGATGGCTCAGATAGAGTGTACAATTATTTTTAAAAAAATCAAATTTACTTCATGTAGTTGGTCTTATTTGTTGAAAAGAAGGTAGGTGGACTTACAAGCATGCAGGTAGGTAGGCTCGAGAGCTTGCATGTGTCTAGATATATGGCAGCTGCTTTACAAGAACACTTTTTTTTTTTTTTTAACAATTGCTATAAATTGCAAAAACACTGCTGCCATCCAGTGCTCAAAAGCTTTCTTGCAAAACTGCTGCCATGTTCTCTTGACAAGTGCACACTAGCTACCTCGGGTTTCTGCTTATAGTGTTACCTTTTATGTTAATATCTCTTTCATCATTTATTGTGACTTTTCTCCACTGATTGTGGATAGTTTCTTTTTTTTCCAACTTCTACTGAAATATTCACAATTTTACACAACTTAGCATTTCAAAAACTTCAAATTAATAATTTCATTGTTATGCAAGACTGTAAATATCTATGTTTAATTCACTACAGATTATATTGACTTGTTCAGTACCATAATTCCTCATTTTAGTATTAGACACATACCTCTTAATTGACTCCAAATTAATTTTGTTTAGAGATCTCGTGTTTGGTTAAACTATATTTTTCTTTGTCGAGGACACTTGCCAACAAGCAGCAATACAGTTCCAAGGCTTAATCATTATTAAACAGATTACAAACAGTTGGGTTGAATATGCAGATGTTGTACAAGGAGCATTGTATATTATTGTAATTCATGCAGTACATTTTTCCTATGGTTTAGTTGTTTTAGTTAATGTATTGTTTATATAGTAATAATGAACTGATGAATAGCCAATCAACGATTTGGGATTAAATATGGTAGCTATTGTAATGTTTATTTTGGTTTACATGAATTGTTAAGAATAAAATGAACAGTATGCAGTTAAAAAAAATCCATTTAGAGCTGGTTTATGAGTGGAGCGCAAATTAGCGCTCCGACTCTCGCGTTAACGTTGCAAGACGGAGGCTTTTTGTACGCGTCGGGTTGCACTCGTATTACAAATTGAAAGTTCAAAATATTGCGCACAAGCAATAATCTGATGTGCGCAAAAAGCCGAGCTTCGAATACCGTGACCACATTAATGTATTCCCTCAGACTACAATAGAGTGCGAAAAATGGAAAAAAACTAAAAGCCTTACGTGCTAACCCGATCGCATTTACTAAAGTGAGCTAATCTGGCATGAAATATGAATATTTCACATTATATATATATATATATATATATATATATATATATATATATATATATATATATATATATAATACTTAATTGCTTTGACCTGAGGAAGGGAGGAAAACTCTCAAAAGCTTGTCTTTGAAATATTATGTTAGTCCAATAAAAAAGATATCACTGCATACTGCAATACTTTGTTATTTGAGCAATATATATATATGTATTATACATACATACATACATACATATTTAGACATGTGCATTTATATTTCTCTATGTTAAAACCCTTTGCAGCTCTTTTTTTTTTCTAACACCTGAGATCACATATCTTTGAGCCCTTATAACTTTTTATGCAATATTTTTTTAAATAATTTTTAGCAGACAGTGGTGTTATGAGTGTTACCGTATTGTTAAAGGTATTTTTGATATTGTTTGCCCAACTTTTTTGTCTTGTGTAACAGTTAACCAGAGCTCTGAAGTCGCACTAACCCAACGCACATGAAATTAAATTGCGCTCAAGCGAACACGTTTACTTTTAACTCGCAATGTGCGCACTACTTCTGACCGCATATCACTTGCCTGCAACAACTAGCGCACCACTCGTAATCTAGCCCTTAGTAGCCAATCTGTGTTTATACAGAGTTAGGCACCCCCTTGAAGATCACCCTACCTTGAGCTGTCTTCACCCAGCCGGGCACAAGTGGACCTCCAGAGGGGCAGAAGTCTTCATCCGATCCGGGCAGAAGGCTTCATCCAGACGGCATCTTCTATCTTCATCCATCCAGAGCGGAGCGGGTTTATCTTCAATCCAGCCGACGCGGAGCATCCTCTTCAAATGAAGTCCAAGCGAAGAATGAAGGTTCCTTTAAATGACGTCATCCAAGATGGCGTCCCTTGAATTCCGATTGGCTTATAGGATTCTATCACTCAATCAGAATTAAGTTAGGAAAAATCTTATTAGCTGATCCAATCAGCCAATAGGATTGAAGTTCAATCCTATTGGCTGATCCAATCAGCCAATAGGATTGAAGTTCAATCCTATTGGCTGATCCAATCAGCCAATAGGATTGAGCTCGCATTCTATTGGCTGTTCCAATCAGCCAATAGAATGCAAGCTCAATCCTATTGGCTGATTGGATCAGTCAATAGGATTTTTCCTACCTTAATTCCGATTGGCTGATAGAATCCTATCAGCCAATCGGAATTCAAGGGACGCCATCTTGAATGACGTCATTTAAAGGAACCTTTATTCTTCGCTTGGACTTCATTTGAAGAAGATGCTCTGCGTCGGTTGGATTGAAGATGGACCCGCTCCTCTCCAGATGGATGAAGATAGATGTCGCCTGGATGAAGCCTTCTGCCCATCTGGAGGTCCCCTTCTGCCCGGATCGGATGAAGACTTCAGCCCCTCTGGAGGTCCACTTGTGCCCGGCTGGGTGAAGACGGCTCAAGGTAGGGTGATCTTCAAGGGGGTAGTGTTAGGTTTTTTTAAGGGGGGATTGGGTGGGTTTTAGAGTAGGGTTGGGTGTGTGGATGGTGGGTTTTAATGTGGGGGGTATTGTATTTTTTTTACAGGTAAAAGAGCTGATTATTTTGGGGCAATGCCCCACAAAAAGCCCTTTTAAGGGCTATTTTTAATTTAGTACAGGTAGGGAATTTTATTATTTTGGGGGGCTTTTTTATTTTGTTAGGGGGATTAGATTAGGTGTAATTAGTTTTAAAAAATTGTAAATTAGTGGGGGGGGGGTTTGTACTTTAGATTATATTTAATTGTATTTAATTGTAGGTCATTTAGGTAATTCATTTAATGATAGTGTAGTGTTAGGTGTAATTGTAACTTGGGTTAGGATTTATTTTACAGGTAAATTTGTATTTATTTTAACTAGGTAGCTATTAAATAGTTAATAACTATTTAATAACTTTTCTACCTAGTTAAAATAAATACAAAGTTGCCTGTAAAATAAATATAAACCCTAAGCTAGATACAAATGTAACTATTAGATATATTCTATCTAGCTTAGGGTTTATTATACAGGTAAGTATTTAGTTTTAAAGAGGATTAATTTATTTAATTGTAGTAATTTTATATAGATTTATTTAAATTATATTTAAGTTAGGGGGGTTAGACTTAGGGTTAGATTTAGGTTTAGGGGTTAATAAATTTAATATACAGGGAGTGCAGAATTATTAGGCAAATGAGTATTTTGACCACATCATCCTCTTTATGCATGTTGTCTTACTCCAAGCTGTATAGGCTTGAAAGCCTACTACCAATTAAGCATATTAGGTGATGTGCATCTCTGTAATGAGAAGGGGTGTGGTCTAATGACATCAACACCCTATATCAGGTGTGCATAATTATTAGGCAACTTCCTTTCCTTTGGCAAAATGGGTCAAAAGAAGGACTTGACAGGCTCAGAAAAGTCAAAAATAGTGAGATATCTTGCAAAATTGCAAAGTTTCTGAAGCGTGATCATCGAACAATCAAGCGTTTCATTCAAAATAGTCAACAGGGTCGCAAGAAGCGTGTGGAAAAACCAAGGTACAAAATAACTGCCCATGAACTGAGAAAAGTCAAGCGTGCAGCTGCCAAGATGCCACTTGCCACCAGTTTGGCCATATTTCAGAGCTGCAACATCACTGGAGTGCCCAAAAGCACAAGGTGTGCAATACTCAGAGACATGGCCAAGGTAAGAAAGGCTGAAAGACGACCACCACTGAACAAGACACACAAGCTGAAACGTCAAGACTGGGCCAAGAAATATCTCAAGACTGATTTTTCTAAGGTTTTATGGACTGATGAAATGAGTGAGTCTTGATGGGCCAGATGGATGGGCCCGTGGCTGGATTGGTAAAGGGCAGGGAGCTCCAGTCCAACTCAGACGCCAGCAAGGTGGAGGTGGAGTACTGGTTTGGGCTGGTATCATCAAAGATGAGCTTGTGGGGCCTTTTCGGGTTGAGGATGGAGTCAAGCTCAACTCCCAGTCCTACTGCCAGTTTCTGGAAGACACCTTCTTCAAGCAGTGGTACAGGAAGAAGTCTGCATCCTTCAAGAAAAACATGATTTTCATGCAGGACAATGCTCCATCACACGCGTCCAAGTACTCCACAGCGTGGCTGGCAAGAAAGTGTATAAAAGAAGAAAATCTAATGACATGGCCTCCTTGTTCACCTGATCTGAACCCCATTGAGAACCTGTGGTCCATCATCAAATGTGAGATTTACAAGGAGGGAAAACAGAACACCTCTCTGAACAGTGTCTGGGAGGCTGTGGTTGCTACTGCACGCAATGTTGATGGTGAACAGATCAAAACACTGACAGAATCCATGGATGGCAGGCTTTTGAGTGTCCTTGCAAAGAAAGGTGGCTATATTGGTCACTGATTTGTTTTTGTTTTGTTTTTGAATGTCAGAAATGTATATTTGTGAATGTTGAGATGTTATATTGGTTTCACTGGTAAAAATAAATCATTGAAATGGGTATATATTTGTTTTTTGTTAAGTTGCCTAATAATTATGCACAGTAATAGTCACCTGCACACACAGATATCCCCCTAAAATAGCTATAACTAAAAACAAACTAAAAACTACTTCCAAAACTATTTAGCTTTGATATTAATGAGTTTTTTGGGTTCATTGAGAACATGGTTGTTGTTCAATAATAAAATTAATCCTCAAAAATACAACTTGCCTAATAATTCTGCACTCCCTGTAGTAGTGTCGACGTTGGGGCGGCAGATTAGGGGTTAATAAATGTAGATAGGTGTCAGCGATTTTAGGGACAGCAGATTAGGGGTTAATAAAATGTAACTAGTGTTTGCGAGGCGGGAGTGCGGTGGTTTAGGGGTTAATATATTTATTACAGTGGCAGCGATGTCGGCAGATTAGGGGTTAAAAACATTTTTAAGTGTTTCCGATGTGGGGGTCCTCGGTTTAGGGGTTAATAGGTAGTTTATGGGTGTTAGTGTACTTTTTAGCACTTTAGTTAAGAGTTTTATGTTACGGCGTTAGCCCATAAAACTCTTAACTACTGACTTTTAAATGCGGTAGGAGTCTTGACAGGAGAGGGTCTACCGCTCACTTCTTCCAAGACTCGTAATACCGGCGTTATGCAAGTCCCATTAAAAAGATAGGATATGCAATTGACGTAAGGGGATTTGAGGTAAGCTCGAGTCGCGGAAGAAAAGTGAGCGGTACACCTGTACCTGCCAGACTCGTAATACCAGCGGGCATTAAAAAGTAGCGTTGGGACCTCTCAACGCTGCTTTTTAAGGCTAGCGAAAGACTCGTAATCTAGCCGTTAGGATTTATTTTTATTTTACAGGCATTTTACAGGCATTTGTATTTATTTTAACTAGGTAGAATAGTTATTAAATAGTTATTAACTATTTAATAACTACCTAGCTAAAATAAATACAAATTTACTTGTAAAATAAAACCTAACCTAAGTTACACTAACACTAAAATATTATTAAATAAATTAACTAACTTAATTACAATTACCTAAATTAAATTATCTAAAGTACAAAAACCCCCCCACAAAATTACAGAAAATAATAAACAAATTACAGATATTTAAACTAATTACACCTAATCTAATAGCCCTATTAAAATAAAAAAGCCCCCCCAAAATAAAAAAACCCTTTCCTAAACTAAACTACCAAAATTGCCCTAAAGTAATCAGCTCTTTTACTTGTAAAAAAAAAATACAAACAACCCCCCCAACAGTAAAACCCACCCACACAACCAAACCCCCAAATAAAATACTATCTAAAAAACCTAAGCTCCCCATTGCCCTGAAAAGGGCATTTGGATGGGCATTGCCCTTAAAAGGGCAGTTATCTCTTTTGCTGCCCAAACCCTAACCTAAAAATAAAACCCACCCAATACACCCTTAAAAAAAACCTAACACTAACCCCCTGAAGATCGACTTACCGGGAGACGTCTTTATCCAAGCAGGGCTGAAGCCCTCAAGTAAGCCAGGAGAAGTCTTCATCCAAGCCCGGCAAAGTTGTCCTCCAGACGGGCAGAAGTCTTCATCCAGACGGCATCTTCTATCTTCATCCATCCGGCGCAGAGCGGGTCCATCTTCAAGACTTCCGACGCGGAGCATCCTCTTCATCCGGAGTCTTCTTACTGACTGAAGATACCTTTAAGTGACGTCATCCAAGATGGCGTCCCTTAGATTCCGATTGGCTGATAGAATTCTATCAGCCAATCGGAATTAAGGTAGAAAAAATCCAATTGGCTGATCCAATCAGCCAATAGGATTGAGCTCGCATTCTATTGGCTGTTCCAATCAGCCAATAGAATGCAAGCTCAATCCTGTTGGCTGATTGGATCAGCCAATAGGATTGAATTTCAATCCTATTGGCTGATTGCATCAGCCAATAGGATTTTTACTACCTTAATTCCTATTGGCTGATAGAATTCTATCAGCCAATCGGAATCTAAGGGACGCCATCTTGGATGACGTCACTTAAACATACCTTCATTCATCTTTAGTCGTCGGATGAAGACTTCTGCCTGTCTGAAGGACCACTTCGCCCAGCTTGGATGACGACTTCTCCCGGCTTCGTTGAGGACTTCGGCCCGGCTTGGATGAAGTCTTCTCCCGGTAAGTCGATCTTCAGGGGGTTAGTGTTAGGTTTTTTTAAGGGTGTATTGGGTGGGTTTTATTTTTAGGTTAGGGACTTTGGGCCTGCAAAAGAGCTAACTGCCCTTTTAAGGGTAATGCCCATCCAAATGCCCTGTTCAGGGCAATGGGGAGCTTAGGTTTTTTTATATGGTAGTTTATTTGGGCGGTTGCTTGTGTGGGTGGTTGGTAGTGATGTTGCGAATAGTTCGCCGGCGAATAATTCCTGGCGAACAAAGCATGTTCGCGTTCGCCGCGGTGGGCGAACATATGCGATGTTCGATCCACCCCCTATTCATCATCATTGAGTAATACCTTGACCCTGTACCTCACATTCAGCAGGCACATTCCAGCCAATCAGCAGCAGACCCTCCCTCCCAGACCCTCCTACTTCCTGGACAGCATCCATTTTAGATTCATTCGGAAGCTGCATTCTTAGGGAGAGGAGGGACAGTGTAGCTGCTGCTGTAGGGGAATCGATAGCTAGGCTAGTATATTCAGTGTCCACTACAGTCCTGAAGGACTCATCTGATCTCTGCTGTAAGGACAGCACCCCAAAAAGCCCTTTTTATGGCTGCTTTTTTTTCCCCTGTGTAATCTAATTGCAGTTGCCTGCCTGCCAGCGTGTGTGCCAGGCTCATAGCGTATACTGTGCCCACTTGCCCTGTGCTACCACTCATATCTGGTGCAACAGTAGTGTAAATTTAAAAAAAAAAAAAAACTTTTTTGACTGTGAAACATCAGTCTGCTTGTGTAATCTAATTGCAGTTGCCTGCCTGCCAGCGTGTGTGCCAGGCTCATAGCGTATACTGTGCCCACTTGCCCTGTGCCACCACTCATATCTGGTGCAACAGTAGTGTAAATTTTAAAAAAAAAAACTTTTTTGACTGTGAAACATCAGTCTGCTTGTGTAATCTAATTGCAGTTGCCTGCCTGCCAGCGTGTGTGCCAGGCTCACAGCGTATACTGTGCCCACTTGCCCAGTGCCACCACTCATATCTGGTGTAACAGTAGTGTAAATTTAAAAAAAAAAAAAAAATTTTGACTGTGAAACATCAGTCTGCTCGTGTAATCTAATTGCAGTTGCCTGCCTGCCAGCATGTGTGTCAGGCTCACAGCGTATACTGTGCCCACTTGCCCAGTGACACCACTCATATCTTGTTTAATAGTAGTGTAAGTGTATATTAAAAAAAAACAAAAAGCTTTTTTGGACTGTGAAACATCAGTCTGCTTTTTTGTATCATGCTCACAGTGTATACTGTGCCCACTTGCTCAGTGCCACCACTCATATCTTGTTTAATAGTAGTGTAAGTGTACATTTAAAAAAAAAAAAAACTTTTTGGACTGTGAAACATCAGTCTGCTTTTTTGTGTCAGACTCACAGCGTATACTGTGCCCACTTAACCAGTGCCACCACTCATATCTTGTTTAATAGTAGTGTAAGTGTACATTTTAAAAAAAAACACTTTTTGGACTGTGAAACATCAGTCTGCTTTTTTGTGTCAGGCTCACAGCGTATACTGTGCCCACTTAACCAGTGCCACCACTCATATCTTGTTTAATAGTAGTGTAAGTGTACATTTAAAAAAAAACACTTTTTGGACTGTGAAACATCAGTCTGCTTTTTTGTGTCAGGCTCACAGCGTATACTGTGCCCACTTGCCACGTGCCACCACTCATATCTTGTTTAATAGTAGTGTAAGTGTACATTTAAAAAATAAAAAACTTTTTGGACTGTGAAACATCAGTCTGCTTTTTTGTGTCAGGCTCACAGCGTATCCTGTGCCCACTTGCCAAGTGCCACCACTCATATCTTGTTTAATAGTAGTGTAAGTGTACATTTAAAAAATAAAAAACTTTTTGGACTGTGAAACATCAGTCTGCTTTTTTGTGTCAGGCTCACAGCGTATACTGTGCCCACTTGCCCAGTGGCACCACTCATATCTTGTTTAATAGTAGTGTAAGTGTACATTTAAAAAAAAAAAAAAATTTGGACTGTGAAACATCAGTCTGTTTTTTTGTGTCAGGCTCACAGCGTATACTGTGCCCACTTGCCCAGTGCCACCACTCATATCTTGTTTAATAGTAGTGTAAGTGTACATTTAAAAAAAATGACAGGCAGAGGCAGGCCACCCCGCAGGTGCCGTCGTGGTCGTGGTCGTGGTGCTGTGATTCCCTTTGGCCCTAGAATAATGCCCAGTGTTCAGAGGCCAACTACCATGAACTCGAAAAGTTTGAGGACATAGTTGACTGGCTAACACAGGACACCCAATCTTCTACAGCTTCCGCTTGGAACCTTGACGCACCATCCTCCTTCAGCTTAGCTTTGGGCACCTCTCAAGTTACCACTTGCCCGCCTGTCGCCACCACCAACCCTAGCACCACAGCCGCTTCACTTGATCTGTCAGAGGAGTTATTTACACATCAGTTTGAAGAAATGAGTGATGCGCAACCATCATTGACAGAGGATGTAGATAACAGTGATATGTCTCAGTCAGGCAGCATTACAGACATGGACGTACGGTGTGATGATGATGATGATGTTGTACCCACTGCTGCTTCCTTTTTTGAGTTGTCAGATACAAGTGAAGCGGTTGATGACGATGCGTCCGTGGATGTCATGTGGGTGCCCGCTAGAAGAGAAGAAGAACAGGGGGAAAGTTCAGATGGGGAGACAGAGAGGAGGAGGAGTCGAGTTGGAAGCAGGGAGAGGTCATTGCAAGGAGCTAGTGGCACAGTCAGACAGCATGCATCGGCACCTGGGGTCAGCCAGACAGCACGCTAATCAACGCATGCTGTTGCCACCACCAGAATGCCGTCATTGCAGAGCTCAGCAGTGTGGCATTTTTTGTGTGTGTCTGCCTCTGACAACAGCGATGCCATTTGCAACCTGTGCCAAACTGAGTTGTGGGAAGTCCAACACCCACCTAGGTACAACTGCTTTGCGAAGGCACATGATCGCACATCATAAACGCCTATGGGATCAACACATGAGTACAAGCAGCACACAAACTCAAAGCCGCCATCCTCCTCCTGGTCCAGCATCTTCAGCCACGTCAACCACTGCTGTCCTCCTTGCCCCCTCTCAACCATCCGCCACTTCGTCTCTCGCCTTGAGCAGTTCTTGCTCATCAGCCCACAGTCAGGTGTCTGTCAAGGACATGTTTGAGCGTAAGAAGCCAATGTCACAAAGTCATCCACTTGGCCGGCGTCTGACAGCTGGCTTGTCTGAACTCTTAGCCCACCGGCTTTTACCATACAAGCTGGTGGAGTCTGAGGCGTTCAAAATTTTTTTAGCTATTGGGACACCGCAGTGGAAGGTACACAGCCGAAATTTCTTTGCACCAAAGACAATCCCTAACCTGTACTCGATTGTGCAAAAGGAAGTAATGGCATGTCTGGCACACAGTGTTGGGGCAAGGGTCCATCTGACCACTGATACCTGGTCTGCAAAGCATGGTCAGGGCAGGTATATCACCTACACTGCACATTGGGTAAACCTGCTGACGGCTGCCAAGCATGGAATGCGTGGCTCTGCAGAGGAGTTGGTGACACCACAATGACTTGCAGGCAGGCCTACTGCCACCTCTACTCCTCCTACTCCATCCTCTTCCATAACCTCTTCGGCTGAGTCCTCTTCTGCTGCTGCATCTTGCTCCACATCAACGGCAACCCCCCAGCTCCTCAGGTACTATTCCACATACCGGATACGGCAGTGTCACGCTGTCTTGGGGTTGACTTGCCTGAAAGCAGAGAGTCACACCGGACCAGCACTCCTGTCCACCCTGAACGCACAGGGGGAAAGAAATTTGTTGGCAGCATTGAATTTGGGCAAGTTGACACATGTGCCGTGCATGGCACATGTGTGTAATCTGATCGTACAACGCTTTGTGCATAAGTACCCAGGCTTACAGGATGTCCTGCAGCAGGCCAGGAAGGTGTGTGGCCATTTCAGGCGTTCCTACACGGCCATGGCGCACTTTTCAGATATCCAGTGGCGAAACAACATGCCAGTGAGGCGCTTGATTTGCGACAGCCCGACATGTTGGAATTCAACACTCCTAATGTTTGACCACCTGCTCCAACAAGAAAAAGCCATTAACGACTATTTGTATGACTGGGGTGCTAGGACAGCCTCTGCAGAGCTTGGAATTTTTTTGTCACGTTACTGGATGCTCATGCGCAATGCCTGTAGGATCATGCGTCCTTTTGAAGAGGTGACAAACCTAGTCAGTCGCACCGAAGGCACCATCAGCGACATCATACCATTTGTTTTCTTCCTGGAGCGTGCCCTGCAAAGAGTGCTGGATCAGGCCGTAGATGAGCGTGAAGAGGAAGAGTTGTGGTCACCATCACCACCAGAAACAGCCTTATCAGCATCGCTTGCTGGACCAGCAGCAACGCTGGAAGAGGATTGTGAGGAAGAGGAGTCAGAGGAGGAATGTGGCTTTGAGGATGAGGAGGAGGAGGAAGACCAACCACAACAGGCATCCCAGGGTGCTCGTTGTCAACTATCTGGTACCCGTGGTGTTGTATGTGGCTGGGGGGAAGAAGATGCCTTCAGTGAGATCACTGAGGATGAGGAATGGGACATGAGTAGCTCGGCATCCAACCTTGTACAAATGGGGTCTTTCATGCTGTCATGCCTGTTGAGGGACCCTCGTATAAAAAAGCTGAAGGAGAATGACCTGTACTGGGTGTCCACACTACTAGACCCCTGGTATAAGCATAAAGTGCCTGAAATGTTACCGAATTACCGCAAGTCGGAAAGGATGCAGCAGTTCCAAAAGAAATTAAAAAGTATGCTTTACACAGCGTATAAGGGTGATGTCACAGCACAACGGGAATCTAACAGGGGAAGAGGTGAAATTAATCCTCCTCCCACGACCACGCTGACAAGGACAGGATGCTTTACAGACGTGTTGTTGATGGAGGACATGTGGAGCTTTTTAAGTCCTACACATCGCCACAGCCCTTCAGGGTCCGCCCTCAGAGAATGACTCGACCGACAGGTAGCAGACTACCTCGCCTTAACTGCAGATCTCAACACTCTGAGGAGCGATGAACCCCTTGACTACTGGGTGTGCAGGCTTGACCTGTGGTCTGAGCTATCTTAATTTGCGATAGAACTTCTGGCCTGCCCCGCTTCAAGTGTCCTGTCAGAAAGGACCTTCAGTGCAGCAGGAGGTATTGTCACTGAGAAGAGAAGTCGCCTAGGTCAAAAAAAGTCTAGATTACCTCACCTTTATTAAGATGAATGAGGGATGGATCCTGAAGGGACTGACATTGGGCGATACATTCGACTAAAAAAGGCCTGATGAGATGAGCTGCCTTGGGCTAAAAATGGTCTACACGCTGCTGTATTTTATCTTCGAATGCCGGATGACTTGCGTGACTTATCCGCACCAACTAGGGTTCAAGCCGCAATGTTTTTGGGCACTTTCTGCCTGGGAAACAAACATCAATTTTTCTGGCCGCTGCTACAGCAGCGGCTGCAACAATACCTAATTTTTCAGGCATGTGTACAATTTTTCTGGCCTCTGGTGCAGCACTGTGGCTTCAAAAACCAAACCAATTAAAAAGGCACATAACAGGGATTAAACTGATAGGAGTGGTGTGTTAAGTAGTACTATTCCTATCTAGTGGCACATTAGATTGCACGCGCAGTGCCCCAAATTTGAAGTAGGAGGACCGACCAAGCATCTTTTTCCATCTCCCGGTTCCTAAAATCCATGCCATATACACGTCCCCTGATAGCCTGATAGGGGACGTAACAGGGATTAAACTTATAAGAATAGTACTACTTAACACACCACTCATATCTGGTGGCACAGTAGATTGCACGCGCAGTGCCCCAAATTTGAAGTAGGAGGACCGACCAAGCATCTTTTTCCATCTCCCGGTTCCTAAAATCCATGCCATATACACGTCCCCTCATAGGGGACGTAACAGGGATTAAACTGATAAGAATAGTACTACTTAACACACCACTCATATCTGGTGGCACAGTAGATTGCACGTTCAGTGCCCCAAATTTGAAGTAGGAGGACTCACCAAGCATCTTTTTCCATCTCCCGGTTCCTAAAATCCATGTCATATACACGTCCCCTGATAGGGGACGTAAAAAAGGGATTAAACTGATAGGAATAGTACTACTTAACACACCTTATAATAATGCAGAGAGAGGCAATGCAGAGAAAGGAGTCTGAAGAAGAGGAGTCAGAGGAGGAAGGTGGCTTTGAGGAGGTGGAAGACAAAACACAGCAGGCGTCCCAGGGGGCTTGTTGTCACCTTTCGGGGACCCTTGGTGTTGTACGTAGCTGGGTGGAGGAAGAGACCTTCAATGACATCAGTGAGGACAAGGAACAGGACATGGCTAGCTTGGTATCTAACCTTGTGCAAATGGGGAGTTTGCGGTTGTGCAAATGGACTGTTTGCGGTTGTTTGCGGTGCGTTAAACGGGGAGTTTGGTCTGTCACTGTGAAGCGGGATAACCCTTACACTACCTGATCGATACAACATCATACCTGATGTTTTAAAGCACGTTATTCCAAACAATTTAGGAATGTTAGGTGATTTATGCCCTTTATGGATTAAAACGAGACTCTGCATCAACTATGTAATTTTCCGTGGGAGTTTTGCCATGGATCCCCCTCCAGCATGCCACAGTCCAGGTGTTAGTCCCCTTGAAACAACTTTTCCATCACTATTGTGGCCAGAAAGAGTCCCTGTGGGTTTTAAAATTCGCCTGCCTATTGAAGTCAATGGCTGTTCGCCCGGTTCGCCCATTCGCAAACTTTTGCGGACGTTCGCGGTTCGCGTACGCAAAATTTTATGTTCGCGACATCACTAGTGGTGGGTTTTACTGTTGGGGGGTGGTTTGTATTTTTTTTTTTCAGGTAAAAGAGCTGATTACTTTGGGGCAATGTCCCGCAATAGGCCCTTTTAAGGGCTATTGGTAGTTTAGTTTAGGCTAGAGTTTTTTTTTATTTTGGGGAGGGGCTTTTTTATTTTGATAGGGCTATTAGATTAGGTGTATTTAGTTTAAATATCTTTTAAATATCTTTTATTTATTATTTTCTGTAATTTAGTGTTTGTTTGTTTTTGTACTTTAGCTAATTTCATTTAATTGATTTAATTGTTGTTAATTTAGTTTATTTAAATATAGTGTAGAGTTAGGTGTTAGTGTAACTTAGGTTAGGTTTTATTTTACAGGTACTTTTGTATTTATTTTAGCTAGGTAGTTATTAAATAGTTAACTATTTAATAACTATTCTACCTAGTTAAAATAAATACAAACTTGCCTGTAAAATAAAAATAAACTCTAAGTTAGCTACAATGTAACTATTAGTTATATTGTAGCTAGCTTAGGGTTTATTTTATAGGTAAGTATTTAGTTTTAAATAGGAATAATTTTAATTAATGATAGGAATATTTAGTTAGATTTATTTAAATTATATTTAAGTTAGGAGGTGTTAGGGTTAGACTCAGGTTTAGGGGTTAATAACTTTAATATAGTGGCGGCGATATTGGGGGCGGCAGATTAGGGGTTAATAAACGTAGGTAGGTGGCGGCGATGTTAGGGACGGGAGTTTACGGGTTAATAATATTTAACTAATGTTTGCAAGGCGTGAGTGCGGCGGTTTAGGGGTTAATATATTTATTTTAGTGGCAGCGACGTAGGGGGCGGCAGATTAGGGGTTAATAGGTGTAGGTAGGTTGCGGCGACATTGGGGGTTGCAGATTAGAGGTTAATAAATATAATGTAGGTGTCGGCGATGTTGGGGGCAGCAGATTAGGGGTTCATAAATATAATGTAGGTGGAGGCAGTGTCCGGAGCGGCAGATTAGGGGTTAAAAAAATTATTATAGTGTTTGCAATGCGGGAGGGCCTCGGTTTAGGGGTTAATAGGTAGTTTATGGGTGTTAATGTACTTTTTAGCCCTTTAGTTATGAGTTTTATGTTACAGCATTGTACCATAAAACTCTTAAAGGGAAATGAAGCCGAACATTTTTCTTTCATGATTTAGATAGAGAATACAATTTTAAACAACTTTCCAATTTACTTATTTTATTTAATTTGCTTCCTTCTCTTGTTATCCTCTGCTGGAAGGTTTATCTAGGCAAGTTCAGGAGCAGCAGAGAACCTAGGATCTAGCTGCTGATTGGTGGCTCAGTATATATACTGATTGTCATTGGCTCACCACATGTGTTCAGTTAGAAACCATTAGTGCATTGCTGCTCCTTCAACAAAGCATACCAAGAGAATGAAACAAATTAGATAATAGAAGTAAATTAGAAAGTTGTTTAAAATTGTTTTCATTATCTGAATCACAAAAGAAAAATTTTGGGTTTCATGTCCCTTTAACTACTGACTTTTAAATGCATTAGCACTCTTGACGGGGTATGGTGTACCGCTCACTTTTTGGCCTCCCAGGACAGACTTGTAATACCGGCGCTATGGAAGTCCCATTGAAAAAAGACTTTCTGAATTTTACGTAAGTCATTTTACAGTAAGGCCAAAGAAGTGTACGGTACACCTAAACCTTCAAGACTCGTAATACCAGCGGGCGTAAAAAAGCAGCGTTAGGACCTCTTAACGCTGCATTTTTACCCTTACGCACAAATCGTATCTAGCCGACAGTATCTAAATCTAGATTACTATCTCTATCTTTCCAGGGTAATAATTTTTTTGGTTCTCAGTTGGACTCTATTATTTCCACTATCACTGGGGGGGAGTTTTTTTTGCCCTAAGATAAAAAGTCTAAGGGTAAATCTAAAGCTTCTAATCGGTTTTGTTCATTTCGTCAGAATAGAGAACAGAAAACCACTCCTTCCCTTAAGAACTCTGGCTCCAATTAGAAGCCATCTTCAAGTTGGTATAAATTCAAGCCTTATAAGAAGCCAAAGCCAGCCCCCAAGATCGCATGAAGGTGTGGTCCTCAACATTTGGGCAGATTCTGTTCAGAATCAGTGGATTCAAAGCATTGTTTCTCAAGGGTATCGAATAGGTTTCAGAATAAGACCTCCTGTGAGAAGATTCTTTCTTTCTCTCTCATGTTCCAACAAATCCTGTGAAAGCTCAGGCTTTACTGAGGTGTGTTTCAGATCTGGAGCTTTCAGGGGTGATTGATACCAGTTCCGCTTCAGGAACAGGGTCTGGGTTTTTATTCAAATCTATTCATTGTCCCAAAGAAAGAGAGAATTAATTCAGACCAGTTCTGGATCTAAAGTTTTTGAATCGTTTTGTAAGGGTCCCAACTTTCAAGATGGTGACTATATGGACTATTCTGCCTTTTGTTCAGCAAGGTCATTACATGTCCACAATAGACTTACAGGACGCTTATCTTCACATTCTGATTCATCCAGATCACTAGCGGTTTCTGAGATTCTCTTTTCTAGACAAGCATTGCCAATTTGTCGCTCTTCCATTTGGCCTAGTGACAGCTCCAAGAATCTTTTTGAAGGTTCTCGGTGCCCTTCTATCTGTAATCAGAGAGCAGGGTATTGAGGTGTTTCCTTATTTGGACGATATGTTGGTACTGGCTCAAGCTTTTCATTTAGCAGAATCTAACATGAATCAACAAGTGTTGTTTCTTCAAAGACATGATTGGATAATTAATTTACCAAAGAGTTTCTTGATTCCTCAGACAAGGGTCACCTTTTTAGGTTTCCAGATAGATTCAGTGTCCATGACCCTGTCTTTAACAGACAAGAGACGAATGAAATTGGTTTCAGCCTGTTGAAACCTTCAGTCTCGATCATTCCCTTCAGTGGCTATGTGCATGGAAGTTTTAGGTCTCATGACTGCGGCATTGGACGCAATCCCCTTTGCTCATTTTCATATGAGACCTCTGCAGCTTTGCATGTTGAATCAATGGTGCATGGATTATACTTGGATATCACAATTGATATTCTTAAATCCCAGCGTTCTACTCTCTCAGACTTGGTGGTTAGACCATCATTGTATTATTCAAGGGGCCTCTTTTGTTCATCCTTCCTGGACTGTACTCTCCACAAATGCAAGTCTTTCAAGTTGGGGAGCTGTCTTTGGGTCTCTGACAGCACAAGGGGTTTGGAATCTTCTAGGGGCAAGGTTACCAATCAATATCTTAGAACTCCGTGCTATTTTCAGGGTTCTTCAGGCTTGGCCTCTATTAAAGAGAGAACGTTTAATTTTCTTTGACAGACAATATCACAACTGTAGCATATGTCAATCATCAGGGAGGGACTTGCAGTCCTTTAGCAATGAAAGAAGCATCACGGATACTTTCTTGGGCGGAATCCAACTCTTGTCTAATTTCTGCGATTCATATCCCAGGTGTAGACAATTGGGAAGCGGATTATCTCAGCTGTCAGACTTTGCATTCGGGGAGTGGTCTCTCCATCCAGATGTATTTTGTCAGATTGTACAGATGTGGGGTCTTCCAGAAATACAGTAGATCTGATGGCTTCCCATCTAAACAGAAACCTTCCCAGATACCTTTCCAGGTCCAGGGATTCTCAGGCAGAGATGGTGGATGCGTTGGCAGTTCCTTGGTCTTACCAACTTGCTTATATTTTTCCACCTTTAGTTCTTCTTCCAAGGGTGATCTCCAAGATCATAATGGAACAATCGCATGTTTTTCTGATAGCACCAGCATGGCCTCACAGGTTTTGGTATGTGGATCTTGTCTGGATGTCCAGTTACCAACATTGGTCACTTCCTTTAAGGCCAGACCTTCTGTCTCAAGGGCCGTTTTTCCATCAGGATCTCTAAATTTGAAGGTATGGAAATTGAACGTTTAGTGCTTAGTCATAGAGGTTTCTCTGACTTAGTGATCAATACTATGTTGCAGGCTTGGAAGTCTGTTTCCAGGAATATTTATTATCGTGTTTGTAAAACCTTTATTTCATGGTGTTCTTAAAAATTCTCTTGCTATTCTTTTAGAATTCCTAGAATTTTAGTTTTTTCAGGACGGTTTGGGTAAAGGTTTGTCTGCAAGTACTTTGAAGGGACAAATCTCTGCTCTTACTGTTTTATTTCATAGAAAGATTGCTAATATTCACTGTTTTGTCCAGGCATTGGTCCGTATCAAGCCTGTTATTAAGTTTATTTCTCCTCCACAAAGTCTTAATTTTGGTTTTGAAGGTTTTGCAGGCTCCTCCTTTTGAGCCTATGCATTCTTTGGATATTAAATTACTTTCTTGGAAAGTATTGTTCCTTTTAGCTATCTCTTCTGCTAGAAGAGTTTCTGATTTGTCTGTCTGCTCTCTCTTGTGGGTCTCCTTTTCTGATTTTCCATCAGGATAAAGCTGTTATGCAGACATCGTTTAAATTTCTTCCTAAGGTTGTGAATTCTAACAACATTAGTAGGGAAATTGTTGTTCCTTCCTTGTCTCCGAATCCTAAGAATTCACTTGAAAAACGTTACACTCTTTGGATGTGGTAAGGGCTTTGACATACTATGTTGAGGCTAAGGATTTCATGAAGACTTCTAGTCTATTTGTTGTCTTTTCTGGTTCTAGGAAAGGTCAGAAAGCCTCTGCCATTTCTTTGGCATCTTGGTTAAAGCTTTTGATTCACAAGGCTTATTTGGAGGCGAGACAGTCTCTGCCTCAGAGAATTACAGCTCATTCTACTAGATCACTTGCCACTTCTTTGGCTTTTACGAATGAAGCTTCAGTTGATCAGATTTGCAAAGCAGCAACTTGGTCTTCTTTGCATACATTTACTTAATTTAACCATTTTTATGTATTTGCTTCTTCTGAAGCAGTCTTTGGTAGAAAAGTTCTTCAGGCAGCTGTCTCAGTTTGATTTTTCTGTTTATAAGAACTTATTTTGTGGATTTAATTTCTCAGCGGAAATAGCTGTTTTTATTTTTTCCCTCCTTCTCTAGTGACTCTTCTGTGGACTTCTTGGGTATTTTATCCCATACGTCACTAGCTCATGGACTTTTGCCATTTACATGAAAGAAAACATAATTTATGTAAGAACTTGCCTGATAAATTAATTTCTTTCATAATGGCAAGAGTCCATGAGGCCCACGCTGTTTTTGGTGGTTATATTTTTTTTGTATAAAAGCACAATATTATTTTCCATTTCCTCTTTTTTTTATGCTTTTTTTTACTCCTTTTTACACCTCACTACTGGCTATACGTAAAACTAAAGTATGTGTGTGGTGGAAGGTGTATTTATAGGCATTTGAGGTTTGGGAATATTTGCCCCCTCCTGGTAGGAATGTATATCCCATATGTCACTAGCTCATGGACTCTTGCCATTATGAAAGAAATTAATTTATCAGGTAAGTTACATAAATTATGTTTTTCACATATTCAATTAGAAGCTCTCAGTTCATGTACTTAACTTATGTGTTTATTTGTTCACCACAGTTAAATTGGCTATGGCCATATCTTGGCGACAGCCCAAGGGCCCTGAGTGGTCCCAAGTCCTGACAATTATGGCACAGTTGGAGTCTATGGAGAGTCCCATATTTGCTGCTAACTTCAAAATTGAAACTCATTGCATGAGTTGGGAGCTTTGGAGACAAAGCCTGATGCAAAGAGATAACCCCGGTGAATGATCTGAACTATCTCAGTTGCCACATTAAATTCCTAATATAAGACCTTTTGATGGCAAGTTTATTAACCAATAAATCATTTCCCTGCTCCCCCCTCTTGATTTTGTTATTTTTTTTCTTCTCTCCCTCCTCTTTCCTCCTCACCTCCTCTCTGGCCCCTCCCTTCCCTATCTCTACAATCTAGAGAGATGTTAACTTGTTCTCTGGATCATTGTATGTTAATGGGGGTAATAGCTCTTTACCTTTAGTTTGTAGTTCACTACTGTTTCCTTAAAGGACCAGTCAACACAGTAGATTTGCATAATCAACAAATGCATGATAACAAGACAATGCAATAGAACTAAGTCTGAACTTCAAATGAGTAGCAGATTATTTTTTTCTGACAATTTTAAAAGTTATGTCTTTTTCCACTCCCCCTGTACCATGTGACAGCCATCAGCCAATGACAAATGCATACACGTACCATGTGACAGCCATCAGCCATTCACAATTGCATTCACACTTATTCTTGCACATGCTCAGTAGGAGCTGGCAACTCAAAAAGTTGAAATATAAAAAGAATGTGCACATTTTGTTAATGGAAGTAAATTGGAAAGTTGTTTAAAATGGCATGCTCTATCTGAATAATGAAAGTTTAATTTTGATTGAGTGTCCCTTTAATGACCCCATAGTACAACATATTGTTAACTTTTTGCCGCTCTGATTTCATGTCTTATTACTTGTAACGTCTGTATAAGATTTCTGAATGTGGAAGGCATCTTCACTTATTTTGCTACAAAAAGAGAAATGTCTTTTTAAAGGTTCCTCTTGGTTTATCTGCGAGTCTAGTGTTATACTATAATTCTTGCAGATATTGTTTATTGCACTGTGGATTCTCTGTATTCTGCCTTACTTTGTATTTATAACAAACCCAATAAAAATCTATTTAAAAAAAAAAAAAGAAAAGAAATGTCTTATAGTTACAAGATGTTTACTGTACCTTTAAAACTAATGAAACCGAGCTAATAACATGACAGTACCCATTACTTTGAGGACAAACTCTTGACACTTCTATCTTCAATATTTAAAAAAAGAACATTTAAATAAACTACATCTGAATTTTATTCTCAGGCTAGTCTTTGCTTTGAATATATCTCAGCATATATCTCATGTAATGGAGTCACCCATTGAAAAGTATGTAATCACTGGGACACTCATATCAGAGTTTGAAAAATAATCATGTATTTTGTGCCTAAAGATTTTATTTTATGTCAAAGCTGTAGAGCACAAAAAGGGAAATGAGGATATGCTCACATTTATAAACCTGCAGGTTCCTATGCAGGGAACATGTCCATCTGTGTTTGATGGCAGTGAGGAGGCATTTTCTCTTTGAATTTATTAATGTACAAGCAATTGCTTGCTCAATCCTGTGCCCTGCTCTTGTGCAACCAGTTTTACAAGAGTAGGGTATGTCTGTCATCCCAGATTGATCAGTCCAGGATGTTTTAACTTCAGCACCTTTGAGGTGGTAGAGAGGTTAGGAAGCAGGAGTCTTAACTTCTTGTTGCATGTGAGACTGTGCCTTAAGGGTTCTGAAGTTGCATTTGTCACTTCATAGAGCCCCTACCTTAGTTAATGCTTCATACTGAAAAATGTCTAGAAAAATGTCCCTTATGAAGGAGACAGCTGTCACAAAAAAAAAAAAAATAGCATATAGTGGTTCCTTTATAAGAATGTATTTAGCCCCATATTGAGGTTTTCAGTTTGCAAGACAGTTTTGTATTATGCTTTTCAACAGTATGAACGTACTATTTCACCAGAACCTGTAACAGAGATCAATTAATGTGTAAAGAACCTCTTTTAACAGGATGTAACAATACATTTATAAAGTATGCTGTTAAGTGATGTTTAATATTATGTGTACCATTCATTTCTGTTCAAACTAAATGTTTTGTTATATACAGTACTTGTTTTATCTAATCATAATAGACTGACATAGAACAGCAAAACAAAGCTGCATTACATACACATTCCGTAAAAAGTAGTTATTATCTATAGCTTGAAATATTTAAAACAATAGATGAAATCTATAAATCCTATAAAAACAGACAAATAGATAGATAGAGCTTTACAGTAAAACAGCAAAACAAGACTGTATTGCTGCATTAAATACATGCTCAGCAAAATGTAGTTATCTATATCTTGAAATATTTAAAAAAAATAGATGAAATCTATAAAGATAGATAGAAAGATAAACTAAGCATAACTTCTTTAGGAATCTAAATTAAAGGGACAGTATACTGTAAAATAGTTTTTCCCTTAATGTGTTTACAATTGCTTTTTTACTAACTGCAGAGTAAAAAATGTATAAAAATTGGCTTTTTAAGGTTTACTTGTGTCTATTAAAGCTCTGATTTTGTGTTTTGAAGCCACAACCTAATAAAATAGGTTGAACTTGTAGGTATAATCAAATCTCATTACTGTATCACATTGTGTACATATACCTGCTTCTTTATCTTATATCTGTCCATAAAACAATCACCAGTACTTTTAGAGAACAATGGAAAATCAACATTTAATTACCTTATCTCTGCTATAGCCCACTGGGAGTATAATTTCTTCTGCTGGCTGTGTTTACAAAGCTTATCTATAGCTTGGACCTGTGGCCACAAACTTTCAGAATAGGTGGGGACACCACATGCTATATCAGCTATTTTAAATGCCAATATAAGGGTAAAGGAGCTACTTTTAAACAATTTAATACACTCCAGCAGGTAAAGTGGATCATTGGGAACAAATTAAAGGGGAGAATTTTTTTGAGTAAACTGTCCCTTTAACCAGAGGTTACTACTATATTTTGCTGTAAATGGTTACAGTTGCTTATGCGTTTTAAAAATGATTTTATGTCTGCTGTTTAATTACACTGATTTTCTTTAGTGACATCTGACACTGCAACTCTAACATCATGGGCTGACACACAGTAGTGTAATGCCCGGCAGGAGGGAATCCTTACTTAAAGGCACCATCGCTTCCGCACATATTAAAAGGTTACAAAGGGTTACTTCCTTTTAAGCTTCAAATGGAGACCTCAGACACTGGTGCATTTCTTTGTGGTATTTAAAACCTTCTTAAGGTTTATTTGTTCCACTCCCAGCAAATTAATATGTTATGGTTGCAACTGTAGTCCTTAGAATTTATTGCCGTGGTAAAATATGTTTTTAAAGGACCATTATAAACAGTAGAAATTGCATAAACAAATGCATAATAAAAAAGGCTACGCAAAAGCACTGCATTTCAAATGTGTAGTAGATTTTTTTCTTACAAATTTTAGTTAGTCCAAATTTCCTTCTCCCTGTATCATGTGGCAGCCATCAGTCAATGACAAAATGCATTTATGTGTATACTGTGAATTGTTGCACATGCTCAGTAGAAGCTGGTGCCTCAGAAAGTGTGCATGTCTAAAGATTGTGCACATTTTGATAATGGAAGTAAATTGGAAAACTGTTTAACATTGCACGCTCTGTCAGAATAATGAGTTTAATTTTGACTTTAGTGTTCTTTTAAAGGGACATTAAACATTTGTTATATGAAATAAGGGGGCATTCATATGTTGTGCACAGATTTCATGATAGCTTCAAAATCAACCTGTTTCATGCAAAAAATGTTAACATGTTTTATGGGATTGTAAACATCTTGTAAATGCAAGACATTTCTGTTTCCTTACTATAGAATAACATATCAGCTAAGTCTAAACATTTTTAAAATAAATTAACATGGTAAAATTGCCTTTCAATAGTCAAACTCCACCTAAAACTTGCCTTATTTTGAGACGTCAATCTGGGCTTGAGTCTGCAGATAAGAAGGCTAGCCATGCTCGTTTTTTTAGTATAAAGTATATTGTTTTACTGTTCTTATTTGTTCAAGCTGCTTAGGGAAATATATGTAGCGGGATTAGCCTTGAGAAGTTTGCAGTGTGCTTTTTTATTTCTGAAAATTGGAAAAGTTAAAAATTTTCAGAGCTAAATCACATTAAAAGGGGAAAATACACATTGAAAGTATATTACAAAGTTGTTTTATGATGCATATAGGGTTGCCACACATCCCTTAAAATACAGAACACTTATAATTTACACATGCTGCAGGGTGTGCAGGGAGGAATATGAATAGTGCTTGTCTAGAAACACAATACATGTTCCTCCCTGCACACCCTGCAGCATGTGTAACTCATAAGTGTCCAGGAAAACATGGCTGAGGTGGCAACCATAGATGCATAACTACAAATGTTATATTAAAATTTCAAGGTGTTTACTGTATGCATGATATGCATCTTTAGAGTTTGTTGACCATTCAAAGGTATTTGGAAATGAACATCATGTTTAACTTATTGCAGTGAGTTTAAGGGGCATAATACTCATATGCTAAATCACTAGAAACTGATGCAGTATAACTGTAAAACGCTGACAGTAAAATATCACCTGAGCATCTCTATGTAAAAAAGGAAGATATTTTACCTCACAATTTCCTCAGCTCAGCATAGTAAGTTCTGTGTAAAAAGTTATACTCAGCTGCAGCCCATCAGAATCAGCAGTGCTAAGGTCATGAACTTTTACTGTGATCTCATGAGATTTCACTTGACTCTCATGAGATTTCATAGTAAACTTCCTTAAACTGAATAGGGAAATAACATGAGTGCACAAGGCTCAATCCCTTAGCTGTCCCTGGACAGACATACTGATTTACTGCTTAGAAGTCCTTTACAATGGGATATGGCTACTGAGGAACTTTTGAGGTAAAATATCTGTATATTATGTTCAGGTGATATTTTCTAGTCAGCTTTTTACAGCTATGCTGCATCAATTTCAAGTATTTCAACATTTGGGTATCATGGCCCTTTAAACAGGTATGAAAAACATGTATTATTAGTTGTTTGAAAAATTTTGGGGCTACATATATAATAGTAATAATAATAATAATAATAATAGTAAATATCACTTTCTTTTTGAAGAAAATTAGACATTAAAGTTTCTGTATGCATAGCATATAAAAGCATTGGACACATCCATAGTGGTAGCTTCATAAAATGTGTGTTCCTGCTCTAACTTTAAAAGCTTCAAAAGTAACATTTGTGACTTGATGTAGCATTGCCCTATGCACAGACCATTTCATAAGTGCAAAGTGGGTCTCCAGTGCCCCTGGGGTAGGTATAATTTGCAGAGTGAAATTACAGGAATTGCAGGAAAAAATAATGAATATAGACAGCAATTAGGAATGGAAGTATTGTCCTGTGCATTCATTAACAATAATTAAATAATTAATATTGTCTGTATTGCTTTGCTTTAGACAAGTTCCAAATGTCTAAAGAACACTCAGCATCCATTTTTGCAAAAGACAAAACAAAAAACTGTTCTTTCCTTTTATATATCTGACATTTTAAAATGTAATATTTTAATGTTATTATTAAATATTAAAATACTTTTGTTCTATGAAAACATTCAGGGCCATATTACAAGTGTAGTGGTATTTTTAACGCTCCAGCTCGAGCAAAAAAAGTGGTGGGGGGGAAGCTAACACCCTACTCATGCGCAAACCCGATTGCATATTCTCAAGTGCGCGTACCAGACATGAAAATATGAATATTTCACATCCCAATGTTTTTCACATAGAAGAATATGTTCTATTAATTCGTAAATACATACCTATAGGTAAAGATATACACACATATATATATATATATATATATATATATATATATATATATATATATATATATATATAATTAATACAAATATTCTGTTATGTGCAGAACATTGGAATCTGAAATAATTACAGTAAATACACAAAATAACACTTTATTAAACATCAATATTGCATAAATATGCTTTTTCATGTATTCATCTACTTGACAGCAGCAAAGGGCTTCACAGCATATATATATATATATATATATATATATATATATATATATTAATATAAATTTGTATTTATGTGTATATATGGCTGTAAATACATATATACACATATAAATACATATGTACACACACATATTTAGATATGTATGTATCTCACTGTTACAGCTCTTTTCCTGTCTTTTTTTTCTTCTGACATCTGAGACCTCAAATCTTTGAGCCTTTATAACTTTTTTTTGTGCAATAATTTTTAAATATTTTTTATTAAATAGTGTTATTATGAGTGTAACTGTACTTTGTAATGTATTTTTGATGTTTTCTGCCACTTTTTTGTTTTTCAAAACAGCTAACCAGAGCTCTGAGGACAAGCTATCCCGACGTGCGTAACTTCAATTGCGCTCAAGCAATCGATTTTACTATCAACTTGTAATACGAGCACTATACCCGAAGCGCACAAACAGCCACAATAAACCCCAAAACTGTTAGCTCTCCACTCTAGCCCTCAAATGGCAGAACAGATGTCAAGGGGGATATTTGTTCTAACTTGTCAAAATTCCTGCACTTTATGTCTTGTGTTCTGCTCATTTATCTTACAAATAACAATTTATTATTAAATGGACAGGAAAGTGTAAAAATGTTTTAATTAAAGTCAAATACAGAGCAGCAAGTACTGCAGGGACTTAGCAGAACCGGCCGCAACAAACAAATGTGTGTAACGACTAATCACCAGCTAACTCCCAGTACTACACTGCTACTGCTGAGCATATGTATATATGCTTTCCAACAATAGATATCAAGAGGTCAAAGTAAATTTGATAATAGTGAACTTAAACAAGTCTTAAATTTCATGCTGTATCTGAATCCTGAAAGTTTAATACAGGTAGCCCTCAGTTTACGCCGGAGTTAGGTTCCAGAAGGAATGGTTGTAAATCGAAAACCGTTGTAAATTGAAACACAGTTTATAATGCAAGTCAATGGGAAGTGAGGGAGTTAGGTTCCAGGCCCCTCTCAAAATTGTCATAAGCAACACCTAATACATTATTTTTAAAGCTTTGAAATGAAGACTTTAAATGCTAAAGAGCATTATAAACCTAATAAAATAATCACACAACACAGAATATATAATTAAACTAAGTTACATAAACAAAAACATTTGCTAAACAGCATTATAAACTTAATAAAATAATCACACAACACAGACTTTACTTGCATTTTTCTGAAAAAAATTATTTCTATGCATTCCAATCTGGACTGATTTATAGACCGGAAGATCTTGTTCCTATGAAAGCTGCTCGATAGCTCAGGTCTGGTTATACTGATTCATTTTAGCTTGCTTGGCATGCATATCTTTGCTGCAACACATGCGGACAGCTCCACCTACTGGCTATTTTAATCAATGCACTGCTTCTCAATGTTTTTCAATAGCAGTCACGTGACTGAAAAAAAGGTTGTTATTCTGAAACGGTGCAAATTGAAACTTTGTAAATCGAGGGCCACCTGTATTGACTTTCATTTCCTTTTAAGAAGCAATAAAAAAAAGTTATATGGCACTGAATAGAGCATTTTATTATTGTGCTATTGTATAAAGAGAACTATGTGTTAAACCCTCATATAGTGCTCTAGGTAAAGTCAGCTCTGGACTGTTAAAGCACTACTCCTTTGGAGTTGAACAGCCAATTGGGAACGGTATATGTGCATGGCCAATCAGGAGCGATGTTTTAAGCAGGTTCATCTGTCTAAGTTATAGTTCTGCTCATGCATTCATAAAATGTGCCAGAAAATATGAGCATTTTATTATTGCACCGGTATGTCCCTTTAAATAAAAATGTACTTGTTAACAAACAATCACCATGGAAACCTCTCCAAATCCTATGTTAAAATATAATTACTTTTCATATGTAAACTATCTACATAATACCAAAATTAGAGTGATTTCTCCTGTTTTTCATAAGTCTTTAATCTGTTATTTCACATTTCCAAATTAATGCATAGTTCCACGCAGCTACAAATATAAATAATTAAATAAATAAAAATTGCCAAAAAAACAAAGTAAAATACAGTTCATATTATTGCAATTCTTGATTACAACAGAGAGAAAGCCACGGTGTAGAATGCAAAGCATGCTGGGAGAATAGTCTTTAAACTTAGTTATGTTTTTTCAGTATTTAATGTATGATGCTAACATGACAACTTAGTAATTTGCACATTCTGTTTTTGTTGAACTAAATATATATTACACTCATCTAGGATTGTTTATGCTTCCAATGTTATTGTGACTGTGTGATCTGAGAAGCTGGGAGGTATAAATATTGTGCTATAGTGGCTGTTTATGATTATACATCTGTGCACTGTCTCCTGCACAGTGTTTGTTTATAAGTTTTTGTGTTTATTCCCCCTTTGTATCACTGGCTACATTTCCTGTGTGTTTCCACTGAATCGTTCCATTCCCTTGACATGAACAATGCAGCACCCTAAGGCTGGATCTTATTTAAAGGATATTATCATTTTATTAACATGTGAGAGTAATTGAATTATGCCAACACGCTTAGTGGCACCTATCCCCTGACCTCCCTGCATTGTATCAGACATTTAATGTTAATAACTCAACACTGAATAAACCAATGCCTCTCCTTAAGGTGTCTGCTTTAAGACCATGCCAATCATTTTAACATCAAATACTTCTAGAAGTAAGTGCATTGTGGGTAATACCTTCCTGGTGTGTGTACTTGGAAGATTAACATGTATAAGAACACCAATAATTTCCCCTCTCACAGATGATAGTATATATATTTAGTGTAACACATTTGACAGCCTTGAAGACATAAAAAAAAGTTAAATTTCTCTGAATATATACAGGAGAAACCTGCTACAGTTAGAAAATGTAACAAATAAAATATCAGACCGAAAGACAGAGTTATAAGCTAAATGAGTTGTTTCTAAGACATTTGGGTTGAAACACAATTATTTTTTTTTTAATGATTCAGATAGAGAGAACAATTTTAAACACTTCTATTTTTAAATTGGCTTTATTCTGTTGGTGTCCTTTGTTGAAGAAGCCATGATGCAAGACTGGGAGCTAGCTGAACATATTGGGTGAGCCAATGACAAGAGGAATATGTGTGTAGTCACCAATCACCACCTAGCTCTCAGTAAAGCATTCTGATGTAAACAAATGAGTAAAAATTTAAATCACGCAATCGTTCATTCGATCAGGTGATTTCAGTAATGGGATCGGGTCAGGGGGGAGTGCCTATGATGCTAGGCACACTCCCCAGCCCGCGATCCCATATAGGAAGCGACTATGGTTTTAGGACAAGCAAACTGGTAGGACGTTCCATACAGTCCTAACGGCGGTAAGGAGTTATGGGATATAAGGTTCAAAACCTAAATCTGCAAGCCTGCCTTGTACTTTCAATTTTAAACAAAATAATTTTTTACAATATGTTTACTTGTTAGTGGTTTTCAGCTGCATACGCTCATATTCTGTGATTTCTGTACACCAGTATTCAATGCAAACACCAAGGGTGCTCAGAGAGGTGGTAGTGGTGTGTATTGAGTCTTAAATTTAAATAGATGCATCTGTGTAAATGGAAGTAAATTAAAAAAGGACTTCTATTTACTACTTAAAGGGATAACCTACTTACAAATTGTTATTGTTTAAAAAAAAATCCCTTTATTATCCATTCCCCACTTTTGCATTACTAACACTGTTGTATTAATATATTTTTTTTACCTCTGTGATTACCTCTAAGCCTCTGCTGACTGCCCCCTTATCTCAGTGCTTTTTATAAATTTGCAGTTTAGCCAATTAGTGCTAGTCCCTTCATAACTCCATGCACAATGTTATCAGTATGACACAAATGAACTAGCACTATATGGCTGTGAAATGCTAATAAAATGCACTGAGATAAGAGGAAGCCTGCAGAGGGTTAGAAACAGGCAGTGATTTAGAGTTTATATTGGTTGTACAAATCTGGGGAATGGGTAGTGAAGGTGTTATCTATATTTTAAAACAATGCCCCTTTAAATACAAACAAGCATATTAAAATGTTGACCTTTTTATTGCTTTAATGTTTTGTAGAGGATCCATTTACATAGCCCACTGGGAGCGTTTTTGTAACAATGTATTGTTTTGCTTATTTTTTAATAACATTGTGCTGATTTTCAGACTCCTAACCAGGCCCCACAGTATCAGATGTATACATGCGTTAACATAAACAGGAGCCAGCAGGAGTCTGTAATCTGTCATTTCATATACAGGGAAGGGGTTGTGTCTGCTCTTCTTGTTTTCCCAGCCACTTTCACTTGGTGTCCCAGCCAACCTCATCAACAGTGCTAAACTGGGAGCTTCTAAGTTTTTAATAGGTTTTATACTGGATTTTTAGATCAGTATCTGTGCATATTATTCTTTATAGTAGTGTCTATTACATGCAGTTATATGCAAATTGGTGTATACTGCCCCTTTAAGCTGCCTTTCCACTGGTCTAGTAATTATGTAAAGACTGACACATGTCATATAATACATACTTTGTAATCCTAACATTCTACATGTAGGTACTTGTGTTATTTGGTTGTCAGGTTATGAAAAACAGATCCAGTCTTTTTTTCAATAGTTATTATTTAAGGTCACTTGTTCTGTGCTTCAAAACATGCAGTTCTGGATTGCAGTCCAGATGTCCTATTCATGTGGTTTCTTTTAAGTCTTATATTTATCACAGGTTTAAAAGTAACACTAAATTCTAGGGAATTTCTCTAAATCCTTAGATTGAATGCATTTTGATGTGTTCCATACCTGCAGTGAAATGAAGCAGAAGACATCAAAAGACTTTAATATTAGTATGAACTTGCTTGTGAACTCTCCTTTGCAATTTACTCATAATCATTAATGATCCACATTCTTTATCTTTGTAAGTACTTATTTCCAATTGACATAGATCATCCACCTTTTTAAATGATATGTTGGAAAGAAGTAAAGATTTGCAAATATAGCTACAATTCAAATCTACCTTTAAAGTGAAGGTCAATTTTGATTATTCCTATTAAAAGCAAGGGCACTTTAATTCATCAAAATAGACATTTCACTCCTTTTCTTCAAAAACTTACTTCTGGCAGCCACTCCAGCGATTCCCCCGGCCGTTGGAAGCCTCTGCAGACGTCAGAAATGACTAATCCAGCTTCCTCCATTCACAGCTTCCCCCCGGGGGAATCTTGGCCTCATGCAACGCCATGATTGGAGGAAGCCAGATTTGTCATTTTTGACCCGCGAAGATGGCTTGCGATGGGCGGAGGAAGTGCTGGAGCGGCTGCCAGGATTAAAAGGTACGTTTTTGAAGAAAATGAGTGAAATGTCAATTTTGATGAATTAAAGTGCTCTTGTTTTTAATAGGATTATTAAAAACCGGGCACTAATTCATCAAAATTGATCTTCACTTTAAAGACACCTTTGGGTCATGTTTTCCTTGTTGCATCAAAAAGTGATTTTTTTTTCAAAATATGCTTTGTTTTTTATTTAACTAATGTGTGCACAAATGTACATTTCCCATTAGCTTCAATATCAATTTAAAGTTTTACTTACCAGTACTTAGCTAATCCGTGTGCATCAGTTGTGCACATTCATTTCCTGTCACAGCAACACTGATTTTGGTGAATGTACTTCTAGCTATGAAAACCTACAAAATCGTCTTGCGGAAGTCAAGTGGCCTCTAATATGTTCTTAATAGAGCAACCAAACACCATGTTTAACCAATATTATAAACAGATAAGGAATGTAATAATGTAAAAAAGAAATTATACTCTTGTTTTCTGAAAAGAACTATGAGTAAAGAGCATTGAGAAGCGAGTGGTAAAAAAAAGTGATACTGGAATGGTAGAATGAAGTCTCCTTAAAGTGATATGAAACAATTTTTTTTAATGATTCAGATAGAGCATGCAATTTTAAACAACTTTATAATTTACTCCTATTATCAATTTAGCCAACAATCAGCAATCGCTAAAAAAAAATTAAAAATAGAGGAGCGCTCAAACGTCTAAAGACATAAAATTTATTACATACAATATTAAGAGTGTGCACTCTGTACTTATTCACACTTGTAATACAAAAAACTTATAACATATCTTCTAATAAAATCAATCAAGATGAATATATGTGCTTATCTTATTAAACAGTCCTATTGCAGCTTCTCAAAACAGACCGCTTATTGAAAAAAGCCAAAACAACTTTGTTTCTTTCGCCAAACACATGGTTTTCACTGGCTAACAATATGCCTCAAACTCCGTTACCCTTAAATTCAAATTGTAACGGTTTTCAAAAGCTTTTCATAGTATATGATCTGATAATATGAGACGCTTGTGAAAATAAAAGCAATAAGAAGCAGCCATACGGAAGAATAAACGAACGAGGATCATCTGAAAACAGGCATTTGGATTATAAGTGCCGTGGCAGTTTCCGGATATCTAAGGAGGTGCAGGAAAAAATATATTGGCTCTGCAGCACCGAGGTGGAGCCTGGAGACACATGATAGGTGAGAGATCGGTGTCATCAGAAGGCAATCTTTGGAAATCCGAAACACTTTTGGGGCATAAGCAGGAGTGGGAGTGACAGGGTGCGCACCTATAAAGAAAACTGATTGACGGTTACACTAACCAAGAAATCATCAAAAAAGGAAAAACAGATAAGTGTGAAAAGATTACAATAAACAAGGATCAGCACAATATTAGTTTTGAAATTTTTCTGCAACATTAAGAAGATTTTTTAACATTGTGTATATATATAATTGCCAAAAACCGTCACAATTTGAATTTAAGGGTAACGGAGTTTGAGGCATATTATGAAAACCATGTGTTTGGCGAAAGAAACAAAGTTGTTTTGGCTTTGGCTTTTTTCAATAAGCGGTCTGTTTTGAGAAGCTGCAATAGGACTGTTTAATAAGATAAATACATATATTTATCTTGATTGATTTTATCAGAAGATATATTATAAGTTTTTTTGTATTACAAGTGTGAATAAGTACAGAGTGCACACTCTTTTAATATTGTATGTAATAAATGTAATACATTTTATGTCTTTAGCCGTTTGAGTGCTCCTCTATTTTTTATTTTTTTTTATAGATATTTTAAGTACTGTAATACAGGTACAGTGTTTTAGAGGAGCTTGACATATAATTACTTTTATCGTTTATATTTTTTATATATAATCAGCAATCCCTACCCAGGTGCTAAACCAAAAATGGTGCCGGCTCCTAAGCTTACATTCCTGCGAACCTGCAGGGGTAGCATTGCACCAGCAGTTCACAAGAACTGCTGGTGCAATGATAAATGCTGACAGCGTATGCTGTCGGCATTTATCAATGTGCAGCGGACATGATACGCTACATTGTATCATGCCCGCTCGCACATTAATAAATATACCCCTCTGACTCTACAATAAAACCCTAACCAAATAGTATCTTGATGTGATCATTAATCTTTTAGATGATTAAGAAGGGAGAAATATATAGAGAACATTTTGCAATGAGATAGGATCGTGTTGAAGGTACAAATATTGAAGGGGGGTTGTTGCAGCAGAGGATCAAGTTGGGATCTCGGTCAGACATTTGTATTTATTAAAGTCTGGGTTATTGTTAGTTTTAATTGCAGTTGGATTGGGTCATGGTTCAGCTTACTGAATTGGGTTTAACTTACTATAGAGGATAATTTATTTTGTTACCATGGTTACCCAGGATTAGGTCTAAAATGTTTACACCAGCTTTTAGCTCTCACTATAATAAAGAGTTTTGTGCTCATCATAAAAACAGGCTTAGGAAATGATGTTCTAGAAAGTAATAGTTGTTACCGTCACAATGTAGAAGCTTTTGTGCATCTTCAGTTTGTCTCTCATCACTTGCAAGTTTCTGGTGATAGAGACCAAGTTGCCAAATAATATAATATAATTAAAAAAATATATATATTATTTATTTACTATAAGTGACTTTATAATTGTAAGTAAATTTGTGTCTATAATTTTTGACAGCTCCAGAATGCACTTCAAGTGGTCATCAGATTCTGCAGAATCCATACAGAAGTTCGGATTTTGATTCTTTGAAACTGCAGCAGTCAGCCATCCATGATTTAATTTGTGATCACTCATTGACTGCAGGGTGGTATCGCTTTATGATTTTTGACAAACCAGCTGAGATGCCAACCAAGTGCGTGGAGGTATTTGTGCAATTCATTTTGATTCTAACTTAAAGAATATATCTCTGTTTCGCAACAGCATTATCTCAGATGTGCCATACAGAGAACTTGTAAATTGCTAATAGTCTGGTATTTTTTTTAATTGATTCTTAGAATTTACTGATGAGTTTGTCAATTTAGTATTTGTAGTAAATTAACTTTCGAAATTCTTTTTTAAAATATATATTTTTTATTTTTATATATTACTGCCACATTCATTAAAAGGCAAGTTCACACTTTCTCAGGCACCAGCTCTTACTGAGCATGTGCAAAATTCACAGGATATATGTATGTTCAATTTGTGATTGGCTTGTGGCTGTCACAAGATGCAGTGGGAAGGAAAATGTAAAAAATCTTCTGCTCATTTGAAATTCAAGCTACGTGCTTTTGCATCGTCTCTTTATTATGCATTTATTGATTGTTATTCTTCTGTTTAGTGGTCCTTATAAAGGGACATTATACACCTAAAAAATATGGGCTATTTAAATAAAGCATTCAAAGAAGATAAAGATTTTAATTTACATGCATTAGCAATTGTGCTGCTAAAGCTTCTAAAAATGATGCTAAACCTTGCAGTGCTTTCACTGCATATAAATATGTACGTCATACACACTAGCTAGAGAGCAATACTTTTCCCACACTCCCCAGCTAGTGTCCTTACAGCCAGTCCCCGTGCTGGAGCTGTCTGTGTAATTGCTAATACATGTCAACTACAAACGTTATCTTCTTTGAATGCTTTATTTAAATAGCCCATATTTTGGGATGCATAATGCCCCTTTAACTTGCTTCTACTTGGAGAGGAACTTACTTCATTAAATCCACTTTAAAATCAAATATCAGAAAATGTGTCAGTGAGTGTTTTTTGTAATTAAGAACATAAGGATGTAATGAAATATTTATGCCTGTTTAATATTAGAAATTTTCATTGTTTGGAAGAATTTATCACACAAGCCTCCATTGAAATCAGACGCAATACAGCAACAGGACTATTGCTATCAATAGTGGTAGGTTAGCCATTCAGAAGTTGAAAGGCTTAAAGGGACAGTTCACCCAAAAACTTTCTCCTCTTTAAATTATTCCCAATGATCCTTTTTACCTGCTAGAGTGTATTAAATTGGTTGCAAGTAGCTCCTTTACTCATATTTCAGCATTTGAAATAGCTGATTTAGCTTGTGGTTTCCCAACCTATACTGAAAGTTTTGATACTGGCATATACGCTATTGACAAGCCTAAGTAAACACAGCCAGCAGAAGAGATTACACACTCAGTGGGGGGCATGATAGTTAAGTAATAAAATGATAATTTTCCATTGTTCTCTCTATGTATTGAGCTTTGGTGTTCCAGACAAATATAAAATAAGGAAGCAAGTCTGTGTACATAAAAGTGATAACATAATGAGATCTGATATTACCTGAAGCTCAACCCATTGTAATAGGCTGTGGTTTCAAAGCACAAAACCAGCTACTTCAGATACACAAATAAACCCTAAAATGCAATTTCTCAAATATTTTATACTCTGCAGTTGGTATAACAAGTCATTTAAAATACATTTATGGAAAAACAATTTTACAGTGTACTGTCCCTTTAAGTGCTGGTACAATTCCCATGTAATAGTTATGACAGCTGCTAGAACACAATAGGGTTATTATCCTGTATGTATTGCTGTAAAGTATGGCAGCCCACAGTGCTTCACTTAAAGGCACAGTAAAGTCAAAATTAAACTTTCATGATTCAGATAGGGCATGCAATTTTAAACGACTTTATGTTTTACCTTTATCAACAAATTTGCTTTGTTCTCTTGGTATTCTTTGTTGAAAGCTAAACCTAGTTAGGGAAACAGATGGCATTCTAAGCTCTTGAAGGCCGCCTCTTATCTCAGTGAATTTTAAGCTTTTTTCACAGCTGGACAGTGCTAGTTTGAGTGACATATAGATAACATTGTGCTCACTCCCTTGGAGTTAGGCAGGGGTCAGCACTCATTGGCTAAACTCAGTCTGTAAATAGCACTGAGATAAGAGGGCCGTCTGCAGAGGCTTAGATACAACATTGTAGCTGGTACACTATTGCTTTCCACATAGGATCTAGGCCTTTATGTGCAATACCTTGTGGGCTAGATTTCAAGTTCATCCCACAAATATTATCACTATGGTGAGGTATCCTCACTCTAGGAAATAGGTTTAGAATGGAGCGCCAACAAAGGCAAGGCCTAGTGTGTGTGTGAAAGATGTGTTCACACTGTAATAAAAGATACCTTATATGAGGGCTATATCCCTGTAATTAACTACAAAGGTTATAATGGTTGTAAAACTCTAAGGATAAAAATTATAACACAATTTTAATACAAACACAAATTACATCACTAAACATGGATCCATGATACATAAAGACATATATATATATATATATATATATATATATATATATATATATATATATGTGTGTATAAAACAATTCTAAAAAACAATTCTAAAAAACAGTTCTAAAAAACAACACCTGAAATATAGGTTCAAATACCAGGGGGAATGTATCCCTCCTAGAGGGAGTAGCCCAAAGCTTGGTTACTGATTCAAATGATGTGGTTATAGTATTGTTAGAACTAATATGGATATGTAATTAGTAGAGGTGGTTAAAACTCAACTACCCTTTATAACATTGGGTTCGGGGCTACCAAAAATAATGATTCAAATAACTTGTAGGTTGGTTCCTACTAGTCTGATAAATGCGGTGTACAAATTGTACACAAGCAGAAAAATAAACAAAAATTTAAACAAAAAATCACAACGTGGTGCGTATCACATGTGAAAAAAAAAGAAAAAGAAAAAAATGGTGATCACAGATTAAACTAGTGTGTACACAAACTAGTGTTGCTCAAAAATGATTCCAAAAAGTGATAACGAAAAATTCTTGAAAAAATAAAACTATAAACATGTGTTAAATGTGAGTGACAGATCACATAGTGAGTGATGTGTGAGATGATGATGTACAAAATACAAAATACAAATAAATACAATAAGGAAACAGATATATATTCCTAAAAACGTCCCAAAATTTATAAAATGAAACTCAAATTAGTTCCAAATTAGTGTCCATAAAAATCAAATAGTGGTGACATTATAGTGATCCTAATAAAAATTGAGGTGATCCTGATAAAAATTGTATCCAAAAATAAAATTAAAATTAATGGTTCCAATAAATAGTTCAGATCCTCAAAAATATGCTATAGGTAAACAGTTCCAATCCTTGATGTCAAGGCAAAGAAAAACAGATGTAACAATGCGAGGTAAAAATAGGAAAAAAATAGAAGGCTGGGAAATCCTCAAAACAAATAGACACACCCACTGTGTTACCTATAGCATATTTTTGAGGATCTGAACTATTTATTGGAACCATTAATTTTAATTTTATTTTTGGATACAATTTTTATCAGGATCACCTCAATTTTTATTAGGATCACTATAATGTCACCACTATTTGATTTTTATGGACACTAATTTGGAACTAATTTGAGTTTCATTTTATAAATTTTGGGACGTTTTTAGGAATATATATCTGTTTCCTTATTGTATATATTTGTATTTTGTATTTTGTACATCATCATCTCACACATCACTCACTGTGTGATCTGTCACTCACATTTAACACATGTTTATAGTTTTATTTTTTCAAGAATTTTTCGTTATCACTTTTTGGAATCATTTTTGAGCAACACTAGTTTGTGTACACACTAGTTTAATCTGTGATCACCATTTTTTTCTTTTTCTTTTTTTTTTTCACATGTGATTTTTTGTTTAAATTTTTGTTTATTTTTCTGCTTGTGTACAATTTGTACACCACATTTATCAGACTAGTAGGAACCAACCTACAAGTTATTTGAATCATTATTTTTGGTAGCCCCGAACCCAATGTTATAAAGGGTAGTTGAGTTTTAACCACCTCTACTAATTACATATCCATATTAGTTCTAACAATACTATAATCACATCATTTGAATCAGTAACCAAGCTTTGGGCTACTCGCTCTAGGAGGGATACATTCCCCCTGGTATTTGAACCTATATTTCAGGTGTTGTTTTTTAGAATTGTTTTTTAGAATTGTTTTTTAGAATTGTTTTATACACATATATATATATATATATATATATATATATATATATATATATGTCTTTATGTATCATGGATCCATGTTTAGTGATGTAATTTGTGTTTGTATTAAAATTGTGTTATAATTTTTATCCTTAGAGTTTTACAACCATTATAACCTTTGTAGTTAATTACACGGATATAGCCCTCATATAAGGTATCTTTTATTATAGTGTGAACACATCTTTCACACACACTAGGCCTTGCCTTTGTTGGCGCTCCATTCTAAACCTATCTTCTAATAGTACTCTTCCCGTGGACAGTGGGGGCCCACTTTAGATAGGAGCTATAGGTCCTTTTAGCGCTGTGAGAATAATTCCCTGATATCCTCACTCTAGGACACTCGATGCCACTTACAAGTTCTTTCCTTGAAAAAGCAGGAATGTAAGCTCATGAGCCAGTCTATTTTTGGTTCAGCAACATGAGTAGTGCTTGCTAATTGGTGGCTACATTTTAGCCACCAATCAGGAAACGCTACCCAGGTGCTGAACTAAAGATGGGCTGGCTCATAAGCTTACATTCCTGCTTTTTTCAAATAAAGAAAACAAGAGAACTAAGAACAATTGATAATAGGAGTAAATTATAAAGTTTCTTAAAATTACATGCTCTATCTGAACCATGAAAGAAAAAAAATTGGGTTTAGTGTCTCTTTAAGCATAAAAGACTTTGCACATTCATACACACATAAATATGCACATGTACAGATACCAAGTCCAAGTGTCATTTTAATGAAACCTAAGCATAAAACACCACACACACACCTTTGAGACCTTCCTAGTCCCGCCCCTTTGTTATATATTCTTTTTTCGTTAATAAATATGTCTAACTATAACTTAAATCCTGTATTTCTATAGCATTTTCATGCGTTTTGCTATGCAAACTAGCAAGTGATAATGGTTTAATTCAGGTGTCAAAAAGCTTTATATTTTACAACTGTATTTTAGATTGCGCTCAAGAACAAAGGACCACTTGTAATATGAGCGCAATGAACAAGCTAATAGCATACTTGGTGCTATTAATTAAAAGTATAGTGTGCACTAAAGGTTTGCGCCACTTTAATATATTTGGTTATAATATTTACCCATCCAGGTGTAATGCCATATTCTTTGTACAAGACCGAGCACAAGATTATGCACCCTACCCAATAGATACGCTCCATGAACTTTTATAACAAACCTGAAAAATGAATCTCAGTATAAAAAGAGCATAGGTTAATTTTCTCCCTAGTTTCTTCCTAGCAGTAAAGCTAACATTAAGGAAAAAACAAACAAAAAAACCTTACAAGCATTTTGTTATTTATTGGTTGCTTCTGGACCATATTATTATGCTGAGACACATACTATAAATTATTCACACACCCGCTATCATTTTCTTATTGCATGTTAAAAAGGTTTCATAAAAATTATTAAAGGGAAGTCAAAATTAAGTTTTCATGATTCCGACAGAGCATGCAATTTTAAACAACTCCCCAATTTACTTGTTATCAAATTTGCTTTGATTGATAGGAGCTAGGAACATGCATGTCTCAATTGCAGTCAACTATGTATAACATTGCTATAAACAATGTTGCAAACACTTCTACCAGATGGCTAGAGACACGTGTACGCTCCTGAGCTCACCTAGGATTACTCTTTAACAAAGGATACCAAGAGGACTAAGCAAAATTGATCATATAAGAAAATTGGAAAGTTGTTTAAAATGTCATGTTCTATCCAATCTATTTGAGTTTAATTTATACTTTACTGTCCCTTTTTAAAGGAAAAATATGAAAAGACACCCTAAAAAAACAAACAAAAGAGCTTTGTTCTGAATAAAAGATTTTCATTTTTCCATTTTTCTGGGGGTTGTGTCACTATCCACCAATGTACTGTAGCTGAGGGTTCTGAGTATCAGTATTGGTTGTACACAGACAAAACTTCATGTTTAATAGGGGCTCTTTCAAACTGAATTAGTTGATCATACATACAAAAGAGCTAGCATTATACACAATAAACAAATGTTGAATCTAAAGGTATAATTTAAACCTTTTACCCTAGGGCCTTATAATGACAGCTGACAGACAGGAATACACCTCTAAAGGCTTAACCCCCTTTTTGTCCCCCTAAAATACTGTAACACATTTTAAAATAAGTAAAACAAAATAAAAATTCTTTAATCATCAAATTACTCTGGATTGTTACAGAACAAATGATCAATTGTTCCATGAGTTTTACACTATAATTACCATAGTATATAATCATAGTGATATGGGTATTCCTGTTAATGTTTATTGTTTAACATTTCTAATGAATATGTAACATATTCAGTGATCACATGCTATGTAGGTGAGTGATGTCTTATGTAGGTGAGTGATGTCTTATGTAGGTGAGTGATGTCTTATGTAGCTCAGAGAGACGGCTAAATAAATAAACCTCATTTAAGATTTAAAATGAGTTTTAAACACTGTAGGCTGAAACACTGAAGAAATGTTATTACCCTCAAGCAAAACCTTTTTTTTTCACATATGACTGTATGCTGAATTTGATTTTGCTTACAAGATGCCATCTCCTATTCAGCATTTGTGTCTAATTTGTCCTGTGACATTGAGGAAGTACAATCATTTAATTGCTGAATAAATCTAAAGAGGCAGTTTATTTAATCATTGCACATGCTTATGGGACTGTTTATGGAACAGTATTCAAATGTTTACTTTGCAAAAAAAAAAAAAGAATGTTGATGAAAATAATTCTTCCATTATACACATGAGATCATTACTTAGCTTTTTTAGAATAAGCATTATACTGCTTAATTCGTTATCTTGATATACTTGAAATTGCACACAGATATTTGTAGACAAGGCTATAGCCCAAACTACGTATCAAACTTAAAGGGAGATTCTAAAGCAAGAAGAAATTGCTAGCGTATGTATTTTTTTATTACTGGCCAAAGCTTACTATGGCCTAGATTATGAGTGGAGCGGTAGTTTGTGCCCCCGTTCATGCATTATATTCGTTAGACAGAGGCTTTTGCATGTGTCAGGTAGCGTGCTTATTACAAGTTGAAAGTAAAAAGTTTTAGCTCGCATGCTAACCCGGCACATACAAAAACCCAAACTTCAAATATCACAACTGCGTTAACATATTCCCCTCTAGTCTTCAATGAAGCGTGAAAAGTGGGAAAAAAATAACTTTACTTGCGTGCAAACCTGTTCGCGTTTACTCAAATGCGCTAACTCAACATTAAATATTATTTTTTTACATTCCATTGCTCTTCACATACCAGAATATGTTCTATTTATTCTTAAAGGGACAGTCAACTCAATTTATTTTTTAAAAAGATAGATAATCCCTTTATTACCCATTCCCCAGTTTTGCAAAGAAAACATTGTTATATTAATACACTTTTTACCTCTGTGATTACCTTGTTTCTAAGCATCTTCTGACAGCCCCCTGATCACATGACTTTACATTTATTATCTATTGTGCTGACACCCATGGATTCCAACAACACAGCACCAATTAGTGCTGTGTTGTTGGAATCCATGGGTGTCAGCACAATGTTATCTATATGGCTCACATGAACTAGCTTCCCCTGATGTGAAAAGCAAATACAAAAGCATGTGATCATGGGGCTGGCTTTAGGGACTTAGAAACACAGACATTTTAGAGGTTTAAAGGTTATAAAGTGTATTAATATAACAATGTTGGTTGTGCAAAGCTGGGGAATGGGTAGTAAAGGCATTATCTATCTTTAAAAAAAAAAAAAAAAAAAAAAATTCTGTTGACTGTCCCTTTTAAACATGAAGAAAAGAAGATTAGTTTTCATCCAAAAACAAAACTAATAACTCCTATTAACCACCATATTAGATAGATAAAATCCAAATAAAGTGTATGGTGCTGTACGGTCTCAAAACAATACAATCCACATATATGTGTAAAGTGCTGGAGTGCAAATGTATGTACCTCCTTCCCGGAAGTGTACAGCTGATCCACTGGCCCTGTTGCCTTTCTTACCGGACTCTGCAATGTCTTCTTACGAACACGGGCAAACTCTTCCTGCATCTCTGAGTGTTCTAGGGACTTCACCTGTGCAGCTGGTGTCCTCGTGGATCTATTTGCGCCAATCAGCTCCTCCCATTCTCCGAGGATGAGGTATGATTGCGTTCCTCCTATAGCAACCAGACACCTGTTCCACACCCACCTAAATCAGTTCAGTGCATGGCGGATAAGCTGCTAATGAATAAGTGGAAAAACGAAAGGATCCGCCATGGCTTAAAATCCAAAAATTTATTGCAAAAAAATAAAGGCTATGGTTATGGCTCCCTAAAGCCGAAACGCGTAAACCAACAGTGCCACACCGCTTGCTTAAACCTAGCTGTTTGCTACATCCTCCTGGATATTGTTATCCTGCTTTAACTTTTTGCAATACATTTTTGGATTTTAGCGCATGGCGGATCCTTTCATTTTTCCACTGTCCCTTTAAATACATATTATGTATATATACATTATGTATCTATTAGGGATGCACCGATACCGATACTAGTATCGGTATCGGTACCGATACCAAGTATTTGCATGAGTACTTGTACTCGTGCAAATGCACCGATACTTAAACCGATACCTCCACTTCCTACCCATATGCTATCTTGTGGCGTTTTTTCAAACTGCATGTTCTCATTTCATTTAAAGCTGGAGTGGAGACTAAACTAAAAATTGTTTACTACTGTTCTGACAATACAAATTGCTGTTATTTGTATTATTTTAGGAGAGATCACTGTACCTCGTTCAGACAAACCCCTGATGTACTGGGCAGTTAATAAACAGATTTCCAGCTCTGGCTAAAATGGCCCAAAAATATCTTTCTGCCCCATGCAGTAGTGTGGAAAGTGAAAGACTGTTCAACTTAGAGTCGGAACCTCCATACAAATGTCAGATTGATGTTATATAACAGCCCTACAACCCAATTGCATCACCCCTTTAAATTTAATATTTTATTGTAATATTTTTTATTTATAAACATGTTCAGTGAACTTTTTTATTATTTCATAATATCTTTTGAATTACAGTCCTTTATAATTATAAAGAAGGAATCTTAAATAATTAGTCTGTATTGTGCTTGGTAAACTGTCACATGACATAAAAAAGTATCGGTAATTGGTATCGGCGTGTATTTGAAAAAAAGTATCGGTACTTGTACTCAGTCATACAAAAATGGTATCGGTGCAACCCTAGTATGTATGCATGTGTGTGTGTATGTATGTGTATGTGTATATATATATATATATATATATGTGTGTGTATATGTGTGTATATGTATGTATATGTGTGTGTGTATGTATGTGTATATATATATATATATATATATATATATATATATATATATATATGTATATGTATATGTACAGGTGGCCCTCGGTTTACAACGGTTCAAATTGCACTGTTTCAGAATAACAACCTTTTTTTTTAGTCATGTGACTGCTATTAAAAAGCATTGAGAAGCAGTGCATTGATTAAAATAGCCAGTAGGCGGAGCTGTCCGCTTGTGTTGCAGCAAAGATATGCAAGCCAAGCAAGCTGAAATTAATCAGTTTAACCAGACCTGAGCTATCGAGCAGCTTGCAAAGGAACAAGATCTTCCTGTCTATAAATCAGTCCAGACTGGAATGCATAGAAAGAACTGTTTGCAGAAAAATGCAAGTAAAGTCTGTTGTGTGCTTATTTTATTAGGTTTATAATGCTGTTTAGCAAATGTTTTTGTTCATTTAACTTAGTTTAATTATATATTCTGTGTTGTGTGATTATTTTATTAGGTTTATAATGCTATTTAGCATTTAAAGTCTTCATTTCAAAGCTTTAACAATAATGTATTAGGTGTTACTTATGACAATTTTGAGAGGGGACTGGAACCTAACTGCCTCACTTCCCATTGACTTACATTATAAACTGGGTTTCAATTTACAACAGTTTCGCTTTACAACCATTCCTTCTAGAACCTAACCCCGGCGTAAATTCAGGGCTACCTGTATGTATATATATATATATATATACAGGGAGTGCAGAATTATTAGGCAAGTTGTATTTTTGAGGATTAATTTTATTATTGAACAACAACCATGTTCTCAATGAACCCAAAAAACTCATTAATATCAAAGCTGAATAGTTTTGGAAGTAGTTTTTAGTTTGTTTTTAGTTTTAGCTATTTTAGGGGGATATCTGTGTGTGCAGGTGACTATTACTGTGCATAATTATTAGGCAACTTAACAAAAAACAAATATATACCCATTTCAATTATTTATTTTTACCAGTGAAACCAATATAACATCTCAACATTCACAAATATACATTTCTGACATTCAAAAACAAAACAAAAACAAATCAGTGACCAATATAGCCACCTTTCTTTGCAAGGACACTCAAAAGCCTGCCATCCATGGATTCTGTCAGTGTTTTGATCTGTTCACCATCAACATTGCGTGCAGCAGCAACCACAGCCTCCCAGACACTGTTCAGAGAGGTGTACTGTTTTCCCTCCTTGTAAATCTCACATTTGATGATGGACCTCAGGTTCTCAATGGGGTTCAGATCAGGTGAACAAGGAGGCCATGTCATTAGATTTTCTTCTTTTATACCCTTTCTTGCCAGCCACGCTGTGGAGTACTTGGACGTGTGTGATGGAGCATTGTCCTGCATGAAAATCATGTTTTTCTTGAAGGATGCAGACTTCTTCCTGTACCACTGCTGGAAGAAGGTGTCTTCCAGAAACTGTCAGTAGGACTGGGAGTTGAGCTTGACTCCATCCTCAACCTGAAAAGGCCCCACAAGCTCATCTTTGATGATACCAGCCCAAACCAGTACTCCACCTTCACCTTGCTGGCGTCTGAGTCGGACTGGAGCTCTGTGCCCTTTACCAATCCAGCCACGGGCCCATCCATCTGGCCCATCAAGACTCACTCTCATTTCATCAGTCCATAAAACCTTAGAAAAATCAGTCTTGAGATATTTCTTGGCCCAGTCTTGACGTTTCAGCTTGTGTGTCTTGTTCAGTGGTGGTCGTCTTTCAGCCTTTCTTACCTTGGCCATGTCTCTGAGTATTGCACACCTTGTGCTTTTGGGCACTCCAGTGATGTTGCAGCTCTGAAATATGGCCAAACTGGTGGCAAGTGGCATCTTGGCAGCTGCACGCTTGACTTTTCTCAGTTCATGGGCAGTTATTTTGCACCTTGGTTTTTCCACACGCTTCTTGCGACCCTGTTGACTATTTTGAATGAAACGCTTGATTGTTCGATGATCACGCTTCAGAAGCTTTGCAATTTTAAGAGTGCTGCATCCCTCTGCAAGATATCTCACTATTTTCGACTTTTCTGAGCCTGTCAAGTCCTTCTTTTGACCCATTTTGCCAAAGGAAAGGAAGTTGCCTAATAATTATGCACACCTGATATAGGGTGTTGATGTCATTAGACCACACCCCTTCTCATTACAGAGATGCACATCACCTAATTTGCTTAATTGGTAGTAGGCTTTTGAGCCTATACAGCTTGGAGTAAGACAACATGCATAAAGAGGATGATGTGGTCAAAATACTCATTTGCCTAATAATTCTGCACTCCCTGTATGTGTATATATATATATATATATATATATATATATATATATATATATATATATATATATATATATATATGTTTATATATATATTATGATTTTTAGGTAAAATATATATCTCTATAAAGCCCTTTGTATGATTTTTTTTTTCTAACACCATATACCTCATATCTTTTAGCCCTAATAACTTTTTTATGCAATTTCTTTTAAAATAATTTTTATTAGATGGTGGTGTTATGAAGATAACTGTACTTTAAATGTATTTTTTATGTATTTTGTGCAACGTTTTAGTCGAATATAATAGTTAACTAGAGCTCTGAAGTTGCGCTATCCCAACGCACATTAAATAAAATTACACTTAAGGGAACGTGTTTACTTTTAACTTGTAATACACGTGCTACTTATGACGTGCACAAAGAGCCACAATAAACACTTTTTTTACTTCTGCATTACTTTTAGCATGCCACTCTTAATCTAGCCCTATTTTTTAACTCCCCTAAAGTAGTTAAAAACATAGGTAAAGTCCAGCTCAGGAGTCACAAGCAATACACAACCACTGGTTAGTTGCTACAGGCCAATGACATTCTGTATTGGTTTAGCAGCTGTAAAGTTTGCACCTCTCAAGTAGGATCAGGAGAAGGTTTCAACAGTGGGCCAGTAGAAAAGTACAGCAACTACTTTTAAATTTTATACTTGATATTTAAAAACAAGGCAAGAGAAATACATATAAAATCATAGAGATCATTACTGTTTATTAAATGATATATAAGCAACATAAATACACCTAAATCAGTATTTTACTTTTTCAGAATCAACTGAGCACATGATTGTGCTTAAAGGGACAGTAAAGTGTAATTACAAGACTTTCTTGTTGTGTTACAATAGAATAACATATCAGCTCAGTCTAAATAATGTTATAACAAATTAACACTAACACAATTGTTTTTCAATAGCCAAACTCCCCTGACCATTTGGAGGAGCCAATCTGGGTTTTGGTCTGCAGATAACAAAGTTAAGCATTGTAATAACGTTAGTATAAGTATAAAGTGCATTGTTTTGCATTTGTTATCTGCTGAAGGCAATTAGGGTCAGATATGTAGCAGAGTTGGCCTTACAATTGCCATATTTTCTGGAAAAAATAAAGTTCATGCTAATTACCATAGATTGACATAGATAATTACACAGTATAATACAGAAACTAAAGCTGCTAGGATTAATTTAAAGGATTATTTGTTCATAATTAGATTCCATCTATATTGACATGCACCTTACAAATACTGACTTTGTCCATAAAATGGTGGCTGGGTGAGAATGCTAGTTAGCCCCGATAATTAGAAAATCCTCCATTTTCAGAGCTAAAGATTTAAAGGGGGCAAAATAAATAAAAATTTTATACTGCAAAGTTTTTTCATTACACATAACTACATCTCAAGGTGTTTTAATGTTTGTGACTTTGTCTCTTCTTCATACCCAGAATTCAGCACTGCTTGATATACAGCTCACAAGATAACATTTGCATTTCTAAAACTCTTTGAAGGACCTCATAGTACTGATAACGCCTCCAGAATCATCTCGCCAGAGCAGAGAGCTAAAGGGATATGAAACCCCAAACATTGAATTTTGTGATTTAGACACAGCATACAATTTTAAAAACGTTTCAATTTACTTCTTTTATCAAATTTGCTTTGTTCCTATGGAATTCTTTGTTGAAGAGATACCTAGATAGGTGTCTGGAACACTCTACGACAGTAAATAGTGCTGCCATCTAGTGCTCTTGTAAATAGATAACATTCTTGCAAAACTACTGCCATATAGAGTTCCAGACCCCTGCACACTCATGAGCTTACGTCCCTGCTTTTCAACCATAAGATACAAATAGAATGAATAGAACTGGATAATACACATACATTAAAAAGTTGTTTTACATTGCATGCTTGAGCTGAATCATAAAGGAAAAAATGTCTCTTTAATCTTAATCCTATAATGATTAGGTACTTATTAACTATTTCAATCATGTTCTTCTGTAATCTTATCTTCGTTTCATCATTTATCATTAGCAAAATACATTTCTTCAGGGTCATTTCATAAGTCTGAATGTCTGCATCATAATTTAAGTTCCATATTTATGAGTCTGATTTAAAAATCAACTATTTTTTACTCAGAGGAACATCTTTTTGGTGCAGCTGATGGCATCCCCTGATTTTTAAATGATTTGCAGACAGTCTGCTGCTCTGCGTTACCCTGAGTGCAACAGTGCACAGGAATGGTGAAGGGGATGAGAACAGGCAATTGCTGGGAGTGCTCGAGGCACACTTGTTATTGATCTGTAGCCAGGCAGTAAGTAAAGGTGCCATGCAACAGCTGTTTTGTCATCAATACATCCTCTGGCCCTGGTTCTATTACTGATTGTAGCCCAGGGGGCAATAGTCACCCTGCAGAAATTCAGCACAACAATGTACTTAATATGGACCACTCCATGGGTACACATAATAAAGGGACTTTCTTCTGCATTTTCAACAAACCAGTTTTCTTTGCAGTCTAACTCAGTATTTCCTGATTATATAAACTGAATCATGTGTATTACAATCTTAAAGGATCACTAAACCCAGAATATTTACATAATCAACAAATGTGCAATGAAAAGATAATGCAAAACACTTAGGCCTAGATTTAGAGTTGGGCGGTAGCCGTCAAAACCAGCGTTAGAGGGTCCTAACGCTGGTTTTTACCGCCCGCTGGTATTTGGAGTCAGTCAGGAAAGGGTCTAACGCTCACTTTGCAGCCGCGACTTTTCCATACCGAAGATCCCCCTACGCCATTTGCGTATCCTATCTTTTCAATGGGATCTTTCTAACGCCGGTATTTAGAGTCGTGGCTGAAGTCAGCGTTAGAAATTTTACGACAAAACTCCAGCCGCAAAAAAAAGTCAGTAGTTAAGAGCTTTCTGGGCTAACACCGGTTTATAAAGCTCTTAACTACTGTGCTCTAAAGTACACTAACACCCATAAACTACCTATGTACCCCTAAACCAAGGTCCCCCCACATCGCCGCCAATATATTTAAATTTTTTAACCCCTAATCTGCCGTCCACAAACCACCGCCACCTACGTTATCCCTATGTACCCCTAATCTGCTGCCCCTAACACCGCCGACCCCTACATAATATTTATTAACCCCTAATCTGCCGCCCCCGCTATCGCTGACACCTGCATATTTTTTTAACCCCTAATCTGCCGCTCCGTACACCGCCGCAACCTACATTATCCCTATGTACCCCTAATCTGCTGCCCCTAACACAGCCGACCCCTATATTATATTTATTAACCCCTAATCTGCCGCACCCAACGTCGCCTCCACCTACCTACAATAATTAACCCCTAATCTGCCGACCGCACCTCACCGCTACTATAATAAAGTTATTAACCCCTAATCCGCCTCACTCCCGCCTCAATAACCCTATAATAAATAGTATTAACCCCTAATCTGCCCTCCCTAACATCGCCGACACCTAACTTCAATTATTAACCCCTAATCTGCCGACCGGAGCTCGCCGCTACTATAATAAATGGATTAACCCCTAAAGCTAAGTCTAAACCTAACACTAACACCCCCCTAAGTTAAATATAATTTAAATCTAACGAAATAAATTAACTCTTATTAAATAAATTTTCTCCAACATAGGTGTGTCCGGTCCACGGCGTCATCCTTACTTGTGGGATATTCTCTTCCCCAACAGGAAATGGCAAAGAGCCCAGCAAAGCTGGTCACATGATCCCTCCTAGGCTCCGCCTACCCCAGTCATTCTCTTTGCCGTTGTACAGGCAACATCTCCACGGAGATGGCTTAGAGTTTTTTAGTGTTTAACTGTAGTGTTTCATTATTCAATCAAGAGTTTGTTATTTTCAAATAGTGCTGGTACGTACTATTTACTCAGAAACAGAAAAGAGATGAAGAATTCTGTTTGTATGAGGAAAATGATTTTAGCAACCGTAACTAAAATCCATGGCTGTTCCACACAGGACTGTTGAGAGCAATTAACTTCAGTTGGGGGAACAGTTTGCAGTCCTTTGCTGCTTGAGGTATGACACATTCTAACAAGACGATGTAATGCTGGAAGCTGTCATTTTCCCTATGGGATCCGGTAAGCCATGTTTATTACGATTGTAAATAAGGGCTTCACAAGGGCTTATTTAGACTGTAGACCTTTTTTGGGCTAAATCGATTGATATTAACACTTATTTAGCCTTGAGGAATCATTTATTCTGGGTATTTTGATATAATAATATCGGCAGGCACTGTTTTAAACACCTTATTCTTTAGGGGCTTTCCCAAAGCATAGGCAGAGTCTCATTTTCGCGCCGGTGTTGCGCACTTGTTTTTGAGAGGCATGGCATGCAGTCGCATGTGAGAGGAGCTCTGATACTTATAAAAGACTTCTGAAGGCGTCATTTGGTATCGTATTCCCCTTTGGGTTTGGTTGGGTCTCAGCAAAGCAGATACCAGGGACTGTAAAGGGGTTAAAGCTTAAAACGGCTCCGGTTCCGTTATTTTAAGGGTTAAAGCTTCCAAAATTGGTGTGCAATATTTTCAAGGCTTTAAGACACTGTGGTGAAAGTTTGGTGAATTTTGAACAATTCCTTCATGTTTTTTCGCAATTGCAGTAATAAAGTGTGTTCAGTTTAAAATTTAAAGTGACAGTAACGGTTTTATTTCAAAACGTTTTTTGTACTTTCTTATCAAGTTTATGCCTGTTTAACATGTCTGAACTACCAGATAGACTGTGTTCTGAATGTGGGGAAGCCAGAATTCCTATTCATTTAAATAAATGTGATTTATGTGATAATGACAATGATGCCCAAGATGATTCCTCAAGTGAGGGGAGTAAGCATGGTACTGCATCATTCCCTCCTTCGTCTACACGAGTCTTGCCCACTCAGGAGGCCCCTAGTACATCTAGCGCGCCAATACTCCTTACTATGCAACAATTAACGGCTGTAATGGATAATTCTGTCAAAAACATTTTAGCCAAAATGAACCCTTGTCAGCGTAAGCGTGGATGCTCTGTTTTAGTTACTGAAGAGCATGACGACGCTGATATTAATATCTCTGAAGGGCCCCTAACCCAATCTGAGGGGGCCAGGGAGGTTTTGTCTGAGGGAGAAATTACTGATTTAGGGAACATTTCTCAGCAGGCTGAATCTGATGTGATTACTTTTAAATTTAAATTGGAACATCTCCGCATTTTGCTTAAGGAGGTATTATCCACTCTGGATGATTGTGAAAATTTGGTCATCCCAGAGAAACTATGTAAAATGGACAAGTTCCTAGAGGTGCCGGGGCTCCCAGAAGCTTTTCCTATACCCAAGCGGGTGGCGGACATTGTTAATAAAGAATGGGAAAGGCCCGGTATTCCTTTCGTCCCTCCCCCCATATTTAAAAAATTGTTTCCTATGGTCGACCCCAGAAAGGACTTATGGCAGTCAGTCCCCAAGGTCGAGGGAGCGGTTTCTACTTTAAACAAACGCACCACTATTCCCATAGAGGATAGTTGTGCTTTCAAAGATCCTATGGATAAAAAATTAGAAGGTTTGCTTAAAAAGATGTTTGTTCAGCAGGGTTACCTTCTACAACCCATTTCATGCATTGTCCCTGTCACTACAGCCGCATATTTCTGGTTTGATGAACTGATTAAGGTGCTCGATAGTGACTCTCCTCCTTATGAGGAGATTATGGACAGAGTCAATGCTCTCAAATTGGCTAATTCTTTCACTCTAGACGCCTCTTTGCAATTGGCTAAGTTAGCGGCTAAGAATTCTGGGTTTGCTATTGTGGCGCGCAGAGCGCTTTGGTTGAAATCTTGGTCGGCTGATGCGTCTTCCAAGAACAAGCTACTAAACATTCCTTTCAAGGGGAAAACGCTGTTTGGTCCTGACTTGAAAGAGATTATCTCTGATATCACTGGGGGTAAGGGCCATGCCCTTCCTCAGGATCGGCCTTTCAAGGCAAAAAATAGACCTAATTTTCGTCCCTTTCGTAAAAACGGACCAGCCCAAGGTGCTACGTCCTCTAAGCAAGAGGGTAATACTTCTCAGGCCAAGCCAGCTTGGAGACCAATGCAAGGCTGGAACAAGGGAAAGCAGGCCAAGAAACCTGCCACTGCTACCAAGACAGCATGAAATATCGGCCCCCGATCCGGGACCGGATCTGGTGGGGGGCAGACTCTCTCTCTTCGCTCAGGCTTGGGCAAGAGATGTTCTGGATCCTTGGGCGCTAGAAATAGTCTCCCAGGGTTATCTTCTGGAATTCAAGGGACTTCCCCCAAGGGGGAGGTTCCACAGGTCTCAGTTGTCTTCAGACCACATAAAAAGACAGGCGTTCTTACATTGTGTAGAAGACCTGTTAAAAATGGGAGTGATTCATCCTGTTCCATTGAGAGAACAAGGGATGGGGTTCTACTCCAATCTGTTCATAGTTCCCAAAAAAGAGGGAACGTTCAGACCAATCCTAGATCTCAAGATCTTAAACAAATTTCTCAAGGTCCCATCGTTCAAGATGGAAACCATTCGAACTATCCTTCCTTCCATCCAGGAAGGTCAATTCATGACCACGGTGGATTTAAAGGATGCGTATCTACATATTCCTATCCACAAGGAACATCATCGGTTCCTAAGGTTTGCATTCCTGGACAAACATTACCAGTTCGTGGCGCTTCCTTTCGGATTAGCCACTGCTCCAAGGATTTTCACAAAGGTACTAGGGTCCCTTCTAGCGGTGCTAAGACCAAGGGGCATTGCAGTAGTACCTTACCTGGACGACATTCTGATTCAAGCGTCGTCCCTCCCTCGAGCAAAGGCTCACACGGACATCGTCCTGGCCTTTCTCAGATCGCACGGCTGGAAAGTGAACGTGGAAAAGAGTTCTCTATCCCCGTCAACAAGGGTTCCCTTCTTGGGAACAATTATAGACTCCTCAGAAATGAGGATTTTTCTAACAGAGGCCAGAAAGACAAAACTTCTGGACTCTTGTCGAATACTTCATTCCGTTCCTCTTCCTTCCGTAGCTCAGTGCATGGAAGTGATCGGGTTGATGGTAGCGGCAATGGACATAGTTCCTTTTGCGCGCATTCATCTAAGACCATTACAACTGTGCATGCTCAGTCAGTGGAATGGGGACTATACAGACTTGTCTCCAAAGATACAAGTAAATCAGAGGACCAGAGACTCACTCCGTTGGTGGCTGTCCCTGGACAACCTGTCACGAGGGATGACATTCCGCAGACCAGAGTGGGTCATTGTCACGACCGACGCCAGTCTGATGGGCTGGGGCGCGGTCTGGGGATCCCTGAAAGCTCAGGGTCTTTGGTCTCGGGAAGAATCTCTTCTACCGATAAATATTCTGGAACTGAGAGCGATATTCAATGCTCTCAAGGCTTGGCCTCAGCTAGCGAGGACCAAGTTCATACGGTTTCAATCAGACAACATGACGACTGTTGCGTACATCAACCATCAGGGGGGAACAAGGAGTTCCCTAGCGATGGAAGAAGTGACCAAGATTATTCTATGGGCGGAGTCTCACTCCTGCCACCTGTCTGCTATCCACATCCCGGGAGTGGAAAATTGGGAAGCGGATTTTCTGAGTCGTCAGACATTGCATCCGGGGGAGTGGGAACTCCATCCGGAAATCTTTGCCCAAGTCACTCAACTATGGGGCATTCCAGACATGGATCTGATGGCCTCTCGTCAGAACTTCAAAGTTCCTTGCTACGGGTCCAGATCCAGGGATCCCAAGGCGGCTCTAGTGGATGCACTAGTAGCACCTTGGACCTTCAAACTTGCTTATGTGTTCCCGCCGTTTCCTCTCATCCCCAGGCTGGTAGCCAGGATCAATCAGGAGAGGGCGTCGGTGATCTTGATAGCTCCTGCGTGGCCACGCAGGACTTGGTATGCAGATCTGGTGAATATGTCATCGGCTCCACCTTGGAAGCTACCTTTGAGACGAGACCTTCTTGTTCAGGGTCCGTTCGAACATCCGAATCTGGTTTCACTCCAGCTGACTGCTTGGAGATTGAAAGCTTGATTTTATCGAAGCGAGGTTTCTCAGATTCTGTTATCGATACTCTTGTTCAGGCCAGAAAGCCTGTAACTAGAAAGATTTACCACAAAATTTGGAAAAAATATATCTGTTGGTGTGAATCTAAAGGATTCCCTTGGGACAAGGTTAAGATTCCTAGGATTCTATCCTTCCTTCAAGAAGGATTGGAAAAAGGATTATCGGCAAGTTCCCTGAAGGGACAGATTTCTGCCTTGTCGGTGTTACTTCACAAAAAACTGGCAGCTGTGCCAGATGTTCAAGCCTTTGTTCAGGCTCTGGTTAGAATCAAGCCTGTTTACAAACCTTTGACTCCTCCTTGGAGTCTCAATTTAGTTCTTTCAGTTCTTCAGGGGGTTCCGTTTGAACCCTTACATTCCGTTGATATTAAGTTATTATCTTGGAAAGTTTTGTTTTTAGTTGCAATTTCTTCTGCTAGAAGAGTTTCAGAATTATCTGCTCTGCAGTGTTCTCCTCCTTATCTGGTGTTCCATGCAGATAAGGTGGTTTTACGTACTAAACCTGGTTTTCTTCCAAAAGTTGTTTCTAACAAAAACATTAACCAGGAGATTATCGTACCTTCTCTGTGTCCGAAACCAGTTTCAAAGAAGGAACGCTTGTTGCACAATTTGGATGTTGTTCGCGCTCTAAAATTCTATTTAGATGCTACAAAGGATTTTAGACAAACATCTTCCTTGTTTGTTGTTTATTCAGGTAAAAGGAGAGGTCAAAAAGCAACTTCTACCTCTCTCTCTTTTTGGATTAAAAGCATCATCAGATTGGCTTACGAGACTGCCGGACGGCAGCCTCCCGAAAGAATCACAGCTCATTCCACTAGGGCTGTGGCTTCCACATGGGCCTTCAAGAACGAGGCTTCTGTTGATCAGATATGTAGAGCAGCGACTTGGTCTTCACTGCACACTTTTACCAAATTTTACAAGTTTGATACTTTTGCTTCTTCTGAGGCTATTTTTGGGAGAAAGGTTTTGCAAGCCGTGGTGCCTTCCATTTAGGTGACCTGATTTGCTCCCTCCCTTCATCCGTGTCCTAAAGCTTTGGTATTGGTTCCCACAAGTAAGGATGACGCCGTGGACCGGACACACCTATGTTGGAGAAAACAGAATTTATGTTTACCTGATAAATTTCTTTCTCCAACGGTGTGTCCGGTCCACGGCCCGCCCTGGTTTTTTAATCAGGTCTGATAATTTATTTTCTTTAACTACAGTCACCACGGTACCATATGGTTTCTCCTATGCTATTATTCCTCCTTAACGTCGGTCGAATGACTGGGGTAGGCGGAGCCTAGGAGGGATCATGTGACCAGCTTTGCTGGGCTCTTTGCCATTTCCTGTTGGGGAAGAGAATATCCCACAAGTAAGGATGACGCCGTGGACCGGACACACCGTTGGAGAAAGAAATTTATCAGGTAAACATAAATTCTGTTATTCTTATTTAAAGCTAAATACTTACCTGTAAAATAAACCCTAATATAGCTACAATATAAATAAAAATTATATTGTAGCTATTTTAGGATTAATATTTATTTTACAGGCAACTTTGTATTTATTTTAACCAGGTACAATAGCTATTAAATAGCTAAGAACTATTTAATAGCTAAAATAGTTAAAATAATTACAAAATTACCTGTAAAATAAATCCTAACCTAAGTTACAATTAAACCTAACACTACACTATCATTAAATTAATTAAATACAATACCTACAAATAACTACAATTAAATAAACTAACTAAAGTACAAAAAATAAAAAAATATTTACAAACATTAGAAAAATATTACAACAATTTTAAACTAATTACACCTACTCTAAGCCCCCTAATAAAATAACAAAGACCCCCAAAATAAAAAAATGCCCTACCCTATTCTAAATTAAAAAAGTTCAAAGCTCTTTTACCTTACCAGCCCTGAAAAGGGCCATTTGCGGGGCATGCCCAAATAATTCAGATCTTTTGCCTGTAAAAAAAAAATACAATACCCCCCCCCAACATTACAACCCACCACCCACATACCCCTAATCTAACCCAAACCCCCCTTAAATAAACCTAACACTAAGCCCCTGAAGATCTTCCTACCTTATCTTCACCATGCCAGGTTCACTGATCCGTCCTCCAAAGTCTTCATCCAAGCCTCCGTCTTCATCCAAGCCCAAGCGGGGGCTGGTGATCCATAATCCGGCTGAAGTCTTCTATCAAGCGGCGGCTGAAGAGGTCCAGAAGAGGCTCCAAAGTCTTCCTCCTATCCGGGCAGAAGAGTAGATCCGGACCGGCAACCATCTTCTTCAAAGCGGTGACAAGCGGCTCCATGTTGAAGACCTCCGGTGCGGATCCATCCTCTTCTTGCGACGTCCTAAGTCCGAATGAAGGTTCCTTTAAATGACGTCATCCAAGATAGCGTCCCTCGAATTCCGATTGGCTGATAGGATTCTATCAGCCAATCGGAATTAAGGTGGGAAAATTCTGATTGGCTGATGGAATCAGCCAATCTGATTCAAGTTCAATCAGATTTGCTGATCTGATCAGCCAATCAGATTGAGCTCGCATTCTATTGGCTGATTGGAACAGCCAATAGAATGCAAGCTCAATCTGATTGGCTGATCGGATCAGCCAATCGGATTGAACTTTAATCTGATTGGCTGATTCCATCAGCCAATCAGAATTTTCCTACCTTAATTCCGATTGGCTGATAGAATCCTATCAGCCAATCGGAATTCGAGGGACGCCATCTTGGATGACGTCCCTTAAAGGAACCTTCATTCTTCAGTTGGACGTCGGAAGAAGAAGATGGATCCGCGCTGGAGGTCTTCAAGATGGAGCCGTTCGTCATCGGATGAAGATAGAAGATGCCGCTTGGATCAAGATGGTTGCCGGTCCGGATCTCCTCTTCTTCCCGGATAGGATGTTGACTTTGGAGCCTCTTCTGGACCTCTTCAGCCGCCGCTTGATAGAAGACTTCAGACGGATTATGGATCGCCAGCCCCCGCTTGGGCTTGGATGAAGATTTCGGAGGCTTGGATGAAGACTTCGGAGGCTGGATCGTGAACCTGGCATGGTGAAGATAAGGTAGGAAGATCTTCAGAGGCTTAGTGTTAGGTTTATTTAAGGGGGGTTTGGGTTAGATTAGGGGTATGTTGGGGGGGATATTCTATGTTTTTTTTTACAGGCAAAGAGCTGAATTATTTGGGGCATGCCCCGTAAATGGCCCTTTTCAGGGCTGGTAAGGTAAAAGAGCTTTGAACTTTTTTAATTTAGAATAGGGTAGGGCATTTTTTTATTTTGGGGGTCTTTGTTATTTTATTAGGGGGCTTAGAGTAGGTGTAATTAGTTTAAAATTGTTGTAATATTTTTCTAATGTTTGTAAATATTTTTTTATTTTTTGTAATTTAGTTCTTTTTTATTTTTTGTACTTTAGTTAGTTTATTTAATTGTAGTTATTTGTAGGTATTGTATTTAATTAATTTATTGATAGTGTAGTGTTAGGTTTAATTGTAACTTAGGTTAGGATTTATTTTACAGGCAATTTTGTAATAATTTTAACTATTTTAGCTATTAAATAGTTCTTAACTATTTAATAGCTATTGTACCTGGCTAAAATAAATACAAAGTTGCCTGTAAAATAAATATTAATCCTAAAATAGCTACAATATAATTATTATTTATATTGTAGCTATATTAGGGTTTATTTTACAGGTAAGTATTTAGCTTTAAATAGGAATAATTTATTTAATAAGAGTTAATTTATTTCGTTAGATTTAAATTATATTTAACTTAGTGGGGTGTTAGGTTTAGACTTAGCTTTAGGGGTTAATCCATTTATTATAGTAGCGGCGAGCTCCGGTCGGCAGATTAGGGGTTAATAATTGAAGTTAGGTGTCGGCGATGTTAGGGAGGGCAGATTAGGGGTTAATACTATTTATTATAGGGTTATTGAGGTGGGAGTGAGGCGGATTAGGGGTTAATAACTTTATTATAGTAGCGGCGCTGTGCGGTCGGCAGATTAGGTGTTAATTATTGTAGGTAGCTGGCGGTGACGTTGTGGGGGGCAGATTAGGGGTTAATAAATATAATATAGGGGTCGGCGGTGATAGGGGCAACAGATTAGGGGTACATAGGTATAATGTAGGTTGCGGCGGTGTACGGAGCGGCAGATTAGGTGTTAAAAAAAATATGCAGGGGTCAGCGATAGCGGCGGCGGCAGAATAGGGGTTAATAAGTGTAAGGTATGGGGTGTTTAGACTCGGGGTACATGTTAGGGTGTTAGGTGCAGACTTAGGAAGTGTTTCCCCATAGAAAACAATGGGGCTGCGTTAGGAGCTGAACGCTGCTTTTTTGCAGGTGTTAGTTTTTTTTTCAGCTCAAACAGCCCCATTGTTTCCTATGGGGGAATCGTGCACGAGCACGTTTTTGAAGCTGGCCGCGTCCGTAAGCACCGCTGGTATCGAGAGTTGCAGTTGAGGTAAATATGCTATACGCTCCTTTTTTGGAGCCTAACGCAGCCCTTATGAGAACTCTAAATACCAGCGTAATTTAAAAGGTGCGGGGGGAAAAAAGCATGCGTAGCTAACGCACCCCTTTGGCCGCAAAACTCTAAATCTAGGCGTATGTTTGGATTTGAAATGAGTATCTCCACTGCATCATGTGGCAGCCATCAGCCAATTACAAAATGCATATACTTATATTTTGTGAGTTCTTGCACATGCTCAGTAGGAGCTGGTGCCATAGAAAGTGTGCATATGAAAAGATTGTGCACATTTAGATAATGGAAGTGAATTGGAAATATGTTTAAAATTGTATTGAGATTTAACTAACTGGAATTAATATTTCCAATGACTTGTCACCAACTGCAGAGCATTCAATGTATTTTTGTATTTGGTCATTGAAACCACCACCCATTGTTCTTTGTTCTTAAAAACATCACTATTTAAATGGGCTTTGTTTGCAGAAAGATCAGACATTCTTGTCTCGTCTCTCTCGCTCCTTTTACGGACCAAAGAGTTAAAGTCAGCTCCAGACAGGCAATGCACTACTAGTTATTTAAGGCTATCCTAGCCTTCTGCCCCTTAGCTAGGAGTAAAAGAAATTGGATCTGAACCCCTATATTCCATACCATAGCTCAGGGATAGCTAATTAGTGGCCTTCTGCATTAGTTTTGTGGCCCCAGAAAAAAGCGGAGTTAAAAATGTGGACATTAGGAAATCTATATTATTATGTATCTACTATTTTCATAGCCATACATTTATATGCAGTAACATGGTGAAGGAAATCATTTAAACAAACAGCTTTTTGGGGGTTCTAGAACTGGATATTTCAATGCCAACTACTCGGTTCATCAGCTTCTGTCTGCACTTTGTCATAGTTTATCCTACTAATACTTACATATACTGTTTAGCGGTCATGTCCATGACCTCGGTTTTGCTCTAATACTAACATTAGAGATATAACACATTTTTATTTAGCTATTATTCTGCTGCAATTATTATAATTCAATTACATTTAGTTCTGAGCTAAATATAGGACTTCTAGTTTTTTTGTACAAATTTCTTTTTTTCTCTCCACAGATGAATCACTGTGGAACTCAAGCCCCTGTCTGGTTGTCCTTACGGGAATCTGAAACGCTTCCTCCACCTGGTGAGGTGAGACATCTCACAGCCTGTGCAACATGGCAATTTATCTTTAGGAACACTGAAGACTGCTGTCTTTTCCGCATCCCAGTGACTGTCAGAAATTGTGGCGAGTTCTTTGTGTACCTATTACAACCCACCCAAGGGTGCATGGGCTATTGTGCTGAGGGTAGGTAATTGCTTTATTATGTTACAAAGTGTAAACATATACATTTTCTTTTTGTATATGAAGGTTAAGGGCCAAAGGGAGATGATACCTGTATATGCATTAGATATTCATACATATTTGTTTATACTTTTTTTTACTCTCCCAGTCCCTTATTAACTGAATTGGTCTATGAAAAACCCATTAATCGCAATTTTGTTATTTGAAAGCCATATTTTGTATATATTAAATTATTTTAGGGCTAATCTTGCAAATTAAACCTAAAATTAACTCAATGTAGATGAATTTATTAATGTAAATTCACAAATTCAGGTATGTGAATTCGGTCCTGAATCATCTCCTGCTAAATTCACTGCTTTCTGTGGCTATTGCACTATGTGTAACTCTCTCTTTTGGGATGTGTCTGTATTAACTGTGATTATATTTTAATATCTTGTCATTAGCTAATGATGTCAAAGCCTTGTTATAATTCATAAGTTTAAAAGTTTACTAATGGTATAACCTCAACCCCCATTAATGCTATTATTGTTTATTTTAACTTATCTTACCCTAAATCAAACTTTACCAATTGGCCCTTTGAGTGTCTTTGATTATAATGGACTCAGCGGAATGCTCTGTCCTATAAATCTAACACTTCTATGGGGACGCATTGCTGGTTTAGTTAGCATTATTGTAATATCAAATGTTCACATTTCTGAAGTTAGCATTTTTTAAGTGAGGCACTAAGAATTAGGCAAAATAATTATACAAGAATTAGAACAAGGAGTGAGCAAAGGAAAAGATACTAGGCATGTGCTGTTGTAATACTGTGTTTTTTGTGTTGCATTGTTTCCCATTTTTGCAAAAATGCACAATATCTTTATCTTCTTTCTGCTGCCTCTTGTCTCTATAACAAACTACTTTATTAATTTGCTTCTTTCCCCTCACAACCTGCACTATTCATTGACCTGTCTCTTTTACCCTTACCTCACTTTGGCTCTCATGAACTTCACACATTCATAAACACATTCTCCTCCCTGTACCTCATCCCCAAAACACTCTCAATACTGCAAATCTGTATCTCCCTCTTGCTCATACTAGCTGCTGGTGATATCTCCCATAATCCTGGTCCCCCTTAAAGGGACAGTACACTGTAACATTGTTTTTCCAGGTATGGTTTTTTTAAATAACTTGTTAGACCAACTGCAGAGTATAAAATATTTGAGAAATTGCATTATTTTCATGCGTGTGTATATGAAGTAGCTGATTTTGTGCTTTGAAACCACAGCCTATTACAATAGGTTGAACTTAAAGGTGATATCAGATCTCATTATGCTACAACTGTGTGTACATACACTTGCTTCCTTGTCTTTTGTCTTGTCTTCCTTGTCTTTATTTGGCTGGAAAACCAAAGCTCAGTACATAGAGAGAACAATGGACAATAATCATTTTATTACTTAATTATCCTGCATCCCACTGAGAGTGTAACTTCTTCTGCTGGCTGTGTTTACTTATGCTTGTCAATAGCATATACTCCAGTATCAAAACTTTCAGTATACGTGGCTATACCACAGGCTAAATCAGCTTTTTTAAATGCTTAAATAGGAGTAAAGGAGACACTTGTAACCAGTTTAATATACTCTAGCAGGTAAAAAGGATCATTGGGAATAATTTAAAGGGAAGAAAATTTTTGGGTGAACTGTCCCTTTAACTTCCTAGCCTCGCCCACCCTGGTGTGCCTTTCCATAGACCTAGAAAACAAAACTCTGTTAACCTTACTCAAATTCCTTTTGTTTCTAAAGCCGACACCCCCTTCTCTTGTGCACTCTGAAACTCTCCCTCTGTTTGTAAAAGCTCACTTCTATCCATGACCTCTTTATCACTCCCTCCCTCCCTCATGGCTCTCACAGAAACCTGGCTCTCTCCTTCAGACACAGCATCCACTGTATTGTATTGTCACATGGGGATCTCCAATTCAGCCACACCCCTAGGTCTGGAAACAGACAACGAGGTGATGTTGGTATTTCTTCTATAAGGTACGACAAGTCCACGGATTCATCCTTTACTTGTGGGATATTATCCTCCTGCTAACAAGAAGTGGCAAAGAGCACCACAGCAGAGCTGTCTATATAGCTCCTCCCTTAGCTCCACCCCCAGTCATTCTCTTTGCCTACTCTAAGTACTAGGAAGGGTAAAGTGAAAGAGGTGATAAAATATTAGTTTTTAATTTCTTCAAGCAAGAGTTTTTTGTTTTAAATGGTACCGGTGTGTACTATTTACTCTCAGGCAGCAGATGGATGAAGACTTCTGCCTGGAGGATGATGATCTTAGCATTTGTAACTAAGATCCAGTGCTGTTCCCACAGAGGATGAGGAGTACAGGAAACTTCTGTGTTAGGAACGTTTTCATGCTATATAGCAGTGAGGTATGTTCAATAATTTTTTCTGGAGAAACTGTGTATTTCAGAAAGGCTGACAGTATCCCCATGAGGGTAAGGGTAAGCAGTAATCCTAAGAGCTATAGAAAGGCATTACTAAGCTTGCATAAGGGGCTAATTAAAAAATGGTTGACACTGAGTTTTGAATGTTTGTGGGCAAAAGTTTTCTGAACTGGGAGTGCTGTTGTGGGCAATAAAATTTGCCCCATCATATGCCAACCTATTTATGGGTTGGTGGGAACTGTCCCACGTCTTTGGAGATAATAACCCATTTAGAGATAGGATTAGATCCTATAAATGTTTCATAGACGATCTCCTTTTTATCTGGGTGGGGGAGACTGCTGAGATGCAAGACTTTTTGATTTACCTCAATTCTAACAGGGTGGGTTTGGAATTCACTGCCCAAACAGGAACAAGTACAATACCATATCTGGATGTGGAACTTAGGGGGGATCCTCTAAGTGGTAAGGTCTCTACATCCCTATATCGTAAGCCTATTACTTCCAACTCCTTGCTTCATGCTAGGAGTAACCATCCCCGTCAAACGGGGTTTGGGGTGGCCAAGGGGCAGTTCATGAGACTAAAGCGGAACTGCTCCCTGGAAGAAGATTTTGCAAAGGAGAGTGAGACACTAAGTTGTCTCCTTTCTGAGAGAGGTTACTCACGCAAAGTCATCAATAGAGCCCATTTGGAGGTGACTAGGATGAGTAGAAGTGAGATATTAAGGGGGAACACCAGGCAAAGGAATGGTTATGATTTAACTAGACCTACTCTGGTTACTACCTACAAACCGCAGTTTAAAGATATTACCAGTATTGTCAGCAAACATCTACCTATACTTACAGCTGAGGACAGCTTGAGGGACTATGTGTCCAAAGGGTGCAATTTTGTCTCTAAGAGAGCATGCACAATTGGCAATTTGGTGGCACCAAGCGTACTAAGGGACAAAGAGAGGGCCAGCAGTAGTTGGCTAAGTGTGAAAGAGCACTTTAAATGCCACTTCGTCTAAATGCATAGCCTGTCAGTACAGCAGAGTGACGTCCACCTTCCAGTCAGCAACAACTAATCGGGTTTTCAATCTGTCAAATTGCACAAATTGCAGAACCCCTTTTGTTGTATATTTGGTAGATTGCTCCCAGTGTAACGGACAGTATATAGGGTGTACCACAAGGGAGGTGCGCTCCAGGATCAGAGAGCATCTAAATGATATCTCTCATGATAAAGACAGCTCAGGCCTCTCACAACACTTTATCTCTGTGCATGGGGGCGATGTTACGTCGCTCTCATGGCAGGTTATAGAATGTGTATGAACACCCCCTAGAGGGGGAGACAGAGCAGCACGCCTGATTCTGCGTGAAGCCTTTTGGATCTTCAAAATGAAGACAAGAAGGCCACAGGGCTTCAATATAGAGGGGGATGTGATAAATTTCTGGAAGAGATAGTAGTTTTCCCTTTTTCTCTTTTGAAATCATAGGGTCCCCTAATTGATCAGTACAGCAGTGATTGCCTACTCATAAAAAATATACATATATATATATAGTGCTGAAATATGAAATCTCAGGATATTTGATGTTAGACATGTATATTTTGCTAGTTAAAGAGGATGATTGAGTTATAACCATATATTAGTTGATGTTGGACAAACAAATACTTAACAATGGGCTAAATGTCATTAGCCCTTATGTATTTTCAATTATACATGCAGGCTTAGAACTAGCGGAGATAATATACACATATGGTAATATGAGCATTACTTACATATAAAAGCAATTCAAAAAATGCCTTATTTAAACCAACTAATGGGGTAGAGCAAACATAAAAGCAACAAGTAGCTGACCAATGAGGGGTTAATCACAATAGACTGAGGAACCAATAGGAAATCACCTTCAGGTTTAAGAGGCAGGAAGGAGGGGTAACAGGTCATGTTCATGATTAAGGAATTAACCGAAACATGTAGGACAGACCAGTTCCTGAAAATGTTCTGCCTATCTTTTTGATTTTAACTTCTCTGTTGCCTACTAAGATGTTTTAATCTACATATGGATATTAAATCATGTATGCTTACTTTGGAGGATCGCAGTGTACTTCTTTTGCTTGATTATTAATAAAGTTTTTTGGGCAACTTTATTGAGGGTACACTTGGCTTATTTTTTGGGTCTCAGAACCCACATGGCTAGTTTAAAACCACTCTGGTGCGGTTCTTTGAGGCTGTAGAGACATCGAGTGAGATGGGCGGGGCCTATTTTCGCGCCTCAGATGGGCAGTTGTTTTCACTCAGCAAGCAGCAAGCTCCAACTCCTGAGGGCCCTTGTGGATGTTTTGGGCCAAATCGAAGCTTTAACCCCATATTTACAATCCCTGAGGGCAGGTAGGCGCCACAGCAGGGCTGTGGCAAGGTGCTGGGGGTGTTTTTTCCCGGATTTAGGCCTTAATTAAATCCGGTTTGCACAATAAAGGTTTAAATGTTAAATTTTCTTGTGGGGCAAACTTAACTACACATATTGAGTCTGCTATCAAAAATTTGAAAAATGTGGTGCATTTTAAATCAGTTTTGCAGAACGTGTATGCTTTTTTTCTCTTAAAGGCGCAGTACCGTTTTTTAAGATTGTTGTTTTTTTCACTAAATAAAGTGTTTTCATGCTTGTTTGTAGTCATAACTAGCCTGTTCAACATGTCTGACATTGAGGAAAGTCATTGTTCAATATGTTTAGAAGCCATTGTGGAACCCCCACTTAGAATGTGTCCCTCATGCACTGAAAGGTCAATAAATTGCAAAGAACATATTTTAGCTACTAAAAGTATGTCGCAGGATGATTCTCAGTCAGAAGGGAATCAGGTTATGCCATCTAATTCTCCCCTAGTGTCACAACCATTAACGCCCGCACAAGCGACACCAAGTACTTCTAGTGCGTCTAATTCTTTCACCCTGCAAGATATGGCCGCAGTTATGAATACTACCCTCACAGAGGTTTTATCTAAGCTTCCTGGGTTGCAGGGGAAGCGCAGTAGGTCTGGTCTGAGCCCTCTGCCGCTTTATTAGCCATATCCGATGTACCCTCACAATGTTCTGAGTTGGGGGTGAGGGATTTGCTGTCTGAGGGAGAGATTTCTGATTCAGGAGAGATGTTCCCTCAGACAGACTCAGATATGATGGCTTTTAAATTTAAACTAGAACACCTCCGCTTATTGCTCAGGGAGGTTTTAGCGACTCTGGATGATTGTGACCCTATTGTAGTTCCAGAGAAATTGTGTAAAATGGACAGATTTCTAGAGGTTCCTGCTTACACTGATGTTTTTCCTGGTCCCTAAGAGGATTTCGGACATTGTTACTAAGGAATGGGATAGACCAGGTATTCCGTTCGCTCCCCCTCCTACTTTTAAGAAAATGTTTCCCATATCAGACACCATGCGGGACTCGTGGCAGACGGTCCCTAAGGTGGAGGGAGCTATTTCTACCCTGGCTAAGCATACAACTATACCTATTGAAAAGATCCTATGGATATAAAATTAGAGGGTCTCCTAAAGAAAATATTTGTTCATCTGGGTTTTCTTCTCCAACCTATAGCGGGCATTGTTCCCGTAACTACTGCAGCTGCTTTTTGGTTCGAGGCTCTGGAGGAGGCTCTTCAGGTTGAGATCCCATTAGATGATATTCTGGATAGAATTAGGGCTCTCAAGATAGCTAATTATTTTATTACAGATGCCGCTTTTCAACTGGCTAAATTAGCGGCAAAGAATTCAGGTTTTGCCATTTTAGTGCGTAGAGCGTTTTGGCTTAAGTCCTGGTCTGCTGATGTGTCATCAAAATCTAAGCTTTTAGCCATCCCTTTCAAGGGTAAGACCCTATTCGGGCCTGAACTGAAAGAAATAATTTCAGACATCACTGTAAGGAAAGGCCATGCCCTTCCTCAGGATAAGACATATAAGATGAGGACCAAACAAAATCATTTTCGTTCCTTTCGAAACTTCAAAGGTGGTCCCTCTACCTCTTCCCCTGCTGCAAATCAAGAGGGGAATTTTGCTCATCTTTCCATAAACCAATTACCAAATTAACATTTTATTACCTTATCTCTTCTATAACCCACTGGGAGTGTAATTTCTTCTACTGGCTGTGTTAACACAGCTTGGCCTTGAGGCCAAAAACTTTCAGGATGGGTGGGGATACCACAGGCTAAATAAACTATTTCAAATGCCAATATAAGGGTAATGTAAATACTTGTAAACAATTTAATACAGTCCAGCAGGTAAAGTGAATCATTGGGAACAAATTAAAGGTGAGAAACATTTAAGTAAACTGTCCCTTTAAGTCACTAGATCAGCAACAGGTCTCAAACTCCCTCAAACCTCTGCTTTCTCCCATCTCCTGATTTTCCTACCTTCCTTGACCAATCTATCTGCCGCTACAATTCCAACTTTTACATTGGTCCTTGATAATTTGGCCCCTCATACCATAGCTTGGAAGTCACTCACTCATCCATAGCCCTGACATTCTCCTCTGACACGCTACTTAAGCGAATGTTTCCACCCTGCTGAGCGACACTGGAGATCATCTTGGTGTTTAACTGACTCTCTTCACTACAAGTTCATTTTGAACTCCTACTATTCTGTCCTTAACATTTCTAAGCAATATTACTTTGCTACTCTTATATCTACTCTGTTCTCCACTTTCAATACTCTTCTTCACCCACCCTCACCTCCTATTAAAACTTCTCCCTCAGCTCTTGATTTTGCCAGCCACTTCAACAACAAAATTAATTCCATCAGAAACAAAATTATCTCTCAACATAGTAACAGTCTCCAACCCCCTTTAAAAGCTCATCCAAGGGGGCGGAGCCTGACTGAGCTCAGAGATGGCTGCATAATCTCTGAGCTCCAGGAGCCAAGCATACAAAACAGGGATACTAAGCTATTTGCACAACGATCCTGAGGTGAAATATCCAGCACATCAGTCAGCAACACAGCCCTTGATGTATGCGAGCTGATAATGCACAGAAACAACTTTCTACGCTCATAATCAACAGCGGAGATGTGAGGCCTAGCTATCTGTGCACACGCTAAATTACTTCAAGGTCTGCAGAGGTGGCGATACATGGACGCATCTGAGAAGACTTAGCTACAAAACTTAGGCGACCGGTCATCAAAAGAGGTGAGCACACCCGGAGGATGTCAAATATAACCCGGATTACCTGGGGACTGGGGCGCAACATGCATAACTCATAGTCTTTGGCGGCTAATGGCAGCATGACGCAGCTATTTTTTCTATAAACGTCTGCTCCACGGCAACAACATTATAAACTGTATGGCATAGAGAAAACTAGAAATGTAGTTTGCAAAAGAACAATAAGGGGCTAAACGATCTGAGCTGATATCACTAAGAAAGGTCATATATATTGCCCTTATTGTGCAAATCTCTGTAATTAACAATGGCCCATATTTACAGCCGCTGAGAAATACAATCAAGCAAAGCTGCATCTGAGGTTTTCAGCATTAGAAATCAGGAAACTATGGCCTAGATTTGGAGTTTGGCGGTAGATGGGCTGTTAACGCTACGCGGGCTTTTTTCTGGCCGCACCATAAAATTAACTCTGGTATCGAGAGTCCAAAAAAATGCTGCGTTAGGCTCCAAAAAAGGAGCGTAGAGCATTTTTACCGCAAATGCAACTCTCGATACCAGAGTTGCTTACGGACGCGGCCAGCCTCAAAAACGTGCTCGTGCACGATTCTCCCATAGGAAACAATGGGGCTGTTTGAGCTGAAAAAAAACCTAACACCTGCAAAAAAGCAGCGTTCAGCTCCTAACGCAGCCTCATTGTTTCCTATGGGGAAACACTTCCTAAGTCTGCACCTAACACTCTAACATGTACCCCGAGTCTAAACACCCCTACCCTTACACTTATTAACCCCTAATCTGCCGCCCCCCGCTATCGCTGACCCCTGCATTATATTATTAACCCCTAATCTTCCGCTCCGTAAACCGCTGCAACTTACATTATCCCTATGTACCCCTAATCTGCTGCCCCTAACACCGCCGACCCCTATATTATATTTATTAACCCCTAACCTGCCCCCCACAACGTCGCCGCCAGCTACTTACATTAATTAACCCCTAATCTGCCGACCGCAAAGCGCCGCCACCTACGTTATCCTTATGTACCCCTAATCTGCTGCCCCTAACACCGCCGACCCCTATATTATATTTATTAACCCCTAATCTGCCCCCCTCAATGTCGCCGACACCTGCCTACACTTATTAACCCCTAATCTGCCGAGCGGACCTGAGCGCTACTATAATAAAGTTATTAACCCCTAATCCGCCTCACTAACCCTATCATAAATAGTATTAACCCCTAATCTGCCCTCCCTAACATCGCCGACACCTAACTTCAATTATTAACCCCTAATCTGACGACCGGAGCTCATCGCTACTATAATAAATGGATTAACCCCTAAAGCTAAGTCTAACCCTAACACTAACACCCCCCTAACTTAAATATAATTTACATCTAACGAAATTAATTAACTCTTATTAAATAAATTATTCCTATTTAAAGCTAAATACTTACCTGTAAAATAAATCCTAATATAGCTACAATATAAATTATAATTACATTGTAGCTATTTTAGGATTAATATTTATTTTACAGGCAACTTTGTAATTATTTTAACCAGGTACAATAGCTATTAAATAGTTAAGAACTATTTAATAGTTACCTAGTTAAAATAATAACAAAATTACCTGTAAAATAAGTCCTAACCTAAGTTATAATAAAACCTAACACTACACTATCAATAAATAAATTAAATACAATTTCTACAAATAACTGCAATTACATAAACTAACTAAAGTACAAAAAATAAAAAAGAACTAAGTTACAAAAAATAAAAAAATATTTACAAACATAAGAAAAATATTACAACAATTTTAAACTAATTACACCTACTCTAAGCCCCCTAATAAAATAACAAAGACCCCCAAAATAAAAAAATTCCCTACCCTATTCTAAATTAATAAATTTAAAAGCTCTTTTACCTTACCAGCCCTGAACAGGGCCCTTTGCGGGGCATGCCCCAAGAAAATCAGCTCTTTTGCCTGTAAAAAAAAACATACAATACCCCCCCCCAACATTACAACCCACCACCCACATACCCCTAATCTAACCCAAACCCCCCTTAAATAAACCTAACACTAAGCCCCTGAAGATCTTCCTACCTTGTCTTCACCTCAACAGGTATCTCCGATCTGTCCTGGCATCCGGTGCTGAAGAGGTCCAGAAGAGACTCCAAAGTCTTCCTCCTATCCGGCAAGAAGAGGACATCCGGACCGGCAAACATCTTCATCCAAGCGGCATCTTCGATCTTCTTCCATCCGGTGCGGAGCGGGTCCATGTTGAAGCATCCGACGCGGATCCATCCTCTTCTTCCGGCGTCTCCCGACGAATGACGGTTCCTTTAAGGGACGTCATCCAAGATGGCGTCCCTTGAATTCCGATTGGCTGATAGGATTCTATCAGCCAATCGGAATTAAGGTAGGAATATTCTGATTGGCTGATGGAATCAGCCAATCAGAATCAAGTTCAATCCGATTGGCTGATCCAATCAGCCAATCAGATTGAGCTCGCATTCTATTGGCTGTTCCGATCAGCCAATAGAATGCGAGCTCAATCTGATTGGCTGATTGGATCAGCCAATCGGATTGAACTTGATTCTGATTGGCTGATTCCATCAGCCAATCAGAATATTCCTACCTTAATTCCGATTGGCTGATAGAATCCTATCAGCCAATCGGAATTCGAGGGACGCCATCTTGGATGACGTCCCTTAAAGGAACCGTCATTCGTCGGGAGACGCCGGAAGAAGAGGATGGATCCGCGTCGGATGCTTCAACATGGACCCGCTCCGCACCGAATGGAAGAAGATCGAAGATGCCGCTTGGATGAAGATGTTTGCCGGTCCGGATGTCCTCTTCTTGCCGGATAGGAGGAAGACTTTGGAGCCTCTTCTGGACCTCTTCAGCACCGGATGCCAGGACAGATCGGTGATACCTGTTGAGGTGAAGACAAGGTAGGAAGATCTTCAGGGGCTTAGTGTTAGGTTTATTTAAGGGGGGTTTGGGTTAGATTAGGGGTATGTGGGTGGTGGGTTGTAATGTTGGGGGGGGGGTATTGTATGTTTTTTTTTACAGGCAAAAGAGCTGATTTTCTTGGGGCATGCCCCTCAAAGGGCCCTGTTCAGGGCTGGTAAGGTAAAAGAGCTTTTAAATTTATTAATTTAGAATAGGGTAGGGAATTTTTTTATTTTGGGGGTCTTTGTTATTTTATTAGGGGGCTTAGAGTAGGTGTAATTAGTTTAAAATTGTTGTAATATTTTTCTTATGTTTGTAAATATTTTTTTATTTTTTATAACTTAGTTCTTTTTTATTTTTTGTACTTTAGTTAGTTTATGTAATTGTAGTTATTTGTAGAAATTGTATTTAATTTATTTATTGATAGTGTAGTGTTAGGTTTTATTGTAGGTATTTTATTTAATTAATTTATTGATAGGGTAGTGTTAGGTTTAATTATAACTTAGGTTAGGACTTATTTTACAGGTAATTTTGTTATTATTTTAACTAGGTAACTATTAAATAGTTCTTAACTATTTAATAGCTATTGTACCTGGTTAAAATAATTACAAAGTTGTCTGTAAAATAAATATTAATCCTAAAATAGCTACAATGTAATTATAATTTATATTGTAGTTATATTAGGATTTATTTTACAGGTAAGTATTTAGCTTTAAATAGGAATAATTTATTTAATAAGAGTTAATTTATTTCGTTAGATTTAAATTATATTTAACTTAGGGGGGTGTTAGTATTAGGGTTAGACTTAGCTTTAGGGGTTAATACATTTATTAGAATAGCGGCGAGATTCGGTCGTCAGATTAGGGGTTAATAATTGAAGTTAGGTGTCAGCAATGTTAGGGAGGGCAGATTAGGTGTTAATAATTGAAGTTAGGTGTCGGCGATGTTAGGGAGGGCAGATTAGGGGTTAATACTATTTATGATAGGGTTAGTGAGGCAGATTAGGGGTTAATAACTTTATTATAGTAGCGCTCAGGTCCGCTCGGCAGATTAGGGGTTAATAAGTGTAGGCAGGTGTCGGCGACGTTGAGGGGGGCAGATTAGGGGTTAATAAATATAATATAGGGGTCGGCGGTGTTAGGGGCAGCAGATTAGGGGTACATAAGGATAACATAGGTGGCGGCGCTTTGCGGTCGGCAGATTAGGGGTTAATTATTGTAAGTAGCTGGTGGCGACGTTGTGGGGGGCAGGTTAGGGGTTAATAAATATAATACAGGGGTCGGCGGGGTTAGGGGCAGCAGATTAGGGGTACATAAGTATAACGTAGGTGGCGGTCGGCAGATTAGGGGTTAAAAAAATTTAATCGAGTTGCGGCGATGTGGGGGGACCTCAGTTTAGGGGTACATAGGTAGTTTATGGGTGTTAGTGTACTTTAGGGTACAGTAGTTAAGAGCTTTATAAACCGGCGTTAGCCCATAAAGCTCTTAACTCCTGCTTTTTTCCTGCGGCTGGAGTTTTGTCGTTAGAGCTCTAACGCTCACTTCAGAAACGACTCTAAATACCGGAGTTAGGAAGATCCCATTGAAAAGATAGGATACGCAATTGACGTAAGGGGATCTGCGGTATGGAAAAGTCGCGGCTGAAAAGTGAGCGTTAGACCCTATTTTGAGTGACTCCAAATACCGGCGGTAGCCTAAAACCAGCGTTAGGAGCCTCTAACGCTGGTTTTCACGGCTAACGCCAAACTCTAAATCTAGGCCAATGTTATTTAAGGCCTGAATAGCTCACTACATCACAAAAACACCTCTAAAAATTAAAAGCAGGATTGCAGCAACAAGGGAGACATTATATCACATAACTTAAGATTCAAAATCACGCAAGATGGCCTCCAAAAAATTGACCAAAGCAGATAAAGCTTCCAAATCACAAAATATAAACCCATATTTCAGACCTGCTAAGCTTAATAAGTCCACAAATGAAAATAATAGAGAAGAAGAAGATGATTCTGAGCAGGACACAGATTCTATCACTACTGAAGGGGATCATACTCCGGTAACAAGAGCAGATCTGTGTCTACTAGTATCTAAGAAAGACATAGCGGCGAATTTCGAACGCTTATGGGAAAAGATAGACTCTATGCACACAGCTGTTACAGATAGCCTCACCGATATAAAATCAGATATTGCCAAAATGGGAGGTAGAATTGAAACCCTAGAGGAACACAGAGATGCTATCTCAGAAGATCTTACCTCAATTTCTGAGGCTGTCAATTCCCAACAACAGTCTATTGTCGAGCTCCAAGATAAAATCGAAGACCTCGAGAATAAAGGCAGACGGAATAATATTAGAATGAAAGGTATACCAGAGTCTGTCTTAAATAAAGACCTTCTACCATATCTGCAACAATTATTCAAAGCCATCACTGGTGACAAAGAAGAATCCACATATAATATTGAAAGAGCACACAGAGCTCTCAGAGTGAGACCCAAAGATGATGCCCCACCACGGGATGTCATTGTGAAGCTAATGGTCTTTCAAGAAAAAGAGAAAATCCTATCTGCATCCCGACAAAACCCAACTTTCAAATTCCAGGGAACAATTGTCCAGTTCTTTCAGGATTTGAGTCTTAGGACCTTACAGAGAAGAGCACAATTGCGACCTTTTACGACCTTGCTACGAAAACACCAAATCCAATACCGCTGGGGATTTCCCTTTGCATTGCATATTATTAGAGATGGCAAAACGCCAACTTTAAAAGAGGAAGAAGAAATACCTAATACATGCAAACTGCTGGGTTTGGACCCTTCGTCAGTTTTGGAGGATATTCCGGCTAAACAACATAAAAGTCTTCAGCTCTCACTGCGAGATACCCAAAAGCCTAAATGGCAGCCATCAAACAAAAAAAGACTGAAAAACAGATGACTCTTGCAGGGGGGCTCTGAGAAGCTGTTTCAGGGCTAGAAGTTTATGCTGGACTTATAAATATGATTCAGGACTTGATACTCCAAATCTTAAGAGGCTAATACTCAAGATTGGGTAAAGTATACAATGCACTGATCTATTAAAAATGTTAGAAATTGAGATCAATGAAATCTAACTGTTGTATTCACTGTTTGAAATACTAGTTATATTTTTATACACCGCTCATTTAAGATTGATTGTTATGAGATTTGTTTTCTCTCTTTTTAAGGGAGATATGGTTAATGTATTTTTTTTTCTTTATTTATACTATATATTGTTTTTTCTTTCTTTTGTCTTTTTTCTTTTGTCAATAATGCATTATTGTTGTGAGTCACATATTGTATGGGAGTGTGAGACGATGAAACCTGGGTTGAGATGCAGCGATGCTATAGATTCCCGAATGGGGACAAGAATCTGTCATACTATAAGAGATATAACTAACCTGATTATATGTACCACCGATGCATAGGATACACCTAGTTTCTCACAATGTGAGAAGATTAAATTCAGACATCAAACGTAAGGTTGCTATGACCCACTATCTTAGACTTCATGCTAACATACTCTTCCTACAAGAAACCCATCTAACACACACAAATATACCTAAATATTGGGCCCGGGCATTTCCACTGCATTATAATGCCACAACAGAAACAAAAAAAAGAGGGGTATCTATACTCATACATTCATCTCTAAATTTTATACATGAGCAAACCATAACAGACCCGAAGGGCAGATATATGATTGTAAAAGAACAAATAGAAGGTTCTGATATCATCCTCTGTAATATTTATGCCCCGAATGACAACCAGCACACATTCTTCAAAAATATCTCTCATTTGCTAACAGACTGGTCGCAGCATAGAGTAATATTAGCCGGAGACTTTAACATCAATTTAAAAGCTAACTCTACCGCCATGAATCTAAAACTGAATAATAAACAAATTCGACACAATAAAATTGTTAAAACTAACCAAGACACTTTTATACCTCATACCCTTACAGACACCTGGAAATTCTTATATGGCGAAACTAATGACACCACATTCTATTCAGCGGCACATAAGTCATATACAAGAATTGACTACATACTAGTTAGCCAGATTCTGCTTCCACTAATTCTGTCATCAGAAATGCACTCATGCACATGGTCTGACCATTCCCCAATCTCTGTCCATCTAAACGGAGTCCAGGATCTTAAAAGATCTAGAACATGGACTTTTGACCAAACCCTTCTTAGAGACAAACACACTCTAGACAGAGCAAATGAACTACAGAATGAATTCTGGGCAACTAACATTAACACCACTGATAACCCGCTGCATACCTGGGCAGCACATAAAGCTTACATTAGAGGTCTACTGATCCAGTCTAAATCTCACTCATTAAGCCATAAAAAAACCTTGATATCTCAGCTCGAAAAGGAAATAAAAGATCTAGAAACAAAACACAAATCTACCCAAAACACAGCTATACTAAAAGAACTCTCCAAGAAAAGAGATAATCTAAACGGTATCCTTAACTCCATGGCTGCTAGAGCGATACTGAAACTGAAGACACAATACTATGTGTTCGCTAATAAACCTGACAGATTTTTGGCCCACAAGATCCGAGAACAGAACAGAGCTTCTGCCATTCCAAACATAATTAATCCACAAGGCATTTCTGTGTCCCGTCCCCAAGAAATAGTTGACATATTTGCGGAATTTTATGGGAAATTATATGATGGTAAAAAGGTCATCCACACACCACAAACTGTGGCTGCCACTATAGACTTTCTTACAGAAGCCAACCGAAATACAATTTCAGAAGAAGACAGAAAGATATTAAATTCCCAGATTTCACCACTGGAGGTATCACTAGCTATTAGAGATCTTAAAAAAGGCAAGGCCCCTGGTCCCGATGGGTTCTCAGGGGAATATTATAAACTGTTTAAATCCATACTGATCCCCCAGTTAACCAAATTATGCAACCACATTTTGGAAGGGCACCCAATTCCAACTGATCTCTTAATGGCCAAGATTGTGGTAATCCCTAAACCCGGCAGAAACCCAAATTATTGTTCGAATTACCGCCCAATATCACTTATCAATCAGGATCTTAAAATCTTTACTAAAATCTTGGCCAATCGGCTTAAACCAATATTGACCCATCTAATCCATCCCGACCAGGTCGGTTTCATAAAGGATAGAGAAGCCCCAGACAATATTAAACGCATAATAGACTCCATACACTACTTGTTTGTGTCCGAAACGCCTTCTCTGCTCCTATCGCTGGACGCGGAGAAGGCGTTTGATAGAATAGATTGGAAATATTTATTACAGGTGCATAGCAATATGGGATTCAGAGGCCCCTTTGTAACTGCAATTGAAATGATATACTCAAACCCTTCAGCCCAGGTCACAGCTACAGGTTATAAATCCAAAATTTTCCCCATCCTGAATGGTACTAGGCAGGGATGTCCATTATCACCCCTCTTGTTTGCCCTCTGCATAGAACCCCTAGCAGCGCAGATAAGAAACTCTCCAGATATTTCGGGATTTAAACTAAGATCCACTGAATATAAATTGACGTTATTCGCAGACGACATTTTACTAACGATCACCAAACCACTGCTCTCACTCCCTAACCTATACCAACTTTTAGAAAGGTTCTCATCTATCTCGGGTTACAAAATTAACTTAGAAAAGTGTGAAGCTCTCCCTATCAGATTTCCACCCCATACACAAAAACTAATTGAATTGAACTTCACTATGAAGTGGGCCAAACACACTATTAAATACCTAGGCATAAACTTATCAACCCAATTTAACCAATTATATAAACTTAATTACCTAACGCTGCTCAAAGAGATCCACCAAGACCTTCGAAAATGGTCACAATATTCCTTCTGTTGGTATGGACGTAACTCTTCAGTCAAGATGAATATCCTACCATGCCTACTATATCTTTTCAGAGCACTCCCAATTAAAATTCCGAACCCAGAAATACTCAAGTTCAATCAGACTTGATTAGATTTATTAGAGGGAAAAATCTCCTAGGATCTCGGCAACTTGTTTGACGAGACATAGAACTCTTGGGGGGGTAGGGGTAACCAATCTTATTGATTATTATAAGGCGGCGAGATTAGCTCAAACAGCTCTTTTAGACAATCCCAATATTGATACCGTTTGGCCGACCCTTGAAGCTGAAATGGGAGGCTGGAATCTTCCAGCGTATATCATATGGGATGGGGGAACACATACCCTCATATCAAAACAGCTTAGACCCCCCACACTAGACACCACCCTTATAGCCTGGAACAAAGTTGCCAAATCAACTAAACTAAGACTACTACACTCTAAAAATATGCCAATCAGATATCTTTTATTGCAAGAACACCGCTTAATAGTAGATAAATGGCGTAATAAGGGATTATATAGAGTTGCTGATCTAATGAGTAATAATGCAATATTAACTTTCAACCAAATACAAGACAAAATTGCACCAATGATATTAAACTGGTTCTTATACCTTCAACTATTATCTGCTCTTAGAGAAGTCCAAAAACTTTACACATCCCAGAATACAACAATATTAGAGAACATATGCAAAGCTTCACACAGAACAAAACACACTATTTCGAAACTATACCTCGCTCTGCAATCATCCCATATGCGGGCAAAACCTCAGTTAATATTGAACTGGGAAAGAGATTTGGGGATAGAGAAAGACATGCAGGAATGGATTGATATCTTTAGTGAGATAGACAGAGGACTACTAAATTCAGACCTTAGAGAAAACGCACTCAAGACCGCCTACCGGTGGTATTTGACGCCAGTACAGACGGCACATATGTCCACTACAGGGACCAGATTATGCTATAGAGGATGCAACACCTTGAGAACATACTCACATTTATGGTGGGACTGTGATAAAATCAAACAGATTTGGGATAACCTTTCACTTCTAATAAGTAACACTCTAGATGAAAGGATTCAGCTCACGCAGGCTCAAGCACTCCTACATATAAGGCTTCCTAAGCTTAATAAACCAATTAACACATTTATTAAAATTTTGTGCACGGTCACAAGATCTTGCATAGCTAAATACTGGAAAACTGGATCTCTTACATGGCAAGAGGTTTTAAATAAAATCAATGCTACATACTCTATGTATGTTTCTGCATCCTGGATTCTGGATAACAAGGAGACAGTAGATAAAGTTTGGTTTTATTGGGAATTAAGAGGGAGGTACAACATCACTCATAATCCCACATAGGTAACTGCCTGTATGCTTAACAATAATGCTCAACACCTTCATATCCCATGGAAATAAAATATGAACACTCACATCTGAATTGTTATAAAGATATTAATAGCACTTGACTCATACAGTCTGTATTTTTATGTTATTTCTGTTTTTGCTTTTACTATGTAATTTCTGTTTTTGATGTTTATTATTTCAATGTACACATACTAATGTACAACAAATACTGTTCAATAAAAACATTTCAACATAAAAGCTCATCCAAAACCCACAAAGCCAAAAATTCAGCTCTTTCCCCCCTGTTACTGAAGGAGATTCTGCCCTCATACTGAACTCTTAGCTCACTTCCTGCCCCCTCAATCCCATCCCCTCACAGCTACTCAATAGCACTGATCACCCCTATATCTCAGACCTTGTATCCAGATACTCTCCCTCTTGTCCCCTTTGCTCTGGTCACAACCTCCTGCTCTCTTGCTACCTCCTCACATTTTCGTCTACAGGACTTTTCCAGACTGGCCCGTATTTTGTGGAACTCTCTGCCTCACTCCACAAGAATCTCCCCTAGTTTTGAAAGTTTCAAGTGCTCCTTAACCCTTTGAGTGCTAATGACGGCTCTGAGCCGTCACAGAGTTTCTCACTCTGGTGCTAATGACGGCTCAGAGCCGTCATGAGCACTCTCTCACCTTGAGGGAGATCTGGGGGCTCCTAACTGCTTCTACCCCGGCTATCGTGCCTGTAGAGTGACAGGCATCGCCGGGGCTTCACGTGATGTGTGGTGACGTCACTCGCAATTACGTGATGACGTCACCACACAACTTTATTTATACTTAACAATGTTAAGTATAGGAGGAGGGGGCATGCTGCTTAGAAGCCTGTATCTCAGGCATCTAAGCAGCTACAGACCCCCAAGACCCACTGTTGGAAAGGTAATCGCCTAACATTTCCAACAGTGTAAGTATTGGGGGTCTGTAAAAAAAAAAAAAAAAGTTAAAAAAAAAATTCAAATTTTTTTTTAAAAAAAATTAAAAATAAAATATTAGCACCCAGGTGGGAAAAGGCTTAGCAGCCAAAGGGTTAAAGGGACATAAAACCTAAACATTCTCTTTCATGATTCAGATAGAACAAACACTTTTAAACAACTTTTCAATTTGCTTCTATTATACATTTTTCTTCATTTTCTTGTTATCCTTTGTTGAAAAACAGGAGGGTAAATTCAGGTGCTTGCACGTGTCTACAGAACTATGTCATCATTTTTGCAACAATGTTATACTTTAGCAAGAGCACTAGATGGCAGCACTATTTCCTGGCATGTATGTCTTCAGGCTTGTGCAAGCTACCTACCTAGGTATTGCTTCAACAAAGAAAAACATGCAAATTAAGCAAATTTGCGTTTGTGTGCTAGTCACAGTGAAGCAACACCTCTTGATAAAGTTTTCTGGGGTGCCTGTTAATGTGTAAGTGTGGATGTCTCTGATGCTTTGTCTGTGGCTGTGGGTGCTCACTGCCTGGATGTCTTTGTGTGTTTCTTCACTCTGATGGTGTGATGTGTGATGACAGGTGCTCAGGTTGATGCTAATTTGAGTAATTGTGACTACAAAGATTAATGAGCAATAATCGCTTATTCTTTATTTAAATGTGAACTTTTTTTAAATTACATTTCACTTTTTTACTATTTAATGACAACCAATTTACAAAATACAGTGACAGAACCATGTTACAAACTTTTAATGTTTTGTAAATCAAACTAGAACTAGTTTTGAGGTTTGGTTAAATAACAAAAATGGGACGGGAACTAGAGCCTTGAACTTGTTGGTTTTGAGGTATGGGTTAATAACAGAAAGGGGAGGGGAGTTGGTTGCTCTGCCTTTAAAGGGACATTATACACTCATTTTTTCTTTGCATAAATGTTTTGTAGATGATCTATTTATATAGCCCATAAACTTTTTTTTTTAATGTATAGTTTTGCTTATTTTTAAATAACATTGCTCTGATTTTCAGACTCCTAACCAAGCCCCAAAGTTTTATGAGAATACCGTCAGATACCTACTCCAGCTTGCTCCTGTTTGTGTAAAGGGTCTTTTCATATACAGGGGGAGGGGGGAGTGTCTTATTTCCCACTTGCAGTGGGCTTTCCAGCTACCTTTTCAACAGAGCTAAACTGAGAGCTTCTAAGTAAGTTTTGAAACAGTTTCATATTTTTATCAGTATCTGTGCATCTTATTCTTTATAGTAGTGTCTATTACATGCAGTTATATGAAAATGAGTGTATACTGTCCTTTTAAATGCCAAGGCCTATTTTTGGTCTTAGTCTGTCCCTGATTAATAGGCTCCCAAGGAAGGCATAAAACCAACCAATAGAAATGCCACTTATGTGAATAATACTCCTCTTTAGAACCACACAATCACCCCCTAAAACTAATATCTAAGCAATTCTTTGTTTACATTTACAGCTGCTGCTTTTTTGTTCAGTGATGGTAATCAATCTTGACTTAGTGGACATATGTTATATTTGATATTCTAATCATTTTAACATAAAACTTACAAACAGCTGGATTTATATTACATTTATTGCCAATATTTACCTTGAATGAAATATTGGGCTACTCATTAATTTCAGAACTGCAGACAAAAGCTATTTTCATCTAAGCAATAGACTTGCAGTGATGACTTAATAAAGCAAAAAAAAAACCCAGAGGAAATAGACACAAAAATATTTGTCCTGCTACAGATGCCTGGGGATGGCACAATACCTTTATACTGTACAGTGCGTGCATTCAATTGATTTTAGTAAGTGCAACTTATTACATTATTAACAAGTGCATAATTAAAAGACAATGCAATAGCACTCTGAATTTCAAATAAGCTGTAGATTTTTCTGACAATTTATTTTTATTATTTTGCCTGTCCCCTGTATTATGTGACAGCCATCTGTCAATCAGACTATTATATGTAAACCTTATAAACTCGTGCTCATGCTCAGTAAAAGCTGGTGCCTCCAAAAGTGTGTATCTAAAAATTTGCAAACTGTGATAATAGAAGTAAATTGGAAAGTCTCATAAAATTGCAAGCTCTATCTGAATCATAAACATTTAATTTTGTCTTTAGTGTCTCTTTAATAAATTTAAAAAGTTTAAAAAAATACAATTGAACAAACGTGCCAGTATACTGATCATGCCTATATACAGATGCACTCTTTCTGATTGCACAGACTCCATTCACCCTTTTAACCCATTTAAGATTTCAGTGATCGGCATCCATAATCAGCAGTTCATGTGTTTCCAACCTGAAAGAGAAACAGAAATATTGGAATTGAACCCATTGCGTGTTAAACTATATACATGATTAATGGGTGGAATCAAGTGTAAACAACAATATCTTATGTTATTTAGGTAATATTTACATGTCATAATACAGCTTATACCTATAAGCTAAAGGTAGGTTAATATAATTTGTAAATCTTTTGTATACATAGTATCTTCAAAAGACAGTACCGTATTGTAATCAGAAAGGTAATATTTGTTGTTTTAAATAAATATAGACTATTTGCATTTTAAATCGCAGAAAAACTCCCCAAAAACAAACGCGTTCAGAAGATTGTGACTTACAGGCAGAGAAAACAGTAATTTACGATAACTTTATTTTATTATTAAAAGGTTTGGATTTTGAAATTCCAGATTTGGGATTTGTAAATGTATGTATATTTAAATAAAAATGTAAAAGATGTAAAAAAGTCATATAAAGAGAAAACCTAGAGCAAAATCATATTGTTATTTAAATTTCTAACAAGATTATGATAAGGCAGAGAGAAATTTTAGTATATTTCTAAGTGATTATAAATCCCAGTGTTTGTAAAATGCTAGGATTTACAATTGGAACAAAATAAAGGGGACTTTTAGACAGCCCACGGCAGAACACTATTTGCTGTGAGCTGACATTTCCACCTCTTAGCCAATAGCAGTGTGTTCCAATTGTCATCAAGCCGGATAGCCCGCACGGCTATATTTATGTATACCTACCTGTATATCTATTCCTATAAATATATAGGTATACATATATATTTAAATAACATCAGATATATAGAGAAATATATATTAATAAAATAAAAAAAATCTATGTGAAGAACATAGGAATTTAAAATATGCGTAACGTGATTTATATTTTGCAATTTAGGTGGGGTTAATGCATATGAAGAAGTACTAATCTTACATAGTGTTATTGAAATATTTAATTTAAAATATATTAAAAAAAATTACTAAAAATTATTATAGATAAAAAATGTATATATATATTCTAATTTTTATTAATTATTATATTTTTGAATATTTTAATAGCACAATTCAAGATTAGTAATTCATATGCCAAAGAAACCAAAACAATATATAAACTTACTCAAGCCACAATCAAATAAAATAAAAAAACAAATGTATCAAATAAAATAAAATAAAACAAACAAATGTATCAAATCAAATAAAATAAAACAAACAAATGTTTCTTCATATGCGCTATCCCAACACTACGTTAGACCTAAAACGCAAATCGGGTTAGACATATTATCCATTTCAATGTTCTTCACATAGAAAAAAAATAAACATATGCAGCCAAGAAAATTTAATTTTGGATGAAATTTTTGTTCTGAATAATCAGGGAAATACATTTCCCTGAATATTTGGTGGCTGCACTATTTGGTATTCGTTTTGTTTAAAACGAAACAAATACTGAATTTTCGTTAAACATTTTACATTTGTTTTCGTTAAAACAAACGTAAATGTTTCAAAGCTACAGGTGAAGAGTTCACCTGTAGCTACAATACTTGCCTTTAATGTGCTCTGAAGTTCATAGAAAGCATGCTAAGGTAATTTTTATAATTAAAATTAATATTTCTATATACAGATATATATTTACATTAGAAATTACATTATCTTGGATGTGAAGAACATTGGAATGTTAAATATACAGTAAAAAACATAAATACAATATATCGTCTGAGGTTGCTGTGTTCCTTGTTCAGAGAGGAATTGCCTGGTAATTCAGCACTGGACTGACCGTAATAGGTGAGATCAGAGTGATATACGACCGGAAAGTTCTACTCTGTGAAAAGCATTACTGGGCTAAAAAGAAGCTGCATCCAGGTGGTAAATCGCCATAGAACAGGCTAACAATGGTATTGAGCTGGTTGTTTGTTCCTGTGTGTGAGTGCATTTCTCTGTGTGTGTATATGTATGTGTATGTATTTTGTATGTATGTATGTATGTATGTGTGTGTATATGTATGTGTATGTATTTTGTATGTGTATGTATATATGTGTGTATGTGTGTGTATATGTATGTGTGTGTATATATATATATATATATATGTGTGTGTATATATATATATATATATATATATATATATATATATATGTCTGTGTGTGTGTGTGTATATATATATATATGTGTGTGTATATATATATATATGTATGTGTGTGTGTGTGTATCTATATATATATATATATATATATATATATATATATATATGTGTGTGTGTGTGTATATATATATATATATATATATATATATATATATATATATATATATGTGTGTGTGTGTATATATATATATATATATATGTGTGTGTGTATATATATATATATATATATGTGTGTGTGTGTATATATATATATATATATATATATATATATATATATATATGTGTGTGTATATATATATATATATATATAGATATATAATGTTATAGCCCTTTGCAGTCAAACACCTTGTCAAATGCCAAATACTTTTTAATCCTTACAACTTTTTTTTAAATATTTATGTGACTAATTTTGTGTTTATATGAGTGTAACCATATTTTTAAATTTATTTATGTGTTTAGTGCAACTTTTCTTTTGACGCACTACCCTTTACACGAGGGTTTCAGTTGTGCTAATTCAGCAAGTATAAAATGTGATTGTGCACCACTTGTAATTACCCCAATGTTGGGGTTCGTGTCCCTTTAACCCTTTCCTGTCATTAGGACATTCCATGCCATCCTAACTACACTGGGCTTTAGCTGTTTGGCTGTCCTGAAGCCATAGCCGCTTTGTAAATGGGATCGTGGGCTGGAGAGCGTGCCTAGCATCATAGGCACTCCCCCCTGATCCTATTCCATTATTGAAGTCACGTGATCATAATTTCAATTTTTACTTATTTGTTTACAGTTTCAATGCAGACAAATAAATCCCAGCAGGAAAGGGTTAAGGTGTGAATACAAGTTGTAATGTTTTGTCAGTTAGGTTTTCAAGTTTCATAAACAATATGAAACGTTTAAGGGATATTTATGGGGATGATTGGACTGAGATGCTTTTTTTTTAATGACTTTTTTAAAATGTATATGGGACAAAAAAAATATATATGGGACAAACAAAAAAAATATATATGGGACAAACAAAAAGTTCTTTAACCGGTGCTACTGTAAGTGTGAAATTATTTGGTGGTTTAGGATATATCTGGACAGAAAATCAACTGAGTCTAAATTTTCAGTGAGCACTAAAACAATATTGGTTTCTTCTACTTGGATTTATAATTATGGCATTAAAATGACACTGTAATCAGAAAACAAGGTACAATATTGGGAAATAGAATAATTTAAATAGTATTTGTTGAATATATATGTATAAAAATATGTGCAGCTAAATATATGTATTAAAATATATGTGTAGCTAAATATACAGTATGTATTAAAATATATGTGCAGCTACCAGCCATCTCTGGCTTTAATAGTACTATCTGTGCATGGTATATTAAACAGTTTTCTATCTTACATTAACAAAGATAAAATGCAGAGACAGAAAAATATAGCAGCAGCTGCCTCCCTGTCTCCTATAGACCGGCTCTGTAGTTGATTATTAGTGCTGCACAAGGATACATAGCATCTGAAACTTGCAAAAATTAGTCATTCTTTTTATCAAACATCACACTTTGTTTTCTGACTACAGTGCCCTTTTTTGCAATTTTAATATAAAACATTTTCTAGTAGTGCTTTTAATATTTAATGATTATTATCAGGGATCAAGTCGGGCGGGAACGTATGGGAATGGAGTTTTTGCAGGGGGAACTAAGTTCCCTCTGGACAGAGAACAGAAATGCTTCAGTAAGCGCTGCTGCTGGTGGGAGGAGCTAAAGCACAGTCTGGTTAGAGGGATAGTGAGATCATCTAGTAATGGGCAGTAACACTTCCTACAATACACTAAATGCTGTGTGATCACCCCACACTGTGGAACACATGGTGCATACATTTATGTGTGGCTTGCTCTGGGGTTATTTAGCTCTGCTCAGCAGAAATAGGACTATTGCACCTTAAGTGGGTGAGACTCTGTGACAGAGGAGGATTCTCAGGCCCAAAGGCAACCATTCAACCCTTCATTGGTTTTAATTTGTTTTCATTAACCAAAGCATATAGATGATATACATATAATTACAGTGTGTATATATACATTTATATAAAACAATATTAATTGTGAGGGGGGGTGAAAGTCTTGGTGAGTTCCCACACTTTTGTTTTGTAGGACTTGACCCTTGATTATTATATCCTTTCAAATCTAACTATGGTCTGGTATTTTGCAGTCACATATTTTGACAACCCCATTAAAGGTGGCTCTTGAGCTGATGACAGCCTAGGTGAAAGCTATAAAATGTTCTTATGTCTCTTTAAAACTGCACAACTGGTCACAACAATCAGCACTGGTTGAAATGACTAAAAACTATTTGATTAATTGTATTCAACAAATACAAATCAGCGAGTGACACATCCACAAATGCAGTGTAGTTAAAGGGACAGTCTACACCTTAGTCATCTTAAAGTCTTACCTTAGATTAAGCTGCAAATATCCTCCTGCACCCTTTCTATATCAGGCAGCAGGAACAGTAAAAAAGTTATTTTAAAATTAATAGTGTTTCTGGCCAGCTTGAAATGGCTGCCAAGCTCAGCCAACTGATGACATCATGATCTGGGTTGCATCAAGGCACTGCTGAATTGCATTGACAGTCTGTATAATCCAACTAGTGAGCCTTTTGTGATTGGGCACCATATGCAGCCCAGATCTTGATGTCATCAGTGGGCTGAGCTTGACAGCCATTTCAAAGTGGCCAGAAACAATATTCATTTTAAAATAACTTTACCATTCTTGTTGCATGATATAGAAAGGTGCAGGAGGATATTTGCTGCTTAATCTAAGGTAATACTTTAAGATGACCTTAAGGTGTAGACTGTTCCTTTAATCTATGGGGTGAGTGCCATTAAAGCCATCTAATATAAGTATTTCTTGTGCCCCCAACCATATTTACATATTGAAAACTTTGCTTATAATTATATGCACAATAGTATTTAAATACAAACAAGAATATGGCTTTTTAGCATTGTTACTGTTTTTCACCTTTTTTATAATAAAATTGACATTTTTTTTTCCAGTTATCTCTGACTCAAAATCACAATGCGAGATAAAAGATGAAGATGGAATGTGTATAAGTAAGTTCAGTTCTTTTATATTCCTCCAATCAAATTAATATAAATAATAATTTAAAAAATCTGTAGAGGTATTTTGCATAGTCATTCAGGGACTGTGGAATACATTGATTTAATATTTAAATTATTATGGGGCAGATTACGAGTGGAGTGTAAAACATTAGTGCCCGAGCACTAAGGGGTTTATCGCGAGGGTTTGCACTCATTGGGCTTACCACTGGTATTACAGGTTGAGCGCAATCGAGATTTACGCTAGAATGAGTCCTGCAACTTCATAGCTCTGGTTAACTGTTTCCCAAAACAATAAAGTTGCACAAAACACATCAAAATTACATTACAAAGTATAGTTACATTTAACATAACAACACCATCCAATAAAAATTATTAAAAAAAAATATTGCACACAAAAGTTATAAGAGCTCAAAGATAGGAGGACTCAGATGTTAGAAAAAAACAAGGCAGGAAAAGGGCTTTAACATAGAGATATATACATGCCTAAAGATGTATATGTATGTATATATCTATATATGTGTCATATGTATTTATATGTGTACATATGTATTTACAGACATATAAACACATAAATATAAATACAGATATAAAATACTTTAAAGTGACTGTAAAGTTGAATAAATGAGTGCCCGTTTTTTAAAAACAGGGACACTTTCATTCATTAAACTTTACATTGCAGTATTTTTTTTAAAATACTTATCTTTTCTTTAGCAAACTCACACCGGCGATCCTCTGCCCGATTCTCATGCTGCACTTAGCATCTCAATAACAAAACTGGCTTTCTCCAATCACGGTGGGGCCTTACAAGCTAGACGCTCTGGGGTGGAAGTCATGATTGGAGGAAGCCTGTTTCGTCACTTCTGAGGTAAGTACAGGGGAACTGCGGGCGGAGGATTGCTGGCTGAGGTAAGAACAGGGGAGCTGCGGGTGGAGGATTGCCGGTCTAGGTTTGCTAAAGAAAAAGGTAAGTATTTTTAAAAAAACCGCTACAATTTAAAGTTTAATGAATGAAAGTGCCCCTGTGTTTTATAATATTTTTAAAAACCGGACACTCATTCATTCAACTTTACATTCACTTTAAGTAGATGAAAACATGAAAAATCATATTTATGCTATATTCAAATTTAATAAAGGTTTTAACAATGTATTTACTGTAAATATTTGTCATTCCAATGTTGTGCTCATAGCAGAATATGTTTTATGTATTTATAAATAGATATTTATTTTTATATATATATATATCTGTATATATCTTTACCTATATATAATCGTGTGCGTGTATATATATATATATATATATATATATATAAATTAGAGAGCGCCACTGATGCTATATACAATAATTGTGTATAAATGTGTATAATTTGTGTATGAGCAGCTGTTATAAAGGATAAACAAAAAGTAAATAACAAGTGGTAACAGCGCTGGAAATAACTGTGCAAAACAACCTTATAGTGTAGATACTAATGTTTATTTAAATATATAAAACACAGTATGCAAAATATGCAAACATAGTTGCAACCTCTATACAGAGTGAATGATCACAGTTTTAGTAGCAATTTAAACACTTGAGAATGTTTTACAAGTGAATTGTATCTTAATACATCAATGCCTGCTGGCAGTATAGTGATATCTTCTATCAATACAGTACAAAGGAACTGTTCATAATGTTACACAATAATAAAAACAAGTACATTACAAAATACAAAATAAAAATATCTCAATAAAAATGAGTAAAAGTTAACAGCAAGTCGCAACCTATTGGTCTGGCCAGACAACTCAAACAATATACTCACTATGCGTTTCTGGGTCACGCCCCTTCATCGTGCGTGTGTGTGTATATATATATATATATATATATATATATATAGTACAATACCATCATATATGTAGAAATATTTATGACTGAATGAATAAACAGAACATATTCTTCTATGTGAAGAACATTGGAATGTTAAATATTCATGTAGTGCTAGCGCACATGAGAATATACAATCTGGTTTGTGCGACAGTGGGGTGTTCTTTACCCACTTTTTTTATTCATTGACTTCTATGGGGGAATATGTGAATGTGCAAAGTATCTAGTTTTACTATCTAGTTTTTGCCATCTTAGAAAAGAACAATGACAGAAAAGTACAATGGAATCAACCCCATTTCAGCTGAAAAGCAAATCAACCCTTGTTTGCTAACAATATAAAATTATGGATAAGCTTTTTACTCAAAAAAAAAATCTATCTTTTGTTCCATTTGTCAAATTCACTTTTTCAGAAACATTCACACTCAATGGGGCCTATCTATCAAGCTCCGGATAGAGCTTGAGGGCCCGTGTTCCTGGGCTCCATAAGCTGTCCGCCTGCTCTGAGCAGGCGGACAGACATCGCCGCAGTTCAACCCGATCGAGTACGATCGGGTTGATTGACACCCCCTGCTGGCGGCCGATTGGCCATGATTCTGCAGGGGGCGGCATTGCACCAGCAGCTCTTGTGAGCTGCTGGTGCAATGCTGAATACGGAGAGCGTATTGCTCTCCGTATTCAGCGAGGTCTGGCGGACCTGATCCGCACTGTCGGATCAGGTCCGCCAGACTTTGATAAATAGAGGCCAATGTCTTTGATAGACAAGACACATGAATTGCAATGGTAAAGTTTTTTATTTTTATTTTTAAAAATAAAGTTTCTTTATTAAAATGACATGAAAATTAAATATCATAATTCAGATAGAGAATACAATTTTAGGGGACTTTTTCTATTTTCTATTATGGCATTTACTTGTTGTAGGGAGGCTCAGGTGCGGCAGTGTGCTACTAATTGATGGCTTCACACAAATACCTTTTGTCATTGGCTCACCAGTGGCTTACATAATAATACAAGCAAGTATTTGAAAGTACAATAATAAAATGCTCTAACACATTAGAGAATTGTCTTTTCACATTTTATATCCATTTAATTTATTACATTTTTTTTGTGATTTTTTTTTTTAAATGCTGTAAAACAATAATGCTCCTTTTCTTCTTTTCACTTAGGTAAAGTGGCCACAAAAGTGTTATTGCCTGATCCACCAAAGGTCCCTGAAATTGTAGTTGAGATGGTGGGGACAGTTGTTTACTTAAAGTGTTATTTTGACGCTCCAGCTACTAACAACTCTATGGGCTTTGTGATCCAGTGGTCTAGACTTTCAGCTGAAGGAATCACAGAAGAACTGAGACAAGAGTCCATAGATCAAACATTTTCTACAATTGAGCTGGATGGTATTAACGTCAGACTTGGAGACAGGGTATTCTAACTTTATTTGTTTTTATATTTGGTTTTCAAAATGCTAACACAATTTCTATCTTCACATTACATTCATATTATTAATGTGGTATTAGAGGTAATTGTAATAACATTCTGTCTGTTCACTACCCATCTATGTTCTAGATAAATATTTATTCTATACAAAATACCCTTATCAAAACATATAAACAAAGGAGAAAAAAGTTTTTGTGAAACAGGATTAGATATTACCATCAACGTTGATTCAAATATGTCTTAAAGGGATATGAAACCCAACATTTTTCTTTTATGATTCAGATAGGACATGCAATTTTAATCAACTTTCCAATTTACTTCTATTATCTAATTTGAATTGTTCTCTTGTTATTGTTTTTTGAAAATAATGCCTATGTAGGCTCAGGAGCAGCAAGGCATTTCTATGCTTCTTGTAATTGGCTTACCTTATGTGTTCACGTAGCTCCCAGTAGTGCATTGCTGTTCCTTGAACCAGAGATACCAAAAGAACAAAGCACAATTGGTAATAGAAGTAATTTGGAAATTTGTTTAAGGTTGTATGATCTATCTGAATCATGAACAAAAAAATGTGGTTTTAATGTCTAGGAACAGTAAACAACTTTGCAATATATTTTTGTTTTTTATTTTGTCCCCTTTTCATGTAATTTAACTCTGAAAATATTGCAATTTCTAATTCTCGAATCTTAGAATTCATCCTGTTGACTTCTCGATGCTACATGTCTACCCTAATTGGTTTTAATAGATAACAACTGTAAATCAATTTACTGTATGCTAACTTTATGACCATGACTAGCCTTGTTGTCTGTGGACTAAGGCCCAGATTGGCTCTTTCAAATAAGGTAAATGGTAGGTGTAGTTTGGCTATTGAAAAATAACTTGAGTAAAAAAGGATTTTAATTTGTTTTAAAAATGTTAAGACCTGTGGTTCCAACTTTCACCTTTATGTTACACGTTATGTGTTCATTGTTTAATTACTTGCCACTCCGTATCTCTCACATTTTTTGATCTCCTTACCCACACACAAAAGCATTTTTACATTTTTACTAGCTATAAATATAACCCTATTGGATTTGACACCATTTCTGTTTTGAAGGATGTTATCTGTGTCATGAGATTTGCATACAGTTTATTCAGTAAGTGTTCCCAGGTTATGGGACGTGCACCCAGTCCTGCCTGTCAGTTACATCCATCTCCAGTCTGTATTCATTTTCTGGGCAGGTCACATTTAGAAAGCAAGCCATGTTTGAAGCCAGCTGGAAGGATTTGGTTCAGACCTAAGCACTGGATAATCCTTGGTAGAATGCTTGGGGTTACCAATTCTTGGCCAATAGCTATAAATAATACTAGATGTTTTATGATCTTAGCATTTGCCGTTTTATTCATATTAGATTATAATTTTTTAGCCATTTTAGCATTTATTTTTTTAAATATCTGTTATTTAAAAAACACACAATACTCCAATCAAAAGCTCTTTTTGTCTAGAAATAAATAACTGCATTAATCATAGCATGTCAAAATATTTTGCGTTTATGTGTAAATTACATTTTTTCAATGAAAGTAAAATGATGAAATGCTCAGTCATTTTCAATTAGTTTTAGTTGCTGTATTTGAATTATTCTATTGCTAAACTACTGATACTTATTTCTACAATTTACAAAGTCTTGCTTTTATTTTATCATTATGCCTACAGATATACTGCAATGTTTACAGTTTTCTCCTGGATCAACCAGATGTTCACAGCACCACAGTTGAAAGCAAGGATTTTTTTGCTGGCATTAAGGTACATTGTTATATAGATCATTATAGCCTATTATTACTGACAGAGACATTTTTCAAAATATCCTTTGTACTTGGAATAATGACATAGTTAAAGCTGAATTCCTTCATAACAAAGAGTAGCGAAATAATTTGTGTCTGTCTTTAAAAACGAATTTGTTTTCAAAGTTTTGCTGGGAAATGCTATTACATAATATAAGTTTATATTGTGCCTGGAATGATTAAGTTTTGTTTATAAATCTGTCTGCTACTACTACAAAAAGGACAGTATACTTTATAGCCAGACTCATTGACAAAGACCTACTTTAAGATTAGTATAGACTTTTTATGCAATAAATTGTATAGAATAGGTGTTAGTAGTGATTGTCTACAAAGTTTATATGTAACATTACATACTAAATTAAACAGTTGCCACATTTGATTGTTTTGTTTCCAAAATGAAGTGGTTTTGATGTAAAAGATTTTTAATATACGCTACATAAGTGTCATGACAATAAAAAATCCTGTGGTTTTCGGTATACATTATTTGCTATTTACTTACACCTAGATTTAGAGTTGGGCGGTAGCCGTGAAAACCAGCGTTAGAGGCTCCTAACGCTGGTTTTTAACGCCCTCTGGTATTTGGAGTCAGTCAGGAAAGGGTCTAACGCTCACTTTCCAGCCGCGACTTTTCCATACAGCAGATCCCCTTACGTCATTTGCGTATCCTATCTTTTCAATGGGATCTTTCTAACGCCGGTATTTAGAGTCGTGGCTGGAGTGAGAGTTAGAACTCTAACGACAAAACTCCAGCCGCAGAAAAAAGTCAGTAGTTAAGAGCTTTTTGGGCTAACGCCGGTTCATAAAGCTCTTAACTACTGTGCTCTACAGTACACTAACACCCATAAACTACCTATGTACCCCTAAACCGAGGTCCCCCCACATCGCCGCCACTCGATTAAATTTTTTTAACCCCTAATCTGCCGACCGCCACCTACGTTATACTTATGTACCCCTAATCTGCTGCCCCTAACACCGCCGACCCCTATATTATATTTATTAACCTCTAATCTGCCCCCCACAACGTCGCCGCCAGCTACCTACAATAATTAACCCCTAATCTGCCGACCGCAAAGCGCCGCCACCTACGTTATCCTTATGTACCCCTAATCTGCTGCCCCTAACACCGCCGACCCCTATATTATATTTATTAACCCCTAATCTGCCCCCCACAACGTCACCGCCACCTACCTACACTTATTAACCCCTAATCTGCCGAGCGGACAGCACCGCTACTATAATAAAGTTATTAACCCCTAATCCGCCTCACTCCCGCCTCAATAACCCTATAATAAATAGTATTAACCCCTAATCTGCCCTTCCTAACATCGCCGACACCTAACTTCAAACATTAACCCCTAATCTGCCGACCGGAGCTCACCGCTATTCTAATAAATTTTTTAACCCCTAAAGCTAAGTCTAACCCTAACACCCCCCTAAGTTAAATATAATTTAAATCTAACAAAATAAATTAACTCTTATTATATAAATTATTCCTATTTAAAGCTAAATACTTATCTGTAAAATAAACCCTAATATAGCTAAAATATAAATAATAATTATATTGTAGCTATTTTAGGATTTATATTTATTTTACAGGTAACTTTGTATTTATTTTAACCAGGTACAATAGCTATTAAATAGTTAAGAACTATTTAATAGCTAAAATAGTTAAAATAATTACAAAATCACCTGTAAAATAAATCCTAACCTAAGTTACAATTAAACCTAACACTACACTATCAATAAATTAATTAAATAAAATACCTACAATTATCTACAATTAAACCTAACACTACACTATCAATAAATTAATTAAATACAATATCTACAAATAAATACAATGAAATAAACTAACTAAAGTACAAAAAATAAAAAAGAACTAAGTTACAAAAAATAAAAAAATATTGACAAACATTAGAAAAATATTACAACAATTTTAAACTAATTACACCTACTCTAAGCCCCCTAATAAAATAACAAAGCCCCCCAAAATAAAAAAATGCCCTACCCTATTCTAAATTAAAAAAGTTCAAAGCTCTTTTACCTTACCAGCCCTGAACAGGGCCCTTTGCGGGGCATGCCCCAAAGAATTCAGCTCTTTTGCCTGTAAAAAACACACATACAATACCCCCCCAACATTACAACCCACCACCCACATACCCCTAATCTAACCCAAACCCCCCTTAAATAAACCTAACACTAAGCCCCTGAAGATCTTCCTACCTTATCTTCACCTCGCCGGGTATCACCGATCGGTCCTGGTTCCGAAATCTTCATCCAACCCAAGCGGGGGCTAGACATCCATCATCCGGCAGCTGAAGAGGTCCAGAAGAGGCTCTTCTATCTTCATCCGATGAGGAACGGCTCCATCGTGAAGACCTCCAGCGCGGATCAATCTTCTTCCTCTGACGTCCAACTGAAGAATGACGGTTCCTTTAAGGGACGTCATCCAAGATGGCGTCCCTCGAATTCTGATTGGCTGATAGGATTCTATCAGCCAATCAGAATTAAGGTAGGAAAATTCTGATTGGCTGATGGAATCAGCCAATCAGAATCAAGTTCAATCCGATTGGCTGATCCGATCAAGACTTTGGAGCCTCTTCTGGACCTCTTCAGCCACCGGATGATGGATGTCTAGCCCCCGCTTGGGTTGGATGAAGATTTCGGAGCCAGGACCGATCGGTGATACCCGGCGAGGTGAAGATAAGGTAGGAAGATCTTCAGGGGCTTAGTGTTAGGTTTATTTAAGGGGGGTTTGGGTTAGATTAGGGGTATGTGGGTGGTGGGTTGTAATGTTGGGGGGGGTATTGTATGTTTTTTTTTACAGGCAAAAGAGCTGAATTCTTTGGGGCATGCCCCACAAAAGGTCCTTTTAAGGGCTGGTAAGGTAAAAGAGCTTTGAACTTTTTTAATTTAGAATAGGGTAGGGCATTTTTTTATTTTGGGGGGCTTTGTTATTTTATTAGGGGGCTTAGAGTAGGTGTAATTAGTTTAAAATTGTTGTAATATTTTTCTGATGTTTGTAAATATTTTTTTATTTTTTGTAACTTAGTTCTTTTTTATTTTTTGTACTTTAGTTAGTTTTTTTCATTGTATTTATTTGTAGATATTGTATTTAATTAATTTATTGATAGTGTAGTGTTAGGTTTAATTGTAGGTAATTGTAGGTATTTTATTTTAATTAATTTATTGATAGTGTAGTGTTAGGTTTAATTGTAACTTAGGTTAGGATTTATTTTACAGGTAATTTTGTAATTATTTTAACTATTTTAGCTATTAAATAGTTATTAACTATTTAATAGCTATTGTACCTGGTTAAAATAAATACAAAGTTACCTGTAAAATAAATATAAATCCTAAAATAGCTATAATATAATTATAATTTATATTGTAGCTATATTAGGGTTTATTTTACAGGTAAGTATTTAGCTTTAAATAGGAATAATTTATTTAATAAGAGTTAATTTATTTTGTTAGATTTAAATTATATTTAACTTAGGGGGGTGTTAGTGTTAGGGTTAGACTTAGCTTTAGGGGTTAATCCATTTATTACATTAGCGGCGAGATTTGGTCGGCAGATTAGGGGTTAATAATTGAAGTTAGGTGTTGGTGATGTTAGGGAGGGCAGATTAGGGGTTAATACTATTTATTATAGGGTTATTGAGGCGGGAGTGAGGCGGATTAGGGGTTAATAACTTTATTATAGTAACGGTGCGGTCCGCTCGGCAGATTAGGGGTTAATAAGTGTAGGCAGGTGGAGGCGACGTTGAGGGGGGCAGATTTGGGGTTAATAAATATAATATAGGGGTCGGCGGTGTTAGGGGCAGCAGATTAGGGGTACATAGCTATAATGTAGGTGGCGGTGGTGTACGGAGCGGCAGATTAGGGGTTAATAATAATATGCAGGGGTCAGCGATAGCGGGGGCGGCAGAATAGGGGTTAATAAGTGTAAGGTTAGGGGTGTTTAGACTCGGGGTACATGTTAGGGTGTTAGGTGCAGACGTAGGAAGTGTTTCCCCATAGAAAACAATGGGGCTGCGTTAGGAGCTGAACGCGGCTTTTTTGCAGGTGTTAGGTTTTTTTTCAGCTCAAACAGCCCCATTGTTTTCTATGGGGGAATCGTGCACGAGCACGTTTTTGAGGCTGGCCGCGTCCGTAAGCACCGCTGGTATCGAGAGTTGCAGTGGCGTTAAATTATGCTCTACGCTCTCTTTTTGGAGCCTAACGCACTGAAAACCTAGCCATTCTGTTAACTCTAAATACCAGCGGTATTTAAAAGGTGCGGCCAGAAAAAAGCACGCGTAGCTAACGCACCCCTTTGGCCGCAAAACTCTAAATCTAGGCGTTATTTTGTTAAAGAAACAGTCTACAACAAAAATGTTATTGTTTAAAAAGATAAATAATCCCTTTATTAACCATTCCACAGTTTTGCACAACCAACACTGTTATATTGATACACTTTTTACCTCTGTGATTACTTTGTGCTGACTCCTAGGTAACTCTGTGGCAGTGAGCACAATGTTATCTATATGACACACATACACTAACGCCCTCTAGTTGTGAAAAAATGTCAAAATGCCCTGAGATACGAGCCAGCCTTCAAGGGCTAAGAAATTAGCATATGAGTCTACCTAGGGTTAGCTTTCAACTAAGAATACCAAGAGAACAAATCAAAATTGATGATTAAAGTAAATTGGAAAATTGAATAAAAATGCATGCCCTATCTGAATCACGATTTTTTTTTTGACTATACTGTCCCTTGAATGAATTAATATATTCATTTATTTTAAAAAGAATGGTTACATTTAAAACTGTATGTATGTATGTATATATGTGTGTATTTATATATATATATATATATATATATATATACATACAGTGTGTGTATATATATAATGTGTGTGTGTGTGTATGTATATATATATATATATATATATATCATATCTTAGCAGAAATGAGTCAATAAATAGAACAGCTAATAGGCATTCAGAGGTGCGTGAGTTGGTTTGACAAGGAAACAGTAACAACAATAACTCCACACTTTCTCCAATTATAGCTACATTTATTGTGACATTCTGAGAACCTCCACTTTCATAGACATAACATAATATGCACATGGTGTAACAAAAACAGAAGTGACATCACTTACCGGTAATACTGTAAGTGACATATGCGCGGCAAACTTGCAAGCTCAATATGTAATATTGTGTTCCTGCCTATTATGCTCATATACAGTATATTGTGCATTCAATCTTCCGAACAGCCTTAATAATTCATTTATTTGCATATTCAACCTATTTGTCCTATTCTAAAATGAAAAAATATAGAAAAAAATTCTAACAAGTTTGACACACGTCACGTCAGTCTTTACTAGTAACATATATATGAATTAAAAAGAGTAAAAGTTGTTTAAACTGAAAGTATCAGTAAATGTATGTTTGCTCAAGTTTGACAAGAAACAAAAAATCTTTAAAGCACAGCTAAAGAATTTAATACAGTACAATGTTTCTATATGTGTATCAATTTTAATTATGAGCTGCTTAGAGGGATTGGAAAGTCAAAATTAAACTTGCATGATTCAGATAGAGCATGCCATTTTAAGACACTTTTAAGTTCACTTCTATTTTCAAATGTGCTTCATTCTTGGTATCTCTTGTTGAAAATACGCACATATCTTACACTAGGGGGAGCTATCTGCTGATTGGTGCTTGCATATATCACACATACATTTTTATATTATACTTTATTTATGAAGAGCCATCATATTACGCAGCGCTGTTCATGGATAGAGTTCATTTATATAAAACAATAATATAAAACTTCTAAGAGAGAGGACAAAATTTACAAACACATACAGGAGGAATTGAGGGCCCTATTTCCATTGGAACTAACAATCTAGGAGGTGAGGACTGCAATATTTAGAAAGATGTTAATGCAGAGTTAGATGAGGGAAATGTTGTTAGGTAAGAGAAATATTATTGAGTTGGGCGGTAGGCTTCTCTAAACAAAAAAGTCTTCAGAAAGCATTTAAAGGAAGAGAGATTAAGGTAAAGCTTGACAGCATGAGGGAGAGTGTTCTAGAGGGTAGGTGCTGCACGACAGAAGTCCTGCAGTTTAGCATGAGAAGAGGTGATAGTCGCAGATGCAAGGAACAGGTCATTGTTGGATCTTTGTGGGCGGGCTGGTGTATACTTGTTTATTAGAGAGGATAGATAGAGGGGAGCGGTGTTAGTGAGCGCTTTGTATGCAAGGGTGAGAATTTTGAATTTAATTCTGCTGTGAATGAGGAGCCAATGAAGGGACTGGCAGAGAGGTGCAGCAGATACAGAGCGATGGGAAAGGTGGATCAGCCTGGCAGAGGCATTTAGGATGGATTGAAGGGGGAGAGGCGGGAAAGAGGAAGGCCAGTAAGTAGGTTATTGCAGTAGTCAAGTCAGGAAATAACAAGGGAGTGGATTATTTGCTTTGTGGTGTTAGTGCACAGAAAAGGTTGAATCTTGGAAATATTGCGTAGATGGTTGCGGCAGGATGTAGAAAGCGGTTGGATATGGGGGATGAAGGATAGATTTGAGTCAAGTGTAACTCTGAGGCAGCGGACTTGGGGCGATGGGGAAATGGTGATGCCGTCAACAGGGATAGAGAAGTCACAAGTCGGCATAGAGCTTGAGAGGAGGATAAGAAGGAGCTCAGTCTTGGACATGTTAATCTTTAGGTGGTGAGAGGCCATCCAAGAAGAAATAGCAGATAAGCAGTCGCTGACATGAGAAAGGGCAGAGGGAGAGAGAGCAGGGGTGGAGAGGTAGACCTAGGTGTCATCAGCATAGAGGTGATATTTGAAGCCATAACTGTTGATAAGTTTACCCAGCAAAGAAATATAAATGGAGAAGAGTAGAGGACCCAGAACAGATCCTTGAGGTACTCCAACAGACAAAGGCATTGGAGAGGAGGAGTCGCCGGCAAATGACACAGAAAAAGACCTGTGAGAAAGATAAGAGTAAATCTAGGAAAGAGCATTTTCACAGAGGCCAAAAGAGCTAAGGGTCTGTAGGAGGAGGGGGTGGTCAACATTGTCGAAGGCAGCTGAGAGGTCAAGTAAGATGAGTATAGAGTAGTGGTCAAGATTTTTAGCAGAGAGAAGATCATTATTAACCTTGGAAAGGGCAGTCTCAATTGAGTGTTTGGGGCGGAATCCTGATTGCAGGGGGTCAAGCAAGGAGTTGGCGGACAGGAAGGGGGTTAGGCAATAGTAAACTAGTTTTTCAAGGAGTTTTGATGTTAGTGGAAGCAGTTATATGGGGTGGTAGCTTTCAGGAGAATTAGGGTCGAGGGATGGTTTTTTGAGTATGGGAGTGACTTTTTATATCCACTGTAGATGTGTTCAGCTAGCTGCGATTAGTGCATTACTGCTCCGTCAGCAAAGGATAACAAGAGAATGAATCAAATTTGATAATAGAAGTAAATTGGAAAGTTATTTTTGGGTTTCCTGTCCCTTTTTAATAGGGCTTTTGATATCTAAGGAAATCTACACATATACTTATTTTAGAATCTGTTGTTAACCCCATGACTTATTTGTAGTTAAAGGGACAGTCTAGTATAAATTAAACTTTAATTATTCAGATTGGACTTTTAATTTTAATCAACTTTCCCATTTACTTTTATCATCAAATTTGCTTTTTTCTCTTGGTATTCTTAGTTTAAACTAAACATAGGTAGGCTCATATGCTAATTTCTAAGCCTTTGAGGGCTGCCTCTTATCACATGCTTTTTAAATCTCTTTTCAACACAAAGAGACAGAAAGTACACGTGGGCCATATAGATAACACTGTGTTCAGGCACAGGGGGTTATTTAAGATTTAGCACAAACCAATGCTAAATTTAAGACAATAGATAATAAACAGTCACAGTCATGTGATTTACACTAAATATGGAGACAGTGGTGGGACATAAAGGGGACAGGGTGTATAGGGGAGGGAAATAATAAGGCTGGGTTTGAGGGTCTCCACAAATGTGACTTTCCCAGGGTCCCACAAATGGTGACCCTGGTGGGTTGTGCACATAATGTGTAAGGACTCGGTTTAGTGGTACTTTAGAATAAATTACTTGCTAAGTAACATATAATATACCCTATCAAATGACAATTAAGTAAAGTATTATACTGAATACTCCATTCTATCTTAAATGTTTTGTGATATTTCTTTTAAAAAGGCCCTATATAATCTGCAATTTAAAAAATTAAAGCAATGCAGATATGTATTAAACACAATGCAAGCTACAGTAATCTGGACTCGATTCTCTTTTAGTAAAAGATTTTTAACATATTTTGGTACCATTAAGGACTATTAAATATATGCTATTCACAGTCATTTTTTCCTTTCTTTTTTCATCTAATTTCCAGTAAACATAAAAATCTCTACATTACTTAGTGAATATTTTCCATACAGTAACAGTCATTTGCTTAAAGGGACAGTCTACAATATAATGTTTATTGTTTTAAAAGATAGATAATCCCTGTATTACCCATTCCCCAGTTTTGCATAACCAATACAGTTATAATAATATACATTTTACCTCTGTGATTACCTTGTTTCTAAGCATCTTCTGACAACCCCCTGATCACATGACTATGACTATTTATTATCTATTGACTTGCATTTAGTACTGTGTTGTGCTAAATCTTAAATAACTTATTGGGCGTGAATACATTGTTATCTATATGACCCACATGAACTAGCAGTCTCCTGTTGTGAAAAGCAAATAAAAAAGCATGTGATTAGAGGCTGTCTGTAGTGGCTTATAAACAGGCAGAAATTTAGAGGTTTAAATGTTTTATAAAGTATATTAATATATTTGGTTGTGCAAAGCTGGGGAATCGGTAGTAAAGGCGTTATCTATATTTTTAAACAATAACAATTGTAGTGTAGACTGTCCCTTTAAGTAGGGAAGTCACTTGTTGAATTTAAACTAATACTTAAAAAAAAAAGGTGTGGTCAATAATGATCATATTCACTTTATTTTTGACATATGCCAGCTGATTCCTGAAGCACTTACCATATCAGAAGATGGCAATGAATATCGTATGACAGTGGAGAGCACAGTACCAATCTCATGCGCAGGGTCTAGCCAGCAACAGCAGAATGAGTGCAAAGTCACACTGCAAATCCGTACTGCAAACAAAGGTATTCACTTATATTTTTCTTTCATGTCATAAAAGAAAAAGCAATGCTAGATTGGATATATAAATTAAAAGTTAATATGGTTATTTTTTTTATTTATCATTCAAGAATGTATTTCTATACCATTGCATTTAGACATGTGCACAAGTAAAAAATTTGGTTTGACCAAATTTTTCAGACCAAATATTCTGAAAATGTAGTTTTCCAAATATTCATCTGCCTTGCTATTTTAACTGAAACGAATACTGAATTTTCATGTCATTAAGCAAATGTAAATGCACTTTGCTACCGGTGAAAACTTTTACCAGTAGCGTTACATACTAATCTCTAGTACGCCGGAGAGCCACGCTAATCCCGACCCTTCTTCACAGAGCCCTGAGGCGCACTAATAGGTTATATAGCACGGCAGATCCCAGGGCCTGTGCTAAGGGACCTTCACCAGCGAGATAGAAGTATTTTTAACCCCTAAGGTAATTGAAAGGAAAATAATGAATACTGACAAACTGTCAGTATTTCTTCCTATTCTTTAACTTTCATGGTTCATTTTTGGATATTTGTTTAGTAAAAACGACACAAATATCCGTGTTTTGTAAGCAAATTTGCATTCACACCAAAATTGCATTCTACATCTTTACTTAAATAGGGGTTTAATCAAAACAATCAGGATTCACTTGCAAACCACATTGCTCTGATTTTCTCACATTTCTCTGATTAAATGCAAAAGAAAACCCAGGTTTCAAATTACTTTACACTGCAAAAATGTTCTAATCATATTCCATTCACCCTCACTAGCAATAACCCAGCCATAATTCTCCAATACAGCAGCCTACAGCATATCCAGTTTTACCATTTCCTATCTTATAAACTTTATTGAATGGGCTCCCTAAAAATACATTTTGTGGCTGGAGTGGTTGTTCGTATGAAAGTTTGGCAGGTTGTGTATGAAGCAATACATATTGGCTTGTAATACATAATTTACTCAAGATTATTATTGTAACTTACAAGTATGTGCTCTTTTTCTTGTTTCTGTTTTATGCTTAACAGATGAAGAGGAACATAGTTCAGATCTGGCACTTTCAGCTTGTCAGTTGGATCTGTTGCCGTCGCTCTGCCAGAATGGATCCTGCGCTCAAGCTGTATTTTATTACACAGCCATAACAGATTTTGCAGCAGATGGAGACAAAGTTTCCAGCATTGTAGTGGACCCCATAGTTAGCACAGATTTTGTGTGGAATGGATACACGCCGCAAAGCACACAGGTTCTACATATGCTATGTTCTATGTTCACGATAATACTAATTTATATTTTTAGTTATTTTAGTATTTTCATTTCCTTGTAGCAATGTAAACAAACATCAAAATAATTTTTCATATTTTTCATTCCCATTTATTCCCATTTAATGAATGTAAACACAAGTACATACAATACACTATATGGTAATAACACTTACAACACGTTAACAATGGAATATAAACTGCATTGATACAAAAGAGAACTTTTTTTTTCGACTGCATTTACAGTTTTAAAGTGACATGAAATCCAAATATTTTCTTCCATGATTTAAATAGAGCATGTAATATTCAATAACTTTCTAATTCACTTATATTATATAATTTCTGCTACGCTCTTTTTATATCCATTATTGAAAAGCATACCTAGGTATGCTCAGTTGCAGGAGCTAGCTGCTGATTGTGACTGCACATATATGCCTCTTGTCATTGGCTCATTTGATGTGTTAAACGAGTGTCCAATAATGTCCTTCAATAAAGGATGCCAGAAGAATGAAGCAGATTGTATAATAGAAGTATATTGGAAAACTATTTAAAATTATATGATCTATCTGAATTAGGAAATAAATATTTTGGATTTCATGTCCCTTTAAGGCTGAGAGAGCCTGCAACCTCAAAAATTACAACCTGTAAACATTTGGCCTAAATAGGGAGATACCTGGAAATAAGTGATGGTTGGCATTTGGCAACCCTAATAGGCACATATAGCAAAATAGAAAAACATACATTAAGTATTACATATGCTAACAAAAGAGTTTGACTTTTAGCTACCTCCTAGTAGTGCATTACTGCTCCTTCTACAAAGGATACCAAGAGAATTAGCCAAATTAGATAACAGAAGTAAACCGGATAGCTGGATCATCAATGTTGCTGCTTATGCAAAAGCATTATTTGCCATAGCAGTGAAAACGTGAGGAGGATGATATAAAGCTAAGGTGCAGATATATAATTGCTGGAAACCTAGCCAAAACGAATAAATTATTTCACACTAATTTTAATGGTTAGCAATTGTCCTTTTGTCTTGGGTAGTAGGGAAATTAGTAAAAATCATAACAAACAAACTGATTTAAAAATCAAAGCTGCCTTATTGGGTAATAATTTTAATTGCTTTACCCTTAGGGGCCATTTATCAAGCTCCGTATGGAGCTTCAGGCTCGCCGGACCGTTGCTTCATAACTTGTCCGCCTGCTCTGAGGCCGTGGACAGAAATCAACCCGATCGGGTTGATTGACATCCCCTGCTAGCGGCCGATTGGCCGCAAATTTGCAGGGGGTGGCATTGCACCTGCACTTCACAAGAACTGCTGATGCAATGATAAACGCAGACAGCGTATGCTGTCGGCATTTATCGATGTGAAGCGGACATGATACGCTGCGTTGTATCATGTCCGCTCTCACTATAATAAATATACCCCTTAGAGTGCTCATTGCTTTTCTTCATATTCATTCAAATTTACTGCCAGCACAATGACTGTTCAACAATAGTGTTTTTTTACCCAGAAAACGTGACTTAAGGGTTTACATGTGGATGCAAATAGTAAGGTAATTGTGTCCATATTAGGGTAATTTGTAGAATGTACAAACATAGGAGGGCTAGTGTTTATTTACTACGAATGTTATAAACTATCATAGTACAAAAGAAAATAATTCAGTATACCTCACAATCTGACATACTTCATTGGGCACTATACCAGCACCAAACTTCCTTAGAGTCTGTGAACTAAGCAAAAAATTTTAACATATGTCACCAACTAATGAAGTTTTATGTCTTTTATTACAATCTATCATACATTGCTTCCTGCAAACCACTTCTACCTAGTATTTGCAAATGTGCTGTGTAAACCTTTTGATGTCTTATAGTGTAGACTGGTGAATAATTCAATGTTGTTGGGTTTTTTTCTGTAATTATTTACAAATTGGTGCAATTTTCGTTTTTTTTTTTTATTTTGTTTATAGATAACAGTGAAGGACCTTCCTACAGCTTTCTGCTATTCATTTACTGATCCTCACGTGATTACATTTGATGGAAGGTAATATCTGAAATAAGCTTTCTCATTACCGTAGCTACAATTTTTAATGCATATATCGATGTGTCATACTTTATTCAGTTTATTTTACTATTTGTATACAGATATTATGACAATTTTAACACTGGAACCTTTGTACTATACAAGAGTACATCACGTGACTTTGAAGTTCATGTCCGCCAATGGGATTGTGGCAGCCTTCACTACCCGGCCTCATGTAACTGTGGCTTTGTTGCCAAAGAAGGAAATGACGTCATTTCATTTGACATGTGCAGCGGTCAGCTTCACGAATCCCAACCTCATCTATCAGTGAAGAGCCGGGATTCAACAAGTACAAATTTCAAAATCACTGAATCCTATTTAGGAAGAAAGATTACAGTATGTATTTCAATGAGTTTATTTGTCTATAAATGTGTCCATGAAAAGCATAACATTTTTGTATTTTAAGTATAACCTAAATGATATGATTTTTATTTGTAGAAGTCAGTTTTATAGAGGGTTTATTCTCTATAATCAATTTAAAAACAAATGTATTAAATATACAAAGATTATCTCAGGACAAACAAATGATCTAAATCCTGGGAAGTACTCTATTCCATCACTATGCAACAGAAAGTATATTAAAGGGACATGCAACCCAAACATTTTATTTCATGATTCAGATAGAGCATCTAGTTTTAAACAACTTTCCAATTTACTTATATTATCAAATTTGCTTTATTTTCTTAGTATACTTTGTTGAAGGTGTAACAATGCACTACTGGGAGCTAGCGGAACACATTGGGTGAGCCAATGACAAGAGGCAAATATGTGCAGTAACAATCAACAGCTAGCTCCCAGTACTGCATTACTGCTTTAAGCCTGCTTTCCAACAAAGGATACCAAAATAATAATGCAAATTAGATTATAGAAGTACTTTGGAAAGCTGTTAAAAAGTGTATGATTTCTCTGAATCATGAAAGAAATGGATCCAACTTGATAATCATGCATGAATGGGGCAGATACAGTCTTTCACACACCACACCAACTGGGTTATTGAGGTTTCTTAATAATGTATGTTAATAAAACACACATTGTCCTCATAACATTAGAAATAAAGACAAGGGTTGACTTTACGCAATGCACTTGTTTCATTATAACGCTTTCTATTCATAATAAATTCAATTCTTGAGCTTTATCAATTCATATTAAAACTGGTGCAGGAAAAAATATCAAGAATATTTTTTTTTAAGAAACAGCATTGTCAAAGATGTATAGGAAACAGATCAATCATCCAAAATTGGTAACTCTTGAGGCTTGACACATACACTAGTATTGCACTGAGAAAACTTCCCTTTTAACTGCATTTGCATATACTTTTATTCTCTACAGTAAGTGATTTATAATCATATTCAGGACTTCGGGGGCCCAAGAACCATTGTGATACATGGGTTAAATTAATGCCTGTGGGAAAGTATTAGTCTTTTTGCCAGAAAACAGATGTGTCCAGCATGTCATAGTAAAGATGCTTCCTGGAAATTTCTCAAGAGGGCCCACAGTTAACTGAAATAAGCAAATATATATTTCAGCAAATGTGCTGGTGTTAGAAAAGGAAAATTATCTTCAAAACGCAGGTTTCAAATTTCAGCCAAACATAATCATCTTTTGTTTTATACAACAAATAGTAGGATATAGAGTATAAAATGATTAAAATACTTTTCTAACCATTGCCAGCATTTTTATAATTCTATATAGTCCTGTAAATATCTGAAATATATAAGAAAAATATTAATTGAATCAACATATTTATAATAAAAAGGGTACATTTTTAAGGGAGATAATATTATGTTAATATTTATTTATTTATTTTTTAATGAATGGTAAATTGTCTATTATACAATTTTATTTATGTATTTATTTATTTGAAACTAAAAATACAAGCTCTTTATCAGCTACATTGATATGAACATAGAATTAAGAACTTGAATCAGTCTCTTCCTTTTTCGGCACAATACTTTGCACACCTTCATTATTTGTTATCATCTTTTTCATTGTACCTTACAGCCTACATTCTACTATAAGTTTTTGTCTTTTGTTGTTGGTACTGGTTTTGCCCTAGAACTGTTTGTTATGTATACTCACATATCTATTCACCTTTTATATTTGTGACTACTCTTATAGCTAAAGTGCCTCTTCCATATTTTGCCACTATTTATCTTACTGTTTAGATATTACTCTAATTTCTAGTTGTCAAAAATCTTATTTTCTGCAGTTTTTTCCTCTTATCTGCTTATTATTGTCCCTTTCTATTAGTCCTACCATTCTCTGAAATTACTCTCTCTTCAGAATTACTTGCAGCAATTATCTTCCAGATACATGGCCCAATCTAATTGCATGGCCCAATCTAATTCCTCTTGTCTCCTTGTTTTTCCTTATGTTAGTTTCTTCTCTGAAGAAGCAAAGCAGGGGAGATTTTATGGCTTTATTTCTTGTATACTCTGAAATTGTTTCAATACTGATTTTAGAACAGTGCAGGTCCCCAATTGACATATGGTGAGTTTGACACTGTTATTGCTTGGTCATTTTTTTTGTATTTAGATTTCTTTCTCATCTGGAGCTTTTATTCGTGCTGATGTTAGTGACTGGGGAATGAGTTTAACCCTCAGGGCTCCTGGATCTGACTTTAAGAACACGTTGGGACTTTGTGGAACTTTTGATGGAAACTCTAACAATGACTTTCATAACACCAAAGGAGACCCACTTGAAGAGCCTTCAAACAACTATCTTTATTTTATAAATCAATGGAAGTAAGACCTTTTTATTATTTATTCTTACACATTATATTTTTATTATTTGTAGTATTATTATTATTATTAGTATTTTGAAAGTGTCAATCGGGCCGATTTATCAATGTCTGGCTGACATGATCCTCTGTAGCGGATCATGTTCGCCAGACATCGCTGAATGACAACAGCATACGCTGTCGGCATTTAACATTGCACAAGCAGTTCTGGTGAACTGCTTGTGCAATGCTGCCCACTTCAGATTTGTGGCTGCTAGCAGGGGGTGTCAATCAACCCAATCGTACACGATCGGGCGGATTGCTGTCCGCAGCCTCAATGGAGGCGTATGAGTTAAGACCACTGCTTCTTAACTTCTGTTTCCGTTGAGCCTGAAGGCTCGCACGGAAACAGATGTATTTTGGCCAATACGAGGCATAATAAATCGGCCCCAATGGTTAAATAGGACTGAACAATGGAATATGTTAAATAATCTAGTAGACATGTAATCTTTTGATGAGCTGTACAGATATAATGGCAATAAAATCCCTAATTAAAATAGAGCTCCCATCTAAAGAAATGCAAGAAATAGTGTAATAAATATGATATAAATAGGTGGAAAAAAGTTTAAGGTTTAGAGATAGGAGAAACATAGCACAAGAGGAGTAATGAAAGAGTTCTCTGTTAGATAGGGTTATATAGTTATACACAATTAGAGGTAGATTTTCAAGTGTGAAAAGTTCCAAGACCATTTGATTGAGTAAGGAAGTAGATTGCTATCATGTGGGGCAACACTTATATGCATATATGGTGAGAGTTTATGAGAGCAGAAAGAAATTGCATATCAGTGGAAAGCAGAGAGGGGTCGTGTATTTGGGAATTATTGCAGAGATGCAAAGGGATAACAGTGCTGTTGACATGATGATTACAAGCGTAAAGGGATAGACAAGTCAAAATTAAACTTTCATGATTCAGATAGAGCATGCAATTTTAAGCATCTTTCTAATTTACTCCTATTATACATTTTTTTCTCTTGCAAGGTGTATCCAGTCCACGGATTCATCCTTACTTGTGGGATATTCTCATTCCCTACAGGAAGTGGCAAAGAGAGCACACAGCAGAGCTGTCCATATAGCTCCCCCTCTAGCTCCGCCCCCCAGTCATTCTCTTTGCCGCTCTAACAGATAGGGCATCTCCACGGGAGGGTAAAGTGAATGTGGTGTTAGATTTGTAGTTTTATATCTTCAATCAAAAGTTTGTTCTTTTTAAATAGTACCGGTTTGTGCTATTTACTCTCTGGCAGAAATGTGATGAAGAATTCTGCTGAGAGGAAAATGATTTTAGCATGTTGTAACTAAAATCCATTGCTGTTCCCACACAGGACTGAGGAGTACCAGAAAACTTCAGTTGGGGGGAACAGTTTGCAGGCTTAACTGCTTTGAGGTATGTTTCAGTCATATTTTTTCTAGTCAAGACAAGATAATGCTAGAAGACTGACAAGAATCCCCATGTGGGAAGGGTAAGCCATGTTCTGAGACTTAGTATAGAACTAGAGGCTTATTTAAGAGTGCTCCATAGACTGGTTATCACTTTTGCAGGGCAATCAATTATTTTAATTAACAAAATACTCATTATTTACACTTTTAAAGCACTTTTGATGTGTTTATTCGGGGTTTTATTCCACATGGCATTATTTTTAGTCACCTAAATTGGGTTCTGAAGGCCCCACAGCTGTGGAGTGGGAGGGGCCTAATTCCGCGCCTCAGTTGCACAGTTTATTCTGACAGATTTCTTTGCATGCGGCTTCACATGGGTCCAGAGACTGCTTGAGGACTTCAAGAGGCTTGTTTTTCTCAAATCTAATCCATAAGGGAAGGTAGGGCCACAGCAGGCTGCTGTGGCAAGGTGCTGTAGTTTATTAACCGGTTGTTTGCTTTAGGCGGCTCCGGTTTGGGTATTAAAGGGTTAATCAGGCTGAAACTTGCTGTGCAATCATATCGAAGCATTAGGTACATACTGTGAAAATTTCAAGAGATTTGGTTCATTTTTCACCGTTTTGTAAAATTGTGTGCGCTTTTTATTTCTTAAAGGCACAGTACCATTTATTGCAAATTGTGTTTTTTACTTGATAAAGTGTTTTTCCAAGCCTGCTTGTATATAATACTAATCTGTTAAACATGTCTGACACTAAGGAAAAGCCTTGCTCTATGTGTTCAGAAGCCATGGTGGAACCCCCACTCAAAATGTGTCCCAAGTGCACTAATGTGTCTATACACTTAAAGATCATATTGTGTCACTTAAAAATATAGCCCTAGATGATTCTTTGACTGAAGGTAATGAGGATAGTCCGCCTTCCTCTCCCCATGTGTCATCACCAGTTACGCCCGCTCAAGCGATACCTAGTACCTCTAGTGCTTTGGCACCTATTACATTGCAACAACTAGCGGCAGTCATGGATAATTCCCTTGCGGCCTTTCTATCCAAACTGCCAGTTTTCCCTAAAAAGCGCGATAGCTCTGTCTTGAGAACAGATGAGGAGCAGTCGGAAGCTTTGGAAGGTTTATCTGATGTACCCTCACAAAACTCTGAAGTAGGGGCGAGGGATGTAATGTCTGAGGGAGAAATTTCTGACTCAGGAAAAGTTTCTCAGCGGGCAGAATCAGATTCACTAGCGTTTAAATTTAAATTGGAACACCTCCGCGTATTGCTTAAAGAGGTTTTATCAACTCTGGATGATTGTGACCCTATGGTGGTCCCAGAGAAATTGTGTAAAATGGACAAATATCTAGAAGTCCCTGTATACACTGATGCGTTTCCGATCCCTAAGAGGGTGGCGGATATTGTTGCTAGGGAGTGGGAGAGACCAGGTGTACCTTTTGTTCCCCCCCTATCTTTAAGAAAATGTTCCCCATAATTGATCCCAGGCGGGACGCGTGGCAGACGGTCCCTAAGGTAGAGGGGGCAGTTTCAACATTAGCCAAGCGCACAACCATACCAATTGAGGACAGTTGTGCTTTCAAAGATCCTATGGATAAAAAATTAGAAGGTTTACTAAAGAAAATATTTGTTCAACAAGGTTTCCTTCTCCAACCTATTGCCTGCATTGTTCCTGTAACTACTGCAGCGGCTTTTTGATTTGAGGCGCTGGAGGAGTCGCTCCAGAGGGAGACTTCATATAACGAAGTCATGGATAGAATTAATGCTCTAAAACTGGCTAATTCTTTTATCACAGATGCCGTTTTGCAATTATCTAAGTTAGCGGCGAAAAAAATTCTGGTTTTGCCATTATGGTGCGCAGAGCGCTTTGGCTCAAGTAATGGTCGGCCGACGTGTCGTCCAAAACAAAATTACTAAATATTCCTTTCAAGGGAAAGACCCTTTTCGGGCCCGAGTTGAAAGAGATTATTTCGGATATTACTGGGGGAAAGGGCCATGCCCTCCCGCAAGATAGGCCTTTTAAGGCTAAAAACAAGGCTAATTTTCGTTCCTTTCACAACTTCAGGAGCGGTCCTGCTTCAACCTCTGCAACCACAAAGCAAGAGGGTAATGCTTCACAGCCCAAGGCAACCTGGAAGCCTTTGCAGGGCTGGAACAAGGGTAAACAGGCCAAAAAGCCTGTGGCTGCTACTAAGACAGCATGAAGGGGTAGCCCCCGATCCGGGACCGGATCTGGTAGGGGGCAGACTCTCTCTCTTTGCTCAGGCTTGGGCAAGAGATGTTCCCGATCCCTGGGCATTGGAGATCATTGCTCAGGGATATCTTCTAGAATTCAAGGACTCCCCTCCAAGGGGAAGGTTCCACATTTCTCGTCTGTCTACAGACCAGACACAGAAAGAGGCGTTCTTACGCTGTGTAGAAGATCTACTCAAGATGGGAGTGATATATCCAGTTCCAATTACAGAACAAGTACTGGGTTTTTCTCAAACCTGTTTGTGGTTCCCAAAAAGGAAGGAACTTTCAGGCCAATCCTGGATCTAAAAATTCTAAACAAATTCCTCAGAGTTCCATCATTCAAAATGGAGACCATTCGGACAATCTTACCGATGATCCAGGAAGGTCAATATATGACTACCGTGGATCTAAAGGATGTGTACCTTCATATTCCTATCCACAAAGATCACCATCAGTTCCTAAGGTTCGCCTTTCTGGACAAGCATTACCAGTTCGTGGCCCTTCCCTTCGGGTTGGCCACCGCTCTCAGAATTTTCACAAAAGTGCTAGGGTCCCTTCTAGAGGTACTAAGACCGCGGGGCATTGCAGTAGCACCTTATCTGGATGACATCTTAATACAGGCGTCGTCTTTTCCCAGAGCCAAGGCTCATACGGAGATTGTTCTGGCCTTTCTAAGGTCTCACGGGTGGAAGGTGAACACCGAAAAAAGTTCTCTGTCCCCGCTCACAAGGGTTCCCTTCCTGGGAACATTAATAGATTTGGTAGAAATTAAAATATTTCTGACGGAGGTCAGAAGGTTAAAACTTTTAACTACTTGCCGAGCTCTTCATTCCATTCCTCGGCCATCTGTAGCTCAGTGCATGGAGGTAATCGGATTAATGGTAGCAGCAATGGACGTAGTCCCTTTTGCTCGAATTCATCTCAGACCGCTGCAATTGTGCAAGCTCAAACAGTGAAATGGGGATTATGCAGATTTGTCTCCTCAAATCCAACTGGACCAGACAACCAGAGATTCTCTTCTCTGGTGGTTGTCTCAGGATCACCTGTCTCAGGGAATGTGCTTCCGCAGACTGGAGTGGATCATTGTAACGACCGACGCCAGTCTGTTAGGCTGGGGCTCGGTCTGGGACTCCCTGAAAGCTCAGGGCCTATGGTCTCGGGAAGAGTCTCTTCTCCAGATAAACATTTTGGAACTGAGAGCGATATTCAACACGCTCCAAGCATGGCTTCAGCTAGCGGTGGCCAAATTCATCAGATTTCAGTCGGACAACATCACGACTGTAGCATACATCAATCATCAGGGAGGAACAAAGAGTTCCTTAGCGATGAAGGAAGTAACCAAAATAATCAGGTGGGCGGAGGATCACTCTTGCCATCTATCTGCAATTCACATCCCAGGAGTAGACAACTGGGAAGCGGTTTTCCTAAGTCGTCAGACTTTTCACCCGGGGGAGTGGGAACTTCACCCCGAGGTTTTTGCTCAGCTGACCCAGCTATGGGGCATTCCAGAATTGGATCTGATGGCGTCCCGTCAGAACGCCAAACTTCCTCTTTACGGATCCAGGTCCAGGGACCCCAAGGCGGCATTGATAGATGCTCTAGTAGCGCCTTGGTCCTTCAGTCTAGCTTATGTCTTTCCACCGTTTCCCCTTCTCCCTCGGCTGATAGCCAGAATCAAACAGGAGAAGGCTTCGGTAATTCTGATAGCGCCTGCATGGCCACGCAGGACTTGGTATGCAGACCTAGTGGACATGTCATCTGTCCCACCATGGACACTGCCAACGAGGCAGGATCTACTAATACAGGGTCCATTCAAGCATCCAAATCTAGTTTCTCTGCAGCTGACTGCTTGGAGATTGAACGCTTAATTCTATCCAAGCGTGGGTTCTCTGAATCAGTCATAGATACTCTGATCCAGGCTAGAAAGCCTGTCACCAGGAAAATTTACCATAAGATATGGCGGAAATATCTTTTTTAATGTGAATCCAAGGGTTACTCATGGAGTAAGATTAGGATTCCAAGGATATTGCCTTTTCTCCAAGAAGGATTGGAGAAAGGTTTGTTAGCTAGTTCCTTAAAGGGACAGATATCTGCTCTGTCTATCCTTTTACACAAGCGTCTGGCAGAAGTACCAGATGTTCAAGCGTTTGTACAGGCTTTAGTCAGAATCAAGCCTGTCTATAGACCTGTGGCTCCTCCATGGAGTCTAAATTTAGTTCTTTCAGTTCTTCAAGGGGTTCCCTTTACATTCCATAGATATTAAGTTATTATCTTGGAAAGTTTTGTTTTTGGTAGCTATATCTTCTGCTCGAAGAGTTTCAGAATTGTCTGCTTTGCAGTGTAATTCACCCTATCTGGTGTTCCATGCAGATAAGGTAGTTTTGCGTACCAAACCTGGTTTTCTTCCTAAGGTTGTTTCTAATAAGAATATTAACCAGGATATCATTGTTCCTTCCCTGTGTCCTAATCCAGCTTCTAAGAAGGAACGGCTTTTACACAATCTTGATGTGGTTCGTGCTTTGAAATTCTATTTACAAGCAACTAAAGATTTCAGACAAACATCATCCTTGTTTGTCGTTTATTCTGGTAAGAGGAGAGGTCAGAAAGCGACTGCTACCTCTCTTTCCTTCTGGCTGAAAAGCATCATCCGATTGGCTTATGAGACTGCTGGGCAGCAGCCTCCTGAACGAATTACAGCTCATTCCACTAGAGCTGTGGCTTTCACATGGGCTTTCAAGAATGAGGCTTCTGTTGAACAAATTTGTAAGGCAGCGACTTGGTCTTTACTGCATACTTTTGCCAAATTTTACAAATTCGATACTTTTGCTTCTTCGGAGGCTATTTTTGGGAGAAAGGTTTTGCAAGCAGTGGTGCCTTCCGTTTAGGTTACCTGTCTTGTTCCCTCCCTTCATCTGTGTCCTAAAGCTTTGGTATTGGTATCCCACAAGTAAGGATGAATCCGTGGACTGGATACACCTTGCAAGAGAAAACAGAATTTATGCTTACCTGATAAATTACTTTCTCTTGCGGTGTATCCAGTCCACGGCCCGCCCTGGCAATTAAGTCAGGTTAAAATTTTTTGTTTAAACTACAGTCACCACTGCACTCTATGGTTTCTCCTTTTTCTCCTAACCATCTGTCGAATGACTGGGGGGCGGAGCTAGAGGGGGAGCTATATGGACAGCTCTGCTGTGTGCTCTCTTTGCCACTTCCTGTAGGGAATGAGAATATCCCACAAGTAAGGATGAATCAGTGGACTGGATACACTGCAAGAGAAAGTAATTTATCAGGTAAGCATAAATTCTGTTTTTTCTTTGTTCTTTTGGTATCTTTATTTGAGAAAGCAAGAATGCAAGCTTAGGAGCCAGCCCATTTTTGGTTCAGCACCTGGGTAGTGCTTGCTGATTGGTGTCTAAATTTAGCCAATAATCAGCAAGCGCAACCCCGGTACTGAACCAAAAATGGGCTGGCTCCTAAGTTTTTTTCAAATAAAGATACCTAAAGAACAAAGAAAAATTAATAATAGGAGTAAATAAGAAAGTTGTTTAAAATTGCATGCTCAGTCTGAATCACGAAAGCTTAATTTTTACTAGACTATCCCTTTAAATATAATTCTAGAAAAGAGTGGGAGCTAGTGTTTGGATTTTTAAAGATACAGTATATGAACAAAAAATAATGAAAATAAGTCAGACAGCTGATTTGTGTGAATTACATAGAGAGGATTGCATACACATGAGTTAGTCAAGTTTGCCAATTAGAAGGTGTGGGACATCAATTAACATGAAAAGGAGGAGAGACGGTACCAGAGAGGGAAAATAAATAAATGAAATAGGTAGGAAATCCAGTGCCATTGTAAGTTAGAAAATAGGACGTTTCTAGATGCAAAGGGTGATAATTTATCAGCTGAGAAGTTTAGGAGTATAAACAAAGAGAATTGTGTTTTGTTTTTTTAAAGCTATGGGCAAGCTTTCTGAAGCCAAGCTTGAGTGAGAATTAGGTGAAAAAAAATATTGTGGACAAGAATTCTAATTCGGGTACTGTCCATATTCCTTGATTCACAGAGAGCTTTCCATTTCTTTATCTCCTTAAGAGATTTTTTTCATTGTGTATTGCTTTACCTTTTATTCATTACATTTAACAACGATTTAGAAGTTTTTCAGACCTTTTTAAAATTTTAGAAATAATAATTCACTTCTGTAATTATATAATTTGGCTTGAACAAACATGGATCTTAGTCCAGCTGTGGAAAAGGTAAAAACGCTTGTATCTAAGTTAAAAAATAACTTTTATTGGTAAAAATGAAAAGCCACAAGGCATTATGGCTCCACATTGATACTGCAGCACTGATTGTCTGACGTGTTTATTGGCCGGAGGTACTTACGATTTTTTGTTATTGCCATTTAATGGTATTCAGATCACGTTGATAGTAAACAAACAAATGGTGAATTGACACAGTTCACATGCCGTTATCATAATATCACTCCACATACCTTTAGTTACGAATAATTAATCCCTGAGCACCAATAATTTACTGATACTATGACAGAGTGTTTAAGCATTTATTACTTAGCAGCAACTGAGGAGAGTGTTAGATTTATATCAAGTTTGCAACAAAATAACTAATAACCATATAAATCAACACTTGGATACTATTTATATTTAAAGTGAAGGTTCATTTTGATGAATTAGTGCCCGGTTTTTAATAAACCTATTAAAAACAAGGGCACTTTAATTTATCAAAATTGACATTTCACATGTTTTCTTCAAAAATGTACCTTTTAATCCTGAATGCCGCTCCATCGATTTCCCCGGCCATTGGAAGCCTCTGCAGACGTCAGAAATGACGAATCAGGCTTCCTCCAATCACAGCTTCCCCCCGGGGGAATCTTGGCCTGATGCAACGCTGTGTTTGGAAGAAGCCGGATTCGTCATTTTGGACCCGCGAAGACGGCTTGCGACGGGTGGAGGAAGTGCTGGAGCGGCTGCCAGGATTATAAAAGGTAAGTTTTTGAAGAAAACAGTGAAATGCCAATTTTGATGAATTAAAGTGCCCTTGATTTTAATAGGTTTATTAAAAACAGGGCACTAATTCATCAAAATGGACCTTCACTTTAAATAGAGGTGCACCAGAGTTGGTTGCAAATAGAAAAAAAATAGTTCTTCTGTAATTATATAACCAGTTTGTAAAACCATTTTCCAATTCTGTTAATTAAATTTTTTGTAGTTTCCATTTAACTCGAAAAGGATGTTTATCACTAAGCATGCACTGGATAAAAATCTTAAAGAACTGAAAAATATTTTTTGTGGGCATAAATATGAGGGTTTAACAAAGCAGCTGAGCATGTAAATTATCTCATACAGTTCCTATTTCTTTATTACTCATAAGTATGTATCTAAATTAAGATAAGATTACTAACATTTAAAAGTATGAAAAAATTTGACATATCCAAACTCAGCATTTGTTTAAAAACAAACAACAAATTGACAGCCCTGATTTTTAGTAATGATGTTTAGCAGAAGTAAATTTGAATGCACATAATTTTACAGGAATTTTAATTTATTTATTTTTTTGTTCTCACAGAATTTCTGCTGGAACTAGTTTTTTTGACAAAACACCATCCTCCTCATCATTTACCAAAAACACAAAATACTGCAGCTGTACTTATAATAGGAAGGAGATGCCCATATCTTCTAATGTTGTTATAACACATTCTCATTCTGATTATGCTTCCATTTGCCAAGAGAATGATAATGTTATATATACCTCACTGATACCTAGCCTAGATGTAACAGCTGAGTACATAAGTTCTCTAGATACCCTGAGGGATTTGAGTAAGCGTTCAATCCCAGATATTCTTCAAGAAATTGAAACATATTCTTCTGAAGATGGACTTAGTTTGAATTCAAGTGAAGTTAGAATTAAAGGCCATATTCCTAAGGTTGACACCATTAAAAACAGATTTAAACGTCAGAATTATTATGAATACCTTTCAACCTTCCAGTATCAGAGCCTGAGTCAAGCTGACCTGGAAGGCTTCAGCTACTTTTTCCCAGAAGACCATTCTACCGATACACACCCGGAGTTTCATCCTTCTTGGCCTACTGCATCAGGGATGACTCATTTTTACGCTTCAGAACTTTGCCAGCAAACAGTTTTCAACTCAAGCATAGGAAATGTGTGTGTTTATTATCTTGGAAATCGCTTAAAGGATGTAGCTGATATGTGCATGGTAGATTTATTGCTGAAAGATGACTTAAACTGGGCAGAAGCTGGTTTGGCTCTACTGGAAAATGAGTGTGAACGAAAACTGGTGGAATCAGGACACCATATTACAAATCCCTTAAAAAATCCTGTGGAAAACATTATCTTAGCCTTAAAATGCCCTAACCTCTGTAGTGGCAATGGGCAGTGCATGGATTGGGGTTGTTCCTGCTATCATGGTTTCAGTTCCTATGACTGCAGCATATTAGCTGGTAAGAAGCAACACTTTTTATGGATATTTATTGCTTTGTGAAAATTATTAACAATTTAATATAAAATGTATGTTGACAAGGATATTGCCTTACAATTCGGTTACACAATAAGTCAGCCTTTACAATGAGAGATTATTGTGAAGAGTGAAAAGGGATAGAAATCAAAGAGGAGCAAAAGAGAATATCTTGTAATGTCTTTATAGCTACATAGAAGCTGGTAGGTGTAGGGGAAAGGTGCTATACAAAAATGCATTTAGCTTAGTTAATCAGTGTCAGGTCTGGGACCTCCCGCTCCTGGTCTAGTCTCCTATGAAGACATTGTATCAAATTAAATTTCTTATTTTATGATTTTTGGTGCTGACCATGTTTCCATTTTGTTGTAAAGACCAGGTGCCGGAGATTATGGAGCTTGAAAATGATGGCCTATGTGATGTTCGTAAATACGATTGTACATCTGTAAGAGTGTTTGGACTCGGTTTTAAAGAAACACCTAATCTTAAATGTGAATTTACTAAGCAGCAGGTATGCATATCCTTGTGTTCACTTTTTCACTACAATAGACCTTCTCATAGTTTCATTTTAATAATCTTTTTTTATAAGTAAATCCATAGTGAATGATTCTTTAGATTATGTTTTATATTTATTAACGTAATACAGTATTTCTTTGGTATGAAGTAAACCTACCTTAAAAAAACCTTAGTGCATAATTGAACTTATGATTCTGATACTGTGATTTAGACAAATATAGAGAATTACTGACATGCATAGATACAAAAAGTGGTACGGTAGTCTAGCAAATTATGTTTTTTTTCCTGCGTGGAAGCATTTTTTATTTCACATGGAATAAAATATAATTCTTTCCTGTTTGTATATAAAAGGAACTTAAAAGGGACAGTATACACCAATTTTCATATAACTTCATGTAATAGGCAATACTATAAAGAAGAATATGCACAGATACTGATCTAAAAATCCAGTATAAAACCTTTTAAAAACTTACTTAGAAGCTCCTAATTTAGCACTGATAATGAGGTTAGGCTGGGACACCCACTGAAATATGCTGAGAAAGCAGGGAGACCAGACACTTTCCCTCCCCCCCTCCCCTGCATATGAAAAGACCCATTAGACAAACCAAACTTTTGGGCTTGGTTAGGAGTCTGAAAATCAGCACAATGTTATTTAAAAATAAGCAAAACTATATATTTTTTACAAAAACAATTCCAGATGGGCTATATAAATGTATCATCTACAAAATATTTATGAAAAATCTAGTGCACAATGTCCCTTTAAAATGTATTTTCCAAATGTTTGCAGCAAGTAAAAGCAGGCAAATAACTAAATAGAAATTATATACCTCAAAGAAAATGTATGTCTTATTCTGTTTGAATGTACCAAAGGCATTACTACATCCTGCAATTTCAACTGACCTCAAAATGTGACCGTTGAAAGATATTTCTGCTTTGTCTCTGAATTAGCTACAGGCATTTAAAGAGCAATATAATGTGTCACAGGTAGCCTTTACCTTACAGTGTTTGCTTTGAAATGAGACAGAACCTTTCTTGGTTACACCTGCTGTCAGGGCCGCCATCAGGGGGTGACAGGGGTGACTCCTGTCAGGGGCCCAATGGGCTAGGGGGGCCCCATGAGGCAAGAACTTAAAAAAAAAATATATTTTTTTTTTACATTCATTTTGGCAGCCACCAGTGGGTACTACAGCAGAGTGCTAATTGAGCATGGTCAATGTTATTACAAGGAGTAAAGTATTAGCATTTGAGAGGATTTCTGAGTGTGCACTAAACCACTATGCACAGTGTGAGACATACTTGGCACTTTGTTTGTAGAGTGTGTGCCTGAGTCAGACGGCTGATCACTTTCATTTGCAGAGGAGGTAGGAATTACTTAGCAAATGTTTTTTATTTCTTTGTGCAATTTAAGATTGTAACTTCAGTGTGGTAGTATTTGTATGGTGGGGCCAGGGGTCCATAAAAACACATTTTTTTTAGCAGCAGTGTATTTATGATTATTTGACAATGCTGTAGAAATTCTATATTTAAAACCATGCAGAAATGTTTCCTCCTCAATACACAAATGATATATATTACATTCCAGTTTACTGCCCCTTTATGCAAGGACTTTCCAGATACAAGGAGGCATTTTATCCAAGATTTTTACATCTGCATAACATGTTATACTCTCAGACTAAGATTGTTCAGTGTTGGAAATTAGACAGGTTAACTTAAAACTGTTCAGTTTACTCTACAGCTGACTTAATTTTGAAATGCATACCAACAAGCTTAAATCCTGCATTTAACCAGATCTAATGGAATGAGTACCACAGCTTATGGTTCCACCAAGACCATATAGAGTACAGCATTTTCAAAATCCACAAGTACAGCTGACAGATGGGAACATTTGTACACTATATTTGAAGTGGTGCTCTTGGTTGGGGAAAATGGGGAAAATATCAAACAAACATATGTCAACCTTTTAAAAGTACTTTTCTTCATCTAGCCATCTACCCAGATCATTAATATACTATTTTGAATTCACAGAATTATTTTTGTTTGCACATTTACAAATATGATTCTTTAAAAAGTGATCTCTTAATTTCTGCATTTTTTTTTATCATGCATGTCACACACTGTACATTTAGGGGATGCAAGGTGCATCAATGTTTCCTCCTGTGAGTGTTTCTGTGGGTGTCTGTGTTTATGTCTTTGTGCTTTGGTTTGTGTCTCTATAAGTGTGTATGTATTTTTTTCTGTTGGTATCTCTGTGAGGGTGGATGTGTATGTATTTGTGCATTTCCTGTGGATGTCTGTGAGGGTGTGTGCATATGTCTTTGAGCTTTTTCTATGGGTGTCTCTGTGAGGGTGGGCGTGTGTTTGTCTTTGTGTATTTTCTCTGGATGCCTCTGTGAGGGTGAGTGTGTATGTCTGTGTTTTCTGTGGATGTCTCTGTGAGGGTGTGTGTGTGTGTGTGTATGTATGTCTGTGTTTTCTGTGGATGTCTCTGTGAGGGTGTGTATTTTCTGTGGGTGTTCCTGTGAGGGTGTGTGTATGTCTTTGTGTGTTTTCTGTGGATGTCTCAGTGAGGGTGTGTATGTATGTCTTTCTGTATTTTCTGTGGGTGTCTCTGTGTGTGTATGTCTTTGTGTGTTTTCTGAGGCGGTCTCTGTTGGTGTTTCCTTGGATGTATGTGCAAGTTTGAGTTTGTGTGTGTGTCCATTGTCTGTTCCTTTGTAGGACATTTTGACCTTACTACTGATTATTCACATCTTTTCTACAGACTGAGACTAATGAGACCTTTCCGGAATTCACCAATCTACCATTTAACCTTTAAATTATTGTTTAGGCAGTTCAGGGCCCTTCCATTCAGCCACTGCATGCTCTTGTCATCATTTAGTTGCAATCTTCCTTTACAAAAAGATAACCAGAACTCCATATTTTGTTTTCTAAATCTCCTTTTTTTACAAAACTGTAGTTTACCTCATTACTTGTCAGGTCAATGTAAACAAGTGCTAAGTGTCTGTTTGGGTGTCTGTGTCTGAGTTTCTTTGCGTGTTTGCTAGAGCAGCGATTTTCAACCTTTTTTTGCCGTGGCACACTTTTTTACATTAAAAAATCCTGCGGCACACCACCATCCCAAAATTTTACAAAATCACACATTGTAGCCTAATACAGCATATATATATATATATATATATATATATATATATATATATATATATATATATATATATATATATATATATATATATATATATATATATATACACACACACTGTACTGTGCTGTCATGCCATGCCTCCTACAAACTATACATGACATGTTGACATTCATTCACAAACAATCATAATAATTGTCTGTGAATGAATGTCAATATGTCATGGTTGTAAATGATGCCTGATGAGCCTGTCACATACCACCCAATATTTCAAAATTTGAAAGAGGGACACCCCTGCAGGCTGTTCTGGAGGAGGAGCAAAGCTGCACCAGCATGCATGGGAGATTGAAGTGTTGCGGCGTGTAGAGCCGGCACTAGACACGTGTTGTGGTGGGTGGGGGTTCCTTCTAAGTGTGAACACGGGCCAGGGAAGCGAGCTGCTACTGCGCAGTTACCTTCAGTCATCATCTCACTTAAAATAAAAAAACGGCCCAGAATAAAAAAACAAGCAAAATTTAAAAAATATGTCACACTGTTGTCAGTCTGCCGTGGCACACCTGAGGATCTCTCACGGCACACTAGTGTGCCGCGGCACACTGGTTGAAAAACACTGTGCTAGAGTGTCTATATGTGAATCCTTATGTGTGAGTGTGTGTGTGTGTGTTTCAGTGTATGTTACTACCTTTACAACATTTCCAAGTTTAAATAGACACAAGAATAAAGTGCATATACGTTTTAGTCACTTGGTCAAAAATTGCACATGTCAAAGGAGGGGGGGGGGGCCTGATCAATGGTTAAGTCAGGGGCCCCAAAATTTCTAGTGGCGGCCCTACCTGCTGTTATATACTGTAACTTTTCAAAATTATTTTAATGCCCCTTTAAAAATGTAGAATTAAAACCACCTCTAATTTGCTAACACACAATGTATACAAATGTATTATTAAATGACTGTTTTAAATTGAAACACTGGGAATACTTTACATGTATCATATCTCTTTGGCACATAACTGAAGTTGTCGTGCATCCGACATATACCTACTCCAGCCTGCTCCTGTTTGTGTAAAGTGTCTTTTCATATGCAGAGGAAGGGGAGGGGGGAGTGTCTGTTTTACCCACTTGCAGTGGATGTTCTAGCTGCCTTTTTAACAGAGCTAATTTGGGAGCTTCTAAGTAAGTTTTTAAACGGTTTTATACTGGATTTTTATATAAGTATCTGTGCCTATTATTATTTATATTAGTATCTATCACATGCAGTTATAGGAAAATGTGTGTATACTGTTCCTTTAACATCTTCTAATACAACACTGTTTAGGTCCAACTGCGCTGAACTCAAAGTGAGTTAGGAATACTTTACATTCCTATGTTCTTCACATAGAGGAAAATGTTCTTTTTATTTTTAAATATTTTTCTCTATATATATGATTATTATTTTTTAAAAGCATAACTTATGCTTACCTGATAAATTCATTTATTTCATGGTGGTGAGAGTCCACGATCCATTGCTCCTGGGAATTACCTTTCCTGACACTAGGAGGCAAATGTTCACAAACTCCAACAGCCCTATAAAACCCCTCACACCTCTATGGTAACTAGTCTGATATATAGCCAGCCAAAAGAGGTAGAAAAGGGAAAAATAGAGCAAGCAACAAGAGCATGGAAAAAAAAAGAGGTGCTAAAAAATACAAACTACCACCAGAAAAAATAAGGGTGGGGTCTTGTGGACTCTCATCACCATGAAAAAAAATATCAGGTAAACCTAAATTATCTTTTTTTCATATAGGTGGTGAGAGCCCACAATCCATTACTCCTGGAAAACGAATACCCAAGTATTGAAGTCCATTCAATATATATTTGTATGACTTTTTTTCCACAATACTAAAAAGAGCTTAAATATATTATATTAATAGGATTCATGCAAAAACACAAGGAAAAAAGCATAGAAAAAAATCCAACATCAACCAGAAACAGCCTGAAGGACTTTCCTACCAAAGGCTACTTCAGAAGTAGCAGAAATATATTGCAAATATGGAATTTAGTGAAAGTATGCAAAGAAGACCAAAAGGCTGCCTTGCCAATCTGATCTACACAGGCCTCATTCTTAGAAGCCCAGGAAGTGGCAACTGACCTAGTAGAATAGGCAGAAATTAATTTGGGAAGTCGATGACTCGCCTCCAAGTAAGCTTTTTAAATCAAAAAGCCAAGCTTAAGCCAAGATGCCAAAGTAAACAGTCATAGCTTTCTGACCTTTCCTACAACCACAAAAATTAACAAACAAACTAACGCCTAGATTTATAGTTCTGTGTTAGCCGTCCAAACCAGCGTTAGGGGGTCCTAACGCTGTTTTTTACCGCCCGCTGGTATTTAGAGTCAGTCAGGAAAGGGTCTAACGCTCACTTTCCAGCCGCGACTTTTCAATACCGCAGATCCCCCTACGCCAATTGCGTATCCTATCTTTTCAATGGGCTCTTTCTAACGCTGGTATTTAGAGTCTTGGCTGAAGTGAGCGTTAGAAATCTAACGACAAGACTTCAGCTGCAGGAAAAAGCCAGGAGTTAAGAGCTTTCTGGGCTAACGCCGGTTCATAAAGCTCTTAACTACTGTGCTCTAAAGTACACTAACACCCATAAACTACCTATGTACCCCTAAACCGAGGCCCCCCACATCGCCGCCACTCTATTAATTTTTTTTAACCCCTAATCTGCCGACCGCACACTGCCGCTACCTACATTATCCCTATGTACCCCTAATCTGCTGCCCCTAACATCGCCGACCCCTACGTAATATTTATTACCCCCTAATCTGCCGCCCCCAACGTCACCGCCACCTACCTACAATTATTAACCCCTAATCTGCCGACCGGACCTCACCGCTACTCTAATAAATGTATTAACCCCTAAAGCTAAGTCTAACTCTAACCCTAACACCCCCCTAAGTTAAATTTAATTTTATTCTAACGAAATAAAATAAATCTTATTAAATAAATTATTCCTATTTAAAACTAAATACTTACCTGTTAAATAAACCCTAATATAGCTACAATATAAATAATAATTATATTGTAGCTATTTTAGGATTTATATTTATTTTACAGGCAACTTTGTATTTATTTTAACCAGGTACAATAGCTATTAAATAGTTAATAACTATTTAATAGTTACCTAGTTAAAATAATTACAAAATTACCTGTAAAATAAATCCTAACCTAAGTTACAATTAAACCTAACACTACACTAGCAGTAAATTAATTAAACTATCTACAATTAAATCAACTAAACTAAATTACAAAAAAAACAAATACTAAATTACAAAAAATAAAAAAAGATTACAAGAATTTTAAACTAATTACACCTACTCTAAGCCCCCTAAAAAAATTACAAAGCCCCCCAAAATAAAAAAAATGCTCTACCCTATTCTAAAATAAAAATTGTAAAGCTCTTTTACCTTACCAGCCCTTAACAGGGCCTTTTGCGGGGCATGCCCCAAAGAAAACAGCTCTTTTGCATTTAAATGAACATACAATACCCCCCCAAGCATTACAACCCACCACCCACATACCCCTAATCTAACCCAAACACCCCTTAAAAAAAACTAACACTAAGCCCCTGAAGATCTTCCTACCTTATCTTCACCACGCCGGGTATTACCGATCCGTCCAGAAGAGGCTCCGAAGTCTTCCTCCTATCCGGCAAGAAGAGGTCCAGAAGAGGGTCTAAAGTCTTCCTCCTATCCGGCAAGAAGAGGACATCCGGACCGGCAAACATCTTCATCCAAGCGGCATCTTCTATCTTCTTCCATCCGGCGCGGAGCGGGACCATCTTGAAGCAGCCGACTCGGATCCATCCTCTTCTTCCGGCGACTCCCGACGAATGAAGGTTCCTTTAAGGGACGTCATCCAAGATGGCGTCCCTCGAATTCCAATTGGCTGATAGGATTCTATCAGCCAATCGGAATTAAGGTAGGAAAAATCTGATTGGCTGATTCAAGTTCAATCGGATTGGCTGATCCAATCAGCCAATCAGATTGAGCTTGCATTCTATTGGCTGTTCCAATCAGCCAATAGAATGCGAGCTCAATCGGATTGGCTTCTATCAGCCAATCGGAATTAAGGTAGGAAAAATCTGATTGGCTGATTGAATCAGCCAATCAGATTTTTCCTACCTTAATTCCGATTGGCTGATAGAATCCTATCAGCCAATCGGAATTCGAGGGACGCCATCTTGGATGACGTCCCTTAAAGGAACCTTCATTCGTCGGGAGTCGCCGGAAGAAGAGGATGGATCCGCGTCGGCTGCTTCAAGATGGTCCCGCTCCGCGCCGGGTGGAAGAAGATAGAAGATCCCACTTGGATGAAGATGTTTGCCGGTCCGGATGTCCTCTTCTTGCCGGATAGGAGGAAGACTTTGGACCCTCTTCTGGACCTCTTCTTGCCGGATAGGAGGAAGACTTCGGAGCCTCTTCTGGACGGATCGGTGATACCCGGCGTGGTGAAGATAAGGTAGGAAGATCTTCAGGGGCTTAATCCTAAATTGCTTGCAAATGCAACTTCAAAGCCCCGACCACATCCAAATTATGAACAAGTCTCTTCATGGAATTCTTAGGATTAGTATAAAAAGAAAGAACAACAATTTCCCTACTCCTATTGTCCGAGGACACCAGCTTAGGGACATAGGCAAACAATGTTCTCAAAACTACCTTTTTTTTTAAAAAAATATGTTTTAGAGGATCACAAGTAAGAGAATAAAGCTCAGAAACTCTTCTGACATAAGAAATAGCCAAAAGAAACAAAACCTTCTAATATAAAAGCTTGACATCCACTTTATGCATGGGCTCAAAATGTGAAGCCTGTAAAACTTTTAAAACTAAATTAAGATTCCAAGGAGGAGAGATTGGGTTTATAACAGGTTTAATCTAGATAAACAACTGTACAAAACAGTGAATATCAGGAAGATTAGCAATTTTCTTATATACCAAACTGAAAGGGCAGAAATCTAACCCCAAAGGGAACTAGCCGAAAAAAACGTTATCTAATCTATCCTGCAAAAATGGCAAAATCCTAGGAATGCAAAAGCAATGCCTGGAAAAAACAATTCAAACACCATGAAATATAGGCCTTCCAAACCTTGTGATAGATCTTTCTAGTTAGTTTTACTTTCCTGAATCAAAGTCTCAACAACAGACTCTGAAAAGCCCCTCTGCCTAAGAACTAAGCGTACAATCTGCATGCTATCAAGCTTAGAGATTTGTTATCCTGATGAAAAAAATGGACCTTGAGATAGAAGATCCTGATATAGAGGACAACTGGACATCTGAACCAGATCTGCAAACCAAGTTCTGTGAGACCAAGCTGTGGCAAACAATATTACAGATACTCCCTCCTGTCTGATTCTGGCAAATACCCTTGGCAGGAGAACCAGAGAAGGAAAAACATACTAGTTGAAAATACCAAGGAGCTACTAGAGCATCAACATATCCCTGGACCTCGCAAAGTACCTGGGAAGCATTTGCAGACTTCAATAAACCTTTAAAATGTTGTAAA